>NC_135807.1:56449399-57085165 GCF_964213995.1 Mustelus asterias | reverse complement strand
AGCAATTTGGAAAGAGATGAGAGGCACATTCCAAGCAGATGTCAATAAATATGTTTGCAATTGCTCAATATATAATTTTCCTCATTTCTTTGCCCTTTCAGTAATTTGAAAGGAAGAGTCTGAAAACCGTATTTGAAATAAACTGACAACGAAGTAGAAAAAGCAGATACAGACAAGTCATTTTGAATATTCACCAATAGTGCCAATCTTTAGCTTTGATTTGTAATAATCTGATCAAGGAGTCACCTGCTTTGAGTAAACAAGAAACTCATTTGGTCTCTGTATTTGGCACACAGGCAGCTACTAACAGTGAACAGCTGCATCTGCAAGTTAGTATTCCTATTAAAAATGCCCAGAGAATATGAATCTCATATGCACCAAGATCTGTTCTGGTTCACAAAAGATGCAGTATTATTTTGTTTTTAAAAAGATATTCATTCATGGAATGTGGACATTGCTGGCAAGGTCAGCATTTATTGCCTATCTCTAATTACCCTCGAGAAGGTGGCGGTGAGCCACATTCTTGATCTGCTGCAGTCTACGTGGTACAGCTACAATGCTGTTATGGTGGTGTGGCGATTGTCCTTTCAAGGGCAACTCAGCAGAGCAAGGGTCACCTGGCCTTGGTGGCCAATCAGAACTCAGTGTGGAATCACCCCATGGTGAGATAGGCTCCCAGGTAGAGGTTTGAGGAGTTATCTACAGCCATGCAGTTGCAGTACAATTCTTATTAATAAATACCTTGTGTGTTCACTAATGATGTCTGTGAAAGTGAATCTTTACATTAGGGAGTTTCAGGATTTTGACTCAGTGATAGTGAAGAAAAAATGATACAATTCCAAGTCTGGATGGTGTGAGACTTGGAGGGGAATTTATGGGTCATGACATTTCCATGCGTCTGCTGCCTTCATTCTTGTAGATGGTTGAACACTATCCTAAGAGACTCCGACAGTGATGGTCTGTGCTGAAATGACTGCCCTCCAACTACTAAATAATCTTGCTTTGTGCTAGGTATAACTCCAACCAGGGTAGAGTTTTTCCCATGATTCCTTGATGCCACACTCAATGAAATGCGCTATGATATCAAGGGCAGTCAATTTTACTCTGGAATGCAGCTCTTTTGCCAATGCATGGATCAAGGCCATAATGAGGTTTGAAGCTAATTGACCCTGGTAGAACTCATACAGAGCATCAGAGAGTAGATTATTGCTGAGTAAGTGCGACTTGATGGAACGTGCCATCAACAGTGCTTTCACTTTTCTGGTGATTGAGAATAGACTGTTAAGGTGGTAATTGGCTGCATTTGCTTGTTTAAGAATAACTTTTGTTGCTTAATAAATTGTCCTGACACCATTGCATATGTCTGAAATTTGTGTCTTGTTTATGAACCTCTTACATTAGCAAAGCACATCTTCCATTTTCCTTTACAGGTTAAACATTTATGCCTTCTCATTGTAGATCTTGCTTTTTCATTGCTGTGAGATACATTTATGAGATGCCAATCCTATATTGTACATCTCCAACTCCAGTACTTTACTCCCATTCTTTGGGTTTTTAGCAATATTATCATTAATTTGTTTCCTTTTTTGTCTGTTTCCTTCATCCATTTCTCTGCTTTACTAACTTCTCTGCCATTGACCATTTCTTCCTAGCTGAGAAAGCTCAGGTACTTGCTGTTTCAGGTGAAACTAATGCTGGTTCAACAGTTTCCCTCTCCCTCAAGGTGTGGCCCGCCAATTAAGGAACAAAAATAACTTTCTATTCATTCCATATTCTCAGATGGTTCATAAATGTATCAGGCACCAGAAATTTAAAAACTGTCTCAAGATTACTGTCGACAGTATTACATTGGAAAATGCACTCCTAATTCAGATGTATTTCATAAGCAATTCACTATTTGTGAACATTTTGAGACAGACTGAGAAAGGTTTCCGTTACATTCACAAAAAACCTCAGCATGACTATTCTGTGAATATGTAAAAAAAAAGAGTAGGTAATATATAACAAAAAAGAGCACATATTAGATTAATGGAGAGACAGATTTATAATTGAGATGTTTGGGAGAAAGCACTCATGATTTATTCTGCCACATTCTGATATGATTCTTTCAAAGGAATAAGCATCTCCTGTCAAGCTTGACCTGTTGTCGGAATAAAAAAGAACATAAACTGAATCTATAGCAGTCCTATCATTCAACTGAGAAACATTGTCCTAATACAGCTGACTAGGAATGCAATTGGGATCCATCGCTTATCAAATTGTACGCTCACTTAAATAGTAAAAACATACTGTACAAGTAATATGGAAACTCAGCCTTTTTGTTCCATTAGTACATATAAAATCTACTGCAATAAGATGGATAGCACTGGGACCACAGTGCTGGCTTGACTTCTCATGCTGTGAGCAGAGCTTAAGCATGTGGACTGCATCTTCACTATTTGAACATACACTCTTATCTGCTAAAGTTATACCTACACTGCAGAGATAACTATAAATAATGTGTGTTAAAATTATGGTGGATAGAAAATCAATAAAAAAAAATTGTAGATTTTTCAAGACATTCTAACTTTCTGTTGAATTTCAATTCAGCAGATATTACATGCAAGTACGCAAAAGATGTACGGATGATTTTTCAGCACTAATGAAAAGGATTGCAAAGGTTTTCTCAATATAAGGGATATCTTGACCACTAGAAAAGCACAACTGAATGCTGTTTCTCAAACAGTGGAACAATTCTACAAATGCTGGTCTTTGTACAGCACCCTCGCCTAACGGGTATTGTTCATGTTTGAGCTCGTACAATGAGCTTCAGTAAGCTATTCTGCCTTGAAAATCTGCTCCACACATACGGTTTCCAGCTGTGGTTATCAAACAGTGATATGGAGCAGAAACCATAGCTAGACTTGCCTCTGTGTAACCTGGAGGTTGGCAGCACGTGTATTCCCCCCACCATTGCATGAGCTGAAATCAACAAATTAATCACAGAAAGACACTTACAGGTGAAATAAAATAAAAATGTGGAATAGTGGAATTCTGAAATAAAATAAGATAGACTGGAATCATGCAGTAGACTTATAAGCATCTTGAAGAGATAGGACAAGATAATATTTTAAGTGCAGATCCTTCATTGGAGTGAAAAGTTCAAAAGGATCTCTATCTGTAATTCTCCGTTTTCTCTTTCAGATGCTGTCTACTGGTGGCAAATATCAGGATTTTTTGTTTTTATTTAAATGTGCTGCTTTGTACTTAAAGAATGCCCCTTTTCTGTCAGTTTTTAAAATTGTATGTAGTTGTGTGTTATTGAGAAACCAAAAACAAATAAAGACTATCAAACCAGCGCATTTTCTTCTCCAGGTTTGGAAGAATATTGTAACTTCCACAAGTTCAGGTGCCCTAAAGCGCTTTGTGACCAATTAAGAACTTCTGAAGTGTAGAGACTGTTGTAATAATGAATGTTGCAAAATGAAAGCAGCCAAATTGCACACAGGTCTCACAAACAGCACTGTGATAATAACTAGGTAACACATTTTTCTCCAGTTGGCGGAGGGATAAATGTTGTCTACTACAGTGGGGAAACTTCCTTACTTTTCTTCAAAATTGTGCTGTGGAATCTTTTATGCCCACTGAATGGGGTAGAAGGCACCTTGGTCTATCATCTTATCCAATAGGTGGCACTACTGATAGTGCAGTATTGAGAGAACGTTGCACTGTCAGCTTAAGACATTGTGCTTCAGTGTCTGGAGTTGTTCTTGCAGTCATAGTCTTCTGACATGACTGAGATGTATAAAATTATGAGGGGCACAGATAGAATAGACAGGAAGAAACTTTTCCATTTGGTGGACAGATCAATGGCTAGGGGGCATTGACTTAAAATAAGGGGCAAGAGGTTTAGAGGGGTTGTGAGGAAAAGCTTTTTCACCCAAAGGGTGTTGAGAGTTTGGAACTCACTGCCTGAAAGGGTGGTAGAGGCAGAGATGCTCATAACACTTAAGAATTAATTAGATGAGCATTTGTGATGCCAAGGCATACAAGGTAATGGGCAATAGTTAGGAGGTTTGTCTTTGATTGACGCAGATGTGGTGGGCCAAAGGGGCTGTTTCTGTGCTGTATGTCTCTATGACTCAGAGGTGAGAGTGTTGCCAATAAATGTATTTTAATATGTTACTCAAGATGTTTGGGTGGATGCCATCTCAATGCACCATGTGCTTACAATCCATCTGCTCACAGATTTCTCACTACAGTTAAAGAACTAGCTAATATTGAAATACCAGACATTCGATTTTATTTATTTGGGGGTGGCACGGTGGTTAGCACTGCTGCCTCACAGTGCCAGGGACCCGGGTTTGATTCCTGGCTTGGGCCACTGTCTGGGTGGAGTTTGCACATTCTCTCCGTGTCTGTGTGGGTTTCCTCCGGGTGCTCCAGTTTCCTCCCACAGTCCAAAGATGTGTGGGTTAGGTGGATTGGCCATGCTAAATTGCCCCTTAGTGTCAGGGGACTAGCTAGGGTAAATGCATGGGGTTATGGGAATTGGGCCTGGGTGGGATTGCAGTTGGTTGTAACTATAGAAAATATATATACAATATAACATACAATTTTAAAACAGTATTTGTTTTAAATGGTCACAATTTTTGTTAAGTTGGCTAACAGCATATCATTTGACTTTGGCATTATGACTCCAGACAGAATTGCAGCTTGAGCAAATATCTCATTAAGTTATGAGCAATCCCAGACACTTGTGAAACTCATAAGTCCTTTGGTTAAGGATGAGTTGTAAACATAACAAGACCATCACATATCAGCAACGCATCATTCTGGGTCAAGGAGCCATTGAATGTGTTGTCTTATTCATGAAAGGTATTCAAAGGGTAATTTGAATTGAATGGATCACTCAGTTAAGATAACATTAAGACAAAATGTCTCAATGTGCAAAAGACTATAATAACCCACTACTCTTTTTTGGAAGAAGGACTTTGAAGTTGTAGTTGGTCACGTGATTTATGGCAGCCATGTTGGTTGCCTGGCCTTTTTAAAAAAAAATAACACTCGAAGTTGTTCAGATCAGAAACATCATCATCTGCCAAGCCATTGAACCAGCTGCAAGACAATACAGCCAAGGTAAAACATCTATACCTTGAAAGAAAGAGGAAGAATCTTCCTGCAATCTGTTCCGACTTCATGTTTACCTTTGAGCCATCTTCCTGGAAATGTAACCACAAGCAGCATTGCTGCTTACTGAGATTTTTGTGCATTTTCAAGACCTCCACTCCAACTGAAATATCAATTCAGCTGAGAAACTACTGGCCTGCTATGTAAGAGACTGAAATCATTACTACTTGCAAGTGTATTCTTTTCTTCTTCATCTGTATCTGATAATTGTAGATGTAATAGTGTGCATCACATCACAACACAAGATGCCCCTTGTATCTGATAATTGTATATGTTATAGTATGTGAGAGACATTAAAATCTCCTGGAAAGTCTGTGAAAATAATTTATCAACTATATTTTTAAAATTCACAAAAAGCTTGCTGCTGGAAGTTAGTTAAATTGGGACAACCACCCTGAGGGGAAGAAAATACACATTTCAACATTTGAACACTTTCTTCACAAACAATAATAAAACACAAATTCTGTCCACAACATAAGGATAAAATGGCACATTTCACAACTTCAGGATGTTCAAAAATGTTTCACAGTCAGTGACGCACTTTTGTTGTGTAATCACTGCTGTAATTAAGGAAATGTGGCAACCAACATATGTACAAGACCTCACAAACTGCAATGCAGTAATGACCACATAATCTGTTTTAATTAGTGGTTGGGGGATAAATATCGACCAGGACACAGGATAAGTCCCCTGCTCTTCTTCAAAAAAGTGCCATTAGATCCTTAAAGCCCACCTGAGGGAACAGATGGAGCCTCATTAATAGTTCTACACAAGTGCAACATTACAGAGCTCGGTGCAAAAAGTACCCAGTCTCGCAAACAGAGATCAGGATTTAGTTGATTTTTTTCACTTTTTAAACGACAATCAACAATTTAGTAGGTAGTTTTGGAAGGGGAATTTATCTCACATTAAATCCATGTTGGTTAAATCACAAATCGTTACTGTTAATGCAAATGTATTTTAAACCACAAGCTTTTTTTCAGTGATTTATTTTTATTACTGCAAAAAGGTGAGAAATTCTATGTCATAAAATTACCCATACAACAACTGGGAATTAATAGATGTGTATGTATATTAGCTGCATAAGAAATTGTGGAAAAACAGTGTAATAAAATATATTCGATTAGTTATTGTACATCATTGTTTATTCCTTTCACAACCTTTGGCATGGCAATTAAAATGTTGTTTCTTTTCACTAGGTCTCTTGCTAGTTCATTCAATCGCTCACACTTCTTGCCTTTGTCATCTTGATCAATCATCATCCTCTGACCTCACATGAATGCGCCACATTATTAAAGCTGTTTACTAGACACATAATCTGCCCTTCATTATTGTCAATTTATTCTGAAGCTAGTTAGTGAAGTGGGAAGCCAGACCTAAATCTTTTACTTAACACTCAATTAATTTACAGAATGCAAAATTACAAATGTCTGCTTCTTCCCCAAGCGACACACATTATCCCAAATGTCTCTCTTCATATGTGCTCAAGGTACTTTATAAATCAGTACTTTACACTGGAATATCCTTAACAGTAATTGGCATGCCATTGACAGATTCCCCTCTTTTCTTTAAATCAAAACGTTATCACACACAAACAATATTTCAAAACAAATTGAGGAAAAGTAAAAGAGAAAAAAAATGAGTTTACATATTCCGTGCATCACATCACAACACAAGATACCCCTTTTTCTAAGAACTCCAACAGTCTCTTTGTGCAAGCATTCCATTTTACTGAAAACAGACATGTTTCTTTTTGTATTACACTCATTTAGACAAATATTTCTAAATTTCAAATGATCATAATTTATACTACAGGAAAAAAGGGCGTTGACTATTTTGCAAGTGAACTGATTTGTCAATGCACCACCCTGGAGGAAACAATGGGGATCTAGAGGCTCCCAAAGCTCCTGGGTAAGTCAAAAGAGGTGCAAAGCAGAAAGCTGTTCCAATGTTGGATTGGTCCTTGCCTATGCTGCTACTCCTTCTGTAGTCTCAGAAGCCTTTCTTTTATTGTTTGTTGCTGAAAGTTAGCAAGCACAGTGTTCAACAGGTATTGTGCAGACAGATAGAGCAGATAAAATGTGAGGTGATGGGCTGCCTTAATTACTTCATTCTGCACTGTTTGCGGCCTTTTAATCTGTGGCTGGCTTACTGTGCACCTGGATGGACAGCCATATGCCAGGATTGTTTGGATGTCAGCTTTGCAGGCTGACAAAAGTTCGAGTGGATTCTCTGCTTTTTTCCATTGTAAATTCTTAATTTCCTTCTCCTTGAAATGGAACCACCAACTACTGTGCATTGCTCTGTCCTGTGAGATCTCAGATTTGTTTGAGGATGGAAGAAGGCTACTGAATGAGGACAGCAGAGTACAAGGGTCAACCCAAAATTAGATTCCACAACTCATTCCAGATCGATCGTCACTAATGGATTGCCCTCCTTCATTCACCTTTTGCCTGGTGCAGGGTTCTGACAAGGACCTCTGGGAGTAAATGATGGATCATCCAAGTCTCTCATTTCTGAAAGTAGCAAACCTCATACTTTTTATAGCATGAACATGCAACCTTATTTGAAGTCTCAAACTGTGAAGGAGCGCTCTGCTCATGAAATTTGTTTGGAATTTAGTATTTGAATTTTGTTTAATTTATATTTTTTATGAAATTTAATAAGGCATTTTTGATTCAATGACAAGTTACATTTCTACTGCGTCTTTAATGCAGAAAACATCTCAAGCCTCTTCACAGGCGTGTAATCAGATCAAAATATATATATAGAGTCAAAAACAGAGGGATAAGGGGAGGTGACCAAAACCTAGGTCAAGCAGATGGATGTTAAAAAGCATCAAAAATGTTTTTCTTATGTCTAGACCCGGATTTGGGTGTGTATGGCACAATTTCAAAATTTGCAGATGGCACAAAAGCTTGTATCATAAGCTGTGAGGAGGATAAACACAGACCTCAAGAGGACGTAGACAGGCTTATGGAATGGGTGGACATGTGACAGATGAAATTCAATGCAGAGAAGACTGAAGTGATTTATTTTGGGAGGAACAACAAAGAGAGGCAATATAGAATAAAGGAAAGTATTCTAAATGGGGGCAGGAGCTGAAGAACCTGGGGTTAAATGAGCACAAATCACTAAAGGTGGCAGGGCAAGTTGAGAAAATGTTTAATAAGGCATATGGGATCCTGGCCTTTATAAATAGAGAATAGAGTACAAAATAAAGGAGGTTACAGTGAAGCTCTATGAAACATTGGTTCAACTGGAGCATTGCGTCCAATGCTGGGCATCAATCTTTTGGAGAGATGTGACGGTATCTGGAGAGACTACACAAAAGATTCCCAAAAATGGTTCCAGAAATGAGAGCTGGGACTGTTCCCTTTAGTGAAGAAAAATTTGAGGGAGGGTTCCAAAATCATGAGGGTCTGGAGCAGATAGGGAGAAACTGTTCCCATTGAAAGAAGGTTTGAGAACCAGAACACACTGATTTAAGTTGATTGGCAAAAGAGCCAAAAACAACATACAAAAATCTTTTTTATGCTGTGAATGGTATGGATTTGAAATGCACTGACTGAGAGTGTGTTAGACCTAGACTGAAGCTTTCAAAAGAGTATTGGATAATTATCTGAAGAGAAAAAAATGCAAGACTACAAGGAACAAACAGCAAATGGAACTAGATGAGTTACTCTTGCAGAGATTCAACATGGACACAATGTGCCAAATGGCCTCCTTCTGCGCTGTAACCATTCTTTGATTCTATGGGTAGAATTTTATGGATGGCGAGCCGAGAGTTGAAGCTTATTGAGCAGCTGCTGACTTTCAAACTCTCACTGCCATTTAACACTCATTTGAACGTTGATTAGGAGGGGAAAGACTTCCATCCAACCTTGAAAGAAAATCTCGCCCATGAGAGCTTTCAGCCAATCTGATGGACCGACAGCTCTTCAACCTAGCCAGAAGTGGTACAGCAGCGTTCTGCTTGGGACTAAGGTCCTAGGGATGGGAGAGAAAGGGGAAAAAGGGAAAAACATGAAACTGGAGTTCAAGTGATCTGAAGAGGAGCATCATTGCAGAGAAGTTGTCCCAAGGAGAAGAACATGGGAGGGGGAAAGGAGAAGGTCCCAAACCAAGGCGGCGGCCCCAAACCAGGAAGTGGGACATAAAGAGGTCCCAGAAGGAAGTCCAAGATAAGGGACAAGGATGGGAATCTGAAACAGTTCCTATTAAGTAAAGTTAAAAGCAAGGAGCAATAGTCAAAGGGAAAGCTGTGGGCAGTTGACTTGAAGCAAGGCGTGCTTGAGAGAAGCCAGAACATCCGAGGGGAAACCAAAGGTTGGTGACTCCTTACTGAGGGCCTTTGGAGTAATACTGTTCTGCCTGATACAGCCAAATATCTGTCAGTGTGCTTGGAAGGTGAAGTTTGAGTGCATGAGGAGGCCAGGAATAAGGAACACTGGAAAGTGAGGTTGAAATCCTTGACATGGATCCTTGCTGAAGCAGAGTTTGGGAGATAATTCTAAGGCAAGTTCTTTGACCGTGGAGATTGGTAGTCTTCGAGAGAGAAAGTGTTTCAGTGAGACCGTTTGGCTCACAGTATAACATGTGTCTGCCAGAGAAGATGGTAGAGGTGGGTACAATTACAACATTTAAAATACATTTGGACAGGTGCATGGATAGGGAAGGTTTAGAAGGATATGGGCTAAATGCAGGCAAATGGGACTAGTTCCGTTTAGGAAACCTGGTCAGCAGGAACGAGTTGGGCCGAAGGGCCTGTTTCGTGCTGTATATCTCTATAACACGTGTGTAATGAATATTGGAATGGAAATGATAATTATTTTATATATGTTCCTTTGATAACAAAGGCAAGTGATTATTTGTCTGAAGTTATATTTCACTTAAAAATGACTGTAATTAACGGAAAACAATTGTATGATCCTAAGCACATGCTTGTAGTTCAATGCTTGCATCAGTACTTGTTACCAACTCTTCAGCTTTGTGAAGGTCTATGACCACTGAGCATATTTTCACATTCTTGTTGACAAGTAGAGCATCAAGCTTAAATTATGCAAAGTTGCAAAGCAGTAAGGCCATTCTTTCTTTAAGTGATGCTCTATTATCCTCTAATGGCATCACCATCAAATTATGGTGATAAGCCCTTAAAGCAGTCTGGAATCACTTAAATATATGACATAGCGCGACCACAAAATTTGTCTTGGAATGAAGGATTTTTTTTCAGTTGCTCAGAGAAAAACACCCAGTGAAGCTCAACATAGCAACAACAGTCTCAAAGTGAGGTAGTTTGCAGGTTTAAACATCTACACCCACGTGGTTAGCTCCCAGTTTTAGCTTTGCTGCTGTGAGGAACATTCTAAGGGGAAGAGCAAACCCTTTCCCATATGGGGATTATAAAATAAGAAATAAAGTCAGCCATTTTTAAAAATCCTACTTGTACCCAGTTCAAGAGCAATAGGGAGCTGACTGGACAGGATACGGCAGCCGTGGCTCTGTGGAAACCACTGCAAAGAGGATAAATATAATTTTTAAAAGCCATGTACTTTTCAGGAGGTAAAAATCTTCAAGGAGTCTTCATGACAGTTACAATATTATTTGACAAATGGCCAATCAGCTTTATGTATCCAGAGTTCTTCATTTAATTTCTACAATGCAAATATCAACAAAGAATGTTAATCCAAACCTGGATGTATGAATTTCAGATTTGAACACTCTCCTTAGCCTTGGGCTTTTCAGATTTATAGCTGATTGCTTTGTCTGTCTTCAGCCAACTCACTGCAAAGCTGCTGGTTTATTTAAAGAAATCTTATTTTATATTGAAACACTGGCATAAATGTTTCAAAATTTAGCAGATGAAAAACAATGTAATGGTATCTCAGTTCAATTAATTAACAAGAGCATAATGGTTATTGATCAAAACACCAAGAAAGATCATGCTATTTCACTCACATCATGCAAATTAATGTAACTATTCCATCGACTGAGCAGACCCCAAGATAACCTTCTCATGAATGCATTTCAGTGTGAATGTAAGGCAGCAGTGAACAGTTGTGAAATAGCTTGGAAACCTGTCAATTATTTTTAACTCCATATTTTACATCAATTGCAGAGAGAATCTTTCTGGAAAAGAAGACTTTGAATCAATTTGGTTTCATTAGTTTAGAATTCCTACATCACACAAATAGTAAGTAAAGTTGCTCAGATGTGGGCAGCATTTTTTTTGTGCATCAGATGGTCTCTTTGGCTCCACATGATATGTACTTGCAGCTGGGCAGGGATTGCAGTCTGCTTGTTATAGACATTTCCAGGGAACACCAACACTGATGTGAGCTGTGTAGGGTGTAATTAAATGGGTGAATTGCAGCTGCAGGCTTCAGAAACAAACGCGGAAAAATAAATCTTTGTGTACCAAAGAAAATAATTACAACAAAGAAAAGAATCAGTTCAAAAATAATGCTACTCCTTCCTAACATTTGAGTCTTCAGTGTTTTAGTTTATTGGAGAACATTCCAAAAAAGTCCATGACCAATCAACTCATTTTATTCTGATTTCCGAAGGAAAATGATTGATATCTGGCCAATAAACATAAACAACTTTCTCATAAAACATTGTCAATTTTAGACAGATTAAAGTCAAATAACTTGGCCTGGAGCTTGTGTTAGGTTGCACTGATTTTTTTCACTGCAACCTGCCTGAAAATGGTAACCACCACAGAAAATAGCAAAATTTCAAGCACAAATCCAGTTTCCATAATCTTCTGCATTAGTTTAAAAATTACTGCACTAGAAATTAGCCTTACCCACAACTTGCTATGCCCCCAGATCAAATTAATTATCATTGAGAGTTTCCATTAATTTTGGCCATTTTTGGGCCTATACGGAGGCTCATAACGTTAAGCTACCTGTTTATTTTGGGCCCAAGGACATTAATAGGAACCTTCTTCAAAACTTACGAATATAATCTTTTTCATTTATTATGAAACTCATTATTCTATAGCAGTATAATTAAATGATTCTGTGTAGACACTTATTAAAATGCTTGATTGTTGCGATAAATCCACTTCAACTTGCTCTTCATTCATTTAGAAGTAGGAAAGCTGTGCTAAACCCACAGTGCCAGGAACCCGGGTTCGATTCCTGGTTTGGGTTACTGTCTGTATGGAGTTTGCACATTCTCCCTGTGTCTGTGTGGGTTTCCTCCGGATGCTCTGGTTTCCTCCCACATTCTAAAAGACATGCTGGTTAGGTGCATTGACCCAAACAGGCGCTGGATTGTGGCGACTAGGGGAATTTCACAGTAACTTCATTGCAATGTTAATGTAAGCCTTACTTATGACTAATAATAAACTTAGCATTCTGCGCACAGTTCTGGCCAATGCGTTACAAAATGACAGAGGCATTGGAGAGGGTGCAGAGATTACATACAAGGATGATATCAGAAATGTGTGGGCATGCATATCGGGAAAGGATTGGCAGGCCAGCGCCCTTTTCTTGATCAAATAGAGGTCTTTAAAATTATGAAAGTTTTGTTAGGGCATATACAGAGAATATTTTCTTTTGTGGAGAAATGCAGAACTAGAGGCCACCAATAGTCACCAAGAAATCCAATGTCAGAAGAAATGTCTTCATCCAAAGAGTGGTGAAACAAATAACGGTTGAAACAAATAAAATAGATGTATTTAAGGAGAAGCCAGAGAATCATTTGAGAAACAAGGAAGTAGATGGTGGTTGCGATGGTAGATTTAGATGATAAAAGATGGGAGGAAACCTGAGTGGAAACTAAACACTAGCATGGGCTGGTTGGGATGAATGGCCTGTTTCTGTGCCGTAAATCCTGTGTAATCCTATATAACTGTATTAATCAAATGGCATTCAGAAATATATTTACTTCTTAAAGCAAATTATAAAAGATTATTTCAAAATCATTCCTTGACCATACTGGTTCATGGCAGAATTTTGGGTTTGACAACGTGCAAATGAATTTGGGCAAAATCTTGATGGGTAAAATGATTTTCAAAATGAGTGCAATTTGGGGGAGGGGAGAGTAATTTGCATTTGATCACTTATAATTCCTGAACTGGAAGCTGTACTGCCATATTTTTAGGTTTAGGCACTCCAGATGATTGGTCATAATTAGCAATGCAGGGCCAAGATTGATAATGCAAATTCCACTAAACATTAAAGAACTGGGAAAAAAGTTGACTTCAAGCTTGTATTTTAAAATGTGCATTTTAGGTATGAGAGTTCCATATTCACATGGCTGCAAAAGTATTCTGGCATATTAGTATCGAGGAAAGAGTTAAGCTTTCTGCCTTCTTAAATTTAAAGCACTGTTATTTAACTGGCAGGATAGATTAAAATGCACGCTTGTGTTGGTAATTTCCAACCAAACAAAATGCACCTGTCTTCTTTCAGTGGGTCTGTGTGACATGAGTCAAAGATTTGGCCACCGAAGTGAAATGTAGTGGCCCAATATCTCTTCACCACACCATACAACTTTATTCTCTGAATGGGTCATGATCTGATTAGCAACGACTTACTATTCTTGTGACAATATTTAAAGTAATTATGATGCAGATACATGGGTTTCTTTGTAAGCCACACAGGGGTGAAATACAGATAGAGCTGAAATAGATACAGACAAGGGTTACTATCCAGCGTAAACACAAAATAAATTAAGGGTTGCAGTTAAAATGATCCACTTAATTAACACCAAGTAACCGAGCTATAAATAGTAAAAAAAAAGCAGACCATGAAAGTCTCCAGCACAGGGTTACTGCCAGTATAACAAAGCATACGCATGTCTCACACAAATCAAATCAGTTTTCTTCCTGAGGTATTTATAGCAATAACACGGTACAAATTGAAGAGCAGTTTAAAAAAGAATTCATTCCATTTACAGGGATTAAAAAAAGCAAAACTTATTTGCGAACTTACATTTTTAAAAAATGTGTTTTTTAATCTTTGCTTCATCTGTGTGGTGAACGCTTTACTGTTTAGTGGTTGCTGTGCCCATGGCTTTTATTACTAATAACAGTCTTCCAGTTCTGCAGCGCCTGAACTTGAGGGATTTTGCACAGGCTGGTATTGATTCTGTCACAAGAACATGCTAAAAATAGCCTACTCTGTACACATGCTTCACTTCAAACATCAAAAATGCATATAGCCGTTTATGATTTTACAGCTATTAAATATTTAAGCTGATAATGTCTTCATGGAAAGATATCTTGGCAGCCTTTTTCATTTGTTTGCAATCACATGATGCGGTGAAATAAATCAAGACAAAATCCGTATGATATCACTGTGATAACAATGACCTAGGCCTTGTCTGGCTATTTTCCATATTAAAACAAAGATGTAATGTGGTAAACATGGTCATGCAAGCAATGATTCTTTGGGTAGAATTTTAAATATGGCAAGCGATTGGTGCTTGCCATCCCGAGAGTCAGTGTGTAAGGTGCTACTGCCGACTTTCAGATGCCCGCTGCCATTTAACGCTCATTTGAGCAGTGATTGGCAGTGGATGAGTCTTCAGCCAGATTGGCTGACAGCTCTCTAAACAGGCTGGGCATAGGGCTGCAGTGGTCAGAAGTCATATTGCAGCGCTCTACCTGTCTATCTGAATCCAAGTCCCAGGACTGTTGGAAACGCAAGTTCTGGGGATCAGAGGACAGGAGGGTTGGGGGCATCCTTGGGAGTCAGGAGAGGGGGAGGTGGGAGATCGGCAGGGTAGGCAAGGGGCTATGGGGAGGGAGGCCCAGAGCTCCATCGTCCAGGAGGGATGGGCGCCCCAACTCTGAAGGGGCCTTCAGGTTCAGGCACCCCCACCCTCTTCCCCATCCTACCTGCACCCACCAGACTAAACAGTGAGGCTGGTTGGGTCTTCATAAGGCTGGTTTCTCGCCTGAGGACTTGCCCACCCAAGTGTGAAATTGTGTCAGCCTTTGGGCAGGCGCATTCCTCGGAGGAATTCTGTCCATTCAATTTTACCCCTTTCCCACCTCAGAAACCACACTGCGGGAGATGGGGGGGGGGGGGGGGTTGGAGAGTGTAAAATTCTGTCCATGAACTTTAGTTTGACAAATAGTTGTGTTTATTGAAATTCAAATTCTTCAAAGTTGAAAGGTATCGGTTATGCCAGTTTAAAAAAAATATAGTGGTATGATACACACATCTCCTTAATATCATATGCTACAAATCGATGAACGGTTCTTTATTTGTTTTCTTATTTCAGTCCATGTGGTGTAAGTACACCCACAGTGTTATTCGGGAGGGAGTTCAGGTTTGACTGGCCACACACAAATTAAAATGATGATGGCCATGCACTGTCCTTTAAATCTGCTTTCAACACTTCTCTCCTCAAAAACGCAACACTTGACCTCACCTTCCTTGCATACTACCATCCTGTTTGCATCCTCCCTTTCCTCTCCAAAGTCAGCTGGGTTTCCGTTAAAGCCATGATGTCCATGCAATCATCTACAATAAGTTCATGGATGGCAAGGACCTTGCTTACAAATGAACTGACATTCTGGAGGGGTAGTTAATGCTTATCCACTGGCAAAGTCCATATATTTGTAAAGGAAGAATATTGGCAAGATTAGCCTCTAGTGGGTATTCTGAGCAGGAACATCAATGAAAGAGTGGGATGGGGGAACTGAAGTTGCTGTTCATAATGGGCCAGCGCTGTGTACCTCTTTGAGCCCTTTGCTAGATGCTAAGAGAGGCACAGATGGAGGTTATGTGCTTATCTAAGAGGGAACCAAGCCTTGGATAGCAACAAGAGAGCAGGAAGGTCGAGTACTGAAGGAATGAGGCAGGGAATATGGAAGGTATAGCGGAGAGTGGAAAAGTGAAAGGTGGCATGACGAAAGAAGAGCGAGGTCTAAGGGAAGTAAAGAGGAAAGTACTTAAAAAGTGCAAAACACAGCAACAGAATGAATTGTTTTTAATTTTTCAGTGTTGGAGTATTGAGTCCCAAGACTCCTGAATCGTGATATTAGGATTTGTGTTCATGTGTGATAAAACATTTCTTCTTCTGACTTTTATACTAATCTACCCCAGCAGAGAAGACAGCAGCCCAAGCCAATACTACCCTCAGCCACATTTGTCAACTCCAGCAGTAGTTACAGGATCAGGTTGAGGTATAGGAAATCTGAAGTAATTTTTTAATTAAATTGTTAATTCAGGACACTGAGCTCAATTGCAATAGCCCTGTTGTAGTCAGCTAACATAATGCAAATAATGCATCAAATTTAGTCAGCATAGCTCAGTTACTCACCAATATCCCAATTCCAGTTAACAGCAATTTCGTTCAAAGTTCTTTTGTATCAAACCCCATGGGCAAAAATAAACTAAAAATAGGATATTATAAAGCTTTATAACCCAGTGTTTAAAGCATTCACATTTTACCCCATCATTTGTCTTCTATAAGGTTCTTGGCAGGTTGCCAATACTCTGAACCAAGCAATGTTACATTCAATAAAGCAACATGAAAGCTTTTGTCCAATACTGCATCAAAATATTACAATCACATCAAAGGATCCATTTGGGATTTGTTCATAAGTTTTTTTTTAATGTTTCAAATTAATAGCAATTAGTAGCCTTGGAAATCCTTTTACCCCAAGTAAAAGCATACAAAGAACTGAATCAATAGAAAGCAGTTTTAATTAAGTTTAACTGTGAACTCCGAGTGTTCAAGTATGAAAAGCAGTTCCAATCTTATCCAAGAGGTCGGTCCCCTTAATGAATGCTGACATGATTTCCCATTTCTCCTAAAACTTATACATCTTGTGAGGGCAGCTTCGTTTCAAATCAAAATGATTGCAATCTCACACTGGCAGCCGCAACTGGCAAAATTAAAAACTCGTGACTATCAAAGAGAGTGTTATCATGACTCAGTCAGTCTCACTCTTATTTTGTGTTAGAAGGTTATGATTTCAAGCACCAGATGAGTTCAAAAGCACCCAAAACTAGACTAACGTTCTTATGAATACTGCAGTAATTAGGGAATGTTTAATTGTTAGCAGTGCAATCCTTTGGAAGGGTGTTGAACCTGAATCCTGTATTGATGTCAGTCAGGGGAAATAAGAAATCCAAGAAACTAAAGCAATGCTTGATTTTCATTGTTGTCTTAATTCAAGTCAAACGGTTGGTTAGTTCAGTTGGCTGGACCGCTGGCTCATGATGTGGAGCGACGCCAACTGCACAGGTTCAAATCCCGTACTGATCAAGGTTATTCATGAAGGCCCCATCTTCTCAACATTGTCCTTGCCTGAGGTATAATGACCCTGAGGTTAAATCACCACCAGTCAGCTCTCTCTCAGCCTATGGCAATCTGGGACTATGGCAACTTTAATTACCTTTATCGCTCAGACCGGGCTGCATATAATGAACATTGACTCTGTGTGATGTGTCGAATAGCACTCTGATTGTTTTCATCTCTCAGATCAACTATCCAGAGCCAGCCAGGAGGCTGACGACCCTCCATTGACACTACAGCAGTTGCTGACAGAAAATGTACCCATGACATTCTGTCTCTCAGCACCAAGCACAGTGCAGATACTGCCACGTTGGTGGGCAATAGCACATTGGTTCAGTTGGTGAGGGCATATCATGCTCACTTGAGCAGATGGTGGAGGCAGGGAATGCCCAGGGTATCAGATGTTGGAGGACTTGGGGGAGATGTCAAGACATAGCATCCGCAAGTGTAAGCTTAAAACAGTGAGCACAGCAATGGGTTTGCACAGGTGGCTCATGTTGTTTTGTAAATATCACGTGTTTAAGTCAGTTCATACTGGAGGTTTTCTGTATTTCTCATTTAAATGTCATAAAGAAAAATAAGTTCTTTGCTCACCAGCCCTGAGTGTCCAGTGTATTCAATGGGTGTTTGCCTTATAAATGCCTGGTGAAAGGCGTCTGGGGCAGCAAACTTCATTACTAAGGCTTTAGTGACTTTGGACTCCTGGCATGGTTATGCATGAGATGTTTGCAAAGAAGGCAGTGCCCTTCGTCAGGTGGAAGGCAAGCCTTGGTCACCTACCTGAAGGAATGCTGAATTAAGGCCTCTCTGGTGTTCCTATCTCTCTGAAAGTTCCTCATTTCAGCCTCTTCATCCTTGCTATATACCTGCCTGGGCTCTGCATCTGAATCATCATTGGGTTCCTATTGCCTTTTTGGTCCAGTGCTCCCTCTTAGAGAGAGCAAGATTACGCAGAGCACAGCAGACAACAATGATGAGCAACACTTACTTTGGTGGATATTGCAAAGTGCCCCTGAGCAATCCAGACATCAGAACATCATTTTCAACAAACCCAGTATCCTCTCCACCACTGTCCTTGTGGAGACATGGGAGTGATTGTATCTTTCCTCTCCCTCTGTCCTTGGATGCCTGAGAGAAATCATCAGCCACCTTTCCAAGGGGTGCCTGTTGTCACTCAGGCAAGCTGGAGCTGCAAACAGCCTTGGCACCTGTGTTTCAGTATGTCGGCACTATGGGAGCTGCCAGGGTACCTTGCACAGACTTGTAGAATCTGATCACAAATTAACTGAACATTCCATGGAGTGGGAGATCCCTGTAATTGCAGCCAAGTCTCTGGCCTGCTCAGCCCGGCCGACTTGGTCTATCCTGAAATGGTTAAATGTGTTCATCTGCCTGAACAGAGTGTCAGCCACCAGCTTAACAAAGCTGTGTGCAGCTGACTGGAAGGCTTCGCAAAGATCACCTACTGAGCCCTGGAAAAATCAAGAAGCATTGACGTTAAGTGCAATAATGACCTTGAGAGCAATGGACATTGGCTGTCCATGCACACAATTGGAGGCTACCTCCATCCCAATTATTTGGCAAATGGATGTGATGGTTTCCCGTGAAAGCCCGAACCTCCTGCAGCACAAGACCTCTATCATGTCAAGGTAGTTGGATTGCTGCTTGTATACCCTGGCAGCTAGATAGTGGCATCTTCTGCTGAGCCTTCCTCCTTGTCCTCCCTGCTGGTCCTGAACACCCTGTGCCTGCTCCATCCCTCTTGAGGAGATACCTGCAGGGCCACCTCTCTCTTTGGTCCCCATCTTCCTCCTCAGGGGAGGTGCTCCCTGCTGAAGAGATGAGACCCAACAGCAGAGACGTAAATGAGGGTGCCAAATGGTTGAAAATCTCAGAACCATTGCAAGACTAAAATGTCCTGAGAACGCCAGACAAGAAGCACAAATCTCCAAAGAAAGCAGTGAAAATGTTCACAAAACTCTAGTCTAAGCCCTCACCAAACTGTCAATAACTCATACCAACTCAGCTTGCCTTTACTCCTGCCCCCTTTTATCTCACCCTTGCGCCAACTTAAACATTACATGGGCAACATTAAATCAAGATCAATTGCAGTTTTACTCCTCTTGATGAGCTTCCTAGTTGCCAGCAGGCACACAATCGATTTGTGTTCTTGCCTGCTGACCGAAATATTGCCCAAATACGTGATGACATTGTGATGTGTATCCAACGTTTCCTAGGATGATTTTGCACGTTTCCGGGTTGGACACGTGCCCACCCAGGCAGTGTAAATTTCCGCCCTATGGAATCACATTTATTTTTTTATCATAATTTTTTACATACTTGCAGAAGCTTTTACAATCTGTTTTCATATTTTTTGCTAAGTTGCATAAACAGATTAGAATTTGGTGAGATAGTCAAAGTAAACTGGACTGCAGTACATCTCAAACTTATCTTTCCAGTTACATAACTTGTTCTCACTTTGATAATTGTGCTCATTTGCATTCATTTTAGTTAGCGATTTGCAAAACATGATCTAGCTTATTTAATAATGTGTTCCAACACAGCCAGATAAAACAGCATCTTTTTTATTTGGTACTGTGAATTCCTCACTGTATTCCTCACCCATGCTGTGAGGAAGTATGGGTGTGAAACTACATCTCACTATTCCATGCCACAGCATGTCACAGCAATGGCATGCTACACAATCATGCCATTCAACATATGGCGTGCTCAAAAATTTGGAGCCAAAAGTGAACTGAAATAAATCAAATGAAGATATATATTTGTCACTGCTGAGCCCTTGTACAAGTGACTTTCCTCATTGATTGGTATATTTTCTTTTTGCATGGTGTCTTTGCTCGATAAGTATTTCAATTTTATGAAAATAAATTGTCTTAAGTCTCTCAAAACCTTCTGAACATCTCTTCACTATAGAAGGGGCACTTCTCTGTCCCTCTACCACCCTTACCTCAAACTAGAGCTCAAGGATTTCTTTGCCAATGAGACAGTAAATTCAGCTGCCTCTAATGCTTCCTTCCCTTCACCGAGCCACTAAGGCAACTGTAGCTAGCCTGGACTTGCACTTTTTTCTAGTTTCTCTCATGACTTTTCTAAGTTCTTTTGTTTATGAGGCCCAACTCATGCTTTCTTGACATTAGTCCCACTAAACTGTTAACCATCCACCTTCCCTCCTTGTTCCTCTCCCCACCAAATCTGTCACCATCATTCTCAAAAAACCCACCCTTGGTCGTACCGATCTTGCAAACTACTGTCCCGTTTCCAACCTCCCTTTTTTGCCTTAAATGTGTTGGGATTTCCCAAATTCTTCCTGATTTTTCCTACAACTCTAAACCCCTCCAATCAGGCTTCCGTCCCTACCACAGCACTGAAAGAACTCTTAACAGAGTCAAAAATTACATCTTATGTGACCTTACTATCTACCATTTGTCCACCCAGCCCACCAATCTTTACACCATCCTCCTCGTTGTACACAATGATTCCAAGTTTTGTATCATCTGCAAATTTTGAAACTGTGCCCTGGACACCGAGGCTAGATCATTAACATATATCAGAAAGAGCAAAGATCCCAACACTGACCACTGGGGAATTCCATTACTCCTCTGGTCTGAAAAACATCCCATAAGTCCCACTCCCTGTTTCCTGTCACTCAGCCAATTTTATATCAATGTTTCTGCTGTCCCTTTTATTCCATTCTACTGGAATTCTTTCAGGACGTGATTAGTAGAGTTGAACGAAGAGAACTGGTGGATGTGGTCTATTTAGACTTTCAGAAGGCTTTCGACAAAGTCTCATATAGCAGACTACTGTGTAAAATTAAAGCACATGGAATTGCAGGTACTTCGGATGAGTAGAAAGTTGGTGAGCAGACAGGAAGGAAAGAGTTGGAATAAATAGGTCTTTTTCTGACTGGCTAACAGTGACTAGTGAGGTACTATAGGGATCAGTGCTGGGATCCCAACTGTTCACATTATATATTAATGATTTGATTATCTTCAAATTTGCAGATGATACAAAGTTGGGTGACGGGTTGAGCTGTGAAAAGGATGCAGAGGTGCTTCAGCGTGATTTGGACAGGCTCAGTGAGTGGGCATATGCATATACTGGCAGATGCAGTATAATGTGGATAAATGTGAGGTTACCCACTTTGGTAGCAATAATAGAAAGGCAGATTATAATTTGAATGGGTATAAATTGAGAGAGGTGAGTACTCAGTGAGACGTTGGTGTCCTCATGCATCAGTCCCTGAAAGTAAGCGTGCAGGCACAGCAGGCAGTAAAAAGGGCAAATGGTATGTTGGCCTTCATAGCGAGAGGATTTGAGTGCAGGAATAGGAATGTTTTACTGCAATTGTATAGGGTGTTGGTGAGGCCACACCTGGAAAATTGTGTGCAGTTTTATGTCCTTATCTGAAAAAGTATTTCCTTGCTATACAGGGAGTACAGCGAAGGTTTACCAGACTGATTCCTGGGATGATAGGTCTGTCATATGAGGAGAGACTAATGATTATATTCATTGGAGTTTAGAAGAGTGAGAGGGGCTCTCATAGAAACTGATAAAATTCTAACAGGATGAGACAGGGGCAATTCAGAAAAAATGTTCTCGATGGCAAGAGTCCAGAACTAGGGGGTCATAGTTTGAGGATAAGGGGTAAATCTTTCGGATTGAGTTGAGGAGAAATTTCTTCAACCAGAAAGTGATGAATCTGTGGAATTCACCACCACAGAAAGTAGTGAAGGCCAAAACATGTGATTTCAAGAAGAAATTAGATATAGCTCTTGGGGTTAAAGAGATCAACAGATATGGTAAGGCAGGATCAGGATACTGAATTTGATGATCAGCTATGATCAAAATGAATGGCGGACTAGGCTCAAAGGGCTGAATGGCCTACTCCTGTTTCCATTTTCTTTGTTTCTATGTTATTTTTGGTGGAAGAGAATTCCATAAACTAATGACCCTTTAAGGGAATTTCCTCATCTCTGTCTTAAATAGTAGATTTCTTATTCTTAACCTGTGTCCCCGGTTCTACTCTCGCCCCCACATATGGAAACATGCTCCTTATCAAATCCCCTCAGGATCTTGTATGTTTCAATAAGATCACCTCTCATTCTTCTAAACTCCAATGGGCATAGGCCCAACCTGTTTAACCTTTCCTCATAAGATTAGCCCCTCATCCCAGAAATGAGACGAGTGAATTTTCTCTGAACAGTTTCTAATGCAATTATATCTTTTTTCAAATAAAATCAAAACTGTACATAATATTCCAGATATGGTCTCATCAAGATCCTGTACGGCAGCAGTAAAACACCCCTACTTCTATATTCTATTCCCTTTTTAATAAATGCCAACATTTAATTTGCTTTCCTAATCACTTGCTACATCAGCATACTTTTGTTTGTGATTCATGTACCAGGACACCCAGATCCTTCTGCACCACCTAGCTTTGCGATCACTCTCCATTTAAATAGTATACTGCTTTTCCTGCCAAGGTGGGCAAGTTCACATTTTCCCACATTATATTCCATTTACCAATTTTTTTCACTTAACCTACCTTTGATGTGGCACCACCAAATATCTTCCGGAAACCCAAGTACACCATATCTACTGGTTCTCCTTTATCCGCCTTGCTTGTTACTTCCTCAAAAACGCTAATAAATTAATTAAACACTATTTCCCTTTCAGAAACTGATATCGACTCTGCCTGATCAACTATTGATTTTCTAAGTATCGTCCTTATCAATGAATTCAGGAGATCACATTTCATACTCACTTTGCTTTTCTTGCGACATCCATGACCCTGGCCCCGCGAGGGCAACATACTTTTCTAAAAATATGTCTGTGGCTAGTCCCCATATGATTGAACCTCCTATAATTCTTGTTCTTCCAGTCTTCCTTATCGCCCTCTGTACATTTAAGCCACCCATGGTGCCATGGACATGGCTCTGGCTGCACTCCACAGATGAACCATCACTTCCATCAGTATTCAGAACTAAATACTGGTTGGAGAATGATGTCCTCAGGGGACTCCTGTACTACTTGCATGTTTCTTCTTTACTGGCTGGTGGCCACCCATTCTCTCTCTTCCTGCATTCTCTTAAGCTATGGAGTGACCGCATCTATAAAGGTGCTATCCACGAAGCTCTCAACCTAATGGATGCACTGCAGTGATGCCAACTGATGTTTAAGCTCTGTAACCACCACCCAATATAGTGTCATCCTCAAATTTCGAAATTGATTTTGATTTCACAGTCTGAATTGTTAATATAAATTATGAACAGTAATGACCCCAGCACGAATCCTTTTAGGACCTGATCACCACCTGCCATTCTGAATAGCTAATCTTTGCTCCGATTCTGTGCAGATTATCCTGCATGCAGCTAGCTAGTTATTTTGTTTCTTGTCCCCCTGCTCTGCATGCTTTGACTTTATTCATTATTGTATTATGCAACAACTTGTCCAGAGTCTTTTGGATATCTAGGTCCATTATATCTCCTACATCACCCCTATCTATTCCTCTATTTCCTCTTCAAATAATGCAATGTCAAACAAGGCTTTCCTTTTTGAAATCCATGCTAATTCTTCATTATGTTTGGTTTCTAGATGTCTTTCTATTTTCTCCTTTAATCGGGTTTCCATTATTTTTTGTATCACCAATATTAAGCAGACTGGTCTATAGCTCCCTGGTCACGTTATATCTCCCTTCTTTAAATGTGGGTATAACATGAGCAATCTATCTTTCTCTTGCACCTTTCCTTCTCTAGATTCTTTCAAATGCGAGGACATAATCCATCCGTATCAGAGGTTTTATCCACTTGGAGAAATTTAAATGTACTTCTCCCCTTTTTATTTTAAATTTGCAATACATAAATCTACAACAAGAGAACGTTTAACTACTTTCCAATGAAATTCACTGACATAACCATCACTATTCTGTGGGTCACAATTGAGCAAAAATTAAACAGGACAGGCTCCAGAAATTCTGCAGTTAGAAGCACAGATCAGAAGCAGGGCATTCTGTGTGAGTGACACCCCAAAGCCTTTCATTAATCTATAAAACACAAACGAGTCATGTGAAGGAAAATTGTCCACTTATCTGGATGAGTGTAGCTGCAACAGCACTCAAGAATCTGAAGACCATCCAGGACAAAGCAGTTTGCTTGATCAGTAATTCATATCACCTTTAATATTCACTCTGTCCACCATCAGTACAACATGACTGCAATGTATACCGTCTGCAAGATGCACAATAGCAGCTTGCTAAGGCTCCTTTATCAGCTTCTCCCAAACCATGACCCTTACTATCTAGAAGGACAAGGACAGAAGATGCAAGGGAACATTGCCACCTGCAACTTCCCCTCCAATTTACATCACATCACCACTTTCTCAAAAGCAACTATGGTAATAATTGTTGGCTTTGCCCACACCACCCACATTCTCTGAATGACTAAAAAAAATCATAATCTCTTTTGCATGGATTTAAATCTTGGCTGCAGGGGATCAAGTGTAGTGTTTAAACACATACTATCTCCTGCAGAGGAGGGTTCTGTGGAAAGTCTTTAGTCCTATTGGCAGTGATGAATAAGCCATCTGTTGGAAGGATTAGCGGCTTTATTAGTAGAGTTTTGACAGGTAATACAATACTCATCAGTTATTATATAAACTGCATAATCACGAAACATGCTGCACAGCATACGTACTGTTATTTCAGAAATTATACTATCTTCCGCTTGTCACTACCTTAATGGTAAGATGGTACGTTTGAAAATTTGCGATGCTATAAAAAAGTGTAAAGAATTTAAAACTTAAACAGGGAAGTTACTTGTAAACTTTACTGCCCCTTATATTTGTTGTGATCATCCCAAGATTCATTAATTTATGATTAAACCAACAGATGTGAAGAAATATATTAGATTTTAATTTTTGGAGAGTTTTCAAAGGAAGTTAATGTGTAAGTACCATAGGAAGCACTTACCAGCTGATTCAGTCTCAGGATTGTTATCCTGATGGAAGATTATATATTGTCAAAATGAATTTTATACATTGAGCTGAATGAGGTAAGCAAAAGCCAGGATAAGAAGCAAGGTATACAAGGACATGCCCAAACACAACTTCAAAGGATGTAATATCAACGTTGGCAGTTGAGAAAGTCTGCAGATGATAGTAGGTGGGTGCCTGAAGATTGGAGGGTAGCAAATGTTGTGCCTTTGTTTAAGGGCTGCAAGGGAAAGCAAGGAAAAGCCTGGGAACTACAGACCGGTGAGCCTAACATCTGTAGTGGGTAAGTTGTTAGAAGGTATTCTAAGAAACAGGATCTACAGGCATTTAGAGGGGCAAAGACTGATTAGGGACAGTCAGTATGGCTTTGAGGGTGGAAAATCATTTCTCACGAATTTGATTGAGTTTTTTGACAGGGTAACCAAGTAGGTAGATGAGGGCGGTGCAGTCGACGTTGTCTACATGGACTTTAGCAAGGCCTTTGACAAGGTACCACATGGTAGGTTGTTGCATAAGGTTAAATCTCCAGGGATCCAGGGTAAGGTAGCCAATTGGATACAAAATTGGCTTGATAACAGAAGACAGAGGGGTGTTGTAGAGGGTTGTTTTTCAAACTGGAGGCCTGAGACCAGCGGTGTGCCTCAGGGATTGGTGCTGGTTTACTTGTTACTTATATTAATGATTTGGATGAGAATTTAGGAGGCTTGGTTAGTAGGTTTGCAGATGACATCAAGATTGGTGGCATAGTGGATAGTGAAGAAGATTATCTAGGATTGCAATGGGATCTTGATCAATTGAACCAGTGGGCTGACGAATGGTAGATGGAATTTAATTTAGATAAATATGAGGTGATGCATTTTGGTAGATCGATTTGGGGCAGGACCTACTCAGTTAATGGTAGGGCGTTGGACAAAGAGATATAGAACAAAGAGATCTAGGGGTATAGGTTCATAGCTCCTTGAAAATGGAGTCACAGATGGACAGGGTGGTGAAGGTGGCATTCGGCATGTTCGGTTTCATTGGTCAGAACAATGAATACAGGAGTTGGGACGTCTTGTTGAAGTTGTACAAGATATTAGTAAGGCCACACTTGGGATATTGTGTACAATCCTGGTCATCCTATTATAGAAAGGATATTATTAAACTAGAAAGAGTGCAGAAAATATTTACTAGGATGCTACCAGGACTTGATGGATTGAGTTATAAGGAGAGGCTGGATAGACTGGGACTTTTTTCTCTGGAGCGTAGGAGGCTGAGGGGTGATCTTATAGAGGTCTATAAAATAATGAGGGGCACAGATCAGCTAGATAGTCAATATCTTTTCCCAAAGGTAAGGGAGTCTAAAACTAGAGGGCATAGGTTTAAGATGAGAGGGGAGAGATACAAAAGGATCCAGATGGCAATTTTTTCACTCAGAGGATGGTGTGTCTGGAACAAGCTGCCAGAGGCAGTAGTAGACGTGGGTACAATTTTGTCTTTTAAAAAGCATTTAGACAGTTACATGGGTAAGCTGGGTAAAGAGGGATACGGGCCAAATGCGGGCCCATGGGAATAGCTTAGTGGTAAAACACTGGACGGCATGGACAAGTTGGGCTGAATGGCCTGTTTCCATGCTGTAAACCTCTATGACTCTACTAGCTGTCAAACAGCAACACGAGTGTCAATTTTGCATGCAATGGTGCACATCTCCCGAAGGAGAAGTGGCAATAGGTTAAATATGATCAGCAGCAGCCAGTCAACAAGAGCCAGGCTATTTAAATCTGTGAAACATACTGGACAGTTTACTACTCTCGTGTTGATCTTAATGGACAGCACATCTGATAATTAAGTGCAAATTTGTTTTTCACTGCTGCCTTCATCTTTGAATATAAAGGCTTATCAACAGGCTTGCTTTTGGGTGATGGAAATAAAAAAATGAGGTTCCCTGCGATTTACCCTTCTGTCCATGGTCACTTACATCTCAGTTCAATACAACATATGCACTGCAAATTTCACAATATGATAACCCTCATTCAATCCGTGGGGAATCACTCATTGATCTCCCTGTGAACTCGTTGAGTATGAGTTTCCTTGGTAGCACGCAATGGCTTGCCCAGCTGGATCTCATTACCTCAGCCTTTTCTAAGGCAGGCCCAGGACTGGGCCTGCTAAGCTGTTGTCCCAGGCAAGGACTAGTGTGTGTACACCGTAGTAGTGGTTTTACTTTGCATTCTGTAAATAAACTATGTTCCTTTCCAGTCAGGCCTCCTGAGTATTACACCCAAGTACAATATTATGTATCACATGTATCTGGCAGCTTGTTAATGGCGCATTGTTCAAGTCGACTGTGCAATAGTTTATTGTATTGTCCGTTCACTTATGTAACATGGGTTTGAATGTAACCTAGGTAACTGTGTGCCAAAGAAGCAAATCTGCGTGTTTTTCAACCGGAAACCATGGATGAACAGGGATATCCACTGCTTGCTGAAGCCCAGGTCTGAGGTATTCAAGTCAGTTGACCCTAACCTATACAAGAAAGCCAGATATGATCTAAGGAGATCCATCAAAGACGTCAAAAGACAGTACCGCACCAAACTTGAGTCCCAGGCTAGCCACACAGACCCCCGCCAACTATGGCAAGGTCTGCAAGACATAACAGGCTACAAGATGAAGGCATGTAAAATCGCCAGCTCCAAGGCCCCCCTCCCTGATGAGCTCAATGCATTCTACACCTGTTTTGAGCAAGAGGTCAGCAAGAGCATGCCCTCCATCCTGGAAGCCCTGGATGAACCTGTATCTGAGGTCACCATTGCAGACGTCAGAGCAGCTTTCTTGAAGGTCAATCCATGGAAAACGACAGGCCTGGATGAGGTACCTGGACGAGCACGCAGATCCTGCGTGGATCAGCTGGCGGGGGCATTTGCAGACATCCTCAACCTCTCTTAATAATGATTTGAGGTCCCTATCTACTTCAGGAAGACGACCATCATCCCAGTACCAAAGAAAAGCCAAGCAGCGTGTCTTAATCACTATCGTCCGGTGGCTCTGACATCCATCATTATGAAGTGTTTTGAAAGGCTAGCCATGGCACGAATCAATTCCTGCCTCCCGGACTGCCTGGATCCAGTACCTTTCGCCTACCGCCACAACGGGTCCACAGCAGACGCCATCTCCTTGGCCCTGCACTCAACCCTGCTACACCAAATAACAAATATGTCAGACTCCTATTTATTGACTATAGCTCAGCCTTCAATACCACTTTTCCTATGAAACTCATTTCCAACCGCCCTTGCCTGGACCTCGGCTCCTCCCTCTGCGACTGGATCCTGAACTTCCTAACCCACAGACCACAGTCAGTAAAGATATGCAACAAAACTTCCTCCACAATCATTCTCAACACCAGTGCCCCACAAGGCTGTGTTCTCAGCCCCATACTATACTCCTTATACACCTATGACTGTGTGGCCAAATTCCCCTCCAACTCAATTTTCAAGTTTGCTGACGACACCACCTTAGTGGGTCAGATCTCAAACAATGACGAGACAGAGTACAGGAAAGAGATAGAGAATCTGGTGAACTGGTGTGGCAACAATAATCTCTCCCTCAATGTCAACAAAACGAAGGAGATTGTCATCGACTTCAGGAAGCGTAGAGGAGAACATGCCCCTGTCTACTTCAATGGGGATGAAGTAGAAAGGGTCGAGAGCTTCAAGTTTTTAGGTGTCCAGATCACCAACAACCTGTCCTGATCCCCTCATGCTGACACTATAGTTAAGAAAGCCCACCAATGCCTCTACTTTCTCAGAAGACTAAGGAAATTTGGCATGTCAGCTACAACTCTCACCAACTTTTACAGATGTACCATAGAAAGCATTCTTTCTGGTTGTATAACAGCTTGGTAGGACTCCTGCTCTGCCCAAGACCACAAGAAACCACAAAAGGTCGTGAATGTAGTCCAATCCATCACGCAAACCAGCCTCCCATCCATTGACTCTGTCTACACTTCCCGCTGCCTCGGCAAAGCAGCCAGCATAATTAAGGACCCCACTCACTCCGGACATTCTCCCTTCCACCTTCTTCCATCGGGAAAAAGATACAAAAGTCTGAGGTCGCGTACCAACCGACACAAGAACAACTTCTTCCCTGCTGCCATCAGACTTTTTAATGGACCTATCTTGCATTAAGTTGATCTTTCTCGACACCCCAGCTATAACTGTAACACTACATTCTGCACTTTCTCGTTTCCTTCCCTATGAACGGTATGCTTTGTCTATATAGTGTGCAAGAAACAATACTTTTCACTGTATGCTAATACATCTGACAATAATAAATCAAATCGCATCTAAGGTTCCTCTGCAAAAAAAGGTGTCAACCGAGTCCCTTAATGGACATGGGCAAATTAAAGCAGTACAGCCTTCAATCTGGCACTAAACCATACAGGAAGGCCACAAAGACGGATGGAATAGAAAATGAAAATGCACCAGTTTGGGGTATTCTTAAGATTTTGTGGTCTGGCATATTAGTGAAGTGATGCAGAAGAAGTCTCACTCCAGGCTTATTCTGAGTTACACCCTGTCCAAAGCTATAGTTACATAAGTGAAAGGTAAATATGATAAACTACTGCACAGTTGACTTGAACAATGCCCCATTAATAAGCTGCCAAATATATGTGGTACATAACATTATGCTTGGGAAATGCTGCAATGGATATATTGTAAATTTGAGGCTGAGGCGGTAGTGAAAAGTACTAGAATAGATAGGTGCTTGAAGGCCGATGCAGACACAATGGGTCTTGCAGTGCTGTTGAACTCTATGACACTTGCATCCCTCATCTCACCTTTTTGCCACTACTACTAGAGGTGCCGAATTTAAATGGTTTATTTGAGCAAGGCAATGCCAAACCTTGAAAAAAGAAAGTAGGCTAATATCAAATGAAATTAACAAGACAACAATCAGATACAAATACTATTTACCCTGATTTGTTCTGCATGGCAGTCTCACTGCATGTCAATGTTAACAACATCATCTTCAGACTGGATCAATATTTAAAGTACACCTCCAGAGTCATTGTGCTAGGAAACGATATATCATTGCATTAGTATGAACAGGTTGCCAACGTCTGCATCATCAATTTCACTCTGGAACTGAATCCATGCCAGATTCATGTTGGCACCAAACAGACAGGTTAAACATAATTGAATGGCAGAAGGTGCACAAAAACACTACTCTTAATATTCCTTCGACTGAGGAACTTAAATATTAGGTGACATTAATGAAATTTAAAAATAATTAAAATTAAGGCATAGCCATAATAGAAGGGCTGGTTAGCTCAGTAGGTTAGATGTTAGCGTGTGGTTCAGAGTAACACAGTGAGAGTTCGATTCACCTTCCAGCTCAGGTAGGCTTGGGACTTGCCTCCTCGCTCTGTCCCTGAGTGTGGAAGGCAATGGCAAACCACCACTGACAAAATCTGCCAAGAAAACAACTCAGGATGAAGCATCAGCAAGCAAACAATAAGCCAATGACTTGCCTTCGGGCACAGCACATATAGCAGACCATATCTATGACAACCTTAAGTTAATGTTGGATTCTCAGAGAGCCACAGATAAAATGTCAGCCTCAAATTCAGACTCAACACCAAAAAGTGGGCATGATAGCACATATGAAAGTGTGAAATAGATACAATGCATCCACTTCATCAATATCTGATTGCTGGTTTTCATGTCTAATTATGTCAACGTGGCATGTTCTGAATTCCAGCATTTAAAGAGGAAGCTCCAAACCTGCTCAATAAAGCAGCTTGAGTTGTGGTTAAACCAGTGCTGAAATGGAGCTGAAAACAGCAAAGGCTGTGCCCTGCTTTGCTGGTGTGTCTCCGGCTGTGCCACTGGAGGTTGTGTGGGGTTGGAGAAAGATACTGTTCCTTCATATGGGAGGAAAAAATCTGTTGATGAGACAAAGGTATGATTGGACATGGTCAATCAGGCAGTAGCAAGACATGATGACACCATCCATGAGCAAGAGAAGGGACAGCAACAGTGAATCCGTGTTAGAGGGGGCAGTATCTCCTCTGCTTGAGTTAAATCAGATGCTGCATCCTAAGAGCCACTGATGAAGAGGAAATTTACTGCACAGCAGCAGAAAACATGCGATGTACTGACAGATGTTCCAACTGCACAATTACAGACAGACTAGATGGCAAAAGGGGGCATGGGAACATGGACTCTGCTCAAAGCACTTAACCCCCTCAGTCATTAGCCCACGTGCTGCCTCCTATCCTGATGGTCGAGTCTGTAGAAGAGTAGGTTGGGTAATCATTGGCGAGAGCCTCATGAGCGAAAAGCCCAGAGGTCATTAGCCAAGAGCAACAGAACAGTCAAAGCCTGCCTTTACCTCTGCTGTAACCTGAGGGTTTGTGCCACAGAGTGCCAGGAAAAGAGTAAAGATTTAAAGTTGCACAAGGGAATTATTATATTGTTAAGTTTCTGGCGTGCATTTGAAGTACACAAATACTATTCTTTTGCATCAATTTTCTGTCTTGCCTGTTCTTGTTTGTTCGTTGACAAGTGCCATTTCAGATTGATCAATAATCTGAAGGCATGAATTAACAGTTATTATTGTGAAGGAGATGCTTGGTTGCTTGCAGGACTTCTTTATGTTAGTGGCAAGAAATGTGGCAGCAAAAGTGGCTTATGCATGTGGCTGTCAGTTGGATGCACTGGTGGAATTTAAGTAATCCTCACAATAATCCAGGGAAGCAAAAACACTGATATTGCATCAGTTACCCATTTTATGCATTTGTGCGCTGCTGACTGAGATTAGGAGACAAATATGTCCAGCAGAGTCCTGGAAGGATCCACAGGAAAAGAAGTTGAACACATTAGTGACTTTAACAGCCACTGGTAAAGCATGATGACCAGATCCAACTGGCACCAGGTCTTATTCCAATAGGCTGAAAATGTCTGGTACCATTTCAGCAACTTTGTAGGCTTCCTGGTAAACTGGTCTTCAGACAAATCAAGGTACTTTATCCTTTGCCTGTAAATAATGTACGGTCAGGTATGGCCCTCTTTGAGCTTCACCTCTATGTTGATCGCTCCTATGGAGCTTCGGGTCTGTGAGCAGCAGGTTGATGCAAGTGTTGCTGATCATCTTGATCTTTAACTGAGGTCCAATATATGGCAGCATATGTGATCTGAGTGATCAGATCTCCAATGTGCAGATCAGACCTCGAAACAGGGATGAAACCTCCAAATGTTGAAGAAATCTTCAATGTGTGAAGTCATCTCTGAGGGCAATTTTTGTGAACCTAACCCTTTGCGAAAGCAGGTAAGAAACCAACTGTAGGTAGTGAACGCTTACTAGACTAGGTTTTCCCTGACTACGCTTCAGCCTCCCTCAGTTGATATAGTGTTCTCACCTTGCTTTCACTGGTGATTTCTAAGACACTAGTGCAGCCAAAGTTAAAGCAGAAAACCCACATCAACATCACTCCAGTTGAACGATAAATGCATTGTATGTTAAGGAGGCAAATCCCTTCTCCCAAGGGGTTTGCTTGCATGCAGCCTAATGCACAGCAGTGAAATACAGAGGTTAGCAGGTTGGAGCCAGTTAATGTACTGTCAGCTTTGCTAGTTTTAACCATCTACCTGGTCCAACATCCATGGACATTAGAATTTAGACCGATAGGACAGAAATAACACATTACCATCAGCAATACCAAGAATAGGCCAGTATCAAAGAATATTTACCTACTGTGATGATTAAATCAATCTATTTTTCATAAACATTGTATTTATTGAATTACTAGCTTCACAGTTATAAACATGCCGAGCCGAATGCTGCATTTTTCAATTTATCTGAAGTGGGGTGTAAATCAATAACTCATATGCCACACAAGTAATTAGCTTTTCTATTGCAGCAGGCTGTGACGATCTATGAATTGAGCTGACTTAATGCTATCTAGTGAATTTATAAATGGTAAAAATTGCTTTAGTCTCCCAAGAGGAACATTAAACTAAGATCGTGTCAATATATGTCTGTGTGAATGGAATACACAAAATAAATTGATATAGACACATACAGGAGGAGGCTTCCTAAATTTAATCAGTTCGCCCCAATGTAGGACGCAAGGGTAAAATCACGAGTACTAGATGGCTAAGTAAAGCAATTAGGAATGCAGAAGTAGAAAAAAATCAAATTTGATGGCAAAAACTTCAGTAGTACACCCCCATTGCCAAGGTACGGATCCGCATAGATTTAATTCCTACTACGCTGAGCATCTAACACAAGCTGCATCAAGTGAAACCAATTTATCTCGATGGGGAAGGTGGAAAATCTTCAGGGGCATCCTACTTTTGTGCTTTCTGATGTCTCCTAATAATGAGCTATATGAGCTGAGCATAGGCAGTTTGCCTGCCTTCAATAATAAAAAGGTAAACATACTTTGGAAAAATGATACTTAAAAATGATACGTTTCTTTCCTGCCTACATGTTGTCGTGAAAAGGATCAATAGTTCCTTAAGATTCTTCCATGGTCAATTTCAGTTGCTATACATCAACCAATAACAGGTGCATTGAGCTAAAGATAGTAGCTTCTAAGAGCTTTTAAAATGGGTAAAATACACATGCAATTGGGTGAACTTCATGGCAACTAAATTAGAATCTGAACGCAAGAATCCCTGAAAGAGAATCTAGTGTTCGTTCAATTCAATTACAAAAAATCTCCAAAGCAAAATAATTTAGAAACATCAACAAAATACTCTCTGGATCAAAATGAATTATGAGCACTTCAAAAGGCGCTGACCATTGTTCTACTACTAATATATTCTGCTAAATGACCTTTATGCCACTACTAACATCTGCCTTAGTCTTTAACACTCTCATTACCACTCTCTTTGTCTTGCATCCATGATATCTGTCATTTAATCTCAGCTGACCTCCAACCTATGCCTGACCTTCTATTCTGCTCCACTATTCCTGCTTTCAAAATAATGAAACCCACCACATTCTATTCTCTTCAACTATGAAGAGGCATAGGGACTCCTAAAACAAAATCGTTCATGGGATGTGGTCATTGCTGGCTAGACTAGCATTTATTGCCCAACCCTAATTGCCCTTGAGAAAGTGGTGGCGAGCTGTCTTCTTGAACTGCTGCAGTCCTTGTGGTGTAGGTACACCCACTATGGATGTAGTGAATACGAGGTAGTTCCAGGATTTTGATCCAGCGACAGTGAGGGAATGGAAATATCAGGATGTTGTGTTGCTCGAAGGGAAGCTTCCAGATGATGGTGTTCCCATGTGTCTGCTACTCTTGTCCTTCTAGAAGGCTGTGATTGTGGGTTTGGATGGGGCTGTCTAAGAAGCCTTAGTGAGTTCCTTCAGTGCATCTTGTAGATGCACTGTTGCCACTGTGCATTGGTCATAGAGGCAATGAATGCTTGTGGAAAGGGTGCCAACCAAACAGGCTGCTTTGTCCTAGATGATTTTGAACTTAGAGTGTTGTTGCAGCTGCACTCATCCAGGCGAGCGGAGAGTATTCCATCACTCTCCTGATTTGTGTTGTGTAGATGGTAGGCAGGATTTGAACAGTCAGCAGGTGGGTTACTCACTACAGGATTCCTATCCCCTGACCTGCATTCAGCCTTGGATCTTCAGGTAAGCGTTCTCCAAGGCGGCCTTCACGACACACGACAGCGCAGAGTCACTGAGCAGAAACTGATAGCCAAGTTCCGCACACATGAGGACGGTCTAAACCGGGATGTTGGATTTATGTCACATTATCAGTAACCCCCACAGCTTGCCTCCTGGACTTGCACAATTTCACAAGCTGTACTGTCTGGAGACAATACACATCTCTTTAACCTGTGTTGAATGCTCCCTCCACCCACATTGTCTGTACATTTAAGACCTGGCTGGCTGTAGAGATTTGCATTCTAATCAGTATTCTGTAATTTGATTTCTGTGTCTGTGCCCTGTTTGAGAACAGAGACCACTCCATCTGACGAAGGAGCATTGCTCCGAAAGCTTATGGTATTTGCTACCAAATAAATCTGATGGACTTTAACCTGGTGTTGTGAGACTTCTTACTGTGCTTACCCCAGTCCAACGCCGGCATCTCCACATCATGACTGCTCTTGTAGTCACAGTGTTTATACACCTGTTTAGTTCAGTTTCTGGTCAATGGTAAGTCCCAGGATATTGATAGCAGGGGATTCAGCAATGGTAATGCCATTGACCGTCATGGGATAGTGGTTCGGTTCTCTTTTGCTGGAGATGGGGATTGCCTGGCACCTGTTTGGTATGATTGCTGTTTGCCACTTACCGACTCAAGTTTGAATATTATCTAGATCTTGCTGTATTTGGACATTTACTGCTTCAGTATCTGAGGAGCTGCGAATGGAGCTGAATATTGTGCAATCATTAGCTAACATCCCCATTCTGACCTTATGATGGAAGGCAAGTTATTGATGAAGCACCTGTAGATGGTAGAACCTTGGACACTATCTCAAGGAACACCTAGATTTAAGCAAAATACTGTGGATGCTGGAATCCGAAACAAAAACAGAAAATGCTGGAAAATCTCAGAAGGTCTGACAGCATCTGTGGAGAGAGAATAGAGCCAACATTTCGAGTCAGGATCATCTTGACTCGAAGTTTTGGCTCTATTTTCTCTCCACTCCTTCGGACATTTGAAATTGACTTGAGCATTACAATCGAGTTTGGAGTGAACCCCAGATCTAACAGGGAGTGGTTGAAGTGAATGGTAATGATGCATTATATAAATGCAAAGATATGAGAAAGAAAGAATTAGTGACTTATGATCATAGATTTAGATGAGGAAAGATGGGAGGAGGCTAAGTGATGCATAAACACTGGAATGGCCAGGTTGGGCTAAATAGCTTGCTTCTGTGCCATATATCTTACATAAAAGTTTCAGCTAGAGAAACATTGGATGATCTCCCAGTCAATACTACATTAATGCCTTACCATGAAATGCCTGCACTCGAATTGGTGTGCCTTTGGTGAATTGGTTCTGATGGAATAATAAATTAATTTCCAATAAGCAAGAAACCTGCTGCCTGAAGAAATACATCAAACACGTTATTGAAATAAAGCAACAAGGCGCTAGTTCTTTAATTCTTTGCAGCATTAATTCTGTTCAATGCTTGCCATTAAACAAAATCTTTGCAACAAACATATAAATCAATATTAGCATGTAACAGCTGTAGAACTGAAACTTTTATTCAGTCTTTGAGAAAGGTAGGTGACAGGAAGCCCAAAAGGTGGAAGGCAAAAATCATTGCAAGTTGGTAGCTAGCTGCCACACCAAAATGCACAGCCATCAATCCATCTATCACTGACAGAAGATAGCTTGATATATACACATTTTGTTTCAAAACACTAAGCTTGAAGCTTCTGTTGTTAAGAACAGTTAAATTTTGAAACATATGATGTACATGTTCAAAAAGGTTTGAAATACTATTCCCAGTGTAGAAACAACAACTGGACAGCAGCCAGTTTATCACTTAAGGCTAGGCTGACCCTTCAGGATTTCTTGAAGTTTACCCTTATTGCTTATATAACTCAAGCTCCCGATCACTTTTGCAGCGAGTGTTCTATATTTCCCAAAGTGTGGGACTGGATGGAGTGGGGGAGGGGGGGGGGCGGGGGGGGGGGGGGAAAGCAGGGAGGTGGGAGGGGGTGGTTGGTGGTAAAAGTAAATTGTGTCAGCCCTTAAAGGGCTGTGGTTGCTTAAAGGTAAGCAGTCATTAAGTGAGAAAAACTGATTCAGAATTGAATAGTACAAATTGTGTTTGGAAAAGCACATAGGGAGATGAAATAAATAGAGGCACAAAACAGTCTTCAGCCAAATATTGAAGCGATGCAGCACCCAAACGCTTATTCTGCCTAACAAAGTGGAGGTGCGATTGTGTGAGGCGACTGCAAAGCTTGTTGGGCACTGCAGGTCTCTCAAGAGGGCAGCAGCGTAAAATCTGAGTGGGGGCAGGACACATTCTATACCTGCACAACCTAAAAAACTGATGCAAAATAAATTGCTACAACTTAATAAATTGCTTCAGTAAGATAACATTCACAAATACAAAAATAAAATACTACAGATGCTGGGCATCTTAAGTAACAACAGAAAATGCTAGAAATACTCAGTAGATCAGGCAGTATCTGTGGTTCTAATGAAAAGTTATCCACTCAAAACATTCACTCTGTTTCTTTCACCATAGATACTGCCTGACCTGCTGAGTATTTTCAGCACTTTTTGTAAATTTTAGTGCCATTCACCAGCTAGTCAATGTGCTTCGCATTTACAGCATACAAATGTTACACCCGCACAGATATATATATATCATTCACGGTTTACTAATGTATGTTCATGTTCCAGTAGAATAATATTCAAGCTGTAAACCTCTATGACTCTAAGCCACAGTTCATAACTAAAACCCATTGCAATCATGGGCAGAATTTTTCATCCCCTTGCCAGCAGGTTTGTAGGCAGAGGCTGACTGTAAAATTTCTTGGATGGTCTTCCCACCAGGCTCCTGCTCACGCCAAATTCCTGCAATTTTATTGCAATTTTACGCTTGCATGGGTGAACTGAGGCCAGCCAGTCTGCCCTTACCCCAGCTGAGGCCCTTAAGTGGCCAATTAATGACCACTTAGGGGCCATTTCCATAGAACCATAGAAAGGTTGCAGCACAGAAGGCGGTCATTCAACCCATTTTGTCCATGCCAGTCCGAGGACACCCAGGTGTCCTTTCTAATCCCACCCGGCCCATAGCCCTGCAGCTTATAGCATCTAAGGTATAGACCCCCAGGGTCTCTGCCTCCACGACCAACTCGAAAAGCGAATTCCAGATGCCCACCACTGTGCAAAAAAGTTCTTCCTCATGTCCCCTCTACACCTACAGCCACTCATCTTGAACCTATGTCCCCTAGTTTGGGAATTCTCCGCCAAGGGAAACAATTTTATCTTGTCCACTATCTCTTCCCCTCATAATTTTGTACACCTCTATCAGGTCACCCCTCAGCTTTCTTTGTTCCAAAGAAAATAGCTGCAACTTATCCAATCTTTCCTCATAGCTACACTTTTCTAGCCGTGATAACATTCTTGTAAACCTCCTCTGCACTCTCTCCAGAGCAATTATGTCCTCCTGTAATATGGTGATTAGAGCTGCACAAACTCCAGTTGTGATCTTATACAATTCCAACATTATATCTTTATGCTTGTATTCTATACCTCTGCCAATGAAGGAGAGCATTTCACATGCCTTCTTTACAACCTTGTCTACTTGAACTGCTGCCTTTAGGAACCTATGCACTTGTACGCCAAGATCTTTCACTATATCTATCCTTCTTAGTATACTTCCATTTATTGTGTATTCCCCATAACTGTTTGACCTCCCTAAATGTATTACCTCATTCCTCTCTATGTTAAAATCCATCTGCCACTTTACCGTCCACTCCGCCAACCCATCATTTTGCAGATTATAGCTATCCTCTACACTATCAACTACTCAGCCAATCTTTGCATCGTCTGCAAATTTCCAATCGTACCCACCGCATTCACGTCCAAATCGTGAATATATAAAACAAATAGCAAGGATCCCAACACCAAGCCCTGTGGAACACCACTTGAAACAACTTTCCATTCGCAAGGGCATCCATCGACCATTACCCTTTGTTTCCTGTTACTAAGCCAACCTTTGATGCAGTTTGCCACATTACCCTGTATCCCATGGTCAATCTGCCATGTCAAATCCATGTACACAACATCCACTGCACTGCCTTCATCAACCCTTCTTGTCATTTCCTCAAAGAATTCAATCAAGTTTGTGAGGCAAGACTTTCCTTTAACAAATGCATGCTGACCATCCATGGCAAGTCCATGTCTCTCAGGATTGATTCTTTAAATTTGCCCACCACCGATGTAAGTTTAACAGGCCAATAATTGTTTGACAATTCCTTCGATCCCTTTTTAAACAATGGAACTATGTTTGTATTTCTCCAGTTCTCCGGTACCTCCCCTGTGTCTAGTGAGGATTGGAAAATCATCTTCAGAGCATCTGCAATCCCCTCCCTGACCACCTTCAGCAGTCTCGGAAACAGTCCATCTAATCCTGGCCACTTATCAACTTTCAGCGATTCCAATTAAAACCTTCACAAAGCCTCCACATTTACACACAAGTTCCCTTCTTCATCTCTTTTACCATTAATATATTTGTAAAACATCTTTGCATTTTCTTTAACTTTACTTGCTAATCTTTTTTCATGCCCTCTCCTTGATTTCCTGGCAGGAGGGGTTCAGGGGTGAGGGGAAGCCCAAAAATGAACTGTGTTCAGGCCTTGGGCTGATGGGCACCTCCATTAGCAGTCTCCTTTTAACATGGGCTCTCCCCTCACCTCCCCCACCAGGAGGTCCGGCCTCTGCAGATCTTCCATCCCCAGCAGCCTCTCTATCAACAGGGACTACACGGGGGTTTAAGCGGTTCAAGAAGCAGTTCACCAGCATCTGCTCAAGGGCAATTAGGCAGCTAAATGCCACTTTCCAATTCAGGTATTCTTTCTTGCATTCTGTATCACATCAGCTATGCAAAACACAATTTGTGACACTTCAAATCAAATCCCAGTATTAACCTTAATATGACTAGTTGATGATCAACAAAAATAATGACCAAAATATATCATAAAACAGAAAAGTGTTTTTAAAAATGGACAGTAGCGTCAGAATTTTTAAAGAGTGCCATCACCCATAGAGCATCACTTAAGACCCTATAGAATGAATCAACATATCTTGCTTAAAGAGATAGGAAGTCATGCTAGACTTCATTTAGATGCATTACAATATTTAAATGAAGCAATGACTCAATTTTGCAACATCTCCAGTACAGCCTAAAAGACCTGTTGAAACATAGCCAATAATCTAGTCCTAGCTAATTTATGAGCCAGATTTTCCTGTCCTTAGCAGCTGTTCTGCACCTGTGCCAGCAGCTACAACATCTAGGAAATATACCACAGTCTTTTTCTGATGTTAGTCAGCAGTAATGTAATGGCTCCAAGCCCCATCTCCCCAGACTATGGATTTATAGCAGTGTTATTTTAGTAACACATTACAGACTGAGCCCTAGAGACGTGCAGATGATTGATTAATCCGTTTTAATGCCTTCTCATTCTATTTGTCTTTATGGTTTACAATGAACTAATTTATTAAAACTTTCAAAACAATACTCCCATCTAGATAAAAACAAAGTGAACACACAAACATGACTCATCCACTGCAAACATGATGCTGCGAATACCACTGGGTAACTGAGATTCAAAAAAATAAGGTGCGCATTTTAATCATAATTTAATGCCCCTTAAACATCCTGAGTTGTGCACTGTCATTTTTTTGCACAGAATACAGAGCTAGGTTTTCTTCTATTAAAAATGAACCTCGGATTTCAATATTGATTTGATTGTCACATGTGTTAGTATACAGAGAGAAGTATTGTTTCTTGCGCGATATACAAAGTATACCGTACATAGGGAAGGAGAGAATGCAGTATGTAGTATTACAGTCATAACTAGTGTGTAGAGAAAGATCAACTTAATGCAAGATAGATCCATTCAAAAGTCTGATGGCAGCAGGGAAGAAGCTGTTTTTGAGTCGGTTGGCATGTGTGCTCAGAGTTTTGTATCTTTTTCCCGATGGAAGAAGGTGGAAGAGAGTATGTCCGGAGTGCGTGGGGTCCTTGATTATGCTGACTGCTTTTCCGAGGCAGTGGGAAGTGTAGACAGTGTCAATAGATGGGAGGTTGGTTTGAGTGATGGACTGGGCTTCGTTCATGACCCTTTCAAGTTTATTGCAGTCTTGGACAGAGCAGGAGCCACACCAAGCTGTGATACAACCAGACAGAATGCTTTCCATGGTGCATCTGTAGAAGTTGGAGAGAGTTCTAGCGGACATGCCAAATTTCCTTAGTCTCCTGACAAAGTAGAGGCATTGGTGGGCTTTCTTTACTATAATGTCGGCATGGGGGGACCAGGACAGGTTATTGGTGACCTGGACACTCAAAAGCTTGAAGCGCTCGACCATTTCTACTTCGTTCCCGTTGACGTAGACAGGGGCATGCCCTCCACTACGCTTTCTGAAGTCGATGACTATCTCCTTCATTTTGTTGACATTGAGGGAGAGATTATTGTCATTGCATCAGTTCACCAGATTCTCTATCTCTTCCCTGTACTCTGTCTCGTCATTGTTTGAGATCCGGCCACAACGGTGGAGTTATCATCAAACAATACATTTGATAGCATTAACCAGCCATATGGAAAATATGACCATTCTCAATAACATTTAACAAAATGAAACACAGAAAAATGCCAAAAATACAGAAAGTTACCATAAATCGTGGCATACAAAATGACTATTCTTCTGGCCCTAAAATCATGTTTATGCACGCACTTGGCACATAGGCCAGATATGCTCATTAGTCAGCCTCAATTTTTCGCCCCGCAAATGCAAAGTTTTTTTTAACTTATAACTGGATTTAAGGGATAAGCAGACCATTTGGGCTGTGTAGTGAAAGTGGGCAGGACCTTTAAGACATCCCCCTCTTTCAAAATCAATACCACCCATGCCAGCAGTTTACTTTTACATTGAACATAAAAGTCAAACCCCACTTTTGAAGGGATTTTTCAAGGCTTCAAAGGTTGACTTAAATGCCAAAACCTATGGTAATTTGAACAACCTCTTACAGAACACAACACGATCTGAATTACATTGAAATTTACAAAGGAATCGCTTAGAATCCTTGTAGCAATTCTCTTCCGGGAACATCTATTTAAGGACACCATCCCTGACACCTAAACACAGCTCCACAAAAATATCAAGAAACATTAAAATTAAAAGTAAAAGGCATTAATCAGAGTGTAATGATGCATGCTCACAGACTTCATCAGGAACACAAAAAGTATTTATTAACAAGAAAAAACTGTTCAGAGGCTGGCAGTTCCTGCTGCCCCCAGTCCCCAAGTCTTCAGTTGCCTTCTGCCTAAGAGAGGACTGAATGCCCTGGGGTGATTACCCACCCTCAGTCCCAATTGGTCCCCCAAGTCAGGTGATCCTTTTCTGCTGTGTTGCCTTTAAAGGGACAATCACCACACATAACCTCATCCTAACGTAACAGTAGAAAAGTGACACTTCTGTTGACATAATACAGTAAATATCCAGCAAACAGTTGGTTCAACTTAATACCATGTAAACAAAAGAGAGGAAAATAGTAGTTCAGGCACATTTTCCTTTCTGGAGCTGAGGTTGAGAGGTGGTTGGGTGTTAGTAAAATTACATTTTTTCGTTTGTTCTGTTTAAATCATCGCCGAGATTTTGTGTCCACATTCGCCGCGAGCATGAATGGTGACATGGGCACAAAATCTGGCGAGGCTTGGAAAACAAGAACCTCATTGGCGAGATCTCGTTTTCTGATTCTCCCTGCTCGCCACCGGTGATGTAACAAGGTTCCTGCCCACGAAGGTCGGGAACAATGTTTCAATAAATTATAATTCAAGGGCTTCCCTGCCATATCACCTCCTCACATTTGGAACCTCCCCTTCGCTGACGTGACTTCACACTGGTGAGGTACACAACTGCTTTTGCAAAATGTGAACCATGTGAAGGGAACACACAGGGGCTGCATAGATAAGTATAGCCCCTGGGGGGAGAGGGACATGCACAGTGCCAGGGGGCCCTCTAGGGGATTCTTTTGTGGGGAGGGGTTCCCTTATACATAAGGGGTGGGTTACCCTTGTGCATGTTCCTAGAAAGGAATAACTTGATTAGGGATAGTCAACACGGTTTTGTGAAGGGTAGGTCGTGCCTCACAAACCTTATTGAGTTCTTTGAGAAGGTGACCAAAGAGGTGGATGAGGGCAAAGCAGTTGATGTGGTGTATATGGATTTCAGTAAAGCATTTGATAAGGTTCCCCATGGTAAGCTATTGCAGAAGATACAGAGGCATGGGATTGAGGGTGATTTAGCGGTTTGGATCAGGAATTGGCCAGCTGTAAGAAGACAGAGGGTGGTGGTCGATGGGAAATGTTCATCCTGGAGTTCAGTTACTAGTGGTGTACCGCAAGGATCTGTTTTGGGGCCACTGCTGTTTGTCATTTTTATAAATGACCTGGATGAGGGCGTAGAAGGATGGGTTAGTAAATTTGCAGATGACACTAAAGTCGGTGGAGTTGTGGACAGTGTGGAAGGTTGTTGCAGGTTACAGAGGGACATAGATAAGCTGCAGTGCTGGGCTGAGAGGTGGCAAATGGAGTTCAATGCGGAAAAGTGTGAGGTGATTCACTTTGGAAGGAGTAACAGGATTACAGAGTACTGGGCTAATAGTAAGATACTTGGTAGTGTGGATGAACAGAGAGATCTCGGTGTCCATGTGCATAGATCCCTGAAAGTTGGCACCCAGGTTGATAGGGTTGTTAAGAAGGTGTATGGAGTGTTAGCTTTTATTGGTAGAGGGATTGAGTTTCGGAGCCAGGAGGTCATGTTGCAGCTGTACAAAACTCTGGTGCGGCCGCACTTGGAGTATTGGGTACAGTTCTGGTCACCGCATTATAGGAGGGATGTGGATGCATTGGAAAAGAGATATTTACTCGGATGTTGCCTGGTATGGTGGGAAGGTCTTATGAGGAAAGGCTGAGGGACTTGAGGTTGTTTTCGTTAGAGAGAAGGTTAAGAGGTGACTTAATAGAGGCATACAAGATGATCAGAGGATTAGAAAGGGTGGATAGTGAGAGCCTTTTTCCTCGGATGGTGATAGCTAGCACGAGGGGACATAGCTTTAAATTGAGGGGTGATAGATGTAGGACAGATGTCAGAGGTAGGTTCTTCACTCAGAGAGTAGTAAGGGCGTGGAATGCCCTGCCTGGACTCGCCAACATTAGGGGCATTTAAATGGTCATTGGATAAATATATGGATGATATTGGAATAGTGTAGGTTAGATGGGCTTTAGATTGGTTTCACTGGTCGGCGCAACATCGAGGGCCGAAGGGCCTGTACTGCGCTGTAATGTTCTATGTTCTATGTTGGGGGGTTGTTCCCTTATCCGTGGGAGGGATTATCCTTTGTGTGTGTTAACAGAAATAATGGAAAACTTTGCCCTCTGTCTTTGATATAAACAATGAACCATTTACAATGCCTGTATTTATTTATAATTATTCTATGCCAGTGACCACACGGGTCATTTGCCAGTCATTCAGTTGCTAATGCTGGCTTTATGTGTTGAAATATATTTTCATTAAGTTAATAATCTGGGGAAAAATAAAGAGCCACAGAATCATTAGATTTAATGGGCAGATGATGAAATTCAAATCACACCAATATATTTTCTGACTAGTTAATTTTAGGACCAAATGTTAAAATGTAGCTCAATCCCCACAAGCCTGCAGCTAGCCAACCAATCTGAAATACCTCACAGGAGTATGCCTTCTTTTCCCTGTAAGACTAAGATAGTAAATCATCCAGCTGAAAATTGACAAAGCAAAAAAAAAGTAAAATTCTAATTAAATGATACTGCAACAAAAGAAACAACTACCATTATAACTTGGCAGCACTCACAGCATGGTAGTACAATGTTCAGCACCATTCACAATGCGTCAGATAGTGAAGCAGTCCATGTCCCTATGCAACAAGATCTGGACAACATTAAGGTTTGGGCTAAGAAGTGGCAAGTACCAGGCAATGACCATCTCCAACAAGACAAAATCTAACCATGTCCCCTTAACATTCAATGGCATTACCATCCCTAAATCCCACACTATCCATATCCTGGGGGTTATCATTAACCAGATATGTAGTTACAAGAGCAGGTCAGAGGTTGGTAATCCTGATTACTGCTTACTATCTACATGGCAGAAGTCTGGAATACTTTCTCCTTGCCTGGATGAGTGCAGCTCCAACCACACTCAAGCAATCTGACACCATCTAAAACAAAGCAATCCACCTGATTGGCACCCCATCCACCACCTTCAACATTCACTCACCCCACCACTACAGTAGCAGCAATGTATACCATCTACAAGATGCATTGTAGCAATTCACCAAGTCTCCTTCAAAAGCACCTTTCACACCTGCAATCTCTATCACCTAGAAGGACAAGGGCAGCAGGTGCATGGGAAGTCGCCAGTTGCAAACTCCCTCCAAGCCACTATCCTGATTTGGAACTAAATTGCCTTTCCTTTACTGTCGCTGGGTCAATATCCTCGAACTCCCTTCCTAATACCTGTATCATGTGGGCTGCAGCAGTTAAAGAAAGTGGCTCAACACCACCTTCTCGAGGGCAATTAAGGATGGGCAACAAATGCTGGTTTAGCCAGTGACCCCATATCCTGTAAAAGACTAAAGAAACAAAAAATAAAGAGGTCCTGGGGAAAATGATGCTTGTAGAGACAGATTTTTCTATGTTGTTGTCTCCAATTTACCTTTTCCTTCTTGTCTTCCACGCCAAAGAGGGACTCAGTTTCTCACTGTCTAAGAGAGGGAATCCAACTCTATTTTCAGCTTGAACTGGTGACTCAATTGCAGTTCATTAGTCTGACTATGGCATTGGTTTTCCACAGATGAGATAATTATTATATTAAGCGTTGCACAGATTCACCAGAATTACATCAGGTTTTAAACTTATAAGTTATGAGGAGAGGGTGCATACACTTGGTTTATATTCCTCTGAGTGAAAGATTAAGTAAAGATCTAATTAAGGTCTTTAAAATGATCAAACGAGTGTACAGGGTAGATAAAGAAGGACCTAGGGAATCCTGAACAAGAAGTAATAATTACAATTAGAGCTAAGAATGAAATCAGAAACATGTTTTCTCACAAATTACATTGTAAATCTGGAATTTCTCCCTCAGAAGGCTGTAGATTACTGGTCAATTGTAATTTTCAAGGCTGAGTTAGATAAATCTTTGTTTGATAAGAGTATGAAGGAATCTGGAACAAATGTGGGTTAATGAAATTCATCTGACTGAATGGTGGAACAGGCTCAATGGAATGAATGGCTTACTCCTGTTCCTATCTTTGTATGATCCTTCCCATGCTTCAACTACCAGGATACCAGATGTTTATACTCAACAGCATCCCATGACACTGAGGAAGAAGCAGAACTGCAGTAACATACCAAAGAAAGTGAGCTGCAGGAATATGAAGATGAAAACATATTCTTATGTAAATTCTGAATGACAGCGAGTTTCATGAATCCATGAAACATGCCTAACTAGACCATCACCGATGTAACTTGCGAAATTTCAAAAGGTATATACTGTAGTTGCAAAGATCAAATTAAATGTTGTCTGAGTTAAACATATTTGCTCCATATTAATTCATGAATAATAAACTACCATGTACAAATCTGGTGTCAAGTATAAATATTCTATTTAAACATGCTGTGCAGTTAAACTTTAAGTGCTGAATTCTAATTCAAATAACTGCCTCTCATTACATCCCTTTTGAAAGTAAACAACACAATGACTACATCATTGATGTGCATCTACCTTATTATTTCTGTATTTAGCATCCCTCAGGTTGAACACTAGTGGCTTTCAGACAAATGATCAAGTAACTCATTAAACCACATATTTTTAGAAACAATTCACAATTTTAGGATTAAAAGAACGTTAGGTGAGATGAACATGAAAGACAAACTGGGAGCAGCACATTCTGTCATGTACACAAATAGAATGAATCCTTTAGGGCTGAATAGGCACCAATTGTGTTACTGTGGTGTAGACCTGTCTGAGATAATAGTATAAATAGAAAATTGATTTCTCTCCTTGTATGGAGAATAGAGATTACATCAGCGGAAAGTATAAATGACTGAAAGCTCCTCAAGGAGAAGAACCGTTCATGTCAGCAGGGATTGAGAAAAAGAGAGGCAGGAACCTGTGTTAGATGCAGGAAAGGAACAAAGAGTCTTTTTAAATGTAAAACATTGGCAAAGGTTGAAGTTTTAAAACATTTCAGTTGCCTAAAACAAGAATACTGCTTCTCCTCCTCTTCAACAACACAGAAGATATACTCCTTTTCTCTGACATCAGTTTCACATGCTGAGAATTAATTTGTAAATTTCTAGTATATTTTGAGTTAATGGGGCACAATTTTTTTTTCTGACAAAAACTATTGTGGAGAAGATGTATATCACCAAATATGCTTCATTACATCCTATTGTAGATACTTCCAATTTTCCTGTTTCAGCAAAGAAAAACAGGCGATACTCTGCAGCTTTTTTAGGTTCTGGAGAGAAGTGCAATGTTTGTCTCGGAATTAATGTCTGGCATTTCACAGCCAAAAGATAAGTGTGCCTGGTCATACAGTTTATGTAAGCCCTTGGAAAGATCTCGAGGTCTTCCAGTGGGTAGTGAGAATGCCTTTTTTCCCTCTGTTACCGGCAGACTTTTCTAGGTCCTTCATTCCATAGGCTTGGTATGGATTACCATGACAAGAGACACCAACAGTATTTTTGGTGTCATCAACATTGTAATTGATAATGACGAAAGCAAAACATGCAATGTAGCATTAACACCAACATCATAGCTTTACAAAACAATCATAAATTAAAAGCAAAGTCTATTAAAAACTTGCAGCGTCCAAATGCAAAGTCAGTAACCTACAAAATAGTCAATTGTTTGTGAATCAACCTCTAACAATCATAGTTAAAACTCTTGAACATCCTCACAAATTTAAGTTGTGCTGAGATCTACTCTTAGACCAAAACTGATTGAAAATTGCAATAATGCTTCACTGAAAATTAAACAAATTATCTTACAAAGAAGATCAAATATCATGGAATGGTTCCAAAAATGAATCTGATTTTATGGTTGAGGCAATGTTTAAAGCATGCAGGTTTCATTTTTGTGGTTTATACAGTGATCTGAACACATTAATTAAACCATTTCCCTGTTATTTCTCCCAATGATTCTCTATACTAGCTATAGTTAGATATTCATGTCCCACAGCATTTAAATGCCAATATATTTTGATATTTTCAATAGCATTGCTTCAAAGCCAACTCAGAAAAAGTCTAACATTTGTTATGGCACGTAAAAGACAGACACAGGAAAATGTTACAGAAATCTCAGAAAATTTTAACAGTTCCAACAGATTTGTAAATTTTGAAATTGTTTTTAATATTTTTAATCAAGAAACATGTTTTCATAAAAATTGAGTCAAATGTTTACAAAAGACGTTTTATTTTACATTTGGGAGTGTTTGCACCATATCCAGCAAAGTCATAGGTCCACACAAGGACTTGAGTAGCTGTCATAATCTCAAGTGTTATAGCATTTGGATTTCTACAGTGTTGTTCACAGAATTTAAAACTTCCATAAGTCAACAGTAAAAGAGTAAGATGGTGTCACAAATGATTAAAAACAATATTTACACCTGTCAAACACTAGAATCAAATTTATGGTAGATTCAGTTCACCACTAACCTGGTACCACCAAACACCCAAAAGCCAGAGCAGATACCCAAAATAAACCTAGTTTATTTCCCAATGACACCCTCCTCCATCTGCAGCAACAGATGTCTTGTCCTCTGTTTCTGCAGATCACAGAAGGCCTCATTACAAATGCTTCAAAACTGACTAATGGATTAGATAGGCAGGGGTCTGTTTTCACAGGTTAAAATGGGAGTTTTTGCTTTGATTAACATCTTTATGAGGTTATAATAAACTATTCTTTCTCTGAACTGTTTTTAATGTCCATACGCATATTTCAACAATATCAAGAAGTGCAGAGTAAGGTGAAGCTTTGTTATTAATACTATAATGACTCTATCTGAAAAACAATTTTATAGGGTTTTAAGAGTCACAGTTTTTTTTCAAAACAGACTTCTGCATGGGTATTATTTTAAGCGCATTTCAAGACTTGCAACCATTATTATATAGTCCATTATATGGTCCAAATAGAGCACATTGGCTGAGTCCTTATCGTTCAAAAGGTTCCCAAATCCAGACTATAGCACCTTTGAGGAGCTCTGAACCACTTATCCTTGAGAAGCTGGTCTGACTCCATGAAAATTGTGGACTGGAGTGCATGAGGTGCCTGACTCTGGAATGAAAATGGCTACATTGATAGTATAGAGCGTAGGTTCACTCCTTGCACCCTTCTCTCCTGCTGGTGAAAACTGCTGGTACTGGGAATAGTGCCAGAAATCCCAGAATTGGGTCCTGCCACCATTTTTTAATTTCCTGCCACCATTTATAAAGTTCTCCAGAGTCGGCCTGACTCCGTGAAAATTCCCCTTTTCTGTCCAAACATACTCCCACTCCGTAAATCCAACTTGTTCAAATACAAACTGGCATTTAGTTTTGCCTACCTATAATCTAGATCCACTGCTCTTCTCCTAGAGCTTCTCCTGCCCCTTGATCCCCAAACATACTGATGTTAAAATGCTCATCCTTAAATCCCTCCAAGGCCTTATCCTGTCAAAGCTTTTCATACAGAACATTCAACGAGCTCCATTCTACATTCATAAAACCCCTCTGGAAACTCTTTTCCCTCTTCACCTTGAAACATAGAAATAAAGTGGTTAAAAAAGTAAGAAAAAGAGGAATAAGAAGAAAAAGTCAAGATTTTCACTTCCCTCTCTCCCTGCCTTTTCTTTCCCTTTCTGTCCACATCTTCCATTACTTTCATTACTCCTTCCTACTTCTCCCTTTTAAATACGTTATTTCTGTCTTTAAGGTTAGAGAGGTTAAAAAGCTTAGGGAGGGCTTAATGAAGTTCTGTTCCAGTGATATTGGGGTCAGGAGCAGCCAACAGAATTATAACCCATCCCACCAAGATAAGGGGGAGTTAATTCTGATCAATCGGAAACCTGATCCCAATCAGCCATGATTGCACCTGCTTCTAATTTAACATGGGCAGATGAGGTATGGGTAAATAATCTGCGCTCCAGAGGTGGGTTAGTAATTTAAATATGCTAACGAGACTGCGTGCCTCAGATTTTAACATATTTTTATACTTAATGGTTGCAGGCTGGATTTCCTTGGGCTCAGGAAATCAGGCAGATGGTTGGGAAGAAAGGTTGGATCCAGCAAGTTCAAGTGCTTTTCCAGCACTGTTTGAGGGCATGGAGGAGCAGCAGAGCTTTGTCTCAAGCTCCATCAGCACTCCAAGTTAATTTGCCACAGCCTCTCTAGTCTCTCCATATAACTAACATATAGAACATAGAACAGTACAGCACAGAACAGGCCCTTCGGCCCACGATGTTGTGCCAAGCTTTATCTGAAACCAAGATCAAGCTATCCCACTCCCTATCATCCTGGTGTGCTCCATGTGCCTATCCAATAACCGCTTAAATGTTCCTAAAGTGTCCGACTCCACTATCAATGCAGGCAGTCCATTCCACATCCCTACCACTCTCTGCGTAAAGAACCTACCTCTGATATCCTTCCTATATCTCCCACCACGAACCCTGTAGTTATGCCCCCTTGTAATAGCTCCATCCACCCGAGGAGATAGTCTTTGAACGTTCACTCTATCTATCCCCTTCATCATTTTATAAACCTCTATTAAGTCTCCCCTCAATGCTCCTCTGCTCCAGAGAGAACAGCCCTAGCTCCCTCAACCTTTCCTCATAAGACCTACCCTCCAAACCAGGCAGCATCCTGGTAAATCTCCTTTGCACTCTTTCCAGTGCTTCCACATCCTTCTTATAGTGAGGTGACCAGAACTGCACACAATATTCCAAATGTGGTCTCACCAAGGTCCTGTACAGTTGCAGCATAACCCCATAGCTCTTAAACTCCAACCCCCTGTTAATAAAAGCTAACACACTATAGGCCTTCTTCACAGCTCTATCCACTTGAGTGGCAACCTTCAGAGATCTGTGGATATGGACCCCAAAATCTCTCTGTTCCTCCACAGTCTTCAGAACCCTACCTTTGACCCTGTAATCCACATTTAAATTAGTCCTACCAAAATGAATCACCTCACATTTATCAGGGTTAAACTCCATTTGCCATTTTTCAGCCCAGCTTTGCATCCTATCTATGTCTCTTTGCAGCCTACAACAGCCCTCCACCTCATCCACTACTCCACCAATCTTGGTGTCATCAGCAAATTTACTGATCCACCCTTCAGCCCCCTCCTCTAAGTCATTAATAAAAATCACAAAGAGCAGAGGACCAAGCACTGATCCCTGTGGCACTCCGCTAGCAACCTGCCTCCAGTCCGAAAATTTTCCGTCCACCACCACCCTCTGTCTTCGATCAGACAGCCAGTTACTTATCCAATCAGCCAAATTTCCCTCTATCCCACACCTCCTTACTTTCATCATAAGCCGACCATGGGGGACCTTATCAAACGTCTTACTAAAATCCATGTATATGACATCAACTGCCCTACCTTCATCAACACACTTAGTTACCTCCTCAAAACATTCCATCAAATTTGTGAGGCACAACTTGCCCTTCACGAATCCGTGCTGACTATCCCAGATTAATCCGCATCTTTCTAAATGGTCATAAATCCCATCCCTAAGGACCTTTTCCATCAACTTACCAGCCACCGAAGTAAGACTAACTGGCCTATAATTACCAAGGTCATTTCTATTCTCTTTCTTAAACAGAGGAACAACATTCGCCACTCTCCAGTCCTCTGGCACCATCGCTGTGGACAGTGAGGACCCAAAGATCAAAGCCAAAGGCTCTGCAATCTCATCCCTTGCCTCCCAAAGAATCCTAGGATATATTTCATCAGGCCCAGGGGACTTATCGACCTTCAGTTTATTCAAAACTGCTCGTACATTCTCCCTCCGAACATCTACTTCCTCCAGCCCATTAGCATGTAACACCTTCTCTTCCTCAAAAACATGGCCATATAAACTGTTTATTCCTGGCAACCCTTACTGGTAGTTATGTAACACAAAACAAGGGAGGGTTTGGAGGAATTCAAGATATGGGACTGTTAAATAAAAATATCTCCCTTCTAAGGTTAGGTAGGTGATCAACTTTCACATTAATTGAGTAGTTTTATTGAACTGTCAATAATTATCCATACCTTTACTGAGTCCCTTTCAAGCTATTCCTATTCGATTATGCATTATCTTACCTTTATCCACATTAAAATTAATCTACAATTCTTCGGTTTCACAGCAATAAAAGAGAAAGCTCATCTTTTCAGGACATTGTGTACACAACCATTCTTTTTCAGATAGTATATTTTACTTTTAAGTGTATATTTATACAATTACAGGGGCGGCACGGTAGCACAGTGGTTAGCACTGCTGCTTCACAGCTCCAGGGTCCCGGGTTCGATTCCCGGCTAGGGTCACTGTCTGTGTGGAGTTTGCACATTCTCCTCGTGTCTGCGTGGGTTTCCTCCGGGTGCTCCGGTTTCCTCCCACAATCCAAAGATGTGCGGGTTAGGTTGATTGGCTATGCTAAAAATTGCCCCTTAGAGTCCTGAGATGCGTAGGTTAGAGGGATTAGCGGGTAAATATGTGGGGGTAGGGCCTGGGTGGGATTGTGGTCGGTGCAGACTCGATGGGCCGAATGGCCTCCTTCTGCAGTGTAGGGGTTCTATGATTTCTATGACAATTAGATATTATACAATTCCAAAATGCACTCTCATATATTATGAAATCCAAGTTTATTGCAACAGAAGTCCTGGATTCACTTGGTTATTCCACAAGTCAAGAGAATACAAAACCAATTACGTCTTACTAAGATTGAAGGCCAGCAGCAATTGGATATTACAAATACAGCATTCTAGAATTAGAATATATGCTTTGTTCGAGTTTGTAAATTACTAAATGAATTACATTTTTGCTTTCTGTCAGCAGAATATCATTTCAGACTTTGCTTTACAAGTCAAAATTAAATATGCCAAGAACATGTTTGTTATTAATCACTTGTAGATAAAGGGAATGTTCTTAATGCTTGAAGACTGTGCTGCTGTCTCTATAGGGAGCTCTCATTTTTTGAAGTTCGACCAAGCTTAGCAATTTAAAAAAGGAACTGGGGGCAAAATAATCAATAAAACCCCAGCCAAAAACAAAAAACGCACATCAAAAACAAACACTGGAAAATTCCCTATGGTGGTGGGGGTGAGATTATATCCCAATTATCCACCATAACTTAAATAAAGGAACATCACAAACTTGGGAGAGAATCTCTTTGGTTATCCTTGGACTTTCTCTATCAGGTTAATTAAAACATATATAGTTTTTCAAACAAATTGACCCATTCTCTGCATTGCACACCTGAAGTCTATTTTTGGTAAAATGTACCATATTTGATCAGCATATACAAACCTGTGATGATGTGAATTTTATTGGGAATAAATAAAATTTAAATTGCATAAAGGGCTATCATTTTCCTCAAAAGGTTTGAATGATTTTGCGTTTATAAAGCACATAGCGTAACAATTGTACTTTTGACTTCTTTCCTCTCATTGGGCAGACTTCCATTTAAATTTTAGTTTATAGTTAAATAATAGCAGAAAATGCTGCAAATACAGCTGTTCCTGTTTTTATTTCAAATTTCCAGCATCTGTTTTTGTATTAATTTATAGTGACCCGTCATCAATGGGGCTAGTGAAAATATAGTTCTAAACCTACAACAGAGTCGTTAGAAGTTAACACTGAGCAATACTTTAAAATTCTTCAAATGGCAATTTCACTTTGATGACTGATGAAGTGAAGCAACACACAGGAATTCCATAATGGCTTCTGATAAAAATACAGCACTTTATGCTGTTTTTTTATTTCCATCAATTAAAAAGGCTGGATTGTACTGAACACCTTTTAATAGTCACTACTGGTGAACACGTTTCTGAAATGAAGCATCTTTGATTGAATTTTCAAAAGCTTAATGGCATTTAGTAGATTACAAATTTCAACAGTTGCTAGAAATTATTCACCATTACTTTACCTTGAATTCAATATGAACAAGATAAGGAAAGTAAAGTAGTGAGGGTTTTTAAAACCTGTGAGAAATTAAGTTCTATCACAGTTTTGACATAAATAAAAGGCAAAATATAGAAACCCAACAGAGATAATTATGAGTTAAATGGAAATTAGGTGTGATGACCTTTCACCCAGAAGGAGCACAGTAAAGAAAATTTGTAATTTCTTTAAAACAAATCTGTGGAATCTCGGGACCCGGAGACCCTGAGCCCCATCAGTTTGCTCAGTAAGGTTTCTCTAGTGATTATAATTTCACCAACTCCCTCTCCCTTCCTTCCAGCTCCTGATTTATAGGTGTTACTGATTTTTTTTCTGGTATCCTCTATAGTGAAGACAGAAGTAAAATATTTGTTCATTTCATGCGCCATTTCCTTATTATCCATTATGAACCACCATCCCCCGCCCCCCCACCCCCCCACCACCCATTCCCATTCCCTAGAGGACCAACACTCACTTTACTTGCACTTTTCCTTTTTAAATATGTGTGGTAACTCTTGCTCTCTGTTTTTACATCTTTCTCTCATAGTCTAATTGTGCACGTTCATTAGTCATTGTGTGCCATTCTTTATTGTGACGATACTGTGCCTTTAAGAAATGTATTTGTCATGTTTCTGGATGGGTGCAGCTCCAGCTCAAGAGGCTCAATGCCATCCAGGACAAAACATGTCAACTTGATCGGCTCCTCATCCAACCCTTTAAATATTTGCTCCCTCCACAACTATTGCACAGTGGCAGCAAAGCTTACCAGCCACAAGATGCATCAAGAAATTTGCTAAGTCTCCTTTGAAAGAATCTCCCAAACTTGCAACCTCTGCCATCTAGAAGGACAAGGCAGCAGACGCATGAGAACACCCACTGAAAGCTGTTCTTCAAGACACATACTATCTTGACTTGGAATTAGATCACAGTTCCTTCACTTCACTGGGTCAAAAACCTGGAACTTGCTTCCGAACAATACTGTCAGTGTACTGACACCTGATGGACGGCGGCAGTTCAAGAGTTGGCTCACCATTCTCTCTTAAGGACAATAAGGGATGAGTAACAAATGTTGGCCTTGCTGATAATACTCATGTCCCATGAAAGAAATAAAATGATTGTGTAGTCAACAACAAAATAATGTATGGGATTGGATTACGAATAGGGGTCATTCATATGAAGGGGAAACAGAATGAGAGACAGGTTGAAGTCCTGGGGAACACATGTTAAAGGAGACATCCAGAGAAATAACTTTGGTAGGAGGCTGCCACTTTTGTAATTTTTATTTACTGAAACGAAGATGAGAAAAATAAGGCAAGAAGTATGAGTGTGATAAAATGAAGCAATATACAAATTTTAAAAATGTAACTCGCTTAAGATGCTTTTGTCCTGAGTTATGTTTTTTATAACTCAGGATAAAAACATCTTAAGCAAACAAACAGGAGGAGAAATGTATTACTGTACCAGTTGCCAGGAAGGCAAAATGAAAGATAATTTACCATTCTATTGAGGATAACAATTCAACAGGGGGTATTAAAGATGTTTGCACTCCAATAATTGATGTTCAGTAATATGAACTATAACGAAGAACATAATAACTGATACTTGTTAACTTAAGTGAATTATATGGTCACATTTGTGACCTGTACATGAGCTATCAATTGTATATCGAGAGGATAAATACTCTTGAAACCACATGAGTTTGGAAGAATAGAACTATCCAAACTAAATTGGGTGTCCCAATGAGTATGCAGCCACCTCCTGAATTATGGCTTGGATTAGAATACCTTAATTAGACTCTTGTCTGCTAATGTAATACCTAATTATGTTTGCATGGACTTTTGACTCCTAAGGTAATGTATTGAATTGACATCTCAAGAGTTAATTAGAACTGGAACTTAACAAGGACTCGCTAAATTGTTTAAGGTCAGAGATTTTGAAGTATGTTGCAAGATTGCTTGCAAAACAGCCATGCCAAGATCATGGGAGCGATTTAGAGCTTGCACTCTCCGTCTGGGGGAAGAGCGGTGTGGACTCAAAATCCAGAGGGCGCAATTCGTGCCGGCAGATTTCCCAGTTTCAATCTTCCTGGCACCCCTCACCAGTGGAGTGGCGTGGCGTGAATCAGGCTGCGGGACCGCAGAAAGCTCGTTTTATTACATTAGCTCATCATTACCAAGCGTTCTCGCCGGATATTGAGGCTGCACAGAATTTTCAGCCGACGTGATGTCACATTGACACCATTTACAACACTTCTGCCGAAGGATGAACCTGGCATCTTCACCTCCGAGGAAGGTTTCGGACGTGAGTGCTCAGGCAGCCAGCACTCTCCGTGGAGTGCACAGCTCCGGGAACACCAGAGAGGACTCGGGGGACACGGGTAGGTTCAACTCAGGGTCTGGGGTCCCAGAATTGCCATTTTAGGGAGTGGGGTCAGGCCTTGCAGGCCTTCTCTAGCCTTCAAGTTGGGGTGCCTCGTGGACTAAAGGGATTGTGAAGGCTGGTATGCAGGCAGTGCTTCCCGTGTCCTCCTTCCTTAGTGGGGGCTGGCGAGAGGTTGGGAGGGACACAGCACTTCCATTCTAACACTCCACAGGTATGAGACGCCGGTTGAGCATGATGGTTCCCCACCCCCCCCCCCAAGCTCGGTGGCACAAACAGACAGGGTGGCGGCTCTGTGGTTGAACACTGGGAAATTTATTGACAAACATCGAGAATCAAATGTGACTTTACTGCAATGCACTCATGCTCAATAAATGCCTACAGTTTCTTAATCTTCCTCACCCTCCCTCTACATCCAGATTCAAAACGGAGATTGAAGCGGCCTGTTCACTTCCATGGCCTTTTGTCTGACATGACTTTGGTTGCCATCCCCTGCAGTCACTGTGCAACACGTCCTGGGGAGTGCAGGAGAGCCATTTATAATGAGCTTCCCAGTGCCTGCAGCAGTTTTGTCATTCCGTGCCAGGTGAATCAGTGGGATCACACCTCTGGAGCAGTGTGAAATCCTTGGGAATAGAAATTAATACTAATGAGCCATCAGATTTGGCCTGAAAACATGCCGGCACTATCGGCACATAACAACTTGTTATTCGCGCCGGACCAACACCCTGCCATTTTTTGTTAAGATTTCACCCCATTATGGTATCATGGATAAGGCTAGAATTTTTAGGTTATGGATAATTTAACAGCTAACTGAAACATCCATAACTTTAGTATCTACCGATGTAAGGGCAGCAAACCTGTTGTCAGAAATTAATAGCAATCATTTTCTTAATGATAGGATGAAAATAAGCAATAATAGTATGGGCTGATTCTGTGAATTGTGCATCAATCCAGGCAGGCTCCATGCTGAGACCAATGCCTTGTAAAATTACCTCTAAACTGCCAAACGAGACAGAAATCCATTGTATTAGTTAAACATCCATTTCTCACCAAGGTACTATTAAGCAAAATGCCACTTGACCGCCAGTAGCCTAATTAAACCACCAAATTATATTTTGCATTAAATTCTCACTAACATCATGTTCTGTAAAATAAGTAGAATAAAAAGCAAAGTGACAATTTAATTCCCATACTGATGATAAAAGCATAACCAACTGCTAGGTGGAGGGAAAGAGGGATTGGTGAGAGAACATGGATGGATAGGACACAAGACAACAGCAGAGGGTAGAGTTCTCTTTCTGTAGTGAATTCATGAAAATTGTATTTCTTGCTATGTTTAAACTATCATACAAACTTATACTTTCAATGAGACAGCTTTTACAGCCCTCACCAGGTATGTTGTCCCACTAAGCTCACTTGAATGGAATCTACCGAGTCACCACCTTTAAAGCTAATTATTTTGATCCTTGAACACCAAACTTCCTGGCAGTATTTCAGCCTGATTCCTCAGGCCTCACATCATGAAGAATATGAAATATTGGCCCTGTTGCTTAAATCATATCTTTTCTATTTCTCTGGTTATTATACACAATAATGTGATGCTTGTGTGTACATCATATGCATGCAATATTTTGTTATTATATTCCTCGAAATTCTGCAAAGCAATTCAATCCATGTAAATTGATAAATTAATTGTTGCCTTTTTTTGTTCAATCAAATTACAGTTCGGAACTAAATAACTGGTTGCTGCTGCAGTGAATGGAGTTTTGGCTGAACGCCAAATTCTGCATTCTCGCTGGCAGCAGGGGCAGGGCGAATAAGATCGGAAAATCCCACCCTATATGTTTGTGTGAAATCTACTCATGCATAACAGCAATTTAGAATTACATAGAATTTTACAGTGCAGCAATAGAACATTTAGCCCATTATTCCAATGCCAGTGCTTATTCACCAGCTGATCCCCCTCGCACTTTGCTTCATCTTATTTCATCTTACTTTAACAACATATTCTTCTATTCTATTATTTTTGCATAAGCTACGCAAGTGAGTGTCTAGAATGTGGAATGGCTGAAGTTATTAGCATAAATGTATTTAAGGGAAAGCTAGACAGTAAATGAGGGAAAAAGAAATAGAAGGATATATTGATAGAGTGAAATGAAGTCAGATAATATGGGGTTCACGAGAGGTATAACACGCCAATATTGACCTCTTTGGCTGAAGGGCCTGCAACTGCACTGTAAAATTCTTTGTAATTCTAAATTACTGTCATACGTATGAGTAAGTTTCTCACCTTTCAATTATTTACTTCCGAGCTATAATTTGAACAGAAAAAGCAACACTTCATTTATCAATATATTGGACATGAAATTAAATTATTTGACCCAATTTGAAGGAATACAATAAACAAACATTACAGGCATGTAATAGATACATACACACATTCAGGAACAACATTCTTTGCCTCATTAACAGCTCTAGAGATACCATAAAAATTTAATTAACATATGGCCTATACAGATGTATGTGAGGAAAGTTACACAAATGCAATTAATCTTTATTGGAATTTCAAAGAAAAGTAAACTGAAAAAATGCTGCAATTGCTTCAGACAGAATGTGAACTCACTGCTTCAATCAGTGATGTACATGTATTTTGCAAGTGCAAAGTTACACAGATTGCAAGGGAATGATACCTTTACTCCAAACAACATTTTGGTATTTATTAAACATTGTTTATAACAGCAAGCATTGCAACAAGGCAAGGAAAAGAAAACTCTAGGTCATATGTCTCCCATTACCCAGTATAAACACAACAATTTGGATTAAACAAAACCATTGAAGTTAGGTTCCTGCTAGTTTAGGTGCCACACCTTCACACAGTTTCAACGGGACTTTTATGTTGGTTTTTTTGGCAAGACTTGGGAAAAGAACTTGGGGATGGGGGTAGGAGAAGGATGAAATTAGGGTAACAATCAAAGTATTTGTCCATCTTGCCCTTGTCAAACTGCAGATCTTTACTGAACACACTTACACAGAATCCTTCCATGTTTCAGAACTGGAAGATCTACAATTGACATGTTCTTAGTCTGGCAGCTGCAAGAAAAATGCAGAGAACAGAAGAGACCACCATATGCTGCATTCATTGATCTCACCAAGGCATTCAACGATGTGAACAAAGGCTGCTGGAAAACATTTGTTGTCCACCAAAGCTCCTCAATATGATCTCCTCTTTCCCTGACAGCATGATGGGTAAGATCAGCTATGACAGAGCAACACTGGAACCCTTTGAGGTCCACAGTGGAGTCAAAAAAGATTGCGTTCTGGCATGGACACTCTTTGGCATATTCTTCTCTTTGCTGCTGTCATATGCTTTCCAGTCATCTATAGAGAGGATTGACTTATGTAGTAAAGCTGATAGAAAGCTATATAAATTTGCTTGCCTATGCTTCAAGACAAAGATGTGCCAAATCTTCATCAGAGAGTTATTTAATGGTGATGCTGCACTAATGTTCCATACTGAGAAACATCTGCAGAAGGAAATGGACAGACGCTTATGGCCCAATATCTGGAAGACAAATGTCCTGGCCCAGGATGTTGCCATACTGCTATCAGTACTGACAATGTGACTCTGGCGATTGTTGATAGCTTCACATTTGTAGGTTCCACAATCACCAGCAATCTGTCACTCAATGCTGAAAGCAACACATGCATTGAAAAAGCTGGAGCTGCTATGTCCAAGAAGAGTAAGAAGGTGGAACATCATCACCTTGACTCAGAACACTAAACTGTGAGTCCACCAAGTCTGCTTCCTCGGGACACTCCTCTACAGTAGTGAGACTTGGATAACATATGCTAGGAAGAAGAAAAGGCTGAACGGCTCCCGCCTTCGCTGTCTCAGATGTATCCTCGACATCTCTTTGTAGGACAAGGTCATCAATTCATGGGGCCAGGAGCTAGCTAATTCCATCAGCCTACACTGACTAATAAGCTAACTACCTTCCTCTGCAGAAAATGCAGCAAAGACTGCCATGCCAGTGTGGGATGCCTGAGTCACACCTGCTGATGCTTAACATAAAGGTAGTCCATCATGATGCAGACTATTGTCTTACAAGATGGAAGACTGCCTCAGGGTCACTCTCATCCAGAGTCATTGTAGGTTGCATATGTGTTGTTGAAATTGATTGAAAATTAGCTGGAAGAGAAGTGGGAGGGGGTCAGTGGGCAGGTGTCAATCAATCCCCCACTGTCCACATTTTTCTCCCTTTTGTTGGTAAAAAATTCCAGTGTAAAACCAAACTGTTTCATCAGTTAGAAGGAGAAACTAATATTTCAATATATTTCTACATAAAAATTTAATGGATCATCGGTAATATTCACTGATTTTACAATCAGAACTACCATGACATAAACTTTACAAAGAATTCCTCTTGACACACCTATACATTCTAGTGCAAGCTGTGGTGAACCTTTTGTTTTCACCAATGGTTTCATGGCTATAAACTGTATAGTGAGACAATTGAAATTCTTGCGAAATTGTTGCGATTGACAGTAACCAACTTTGTTCTGTTTTGAAAACTGTTTTTCTGAATGCTGCCTATTACATAGAGTATGAACCATTTTATTTTTCCAACAATTAAAATAGCCTTTCAAACCTGCAGAATTTTGAAAAGGGCATGCAGAATTGTGTGGCCAAATGTTCCATATGGAGACAATTTTCTGTGTCTTATCAGTTTGCATTTTCGACTGTCTTCCAAAAACGACCACATCCTCTGATCTCAAGGCATCATGTCACCCTGTTTCGAACTGCTGGGTAAGACTTCAGTGTTAGGGCATTCCTGCAGTAATATTGCAAAACGATCTAGATATGTCCATGTTACGATTCCAGCTCTTCTCAATAATAATGAACAACGATACAAATTATTTGGCAATATGAATACAGAACAAAGAGCAAAGAACAGGTTATGAATTGCACAAAGTATTTTGTAACAATGGATGTTATAACTATGTTATATGAAATTGGAGAGAAACACTATTTTAGTAATAACTATTGCAAAAAAAATCATCTTGTTGGACTTGGAACAAGATGTTCCCCTCCACCCACACAATAAGAATTCATAAAGTTACAATAAATAATAGATACCACCATAGTTGGAAATTTTGGGTTATTTATAAAGTTTGATTGCAATCACTAAACTCTTCTTGTATAAGGATTGCGCCAAGGCAGACAAACCATTTATCTCCAGGCAGAATAAACATTCCATTTCTTTAGAACCTTTGACATAGTAACAGTGCTCCAATGTACTTTACAAGAAGCAAAATGTGGCACTGAACTACAAAATATAGGATAGGGGATCTTCACAATTTATTTAAACTAATGATTGAATAAACAATTTTGAAATAAACATCCAACAGTTTATTCAAATCTGGCAAATACAAAGAGTTGTGAATGTAGCCCAGTCCATCATGCAAACCAGCCTCCTGTCCACTGACTCTGTCTACACTTCCTGCTGCCTCAGGAAAGCAGCAAATATATAATCAAGGACTCCATGCACCGCGGACGTACTCTCTTCCACTTCCTTCCATCAGGAAAAAGATACAGAAGTCTGAAAATATGTACCAAGGACAGCTTCTTCCCTGCTGCCATCAGGGTTTTGAATGGTCCTATTACACATTAAGTTGATCTTTCTCTTCACCCTATCGGTAACCGCAATACTATATTCTGCACCCTATCCTTTCCTTCTTCTATATGTACCCTATGAATGGTATGTTTTGGCTGTAACAGCACACAAGAAACAATACTTTCCACTGTAGCCCAATACATGCTGTGGAGATGCCGGCGTTGGACTGGGGTAAACACAGTAAGATGTTACATGCGACAGTAATTCAAAAATGTATCTGCATCAGCTTCTAATAGCTAATTGTTCTTTTGAAAGGATATATTTTGTTGCTGTGAACATTTAATAGAAATGCTAGAGTTCAAAATGCACCTGTTGTAAACTTCATGTAACATCATATGTACTTAAACAAAATAAATGGTTGCGCTTATGTGGCATCCTATCACGTTTCTCAAGTATGTCTGATATTTTTTCATGTACAACGAATTACTGTGAAGTGTGGTGACAGTTATTATGTAGCCAAATCCAACAGGCTTTTCCCCACAAACAGCAATTTATTTTTAGCTGTACCATTTGAGAGAGATGTTGGCCAAGATGCCAGCAGAACTACCTTTTCCTTTTTAACTGTCACGATGTAACTTCACTATCTAACAATATAGCAATTGAAAAGCTATTTTTCAAGTATTGTTTCAGCAACTGCAGCCTGAACAGGTGGATGGGATTATTAGAGTTTTTCTAACCAATTATAACATGTGTTGACAACAAAAAGGTGGTTTACATAAGCAGATTGAGTAAACTATGAATTGAAATCTGCAGGCCATAAACAGATTAGCATGTTATGGGACAATTACCTCTTGCCTCACATTTGTCACACCAAAGACCGTGTGGGATGTACAAATGTGATGAATATCATACTACCAGACTTTGATGCTCTTTACAAGAGTGACACACAAGCAGAAAGATACAGGAGAAAATAGCAACACAAAACTTGAATTGCACAATAAAGGGTCCGAAACTCTTCAGGCCTAACATTCTGATGGTATTGTTGTGTCACCAGATCTGAGGAACATAGGACTACCACACACCTTGAGGTTGTGGCGCTGACAATGCTGCTTAACTAATAACAGACATGTAATTTGTGGAAATTTTCCAGGGGGTGGAAAATAGTGAAAAAAAATCAGCTTAAACTTCCAACAAGCTAAAGGGTAATGGGTTTTGCAACTGTTAGGTTGAGTGTTATTGTTTGGTATTTCTACAGACCGTTTCAGGTTTATAGCAATGGAGGTAGAGATCGTGTCCCATGCGGAGTGCTGTGAAGGTGCCGCGATAAGATGGTGTTGGAGGCATAGGCGCCCTATTTGGGAGGGCGCATGCCGGGGGGAGGGGGAGACTCAGTGTTTGTGGGTTTGGTCTGTGTAGGTGTCTTTGCGGTATCTTTTTTTGCTCTGTGGGTGTGGTTTGGCCTCTTTCAAGCCCACCCTCTCTTTCTCATGGTTGGTTCCCTGTGGCCGGTGGGGAGTGGGGCCCTGGGCTGTGGCATCTGCTGATGTCAGCGGTTGGGGGGAGACTCCCCAGTGAGGAGGGATACCAGGCTACTGTTAGAAATGTGGGATGCTGGCTGGGAAGCCCTTATGCTCCGATCTCGGAACGATCAAGTTCACTAGCTGGAATGTCAGAGGATTAAATCATCCGGTTAAGCACGGTAAGATATTTCAACATCTTTGACAACTGGGTAGCCAAATTGCATTCCTCCAAGAGACCCACCTCAGGCCAGTGGACTACTTTAGGCTTCGTAGAGGATGGAGGGGGTCAATGTTTTCACTCAACTTTTCACACCAAGGCGCGGGGGGCAGCAATCCTCATCCATAAGTCCTTATCCTTGGTAGTAGCCAATATCATTTCTGACTCATTTGGCCGATATACGTCATTATCACGGGTAAATTATATGGGACGCCCTGGTGTTAGCCAATATGTATGCCCCAAACTAGGACTGAAAACTTTTTCCAGTCGTTTTTTGCGCTACTTCCAGATTTGAATTCATGTCGGTTGATACTGGGCAGAGATTTCAACTGTTGGTTGAATCCTGCCCTGGACCGTTCCTCTCCCAGGACCACTGTATCTTCCAAGTCGGCAGAAATTACTAAATAATTTCTCACGGAATATGTGGTGTCAGACCCATGGAGGTTTCTTAACCCCACTAGTAGGGAATATTCTTTTTTTTCACCTGTCCACTGAATGTATTCACGTATAGATTACTTTTTGGTAGATAATAAGTTGCTCCCGGCTGTGCGCTCATGCTCCTATGAAACCATTGTAATCTCGGACCATGCTCCCTCGACAATGGACTTGGTAGAGGGGAGGAGGGTGGTCCCCCGTACGCCTTGGCGATTTAATACTTGTCTGCTCTCTGATGATGAATTTGTTAGATTTCTGTTAACCCAGATCGATGATTTCTTAGAATTTAATAATGATCCAGGAATCTCGGCAGCTCCCTTATGGGGGACATTGAAGGCTTATTTAAGGGGCCAGATCATATCTTATTCAGCGCACGAGGTGAAGCAGAGAGGCAGGAGGTTATCGGAATTGCTGGGGCGTATCGCCCAAGTTGATGCCGCGTACGTTGTGGGCCCGTCCGCAGAGGTATATAAGGAACGTTTACTACTACGGGTGGAGTGTGAGACCTTGTCCTCACATCAAGCGGAAGAGATTCTGTTCAAATCTAAGTATACACATTATGAGCATGGGGACAAGGAAAGCAAGCTACTAGCTCATCGGCTGCGCCAATTCTCCACCAAAAGTCTAATGCCACAAATGCAAACTCCAAATGGGGTCGCTACTGATCCACAGCGAATAAATGAACTGTTTAGGGACTTTTACGCAACCCTCTACAGCTCAGAGACTACCACCAATGACGAGGACTTTCAGGAGTTCTTTGGGGCACTGAATCTCCTCGTGGTGGACAGGGGAGAGGCTGTGGCACTGGAGAAACCAATCTACTTTGAAGAAATTGTTAGGGTGGCTAGAACTATGCCGAGTGGTAAATATGCAGGGCCAGGTGGGTACTCCATCGAATTCTACAAACAATTTATGGATAGGTTGACTCCCCTGCTACTGCGCATGATCAATGAATCATATGAGAACCGCTCAATCCCGCAGACTTTGAGGCAAGCGACAATTTCGCTTATCCCTAAAAAGAATAAGGATCTGCAAATCTGCAGCTCTTATAGACCAATCTCATTGCTGAATGTGGATCTCAAACTGATCTCTAAGATTCTGGCCATTCGCTTGGAGGACATTCTGCCCTCTTATCATCTGGCCTGACCAGACTGGGTTCATTAAAAATAGACATATGTACTCAAATATTCAGTAGCTGTTTAACATTATGCATGTGCCTGCCACCTCCAAGCTACCAGAGATGTTAATCTCGCTGGACGCTGAAAAAGGTTTGATCGGGTGGAATGGGATTATTTATTTTATGCTCTTGGGAGGTTTGGCTTCGGCCCAAAGCTCATCTCCTGGATCAAAATACTGTACTCGCTCCTCAAGCCTCGGTCCGGACAAACGATGTGCATTCAGCTTTTTTCCCTTTGACCCAGGGCACTAGACAAGGATGCCCCCTCTCCCCCCTGTTATTTGCCATTGCTATTGAACCTCTTGCTGCGGCTTTTCGCAACAGCAAACAAGTGGTGGAGATTGGTCAAGAGGGAATCGAGCGGAGAGTATCGCTGTATGCGGACAACCTGCTATTGTATGTTGGCAACCCGTCCAACTCGATTCGCGAAGTCTTATCTATACGAGAGAGGTTTGGTTGTATTGCGGGGTACAAGCTTAACTTAAATAAGACTGAGCTCCTTTCTTTGAATGCAGCGGCTCGTAGCCTCCCGCTCCACACCCTGCCTTTCAAGATTGTCACTGGGCAGTTTACTTACTTGGGAGTGCAAGTGACTAGCAAATTTAGTGGGCTCTTTGGAGCTAACTTTGCTCCACTCATGGGGCGGACAGAACAGGACCTCAAACGTTGGTCCATCCTCCCATTATCGTTAGTGGGCCGTATCAATGCAGTGAAGATGACATATTACCTAAGTTTTTATATCTCTTTCAGTGCATCCCGGTGTTCATCCCCAAATCCTTTTTTCACAGACTTGATCGGCTCATTTCAAGCTTTGTCTAGAATAGGAAAAGCCCAAGAATGCGGATGACAGTTTTGCAAAGCCCTAAAACGGAGGGGAGGGTATGGGATTGCCCAATTTTCTATTTTATTATTGGGCAGCCAATATGAGAGCGGTAGCGTGTTGGGTGCAGAGAGAGAGGCAACAGGAGGTTCCTTGTTGGCTGCAGTTAGAATCCTCCTCCTGTGCTCCATCTTCCTTGGCTGCCTTGATATGTTCCCTGGTAAATTTTCCCTCCTCCCAGTCTACGAAGAGTGCACTTGTCAAGTCAATTTAGATGCCACTTTGGGTTTCAGGCCTGGTTCCTGGCTTCCCCAGTATCGGCTAACCATTTTTTTTCTTCCGTCTGTTTTGGATGGTGCCTTCAACATATGGGTCAAGCACAGGATCAGAACATTCCAGGACTTGTATGTGGACAGCGTGTTTGCTTCATTCCAGCAGGTGGTGAATAAATTTGCTTTACCTGCAACGCACTTTTTCAGATATTTGCAAATTCAAGACTACCCTCAATTTCCAATGCTCCCACCTCGTGCATCCATTGACATCTTCTTAGTGCCTTCTATCACTATGCGTGGTATCAATTCTGTTCTTTATTCTCAAATTCTGTCCCAACAAAACTCTCCATCAGTGGCTAAATCTTTATGGGAACGAGATCTGGGGAGGAGTTACCGGAGGAGGATTGGGACATGGTGCTGCACCGAGTACACTCCTCCTCAATAGGTGCCAGGCTGGGTATGATACAATGTAAACTCCCTCACAGAGCATATCTAACTAGGGTTAGACTCTCTATAATGTACCCAGGCACAAGCCCCATTTGTGAATGGTGCCGGCAAGCTCCCGCCTCCCTCTTACATATGTTCTGAGCTTGCCCATCACTGTATAACTACTGGACATTGATATTTGAGGCGATTGCGGCAATGCTAGATCGGGACATAACTGCATCCCCCCTGGCTTCCCTGTTTGGGGTCGTGCCTTTAAATCCGCCGCTGCTGAATTTCCAAGCGGATTTTGTAGCTTTCACTACACTCCTGGCAAGACGACTAATCCTGTTTAGGTGGAAATCAGGTGCATCTCCGATGCACTCACAGTGCGTGAAGGAGGTGGTAGATACCATTAAGCTGGAGAAGATGAGGTGCATGTTACATGGGTCCACTGCTAGGTTCTATAAGATCTGGCAACCATTTATAGCGCATGTTGGGGTGCTGCAGTTGGATGAGTAGATACCCGATGGCCCCAGGACCCTGGGTGCTCCCACAGAAACCCCCCTCCCCCGATTGGTGGATGTGCCCTGGCCCTTTACCTGAGTACACTTGTCCATCCTGCCGAGGTGTGGGGACCATAGAACATAGAACAGTACAGCACAGTACAGGCCCTTCGGCCCTCGATGTTGTGCCGAGCTTTGTCCAAAACCAAGATCAAGCTATCCCACTCCCTATCATTCTGGTGTGCTCCATGTGCCTATCCAATAATCGCTTGAAATTTCCTAAAGTGTCTGACTCCACTATTACAGCAGGCAGTCCATTCCACACCCCAACCACTCTCTGCGTAAAGAACCTACCTCGGACATCCCTCCTATATCTCCCACCATGAACCTTATAGTTATGCCCCCTAGTAACAGCTACATTCACCCGAGGAAATAGTCTCTGAATGTCCACTCTATCTATCCCCCTTATCATCTTATAAACCTCTATTAAGTTGCCTCTCATCCTCCTCCGCTCTAAAAGAAAAGCCCTAGCTCCCTCAACCTTTCCTCATAAGACCTACCCTCCAAACCAGGCAGCATCCTGGTAAATCTCCTCTGCACTCTCTCCAATGCTTCCACATCTTTCTTATAGTGAGGTGACCAGAACTGCACACAATATTCCAAATGTGGTCTCACCAAGGTCCTGTATGGTTGCAGCATAACCCCATGGCTCTTAAACTCAAACCCCCTGTTAATAAACGCTAACACACTATAGGCCTTCTTCACGGCTCTATCCACTTGAGTGGCAACCTTCAGAGATCTGTGGATATGAATCCCTAGATCTCTCTGTTCCTCCACATTCCTCAGACCAACGAGAACTTTTCTCTTTTCCCTCTCACTCTCTCTCTTCTCTCCCCTTTGCTGTCTCTCTTTCTTTTCTCTGCTCGCTAGTTTATGGCCTGGACTGTTTGGGCACTCAGCTGGTTCTCCAACGGCGTTCCTCTGCCTTTTTGTTTTTATATTATTATCGTCACTACCACTGCAATTAGATAGGACTTGGGTGGGGTAGGTGCCGGGGGTACCAGGAACTTGTCTCCTGGCAACAGGGAGCCCTGTGCCCAGTCATGTTGAAATGTACATGCAAGCACTGTGTGGATCTGTATCTGTGTTCGTTTGCTATGTAAAATATAAGAAAATTATTAGTTAACTGATCCTTCCTTTCACCACTGTTTGTGGGACCTGGTGCAAAAATTGGAAGTTTTAGCAACATTTCCAAAAAATAAACAAGTGATCAAATTTCAAAAGTGATTTATTGGAAGTGAATGCTTTGGGACATCACGTGGCATAAAAGAGTCTACATAATTGCAAGTTAGTTTTTTCTTTCTGACACCTTATTTACATTTATTTTCCTACACCTTACTTATATTTGTGATAGAATTGCCAAAGTGCAAGTTGATAGAGACTTGGGTATCAGTGTTCACTATGTCTCAATACAATGAGGCTGAACCAAACAAAGCAAATAGGATTTTGCCAAATAAGCAAAGTTCAAATCCTCAGAAGGTATGCTGAAGCCATACAGTCCCCTGGCCAGGTTGCATCTAGAATACAGTGTTTAGTTCAGCCAGTTTATAAGACAATTAGTGCAATGATGTGTAATCAGGTGGGTGTTAGAGGAAGGTTATGACCTTTGAGACTTCAAAACAGACAATTCAATGGGATAGAATAATTCAACAAATAAAGAAAACCCAAAACATTACTTTCAGATCTATCAAGGCAGCAGGATAAGTAGACACATGATTAGGATCATAAAAGGCAAATTAATGACAGGCATATAAAGTATTTCTTATATTGATAGCTGATAACAATTGGAATTCATTGCTATGAAAACAGGAGTTACTTCTAACAGAAGTAGATACTGTGATTGGTGATGTACTCTGCAAAGAGATCAAATTGGCTGAAAGGTCTTCTTCATCTGAACTTGGGTCCAAAGTTCAAAAATAATGCAAGGGTACAATGATCAGGGTAGCAGATGAGCTTCTTATACAAAGAGTCATCTTGCATCATGACCAGAATTCTCTGATGTCATACGTCACCGTGGCTAGCAATAACAGAGAATTTGAAGCTCAGCCAAATCTCCATTCACAGCAGCAGGACAGGAGAATTCCTGCCATGGACGAGGTCAGAGAATCCCAGTCCATATTTCTTTTCAAATATTTAATCAACTTTACTGTAATATTAGAGGATTTCACAAAGTAATAAATAAAAAAATCGAGGTCCAGGCAGATCTAATTGCAATGCAAGATTGGGCCTGTGTCTGGCAGATGTAATCGAATGGAGAAATCATAGAATCATAGAAGGAATCATAGAAACCCTACAGTGCAGAAGGAGGCCATTCGGCCCATCGAGTCTGCACCGACCACAATCCCACCCAGGCTCTACCCCCACATATTTACCCGCTAATCCCTCTAACCTACGCATCCCAGGACTCTAAGGGGCAATTTTTAACCTGGCCAATCAACCTAACCTGCACATCTTTGGACAAATGGTCAATGTTTCACATTGACAAATGGTCAATGTGAAACATGTGCACGCGATACAGAATTTCATGGTGTCCATAGGTTGGAGAAAACATAATGGGACAGACCAGCTGTTCTTTTTCTGTCTTTCATTTTCATTTATTCATGTGAGAACTGAAGCGATGTGCTGATACATAATCCAAAATGGTTAATTTTTTAAAAAACCTCAAAGATAAAATGAATTCAAAGTAACATTATTCACCATAAATCATGTACATTATGTACAGGTTTCTAAAGCTTTTAAAATTATTAGTCCTGTAGAATATTTAAAAAATGTTTCACATTCCCATCCATCCTTTTAGGCAGTGCACTTCAATTATTAATTTGTCTTGAATGCAATCATTATTATTACCAGAACTTAAATGTTAATGACCAAAAATACATTAGATTAGTTCACTGAACATTCTATCTTCTGTGGCAATTAACCAGCCCATCAGGAAGGATAACTGAGCTGGGTCCCTACTCCACTTGTAGTCTTATGGAAGATACCAGGGCATGGAGGGCACAGTGGATTTTGGATGATAGTACTGTTGAAGCCGCAGGAAGTCCCACAAAGATAATTTTATCATGGGGTGCTCTGATTATCTTTGTTCTTTCTAGCTCACTTAAGAAATGAAGAATGTTGAGAGTCACTATTATATTTAGCCTGGATTGTGCACCACTTTACTATTCAAAGGTAGGTGCTGTTTGCAGGAACCAATGGCCTGTCCTGACTATGCTAATGACCCTGATTTGGTCAATTTGCAATTAGGTATACATTTGGGGGTTAGAGGACTTGCACCCTTATGCTACATTTCTGTTATGGAGCATGCAAATTGGAATTTCATCTTACAAGATGGAAGGCTGCCAATAAAGGTCTGAAAGACAAATTGGGCCTACGTGGACACAATTTCAAAATAAGCTTGCACGAGACAGATCAACAGACTTAATGAAACCACATTTTAAAAAAATCACGATGGACCATAATAGCTGCAATATTAACCTGACTAAATTGAGTTTGAAACCAATTTTGAACAAATACTCCAGAATGTGAGAAATCAAATAAGATTAAGCAAACTATCTTGAATAACACCGTTATACAGACTGCATTCCCTCCGTCACATATCCATGTTCGTCTACTGTTGAAGGTTGGAGATGCTGCCTTAACAGTAATTCATTTCAATAACAAGGCCACAAAATAGAGTATTCCGAGGTGTGGATGTAATATTTTACTACCCAACTGCAAAAAGATAACGACATAATCAACGGTGGAAAATCTAGCACCAGATTTTTTGAGGCACACTTGAATACTGTCCTGCTCACTATCAACATTTCTTAGAACCATGCTTTGTAAGTTGAATAAAAGGTTACGTGTATCTTTTAAAATATTGGGGTTCAGAAGAAACAGGCACAGCACAACCAAGATAAATACTTTTGGATTATCAATTATTGCCTTTGTCCTCAAGCAGAAATCTGGGATCTCGTGGTTGTCTGGGGAAGTATGACTCGTGAACATTTCTAAATCGCCACTGGATGAATGTTTGACTCGTGAAGGTGCACAGTAAAATGATGAACTGCATCATGCTTCAAGTGCCATTGCAAGTGGATGATATCCAAATGTAAGGAAGCTAACAGCATTAACTTAATGTTGTTTCATTTGAATGAGTCAATAAAATAGGAAAGATAATAGTATAGTAATGTCAATATGTGACTGCACTTTCTGCCTATTGGTTTCAGCACTTGCTAATCACATCCATTATATCTTATGGGCACCCAAGGTGAATCAATTGAAGACATGGCAAGAAAGTGGTTAGTTGTTTTACAGCCAATTCTGCACCTATTTGCTTTTTAGTTTGTTTTTCTCAGAGCCACTTTGGCTTTTATGAGTCTGTATGGCAATTATCCTGCTGTTTCATGCAACACCACCTCCACTTCAACAGTCATCAAATGTAGGGTGGTTTGGTGTTGGATTACCCTCATTATTTGCCTGCAGACTTATGCCAGCTGCATTTCACTGCACTTTATTCCTGCTCGCTATCTCTTATCTGCCCCATCCTTTCAGCCTTGTCAGAGCTGCCAATGGTTCAAATGCCTTGAAGTTGTTTCAAATGCTGCAAAAAATTATGTCCTCGTGTTCTGCTGCTTAAGTTTAACTATTTGCATTCTGTTAAGTTTTGTCTACATACAATTTCTGCTTCCACAACTAATGCTGATCTTGAACGCATCTGATTCTGTGAATGATTATGGCAATAGACCATGAAAATGGCATGCTATAGCTCATTAACATTCTGGTGTGATTTGAACCCATTTTAACTTGTTAGAATTGTCTTACATTGAAAGTTGTAATTTTTCTAGAATCAGTGCAACTTTGCTTTACATTTACAATGTGGAAAAGACGCACATCATTTCAAAATGAATTAAATTGTGCTTAAATGAAGAATGTAAATGCCAAATTGCAATTCAAATTGCTGAAAACAACTAGATTCTACAAACAAAATTATTAATGGAAGTATTTATAGGAACTTATATCGAACGATCCTATGTCTGACCCTCTGCATTTTATGGAAAGTGTTTCATAGAGTCACACAGTGCAGAAGAGATCTTTCGACCCATTGAGTCCACATCGACACATTAGAAACACCTGAACTCCCACCTAATCTCATCTGCCAGCATTTGGCCCATAGCCCTGAATGGTAAGATATACCAAGTATTCATCCAGATACTTTTAAAGGATGTAAGGCAACCCGTCTCTACCATCCTCCCAGGCAGCGCATTCCAGACCGTCACAACCCTCTGGGTAAAAAGGTTTTTCCTCACATCCCTCTAAACCTCTTGCCCCTCACCTACAACCTATGTCCCCTTGTGACTGACCCTTCAACTAAGGGGAATAGCTGCTCCTTATCCACTCTGTCCATGTCTCTCATAATCTTGTACACCTCGATCAGGTCGCCCCTCAGTCTTTTCTGCTCCAATGAAAACAACCCAAGCCTACGTAAACTCTCTTGATAACTTAAATGTTTCATCCCAGGCAGCATCCTGGTGAATCTCTTCTGCACTCCCTATCCTTCCTATAATGTGGCAACCGGAACGGCACACAATACTCTAGCTGTGGCCTCACCAAACTCCAACATGATTTCCCTGCTTTTGTAATGTATGCCTCGATGGACAAAGGCAAGTGTTCCATATGCCTTTTTCACCACCCTTCTAACATGCCCTTCTGCTTTCAGAGATCTGTGGACAAACACGCCAAGGTCCCTTTGTTCCACAGACCTTCCCAGTGTCCTACCATTCATTGAATACTTTCTTATCAAAATTACTCCTTCCAAAGTGCATCACCTCACACTTTTCAAGGTTAAATTCCATCCGTCACTTAACTGCCCATTTGACCATTCTGTCTATATCTTCCTGTAGCCCAAGACACTCCGCCTCACTATTAACCCCCCAGCCAATCTTTGTGTCATCCGCAAACTTACGAATCCTACCCCCCACATAGTCATCAATGTCATTTATATAAATGACGAAGAATCAGGGCCCAACGCAGATTCCTGTGGTATGCCACTGGACACTGGTTTCCAGTCACTAAAGCAACCTTCTGTTATCACCCTTTGTCTCCTACAACTGAACCAATTTTGAATGGGCTTTATCAAATTACCCTGTATCCCATGTGAATTCATCTTCTTTACAAGTCTCCCATGTGGGAACTTGTCAAAGGCTTTGCTGAAATCCATATAAACTACATCGACTGCACTACCCTCATCTACACACCTGGTCACCTCCTCAAAATATTCAATCAAATTTGTTAGGTATGACCTCCCTCTGACAAAGCCATGTTGACTATCCATGATCAAGTTTTGCCTCTCCAAGTGGAGATAGATGTTCTCCTTCAAAAGTTTCTCTAATTGTTTCCCTACCACTGACGTGAGACTCACTGGTCTGTGTTGCCTGGTTTATCTCTACAACCCTTCTTAAATTTCAACAGAGCAATTTGATCAATTGAAAATAAATTAACCAATCAATCTTTGCACCAAAATTAAACTATAATTTGAAATGATTCTAATCATATCTGGCAAGTGTAATAACACAACGTCTTCCACAAAAGTTCCACTATAAATACTGTACACTCTGGTACTGCCACAGTCAAGTTTGGAAACCCTTCAATCACTTGAAACAAAACTCAATACCTGAAATTACCAAGGATCATATTTGCAGGATGAAATTCTAGGATGTTAGGAACCTAAGTAACTGCTTACGTTGATTAATAAAACTACTAATTTGCTTAAAATGAATGCAGTAGTTTTGAAACCTCAGAGCTTCATCACAAAAGCCTCTTTTCCTTCGAGTCTGAGCACAAACTCAAGACGAGTCCAGCAAAACTCAAGGGCACTAATGTTTACAAACAGGTATTGGTTCATCATTACATTGTTTTTAAGAAAAACCATCTTTATACTGCATGATAATGGTATCAATTCATTGGGGCAGCTGTTAGACATACATTGGAAATCTTCCACCTGTATTTGAACCCAGCTATCATTGCAACTATTTATGGCAATTTAATTAATAGTTGCTGCAATTAAATCTCAAAAGCGGAAAACCGAGGAAGTAATATTTGGTTTTATTTTTGGTCCGAATGAATGCAAATAAAAAACAACAACATCTACAATTTCATATAAATTAAATTTATAAATTTGCCATGTTCTGCAAGGAAAATGTGATTACAAACCTGAGGAAAGACAAAAATGTTTGATGGCTGTTTTTATTTGAAAATGCAGGAGGTATCTGTGGGATGTGGGAGTGAAGATAGAACATAGAACAGTACAGCACAGAACAGGCCCTTCGGCCCACGATGTTGTGCCGAGCTTTATCTGAAACCAAGATCAAGCTATCCCACTCCCTATCATCCTGGTGTGCTCCATGTGCCTATCCAATAACCGCTTAAATGCTCCTAAAGTGTCTGACTCCACTATCACTGCAGGCAGTCCATTCCACACCCCAACCACTCTCTGCGTAAAGAACCTACCTCTGATATCCTTCCTGTATCTCCCACCACGAACCCTATAGTTATGCCCCCTTGTAATAGCTCCATCCACCCGAGGAAATAAGTCTTTGAACGTTCACTCTATCTATCCCCTTCATCATTTTATAAACCTCTATGAAGTCTTCCCTCAGCCTCCTCCGCTCCAGAGAGAACAGCCCTAGCTCCCTCAACCTCTCCTCATAAGACCTACCCTCCAAACCAGGCAGCATCCTGGTAAATCTCCTCTGCACTCTTTCCAGCGCTTCCACATCCTTCCTATAGTGAGGTGACCAGAACTGCACACAATATTCCAAATGTGGTCTCACCAAGGTCCTGTACAGTTGCAGCATAACCCCATGGCTCTTAAACTCCAACCCCGTTAATAAAAGCTAACATACTATAGGCCTTCTTCACAGCTCTACCCACTTGAGTGGCAACCTTTAGAGATCTGTGGATATGGACCCCAAGATCTCTCTGTTCCTCCACAGTCTTCAGAACCCTACCTTTGACCCTGTAATCCACATTTAAATTAGTCCTACCAAAATGAATCACCTCACATTTATCAGGGTTAAACTCCATTTGCCATTTTTCAGCCCAGCTTTGCATCCTATCTATGTCTCTTTGCAGCCTACAACAGCCCTCCACCTCATCCACTACTCCACCAATCTTGGTGTCATCAGCAAATTTACTGATCCACCCTTCAGCCCCCTCCTCTAAGTCATTAATAAAAATCACAAAGAGCAGAGGACCAAGCACTGATCCCTGCGGCACTCCGCTCGCAACCTGCCTCCAATCCGAAAATTTTCCATCCACCACCACCCTCTGTCTTCGATCAGACAGCCAGTTACCTATCCAATCGGCCAACTTTCCCTCTATCCCACACCTCCTTACTTTCATCATAAGCCGACCATGGGGGACCTTATCAAAGGCCTTACTAAAATCCATGTATATGACATCAACTGCCCTACCTTCATCAACACATTTAGTTACCTCCTCAAAAAATTCTATCAAATTTGTGAGGCACGACTTGCCCTTCACGAATCCGTGCTGACTATCCCGGATTAATCCGCATCTTTCTAAATGGTCGTAAATCCCATCTCTAAGGACCTTTTCCATCAATTTACCAACCACCGAAGTAAGACTAACCGGTCTATAATTAGCAGGATCATTTCTATTCCCTTTCTTAAACAGAGGAACAACATTCGCCATTCTCCAGTCCTCTCGCACTATCACCTTCTCTTCCTCAAAAACATGGTCCCTCTCCTTGGTGAACACTGAAGAAAAGTATTCATTCATCACCTCGCCTATCTCTACTGACTCCATACACAAGTTCCCACTACTGTCCTTGACCGGCCCTAACCTCACCCTGGTCATTCTTTTATTCCTCACATAAGAGTAAAAAGCCTTGGGGTTTTCCTTGATCCGACCCGCCAAGGACTTCTCGTGTCCCCTCCTAGCTCTCCTAAGCCCCTTTTTCAGCTCATTCCTTGCTAACTTGTAACCCTCAATCGAGCCATCTGAACCTTGTTTCCTCATCCCTACATAAGCTTCCCTCTTCCTTTTCACAAGACATTCCACCTCTTTCGTGAACCATGGTTCCCTCACTCCGCCATTTCCTCCCTGCCTGACAGGGACATACCTATCAAGGACACCCAGTATTTGTTCCTTGAAAAAGTTCCACTTTTCATTACTTCCTTTCCCTGACAGTTTCTGTTCCCAACTTATGCCCCCTAATTCTTGCCTAATCGCATCATAATTACCTCTCCCCCAATTGTAAACCTTGCCCTGCCGTACGGCCCTATCCCTCTCCATTGCAATAACAAAAGACACCGAATTGTGGTCACTATCTCCAAATTGCTCTCCCACAACCAAATCTAACACTTGGCCCGGTTCATTTCCCAGTACCAAATCCAATGTGGCCTCACCTCTTGTCGGCCTATCCACATATTGTGTCAGGAAACCCTCCTGCACACACTGCACAAAAACTGCCCCATCCGAACTATTTGACCTACAAAGGTTCCAATCAATATTTGGAAAGTTAAAGTCCCCCATGACAACTACCCTGTGACCCCCACACATATCCATAATCTGCTTAGCAATTTCTTCCTCCACATCTCTATTACTATTTGGGGGCCTATAGTAAACTCCTAACAACGTGATCGCTCCTTTCCTATTTCTAACCTCAGCTCATATTACCTCAGTGTGCAGATCCCCCTCGAAGTGCCTTTCCGCAGCCGTTAAACTATCCTTGATTAACAATGCCACTCCTCCACCTCTTTTACCAGCTTCCCTACACTTAGTGAAACATCTATAACCCGGAACGTCCAACAACCATTCCTGTCCTTGTTCGACCCACGTCTCCGTAATGGCCACAACGTCGTAGTCCCAAGTACCAATCCACGCCCCAAGTTCATCTACCTTGTTCCGGATGCTCCTTGCATTGAAGTAGACACACTTCAACCCACCTTCCTGTCTACCGGTACCCATCCTTGAACCTGATACCTTCCCCAATACCTCACCACCCTCACTGACTTCTGGACTACAACTCCTTTTCCCACTCCCCTGACAAATTAGTTTAAACCCCCCTGAAGAGCCGTAACAAATTTCCCTCCCAGGATGTTGGTGCCCCTCTGGTTCAGGTGCACCCCGTCCTGTTTGTACAGGTCCCACCTTCCCCAGAATGTGTTCCAATTATCCACGTATCTGAAACCCTCCCTCCTACACCATCCCTGCAACCACATGTTTAACTGCACTCTCTCCCTGTTCCTCAACTCGCTATCACGTGGCACCGGCAATGTACCAGAGATGACCACATGTTTTGTCTTGGCTCTCAGCTTCCAGCCCAGCTCCCGAAATTCCTGCTTTAAATCCCCGTCCCTTCTCTTACCTATGTCATTGGTACCAATGGGTACCACGACTTGTGACTGTTTCCCCTCCCCCTTCAGAATCCGGAAAACACGGTCCGCGACGTCACGGACCTTGGCATCCGGTAGGCAACATACCATCCGTGAGTCTCTTTTGCTGCCACAGAACCTCCTATCTATCCCTCTAACTAACGAGTCCCCAATAACTATTGCCCTCCCGCTCTGCTCCTTACCCTCCCGAGCCACAGAGACGGACACAGTGCTAGAGATCCTCTCACTGCGGCTCACCACTGGTATGTCATCCCCCGCAACCGTATCCAAAGCGGAATACTTGTTGCTAAGGGGAACGACCACCGAGGATCCCTGCACGGACTGCTTCCTCCCAGCCCCTCTCACCGTCACCCATCTGTTTTCATTCCTCAGAGTAACTGTATTCCTAAAGCTTCTGTCTATGGCCACCTCTGCGTCCCTAATGATCCTAAGTTCATCCAACTCCAGCTCCAGTTCCCTAACACAGTTTTGGAGGAGCTGCAGATGGGTGCACTTCCCACAGGTGTAATCAGCAGGGACACTGTCGTCGTCCCTCACCTCAAACATAGTGCAAGAGGAACATAGCACTGCCTACACACCCATCCCCTCTAGATACCTTGCCAGTACCAGGTAGAAACAGCAAAAATGAATTAAACTCACCCCTGCTCGCCCTTTCTGCCTAAGCCCTGTGAGCCAAAGCCATATAGCTCACACTCTGCTTCCCACTCACTCCCCTGCCCCTCCCGACGCTGCCCGCTGTATACTGCAGCCTACCTTTTATACTTCGTGCGCTTAAAAAACCCTTCCCAGACTCCTTAGCAGCCCACTTCCAGTTTTCACTTTAAACTTAAAATACTACTGCAAAAGTAAAGGCCAAAAAAATACACACACTAGCTGACTAATTAAATAAATAAACAATTCAATTAATCTCTCACCAGCACTGCTGCCTCCAATCACTCCCTCTCAGCTTGCTCCAGTGGAACAATGTGCAACAAGATGTGGGAATACATAGGTAGCGTGTGCTACATCAGTTTTTTAACAGTAGGAGGTTGTGTACCGATACTGCTTGATAGGCGATCTCTCGGGACTTAAGGAAGTAACTTATTCTACTCGGACAACGTTTTTCTCAAATACTTCCTGAGCTTTAAAGATAATCAAGTGAAATTTTTGAATAACTATCTGCCTGAATTATTCAACCGTGATTAGCTAACATTTGGACACAATTTTCAACATTTAAACCTAAGACATTCGAATGAATGTCAGTGTTAAGAAGGTAGGAATGTGACATTCTGAATATATGTGTTAAATGCTGCTGATATCTTATTATATTTGCACAATCAATATCAGTGACATTATTTCAGAATTATTTTAAATGCCAACTTCAAAATCACACAAAATATTTTCAAATCTTTCTAGAATAAAGAGGCACATTTTACATAAACTTACAATGCACAGGATTCATTGCATCTCTCAATATATCAGCAAATCTCAGATGACATGAAGTAAATGAACTGGAATGAACTGGAAATTCAAATACGCCTGTTAATGTTTGACTATTTTAAAAGTTTGGTAATGTTAGGTCTTGGATTTATTGTGGAAACATTCTAAATATATCCACAAAGTGTTGGCTTATAGAATAATGAATAACTAATTAAATTCAATGTGAAATGGTCCTTTGGGGGAAGAATAAAGAGAGAACACAAGTTTTGGCAAAGTATAATGTTTGTGGTGGGAAAATACAACTTCCAGAAGCAACCCATATTTTTGCACAAAGGTAGATATATTTTAGATTAATTAAATGCAGCATTTATATCACAAGTGATGACAGCACAATTGCTCATGGACCAATGAAAAAGAGGCTTGCGAAGACAGGAAACTGGAGACATATTACACACCATAAAATACCAGCAACAAGTATGTCTCAGGAATAAATTTTAGAAATAGTCTCTAAAATAAGGTGTGCAATCTTTAATGAATTAGGCACCAAATCAACATTTTGGAGTTTGATTAAGCATACTTAATAAGCTCACAATCAGTCCTAGCAGAATTGTGACAGGAATAAATATGAGGTGGGATTCTCCCCAAAAAAATTCTAAGTGTCGAATTTGCATAAAAACTGGAATAAATTCCAGTAAATGAACTGGAAATTCACTGTTTTTTTCAGCGGTATTTTCAAAATGAATCTCCCAAACTCTGTGCACTGCAGAGTGCACGCGCGTGAATCTCGCAAAAAATCAGGGGGTGGAGTCGATTCCCACTGGAGGGACTGGCACCATAGTGCAGAGTGGGCGACTGCGCATACGCCGATCTGTCAGAGCAGAGATCGGAGCATACGCAGTGGCCCCACACTGTCGGCCTCCCAATAAATGGCCAGCCCCTGACCCCCTGTCGCTGGTCTCCCGGACGAGTTCGGACAAATTCAAATTTCTGTGACTGCTAAGACAAATAAAATGAATTGAATGGAGTTTTTTAAAAAATCGAATTGTAATTGAGTAATTGATTATAACTGCACTTCATCTAAATAAATAAGTGCTCCTCCCTACTTTCACATCAACTCCTTTCCATTTTTATTTCCATAATATTACTTGATTAAGGTATTACCATATTTAGCTATTCTTTCCTATGCCTGATTAAACCATACACAATTAACAGTCTCACATGATGTAAATAATGAAAGCAGTATATGTCGGGCACAATCCAGAAATGAACACTTAATCAGGCATAGCAGCAACGCTCCAATATACCAATCAACTCCAGTGATGCATTGCTTGTTTTTATTTAAAATGTTGGTAATCATTTACTGCCTTAGTCAGCTTACTAATATAAAAAAATAAACATTTGGACACTGTTACAAAGGAGATGCTAAATACTACGTGCATAAAGACATCTTAATAAATGCAATTTTTGTTTGTGATTACAAATATGAGGTAACACTATCTAAAACACTGTATAAAAGGCAACTCTCAATACTTACTCAACTATTCACAGCACCAAAGCAAAGATATCACCACAGGAGAGGACCCTGTAGCTCCTTCATAATGTAGTTGGCTCAGTAAATTAAAATCTCCCTTTTTATATTTGGATAATGCAACTTATCTGAAAACATATGAGCTCATTGCTCACCTAGAGTTGACCTTGCATTCAAATGTGGGATTGCCTTTCTATAGTATTCCAATGATCATGTATATGAAACCTAAAGGATTGTTAATCAACTTTAAATTCTTGAATTCCTTTTGTAAACCTCTCCATCTTAGCACTGCCTAATGGTGGAAACCTGGAGGGATTCAAGTATGAAGATTTGATAAATATTGGCCTGATTTTGGGAAATGATACTACATCCCAGGACTTCAGGAGTGAAAGGGAGGTTGGAGATTGGGTGTTAGATTGTAAGGATTCAGTGGGGTTAAGTTTATTTTTTTTAAGAGGAATAATGACGTCAGATTTGAAGGTAAAAAGACAGAGGATAGAGAACTGTTACCAATGTCAGCAAACATGAGAGACGGGAAGGGAAGTTGAGTGGTCAGTAGTTTAGTGGGAATAGGAAGTGGGTCCCCTGGATAAAATTAATTCTGAGAGGCACAAAGGTTTAGGTGAAAAGAAAGAGGTAGGGCAGTGCTTGATCAAGGGTAGAGGTGTATGTGACGAGCTCTTTAAGGGAGCTGACTGCCAGCAGCCATCTTGTTGTTACTGTTCACGCGGAGGATAAACACCAACACAGACTGGTTGGATTGAACGGTCTGTTTCCATGTTGTAATTTTTGTGTAATTCTAAGTATGAAAATCTCAATTATAATTTATTTGCCTCCTAACACTGACAGATCACATATGGGCTGCAGCATTAAGATTTAATAGCTGCAGTAGGGAAACCTATGGACCCACACAAGAGAACAGTGAGCAAAATTAAAGCTCTTGATATTGGGGGTAATATATTGGCGTGGAGAGAGAACTAGTTGGCAGACAGGTAACAGAGTGGGAATAAACAGGTCCTTTTCAGAGAGGCAGGTAGTGGCGAGTGGGGTACCACAGGGTTCAGTGCTGGGACCCCAGCTATTCACAATATACATTAATGATTTGGATGAAGGAATTGAATGCAATATCTCCAAATTTGCAGACGACACTAAGCTGGGTGGCAGTGTGTGCTATCAGGAGAATGCTAAGAGGCTGTAGGTGACTTAGACAGGCTGGCTGAGTGGACAAACACTTGGCAAATGCAATATAATGTGGATAAATGTGAGGTTATCCACTTTAGTGGCAAAAACAGGAAGAAAGAATATTACCTGAACGGTGGCAGTTTAGGAAAAGGGTGGGTGTCATGGTGGAATAGTTGCTGAAGGTTGGCATGTAGGTACAGCAGGTGGTGAGGAAAACTAATGGCATGCTGGCCTACATAGCAAGAAGATTTGAGTATAGGAGTAAGGATGTCTTGTTGCAATTATGCAGGGCCTTGATGAGGTCACACCTTAAGTATTGTGTGCAGTTTTGGTCTCCCAATCTGAGAAAGGACATTCTTGCTATTATTGAGAGAGTCCAGTGAAGGTTCACCAGACTGATTCCTGGAATGGCAGGACTGACACATGGAGAGAGACTGGATTGACTGAGCTTGTATTCACTGGAATTTAGAAGAATGAGGGGGGATCCCATGGAAAAATATAAAATACTGATGGGACTGGACAGGCTGGATGCGGGAAGAATGTTCACGATGTTGGGGAAGTGCAGAACTAGGGGTCACAGTCTAAGAATAAGGGGTTGCCAATTCAGGACTGAGATGAGGAAGAACTGCTTCACTCAGAGTTGTGAACCTATGGAATTCTGTACCACAGAAAGCTGTTGGGGCCAGTTTGTTAGGTATGTTCAAGAGGGAACTGGATGTGGCCCTTATGGATAAAGGAATCAAGGAGTATGGAAAGAAAGCGGGAGTGGGATACTGAAAGTACATGATCAACCATGATCATATTGAATGGCAGTGCAGACTTGAATGGCCCACTCCTGCACCTATTTTCTATGTTTCTATGAAACAACGAAATTGCTCGAGACAATATACAGCGACTTGATGCAACTATTTGATACCCTTTAAGGAACAAGAACCAGCATGGCAGAACATCCGTTTTATATGAGCAGTGTGTTCTTAACAGCATTGCAGCTTCTAAGATCATTATGAGACAAAGACTTAAGTATTTTTTAAAAATGCGCTTAACTAATATGTGCTTGATTGGAAGACCTTCAATATCACAAATGCTTGCCCCAACACATTATGTATAACACAAGAATGATGATCACTTTTCCACCCACACTTTCTCCACCACATTATTGGCAATCGCCCCTTCAGCTGTCTTGGCAGTAAGCTCTGGAATTCTCTCCCTAACATTTTTTATCTATCCTTTTTTCATTAAGGTCCTCCTTGAATCTTTCTGTCCTAATGCCTTTCTTGAGCCTTGTTCATCTCTTGATTGGTTAGACTCATGTAAAGAATCTTCAACTGTTTTATTATGTTAAAGATGCTACATATGTAATGTATTCAAACAAATGTACAGTAATGGGATAGTACAGCTGATAGTAACAGCAATAGGAGACCAATAGAAATCTTGAGTTAGGTAAGGCAATAACAATAATCTCAAACATATGAGTTGTGTCAGTTTCATTGATGCTTTATGTTCAACTTCATCTAAGTTTTTATATAATTTTGTAATACAAAATGTGAATTCCCAACCTTCACTCTTTGATTGTAATCCTCACTATAACATATTTAAAGGAGGAAGAAACATCTATCGGGAGTCTTTTTGGTTTCATCAAAAGCTTCCCAGCACCAGGAAAGCATGCCAGCAGTTGGGCATAGTTTGGTTCATGGTTTACTTCAAGAACATGCAACCAGGACCTTGAATTGAGCTGTTACTGACATTACTGGAATTACCTAACACTTAGGATACCCAACCTAATAAGTCTCCATATGAGGAAAAACTTTATCAACAAAAGTTGGCCCTGCCTCCGATGCTCATATCCCATGAAAGAATTTTAAAAAGTATTAGAGTCAGGTTTTTTTTCCAATTCCTTTTTGAACATTATGATTTAAACAAAAGACTCAAATAGTTATCAGAATTTATAAAGTACATTGCTATTTCATTTGGGAATTAATTTAATAACTCCCCCCGCATTTATCTCCATAAATAAGGCAAATATTAGTAAACATAAAACTGTACTTTCCACTTTGTGAGAATCAGAACCAAAAGATAGGACAGAAATTCTCAAACAAGGATTCAGATGAAATGAAAACAATATTGAAACTATCTGATACTTGGTTCAGCTCCTGTATCTTATCACCCAACATAATTATTGCTGTGAAAAGCATAGGTTTGACTTAAATATTTTAAAATTAATGTAAATAACTGCATAATCTTCAACTAATTAGAAACAACATTATAATGTGTTAATACACCAAGATAGTAATAAAAATACCGAATTAACAGAATAATTTTTTGAACGTAAACATTTGCTATGTGTTTTGTGCCTATGGAAACACTGAATGAATTCATCATTCAAATAGTGGCACATGGCAAGCATATAAACGGCATGCAATCGCACCAATTCCATGGTTGGCAGGGGTCAATTAGAGCCATAAAACCAACAACAAGGATTTTTTAAATTGTGAAGACCATTTACAAGAGTTATAAAAGATTATTTTGTACCTGTCCATCATACTTCTTCATAAAACAACAATGACACAGTCAAACAAATAACGAACATGTTTCACTTCTTGTCGCGGTCAGTAAACAAAATAGTGCATAGAGCAAACAAGAAATTCTTAATCCTACTCAGGTTCATTCAGTGAAAATAAAATCATTAGTAACAAGAGACAGGATACTTGATGGTAAGCAACTGACTATGGAGACAATTCCCTGAAAGGCTAGAATAAAAAATGGGCTAAGGCAGATGTTAGTAAATTGAATTGGTCTCTGTTGTACCTATTTTTAATTAAGGTGGCATCGAGTTTCCCAGTGTCACTGGACAAATAATCAGTTTTGCAAATTTTCTCTAAGTGGGAGCCACTAAAAATAATTTTGACTCTTAAACTAAATCTGCATTATGCAATGGTATTTTGAGTACTTTCCACCTCAGAATACATGGGCCGAGATTGTGAAATGGGTTAGGGCTGAGATCAGAGATGGGCAGGTGCACAATTTGGCATGGCTGACCTCCATGCTGATTCACTGGCACAATCCTGATCCCAAGCCATTTTCCATGACGGCAGTTTGGGTCAGATAGGCTGCCATCAGGAAGCAGTGGGCAGCCAACGGGCAGGTAAATATGACTAATTATTTTTAATTACAGGCCACCATTCCTCACTGACTGGAATTTTCAGCAGATGGCCCATGTTGGCCTGGACCACATCCAGGCAAACATGGTGGTCTCAAGGCGAGTGTGGTGGGGGACGCAGTGAATCACAGGAGGGACTTCTGCCCAAACCCATAATGGCTGATGGGTCATAGCAGCAGCTACCGGCCATTCCCTTTCATGTTGCTGAGGCCTTGTAAAATAATTAAAAACAAACTTGTTATAATTTTTATTCTCCATGCTCACATTGGCAGCTCCCATCTCAGTCAGTGGGGCTGCTGATCATTGAGTGCTGGAGGGCCTCTTATTGGCCCTCCTGTGCCTGATTGGATGGTGTGCCTATTTCCTACCATTAATTGGCCTAGCAATTCAAATATCCAGGCGGGAGGGATCTGGAACAAGTTATGTGGGATCAGGACCCGGAACTGAATTGGTGCTGGGTTCCCAATCCAAAATTGAAAATTCCAGCCACGGGCTCAAATAATTGTTTCCTAAATTGTGTGAAATAGTTACAACAGCTGTCATTGCCAGTTTCTTAAAAAACAAAATCTGTAATAAATGTTAAACTGTGCACACTTATCATGCCACTTCGTGTCACTCCTTGATGCATTTGAAATTAAATCTTTTAATGCGGAATATCTAAAATTATGAACGCTGAATGTGATAAAAGTTAAAAGCAAAATAATGCAGATGCTGGAATCTGAAACCAAAACAAAAAATGCTGGAAAATATCAGCAGGTCTGACAGCATCTGTGGAGAGAGAATAGGGCTAACATTTTGAGTCTGGATGATCCTTCATCAAAGCTAACAAAAGTTTCTGGTTGCTGGAATTTTACATGCATTGTAAATCATTCATCTACCATTAAGGAATTGGCTGCTCTGCATTTGTTCGTCCTTTAACCGGAGGCTAAAAATATTTTGATTGATATAACATTCAGCACAATGAATAATCCTGAATGGTTTGGTTAGCATATCCTGTTAAATATTAACAAAGATTTCTACTTTAAAGTTATCCAGAGTGCGGTTATTAGGTATCTCCAAACACCCATTCAATTCTGTGCTATAACGTTAGCAAAGCAATGGTGGAGGGACTTGGTGTACAATGTAAGAGTTTATTCTCAATGAACTGAATGCAGTCTTTGCATTCATTCTAAGATTTGAAAAGCATTTTAATGAATTAATTGGCCAAACATGAAGCACAATCAAAATAAATTTCTCCCCTCAGGTTGGGTAGGAATATTCATGAGTGATAACTAGTGAGTGCCTCGTCATTGTCAACCTATATTTGGTAATATTTTGATAAACAAATCAAGATATTGTTGTTAATGTTCAAAGTGTAGTAATATTTGATATAATGCAATATAATAGTGTGCCACACATATACAAGGAAAATATATTTTACACTAATATTTATATAATATTTGCATAATAACCTAGTGCGTAGCTTTTACCAACACAAAGAAGCATTTTGCGACAGTTGTGGGGCATTGCACCTTTATGTACAAGACAAATCAATCTCAATTTAGTTCCAGTTACATAGCACAGAAGCAGCCCATTCGGTTCAACTTGTCTATGCTGGCATTTGTTTGTCAGAAGTCTCCTCCCATTCCATCTACATCATCTCAGCCTTTCAACATATCTTTCTATTCCCTTTTTTCATAAACTTGTTAATTTCCTCTTCAAAGCATCAGAGCTATTTGCCTCAACCATTATTCTCCAAGTAAAAAAAAATCCTTATTTCTCTATTGGATTTATTAGTAGTTAGACTGTATATATGGCCTTTAGTTTTGGTTCTGCCATAAGTTGAAACATTCGCTCCATACCTATCTCGACCAACCCATTCATGATTTTAACAACCTCTGTCAAGTGTGATGATACTGTGCCTTTAAGAAATATACTTGTATCATATTTCTTATAAAATATGGGGGCATGTTTAGAATTCAGATCTATTTTGCAGGGTGCCAATTTGTCTCAGCAAACCTTTATATTAGCTGCTGGGAGCACAACAGATTTAATAATTTTAGACATGAAGTGTTTGTTTAAGCAGACTGGATGCATTTGTATTTACCATTGGGTTCCCATTAGGGTTTCAGAATAGAGCTCTGATTAGGTTGATTGACAGAGTCATGTGATCAATGGGAGGAGCTAAGCTTGCAGGAAAGAAAGGGTTTCAGTTTCATGTTAAAATACACAGCACATGTATGTAGGATGTTGCCTGGTATGGAGGGCATGAGCTATGAGGAGAGGCTGGGGAAACTTGGTTTGTTCTCAGTGGAGCGGCGGAGGTTGAGGGGAGACCTGATAGAAGTCTACAAGATTATGAGGGGCATGGACAGAGTGGATAGTCAGAAGCTTTTTCCCAGGGTGGAAGAGTCAATTACTCGGGGGCATAGGTTTAAGGTGCGAGGGGCAAGTTTTAAAAGAGATGTACGAGGCAGATTTTTTACACAGAGAGTGGTGGGTGCCTGGAACTCGTTGCCGGGGGAGGTAGTGGAAGCGGATACGGTAGTGACTTTTAAGGGGCGTCTTGACAAGTACATGAATGAGATGGGAATAGAAGGATATGGTCCCCGGAAGCGTGGGGGTTTTAGTTAAGTCAGGCAGCATGGTCGGTTCAGGCTTGGAGGGCCGAAGGGCCTGTTGCTCTGCTGTAATTTTCTTTGTTCTTTATATGCCTGTATTTTGCTAACTAATTTTAATGAAGGGGGGAGGGTGGAGGGGATGGGGGGGGGGGGAGGAGGGTGGAGGGGATGGGGGGAGTGGGGGGGGAGGGGGGAGGGTGGAGGGGATGGGGGGAGGGTGGAGGGGATGGGGGGAGGGTGGAGGGGATGGGGGGCAGCGTGGAGGGGATGGGGGGCAGCGTGGAGGGGATGGGGGGAGGGTGGAGGGGAGGGGGGGGAGGGTGGAATGGGGGGGAGGGTGGAGGGGATGGGGGAGGGTGTAGGGATGGGGGGGAAGGGTGGAGGGGTGGAGGGGAAGGGTGGAGGGGATGGATGGGGATGGGGGGATGGGATGGGGGGGATGGGATGGGGGGGATGGGGGGAGGGTTGGGGGGGATGGGGTGGGTGGGAGGGGGGGTTTAAGTCTCTAAGAGGAATATTGTTTGAACTAGAACTCATGGTGGTAGGTTAGCAGTTAAGAATTGTATCTTGTCATGTTTAAGAATTGTTCAATTGTTAAAGGTTAAGCTAATTAATTTGTTATAGTTAAACCACGTTGTTATTTTTTTCATAAAAGCTTCAGAGTTTGTCAGTAGAATCGTACCTGGGGTAAAACATCTTATCCTCACACTAATGCCAAAATAGAAAACTGTTGGGGTCTAATCTGGCTTCAGAATATACCTTGGAGTTTCTGATCCGTACAAGTCACACCCAACCTGTTTGATCTTTCCTGATAACCGAAAGTTCTCAGTCTTGTTACCATTGTTGTAAATCTTATTGCACTTTCTCCATCCTTTTCATCTGTGCACAGTTCTCCAAGTGCAGTTTGACCAGGGTCTTGTGCAAATTTAATATAACTTCACTACTTTAGAATTTTGTATCCCTGAAATAAAATCTCAAAGCTTGGTTAACATTTTTAACAATGAATGGGCTATATTCAGTGCAACTTTAAACTGGATTAAATAATGTTCCAGATTTTCCTGTTACATTACACCTTGTTCTTGTAATTATTTATGCACAAATCTTACAGCAACTTCTTAACTGTTCGATTCCCGGCTCGGGTCACTGTCTGTGTGGAGTTTGCACATTCTCCTCGTGTCTGCGTGGGTTTCCTCCGGGTGCTCCGGTTTCCTCCCACAGTCCAAAGATGTGTGGGTTAGGTTGATTGGCCAGGTTTAAAAAAAAAAAAATTGCCCCTTCGAGTCCTGGGATGTGTAGGTGAGAGGGATTAGTGGGTAAAATATGTGGGGGTAGGGCCTGGGTGGGATTGTGGTCGGTGCAGACTCGATGGGCCGAATGGTCTCCTTCCGCACTGTAGGGTTTCTATGATTTCTATGATTTCAGCTGACTGCCAGAAGAGCAAACAAACACAAATGTCCAAAATTTACTGTTCAACTTGATTTGTATCTCACTGCCTGGCTCAGTATTAAAACAGTAAGAAGTTTAGCAACACCAGGTGTTGTTAAACTTAAACAACAGGTTTATTTGGTAGCAAAAGCCACACAAGCTTTCAGAGCCCTAAGCCCCTTCTTCAGGAGAGTTCAGGGGCTTGGGGCTCCAAAAGCTTGTGTGGCTTTTGCTACCAAATAAACCTTGGACTTTAACCTGGTGTTGTTAAACTTCTTACTGTGTTTACCCCAGTCCAACGCCAGCATCTCCACATCAGTATTAAAATACAGTGAAGGGTAGAGTAGAGTATTTGCATGGTTGATACCCAGGAAGTTCAATTTGTGCACACTCAATGATGGGGTAACTTACTTATTGACAATCAACATTTTAAATTTGTTTTATTTCACCTTCCCTTTGTTTCTTTTATCCCTTTCATAATCTATCACGCACTATTTATTTCTCTTTTTGCACCTAATATTGAATTCACCGTTCTAATGTTAGGTGATATACAGTTGCTTCTCTGGAAACTGAGGTCCATTATGTCCTCATTGTGACATCCTTGCACTTTCATCAACTTCCCATGCAAAAATTTGAAAACCTAAATGGGCAAGACTAATGAACAACTGATTTTGTTAGATGGGTGACTGTCTGTGTGGAGTTTGCACATTCGGTGTCTGCATGGGTTTCCTCCGACAGTCCAAAGATGTGCGGCTTAGGTGGATTAGCCATGCTGAATTGCCCCCGAGAGTCAGGGGGATTAGCAAAGTAAATACATGGGGTTCAGGGAATAGGGCTTGGGTGGGATTGTTGTCGGTACAGGTTCAATGGGCCAAATGGCCTTTTTCGGCACTGTAGGGATTCTATGACACAGCTAAACCTGCAAAAATGACCAATTGTCAATAGTCTGTAAAGGTTATATCAATCATGTTTCCATATCCTTCTATGTTTCCATTCATTTAATTTCATGTGCCCTGTCTGAAGGCAGTTAGACCATAAGACATAGGAGCAGAATTAGGCCATTCAGCCCATCGAGTCTGCTCTGCCATTCAATCATGGCTGATTTTTTTTTCAACCCCATTCTCCTGCCTTTTCCCCATAACTCTTGATCCCCTTATCAAACAAGAACCTATCTATCGCTGTCTTAAAGACACTCAATGACCTGGCCTCCACAGCCTTCTGCGGCAAGAGTTCCACAGATTCAACTCTCTGGCTGAAGAAATTCCTCCTCATCTCTGTTTCAAAGGATTGTCCCTTTAGCCTGAGGTTGTGCCCTCTGGTTCTAGTTTTTCCTACTCATGGAAACATCCTCTCCACATCCATTCTATCCAGGACTCGCAGTATCCTGTAAGTTTCAATAAGATCCCCCCTCATTGTTCTAAACTCCATCGAGTACAGGCCCAGAGTCCTTAACCAATCCTCACACAACAAGCTTTTCATTCCAGGGATCATGCTTGTGAACCTCCTCTGAACCCTCTCCAAGGCCAGCACATCCTTCCTTAGACATGGGGTCCAAAACTGCTCACAATATTCCAAATGGGGGCTGACCAGGGCCTTATACAGCCTCAGAAGTACATCCCTGCTCTTGTATTCTAGCCCTCTCGACATTAATGCCATCATTGCATTTGCCTTCCTAACTGCCAGCTGAATCTGCATGTTAACCTTAAGAGAATCTTGGACAATGACTCCCAAGTCCCTTTGTGTTTCTGATTTTCTCAGCATTTTCCCATTTAGAAAATAGTCTATGCCTCCATTCCTCTTTCCAAAGTGCAAAACCTCACACTTTTCCACATTGTATTCCATCTGCCACTTCTTTGTCCACTCTCCTAACCTGTCCAAGTCCTTCTGCAGTCCCCCTACTTCCTCAATATTACCTGCCCCTCTACATATCTTTGTATCATCTGCAAACTTAGGAATAGTGCCTTCAGTTCCTTCCTCCAAATAGTTAGTGTATATTGTGAAAAGCTGTGGTCCTAGCACTGATTCCTGAGGCAGACCGCTAGTCACCAGCTGCCATCCTGAGAAAGACCCCTTTATCCCCACTCTCTGCCTTCTGCCAGTCAACCAATCCTCTTAACCATGCCAGGATCTTACCCTTGACTCATGGTCTGATGACGGTTTCTGGTCAGTTTTTGCCAGTGGTTGTTTGTCATTGTCTTCTACTCACAGAGACAGGGAGAGGAGACAGGCCCTAAAGACTACCTCAGCTGGAACAGAAATCAAACCCATGTTGTTACCGTTATTCTGAAGCTACACCGACAGGGTTAAAATCATTGAATGCAGTACAGTTCCACTTTGAATCAAATATCGCAGAATTGCCCCAGGAAGCTGCTGTGAAGTTGTGTTTGTGCAGTTACAGTTACAGATGGGCTGCACAAACAAGCTGAACGAGGGTCAAGAAAATGGGAACTTTGATAAACAAGAAGGGGAATAACCATAACAACCAAGGTCTGTTTGGATGATGTAGCCATGTAGGCGTGTTTCATTAGTAATTGAATGATATAATTAGATAAGCATCTAGAGACTAACTGGTTAACTATATTCACCTGAAATAAATTAAATAGTTAGAACTATTATCTGTGATTGGATGTCAATGACTTCAAAACAAATGTGTACTTGTGATTGGTACATACAAATTATTTGTAAGATAACCAAAAGTATCATTGCTCATGCCATGTATCACTCAGGAAGTCTGTATGCCACCTCGTGGAAGCAGACTTCTGTGCTATAGCTTGAATAAAGACCAATTTAAAACTCCGAAGATCTTTGTCTGGTCTCACGAGGAGAGCGAAGTATGAGTAGCTGGATAGTAGAACTTGAGTTCCCTCACACACATGCTAACCTTCTAGCCAACAAGCTAACTGACCCCTTTGGTTACCATGGTTTAAATTATTGGTCTGAGGCAGTCGAAAAGTATATGTTTTGTGCGTCACCATATTAATTTATTCATGGGATTCAGGAGCAACCAGTATCCATTCTTTCTGGATCCATCTAAAATTCTTTCAATTACTGTTTTCCAGTACATCTATTTCTCAGGTAAAAGTGGAAAGCAAAACTTTAATTACTCGATTTTGTATTCCATTTTTCTACTCGGGTCTTGTCATCAAAACTTTAAGGCCCTGGCATACAAAAGTTGCTTCATGGAGACACAGACTAATGAGACAATGTGAAGTACAGAAGTGTTTGTATCTTGGAGCTGAACTGGCAAAGGTTTTTCATGATAAAAAGTGATATGTCATCATGAACACCAGATAGATCGGAACTTAAATAAGAAATGACAACGCCAAAATGCAGCAGGTATTCTTGTAGAGTCAAACAAACCACTCAGGGGAAGTCATTTACTCATAGATCACTGTAAGCATGAATGGCCAGCAGTAAAGAGAGGTCCAGAGAGAGAGAGGTTATATTTTAGAATTAAATTTCTATGAATCACAAACTGAATCAGCAAGGAATAGACTGCAATAGACTGGCCATTCCTGGTATTGGTCTAGTAAATCTTCTCTGAACTGATTCTAACATACTTGCATCATTCCTTAAATAATATTGAACACAATACTTCAGATGGGGTCTCACCAACGCCCTGTACAACTAAAGCATAATCTCTGTACTTTTGTAATTAATTGTTCTCACTAAACAATTACATTCTTAATTATATGCTGTATCTGTGCACTAGCATTTTGTGATTCATGCAGTAAGACATCCAGATTCCTCTGCACCTCAGACCTTTGCAATCTCTCACTATTTAGATAAGCAGCTTTTTTTTTCCTTCCTGCCAAAATGGACAATTTCACATTTTCCACATTATACTCCATTTATCTGATGTTTGCCCACTCACTTAACCAATCTATGTCCCTTTGTAGTCTCCTTATGTCCACATCACAATTTACTTCCCTACCTATCTTTATGTCATCAGCAAGTTTAACAACCATACATACAGTCCCTTCATCCAAGTCATTTATATAAATTGTAAGAAGTTGAGGCCCCAGCATGATCCCTGTGGCAAACCATTCATCACATCCTGCCAACCAGAAAGAGATCCATTCATGCCAACTGTGTTTCCTGTCAGCCAGACATCTTCAATCTCTGCCAATACATAATCCCCTCTAGCGTGAGCTTTGATTTTCCGTAATAATCTTTGATGTGGCAGCTTAAAATATGCCATCTGGAAGTCTAAGTACAGTACTTCCATCTCTTCCCTTTTATCCACAGCATATGTGGCTCCTTCAAAGAACTCCATTAAATATGCTTTCACAAAGCCTGATTGTCTTGAATATTTCCAAATGCCCTTCTTTAACATCTTTAATAATGGCCTTTAACATTTTCCCTATGACAGATGTTAAGCTAACTGGTCTGTAGTTTTCTACTTTGAGTCCCTCCCCTTTTGAATAAAGGAGTTACTTTTGCTATCTTCCAATCTAATGGAACCCTCCCTGAATCTAGGTAATTTTGGAAAATTATCAAATGTATCAACTATATCATTGCCATAAGGTCTTGAAAGAAGTGGCTAAGTCCATTCAAACCCAAGGATTTGTTAGCTTGCAGACCCAACAATTTGCTCAATACCACTACCTTGGTTATTGTCATTTTCCTGAGTTCCTCCCAATTGAGAAAATATGAAAATATTAAGCAAAGTTTTCTTTGATATCATCAATATTCTTGACTGAAATAGATCTGCACTTATATATCGTTTTGCATGATCACTGGACATCCCAATGTGCTTTACACCCAATGTAGTACTTTTAAAGTATAGTCACTGTTGTGACATAGGAAATAAGACAGCTATCTTGTGCACAGCAAACTCCCACAAATAACGCTACTGTAATGACCAGGTAATCTGTTTTTGAGATATTTATTGAAGGATAAATATTGGCTAGGCCGCTGGGGGTGGGGGGGGGGGGGAACTCCCTTGTTCTTCTTCAAACAGCACCATGGGGCTTTTTATATCTAGCCGATCAGGGACCACAGTTGGGACCAAAGTTCAACATTTCATCTGAAAGATGGCAGCTCTAACGATGCAGCACTCCTTCAGTATGCATTATTAATCTTGGATTTGTGCTCAAGCCCTAGAGTGGGACTTGAACCCGGAAGCACATGAATCACAGGTTAGAGTGCTACTAACTGAGCTGTGCCTTAAAGATCTAAAGAGAAATGGGCTGTGACTTTGCAGTCTCTGTTTCAAAATTGTATAATGCATAGAAGTAAAGAAAGAGATTGCACATATTAGGTATAGGTTTATTCTTTGAGCACTCTTTCTTTGACAATGCTTTTTATTGATGTCTATCACACTGGAATGATTTTCTAAAAATTTGCAACATCTTTTATATTTTAGCAGACTTAGAGCAATATGAGGAACTACATGGCATACCTTAATCTATGGTGCAATTATTTTTCAAATATCTCAGCATCTGTAATTACTCCCTTAAGATATACAGAAGTCTGATGTTAACTGTTAGTGTAATACATCACTTGGGCTTCTTGGTTAACTAACAGAAAGCAAAGAGTGGGGGTAAATGGGTGTTTTTCTGGTTGGCGATCAGTGACGAGTGGTGTGCCTCAGGGATCAGTGTTGGGACTGCAATTGTTTATGATTTACATAGATGATTTGGAGTTGGGGACCAAGTGTAGTGTGTCAAAATTTGCAGATGGCACTAAGATGGGTGGAGAACAAAGTGTGCAGAGGACGCTGAAAGTCTACAAAGGGATACAGATAATCTAAGTGAGTGGGCGAGGGTCTGGCAGATGGAATACAATGTTGGTAAATGTGAGGTCATCCATTTTGGTAGGAACAACAACAAAATGGACTATTATTTAAATGGTAAAAAATTGCAGCATGCTGCTGTGCAGAAGGACCTGGGTGTCCTTGTGCATGAATCACAAAAAGCTGTTCTGCAGATGCAGCAGGTAATTAAGAAGGCAAATGGAATTTTGTCCTTCACTGCTAGAGGGATGGAGTTTAAAAACAGCGAGATTATGCTGCAGCTGTACAAGGTGCTGGTGAGGCCACACCTGGAGCACTGTGTACAGTTTTGGTCTCCTTACTTGAGAAAGGATATACTGGCACTGGAGGGGGTGCAGAGGAGATTCACTAGATTGATTCCAGAGTTGAGAGGGTTGGCTTATGAGGAGAGACTGAGTAGACTGGGGCTATACTCATTGGAATTCAGAAGAATGAGAGGAGATCTTATAGAAACATATAAAATTATGAAGGGAATAGATAAGATAGAAGCAGGGAAATTGTTTCCACTGGCGAGTGAAATTAGAACTAGGGGGCATAGCCTCAAAATAAAGGGAAGCCGATTTAGGACTGAGTTGAAGAGGACCTTCTTCACACAAAGGGTTGTGAATCTGTGGAATTCCCTGCCCAGTGAAGCAGTTGAGGCTATCTCATTGAATGTTTTTAAGGCAAGGATAGATAAATTTTTGAACAGTAAAGGAATTAAGGGTAATGGTGAGTGGGCAGGTAAGTGGAGCTGAGTCCACAAAAAGATCAGCTATGATCTTATTGAATGGCGGAGCAGGCTCGAGGGGCCAGAAGGCCTACTCCTGCTCCTCGTTCTTATGTTCTTGGATTGACCCCATTCCTAGGGAATGCTGTGGTGATTATCTGCATTTGATGGAGCATCCAAAAAGGAATGATGGTTCACTAACATGCAGTTTCAAAAGTGACAACTAGGGAAGCCCAATGGCAAATCCTGGGACTTCAGGAATTTCAATCAAGGAAGCCCTAAACAAAACACTGGGAATTTGCACACTTGTTCAGCAAACAGCAAACTCCTGGGGCTTTTTGGGCGTATGTCCGGGAAGTTGCGAACCACCTTGGGTTTTATGCATCATTGCTAGGGATGCCTGTTGTGAAAGACTTCAGACTTATCTTGGGGTTTTGGAAGCACTTACCAAAGAAGGTTTTGAGACACCTAATTAAAAATCTTGCAGTTGATTCAGGAAATCCTGGGATAATACAAACAAAGCCAGGAATGGGCATATTTTGTGCTGTTGACCTTACATGAAAGAAGTAGGAAGTTGCTTTTCAAAAGGGGAGAAGACGAAGGTCTGAATCTATAACATTTCTTTGTGTTGTGCTTTAGTATTGTAGAGTAGCAAATATGGCAGGGCTGGAAACTAGTTTAAGGTGCAAACGCTTTGCTCAAAACTCAATGCTCTTCAGTTAGTTTGATTTGAAATGTACTTAATTTGAGTCGGTCATAAATGTGTAAACAGGCTAAAATAACAGACAGCAAAAAATTAATCTGTCGTCATCCAGTTCGGTTAGAAAATATGGCGCATCAGCCATATCCAACAGTTTATTATATTGGCAAATCAGCCAATATAATAAGCTGTAGGATAAACACAAAAATAAATCTGAAACCAGCAATATAGGTTGAAAATTATAAAATAAGCTGCAATTCTGTCACATAATGGAAAGTATTACTGGTGAGGTAAAACACAATTAAAATACAATTACTTTGTACAGGAAAGAACAGTAATTAAACTCTTTGCATCTTTCTCAGGTTATTTTCAATACATTGTCATACAATGTTCCAAAGATGGTCTAAATGAGTAAATACAGCTTGTAGATGTTAAAGCCATAACAGTGAGTCCACGATCATATTTAGTTTAGAACAGGCTTGGACTACCCATGGCCTGAAAAGCTCATCCTTGTTGCCCCATGAGCTGTTTTTGACAATGCTGGTAAGGTGGCTCAGTGAATTTGAAGATTTCTTCAGGAGACTGCTTTTCTCCCACTATTCACTATTGAGCCGATCAGCAGTAAATATGGGAGAGAAACAGGTAATGAGTGGAGGAGCAGTGAACTCTGGAATCCGTGAGTATTTGGAAATCTGCTCACCACATTTTACTCATGGCTCTGTCTGCTTTCCTCTGGCTGCCAGCGCTCTGGCCTGGCCATAGTCACAAACCTCCTACTCTTTCCCGATTCTCCCCTGCTTTTCCCCTGTTCCATCAGAGCTCCCCCTCATCCCCGCACACATTTTCATCCCCTCCTACCACTGGATCTTGCCACGTAACCCTGAACTTTGGTCTTCCCCCAGTGGGCACCAGTGTTCAGGTGCTGCTAGGCCTCAGTCCTTGCTCCAGGTCTCTCTTATGCTCTCATCATCCCCACCACTCCATCTGATTTTGTGAGTGAAGGTGAGTAAGTGAGGGCATGTGAGTGATGCTGTAAGCAAGTTTAAGGATGTGTTTGAGAGTGAATGAAGGTGAATGAAGGTAGCTGTGAGTGGATGTCAGTGTAAGGGTGAGTGAGTAATGGTGGTTGAGTGCCAAAGGGTGACTATAGGGGTTAGGTGAGTGAGTGCCTGGGTCTGAGTGCGCGGGTGCATGAGAGTAGGTAAGTGAGTTTGGGAATGCGCAAGTGTGGCTGAGTAAAGGAGGTTGGGCAAGCGTGGGTAAGTGAAAGGCGAGGGCGGGCGGGCGAGGGCGGGCGCGCGGGCAGGGGCGGGGGGCGAGGGTAAGGGCTGGCGGGGGCGGGCGGGGGCGGGCGAGCGAGGGCGGGCGAGCGCACGAAGGTGGACAGGCACGCGAAGGTGGACGGGCGGGCGAGCGCGAGCACGCGAAGGTGGGCAGGCAGGCGAGGGCGGGCGGACGAACGAGGGCGGGCGAACGAGCGAGGGCGGGCGGACGAGCGAGCGAAAGTGGAGGGCGAGCGAGGGTGGGCGGGCGAGCGAGGGCTGGGGACCGAGGGCGGGCGAGCGAGTGAGCGTGGGGCGAGTGAGCAAGCAAGCGAGGGAGGGTGGGTGGGTGAGCGAGCGTGTGTGTGAGAGACACAGAATGAGTGAGTGGGAACGTATGTGTGAGAGAGGTGCCGAGAGGATGTGCATGGGTGTGTGTGTGAGAGACAGAAAGCGGGAGTGGAGAACGTGCCTGGCTCATTCAATGTCTCTGGTTCTCATTCACCCTTACTCCCACACATCAAAAGGCACTCTCACAGTAGATAAGACTGAGTGAATGAGTGAGTTTCCAGACCCCCACCTGCCTGTGACGTATTTTCTGGCAGCGGGTCCGCCATGGCCAGCAGTGGGATCTTACAGTCCCGCCAATGGCCACACAGTTTTGTGTGCCCCACACCCTCCACCGCCGGGGAACACGCCACGAGTGATCACTATCTTGCCCGGAAAGTGTTGGAAAAGTTCAGCCTGGGAGTGATATGGACATACATGCTCTCACCCTTTGACACTCAGATGGTCATCTTGATTTTTTTTTAAATTATCAATTTATTGTTGCGTTGTTTATCTCAGCAACTTCTTTCTTCTCATACATCAGCTTTATTTTTGGAAATTCATGTTTATTGTTGTGCTAAAACTTATCTTTCCAAAATTTGCTCATTCCCAGCCATCCCTCCCCACCCCTCAGTGTGCAAAATTTGAAATGTGGCCCCTCACGTGAAAAGGCTGGATAAGCCTGGTTTCAAACAATTAAAGATATGTGGCATAAACTTACTGAACCACTGCAATCTACATTAATCTCCAATTCATGTGACATGCACAAGATACTGCCATTAGAATTATACTCAATTTTTTTATATTTGTATAATAATCAGTACTGAAACTATTTTTTTCAGGATGTCTACATGATGGATCAAAATACAGCACTATTTCCATATTCAAAAATCTCAATGTGAACTCTTCAAAATAATATGCAAAATTGTAAACATTACTGTTTACTGATTGTTTATTGATCTTAACTGCAAATTTTAGAAAATATAGATGCAACTTTTAAAAACTGCCCTTCATTTTTAGACTTCTCATCTATCTCTTCATAATAAAGTAGCTCACTGGCATCCCAACAGGCCAATTCATATTAGAAGTTGAACTTCACCCAATATTCCTTCCAAAGCATGTTCCAAACATGTAATCTCTACCACCTAGAGAACAAGGACACCATCTGCAAGTCCCCCTCCATGTCACAAATTATCTTGACTTGGGACTATGTCGCTGTTCCTTCACTGTCACAGATTCAAAAACTTGGAACTCCCTTCTTTAACAGCATTGTGGCTGTGTCTGCTCTCAATGGACTGCAGTGGTTCGAGATGGTGGCTCATCACCATCTTTTCATGGGCAGTTAGGGATAGCAACAAATGTTGATCTTGCCAGCAATACACTCATCCCATGAATGAATAAAAAAATGAAGTCAATGTTATATTGTTATCTTATTCCAATATGATTTAGGAACTATAAGCTCATTAGCATTCATAATACCACATCTCAGAAATTTAAGATGCAGTGCAGTACTGAGATGGGAATGTTACACGACTGAAGGGATATGCTTCAGTGGGTAGAATGGTCTTGGGTTTGACATTTTCTTACGTTCCTATGTGCAATATAAATCTTTCCAGGTGATAACTACACCCTAAAAGGTTCAATCATTGCTCAGCACAAAAAGCAATTTTAAAAATGTCAAAAAAAGAAAATCCAATAATCTTCCACTCCAGTAAATTTTGTGTCTTTAAAAAAAACATTTTTTCTGGAAAAAGGTCAGATTTTGCATTTCATTATACTTTCAGAATAAATCAGGAGAAAAATGATCAATAGTTCAGTTTCCCTGGAAATAAATTCATTGAGGCACAAAATGACTAAGTCCCTCTATACACTGAATAGATGTTATCAAGTGCGATACTCATGTTGTGCTATGTGCAATGCTGGAGCCTCTGTACAAACAAGCAATCAAATTGGTCAGATACTCTGGTTTTTCCAGTAATTAATCAAAATCACTGACTGTACTTCACCTATAGATTATATAAACAGGAACTGTTATAACATTTAACTTTAAAGGCTGAACTGTCATGGAGCATTGTCAAGTTGTACTTGAATTTTGGAGTGGTTATTAATTTCAGAAAAAAATCATACTCATTGATGTGAATTAGTTTCACATATATTTATCTTTTAATTATCCCAATTTGGAGACTAGTGCTCATATCTCAGAAAATTGACACTTTTTGTAGATGACATTTTTTTCTTGCATTATTCATTCGCAGTTTTCTTTTGTATGTCATAAAATGCACGTGGCAATATAGAAACTGGTGGAACAGTGGTTAGCACTCTCAGCACCAGGGACCTGGGTTCAATTCTGGCCTCGGGTAGCTGTGTGTGGAATTTGCATGTTCTCCCCGCGTCTGCGCGGACTTCCTCCAGATGCTCGGGTTTCCTCCCACAGTTCAAAGGTGTGCGGATTAGGTTGATTGGCTATGCTAAATTGCCCCTTAGTGTCAGGGAGACTGGCAGGGTAAATGCGTGGTGTTACGGGGATAGAGCCTGGGTAGGATTGTTGACAGTGCAGGTTCGATGGGCCGATTGGTCTCCTTTTGCTCTGAAGGGATTCTATGATTCTGCATAGGAATTCTTCACCATGCACACAACACTGATTATTAAAAAGATAATTCTCAATTTCCTTGCAGCTAATTTATATTCAGACTGATTGCCTTTGTTTGCCTACAGCCTCTGTATTTACTGAGTATATGGAATTCTAATTTTAAGTTCACAACAGGAAAATAATCAGCAAAATAAATTGAATTCATTTGCACAGTCCAAAAGGGTGTTCTTTAAATTCAGAGTTAGAAACAACTTTAGGTCAGAGGTGAGAATTTGTTTTGCATTTTAAATTATTCTCTAAAATGACAAAAATCCTGGTAAATCTGAATTTTAAAATGTCTCAAATATATTTTGTTTTTTTTTTAAAACTTATGCTACAATATAAATAATACTGTATACAAGATCAGTTATTAAATTGTGGTTGCTGCTAAGTGAAATTTAATCAGCAACGTACAGGGAAAATCAATACTCAACTGGTGAAACGGCTTTAGAACAGAGGACTTCAATGGCGCATAATGAGAACTATCACTATGTAAAGGGCTCATGTGGGAGTTAGTAATGGAGACAGGAAGTAGGGTTAAAATAAAGACAATGGGCTTGCTTTTGAAACCATGTAATATTTCTATAGGAGTAGGATTCGCTCTTATTCTCCAGAGTTCTCCAGATTGCTGTACTCCAAGCAAAAGGAGGAACTACTGCCTGTAACAACTGTTCAATTTTGTGATAATTTTTGAAGGATGGAAGGAAGCCGGGAAACTGCTCAAACAATTCTCAGAAGGAAAGTACTGTTGTATTTTTTGCAACATATGAACAATGCACCACTGACAAAGTGGTGCATTCTCAGTAATTCTCAGTTATTATCTCTTTTCTGGCTACAGAAGTCAGAAGTTACCATTACAGCAGTTCACAAAACCAATATATTGATGATACGTGTATGTTTGAAATCAATGCACTTGGAAAAGACAACTAAGAAGATTGTTGCAAGCCCAAATCTAGAATGTTCTGTCAAACAGATTCTTGATCAAAAGTTGAAAAGGTGAAAAGTTATCAGGGGTAGGCAGGAATGTGAGGTTGAAGTTACAATCAGATCAGCCATGATTTATTGAATGGCGGAGCAGGCTTGAGGGGCTGAGTGACCTACACCTGCTCCTAATTCGTATGTTCATAACCATTTTGGAATAATGAGGTGGAGGTGACGGCATTGGATTGGGGTAGGCCCAGTGAGAAGTCTCACAGCACCAGGTTAAAGTCCAACGGGTTTATTTGGAATAATGAGCTTTTGGAGCGCTGCTCCTTCATCAGGTGAGTGGAGGTTAGTTCGCAAACATGGCATATAAAGACAAAGACACAATTGCAAGATAATTACAGATTGGAATGTGAAGAATGATTGGAATGTGCAGAATGGTTGAAATGCTAGTCTTTACAGGTAATCAAGTCCTTACAGGGACAGTGTGCGTGGAGAGAGGGATAATCACAGGTTAAAGAGGTGTGAATTGTCTCAAGCCAGAACAGTTCGTAGGATTTTGCAAACCCAGACAGTATGGTGGGAAGGATAAAGCACAATTGGAATAAAGCACAATTACAGACAATGCAGTAATTCTGGATCTAGTCTTTGTATTGAAACATGATGCAATAAGTCATGTTCAGGCTAAAAATCACAATTGATGCGGATAAATAATTCCATTTACTAATGACATCAAGGAATATAGGGATAGTGGGGAAAAATGGCACAGAGGTAGATTATCAGTCATGATCTGATTGAATAGTGGAGCAGGCTCAGTGGGCCGAATTGTTCTTATTTCCTACATTCCTATTTGTTTTTCATCTTATACTGGGATAACATGTTTGCTGTATATTTGTATATGCATAAACAAATTTAAACTGCAAGGGTTTTCTTCCGTCATGGGAATAACGGACAGCAAATCATAAGGATGAAGTTTAGCAGAGAGCCTGTGGATATTAAGAATTGAATGAAATTGCGACAGCTGCAGCATGGGAAATTCAAGTGTTCCTATTTCAGTTTAGATTTCTGTATATCCAAAATTGCGATTGCAGAAAATAAATCATGAAGTGAGTCTTGCAAAAACTAGCCTGGTACATCTTACATAATCTGACAAATTTATATCAAAAAATGAAAGGTAGGTTTAGGATTTCATCCAGTCTTTGGTTGTCATCTATGCTCAGAATTCCCCCATTTTAATTCCCAGCTTTGGTTCCATGTTTAAAGTATGTCTCTCGCTCAAACCTCAGTTGAAAAGATAACTGGCTGTGTGCAGTTGCGGGATTTTGGGCAGTAGGAGGCCACCAGCACCATCAGGAGTCTGAAGAAAAGGTTTGAAGTTGTCAGGTAAGTGCATAACACTTACAAAATAAATCTTCACTAAAATAGCATAACTCTTCAGAAATAAGAACACCTCTCTGGAAAGCAGCGTGAAATTACTAAAATACTCAACATTATATATGGATGCAAAAGTTAGAATATAAACAAGACAGTGGAAGAAAAATTTAAGGCAGCAAAGATGTGGTTTCTGGGATGTGTGACAAGGATTAGTTGGACAACCCAGAACAATGAGGAAGTTTTGAGGAAGCCAGTCACACAAAAGAAAATTATCACAAAGAAGAAACTGCATTTTTTTGGATACATATTTTGGAGAGAGAAATTAGAATCACTGATAGCAACTGTCATGTTATTATAATGATAACCTTGGGTTCATTTACTGTACAAAACACAAGCCATCAATCGCTTATAAGGGATTGGATAAACACATGGTGCATTCATTTATTAAGATGAGGCATATGAGAACAGCTATATATAGGTACAAAGCTTGAAGACATCAGAGCTGTGTGTGTGCTCTGCTCAAAGCAAAAGTGAAACCGAGACTGAATCATAGGACACATTTCCCCTGTCATGCTGATATCCCTTAAAGGCCCCCTTTCCTTTTAAAGATACTTGCCCCTCCCCCTTCCAAAGAAGTACAATACTTACATTACATGTTCATGTTTAATTACCATTACACTAACACATAGAACTGATTAATCTAAATCTCTAAAGTGTATAGGGAATCTGTTGATATGTCTAGATCTTGTAATGATAAAATTGTTTATACGTTTCTTTAATTGCTCAGTGATTGGTGGACTTGTTATTCTTGGATGTTGGTACTGATTGTATGGGACCTTCTTGTAGATGCAATAGGACTGTATATGGTGTCTGAGGAGCTGGAATAGATCTGATTTGTCTTCAGTTATGCCTCACCATTGCACCTTTGTGTATAATTATTTCATAGGACCTCGTCACCTTAGCTGGTTTCTGCACACCTTCTGTGGGATTCCTTCTGTACCTGCATTTTTATCATCCACATTGGTCATCTTATCTTGCAGATTTAAAAGAGCTCTCTAGTTTCTGGGAGAGTAGAATGGATAAAAGTTGTAAATTTGATGTGCATTGATCTGCCAAATATGAGCTCTGTCAGTGAGGGAAAAGTTGCACTTAAAGGTATTACTCTTGGGTGTAACATTGCAATGTGTAGATCTTGCTTCATCTGTCTATATTTGAGAATTAGGGATTTCACTGTGCTCATCAATTGTTCAGCTAGGTTGTTAGATCTAGGATATTGACTTGGCACACAATGTAGAAGTTCCTCGCACTTCCTGACGATGACTCAAAATCGTGGATCGAAGCATACTCTTAATGATACAATCTTCTTTATGGCACGTGATTGAGCTGCTTCAATCTATGTGCTCTTGCACTCTTCTAATGATTCCATCTTTCTGCATTCTGTCTAGTTCAATCTGCGGTACGTCTTTTATGTGGATATTGCAATTGCTTGGTGGATCATTTGATGGGCTTGCATTAGAGTCATAGGGCAGAATTTTCCTGTTCCACCCCCCACAGGAACCGTAGCAGGTTGGGGGGGGGGGGCACATTCAAAGGTCCATTGACCTCGGGTGGGATTTTCTGATCTTGGGGCAATCGCAGCTGGAAAATCCCACTCAGAGTTTTACAGCACAGAAGGAGTCCCTTTGGCTCATCATGTCTGCGCTGGCCATCAAGTACCTATATTCTAATCCCATTTTTAAGCACTTAGTCAGTAACCTTGCATTCTATGGCATTTCAAGTGCTTATCTAAATACACCTTAAATGTTGTGAGAAAATGAAAGCAAGTTACTGTGGATGCTAGAATCTGAAACCAAAAGCTCTTTTTCTCTCTTTACAGATGCTGCCAAACCTGCTGAGACTTTCCAGCATTTTCTCTTAAATGTTGTGAGGGTTCCCACCTCTACCACCCTTCCAGGCAGAGAGTTCCAGACTTCCACCATCCATGGGGTGAAAAGGTTTTTCTTCAAATTTCCATTCAATCTCCTACCCCTCATCTTAAATCTATGCCCCTGGTTATTGATCCCTCTACTAAAGGGAAAAGCTTCTCCTCATCTACTCTAACTATGGCCTTCATAATTTTGTACAACTCAATTTGGTCCCCCATCAGCCTTCCCTGCTCTAAGGAAAACAACCCCAACCTAATCAGTCTCTCTTCATAGCTGAAATACTCCAGCCCAGGCAATATCCTGGTGTCTCTCTCTCCACCCCTTCTAGTGCAATCACACCCTTCCTACAGTGTGACAACCAGAACTGCACACAGCACTTAGCTGTGGCCTAACGAGCCATACAGCTCTATCATAACCTCCCTGCTCTTATATTCTATGCTTCGGCTAATAATGGCAAGTATTCCATATGCCTTCTTAACCACCTATCTGTCCTGCTACCTTCAGGGATCTTTGGACATACATCCCTAGGTTCCTCTGGTCGTCTGTACTCAGCATCTTACCATTCACTGTGCATTCCCTTGCCTCGTTCGTCTTCCCAAAATGCATCATCTCATACTTTTCTCCTGCAACAGCAATGTTGCAGCTCCCTTGAAAATGACAATTTGTCAAAACATTCTGAATATTTCAATGTTAAGTCATGAACTAAGGTGATAGGAATAGTTTGAGGTTGATCTTCCTTGTGCTATCTGACTCATTTATTCCATGGACTGTTCCTAATCACCGGTCCTTTTAGTTTCCATTATGCAGGGCATCTGTGACACCCAGGAAGATTGATTGTACTTGTATTGCAGGACTATGGATCTTACACATGGAATTACTGAACCGTTACACACTGAAAGATTCACAGTAGCAAGTTTTGCAAGACCTTCAACATCTGCAGTCACATTTCCTTTAGAATTCACAGAGGTAGTATGATGATGCTTGCCCTTTTACCAATCTTAGCCAATAATAAATTATGCAGCATTTTTTCTCAGAGCAGCTAATTCAAATCTTGGCAAAGTCTTCAGATGGTGTGATGGCATCTATGTTTTCCACCAGATTGACAGTGTGAAATGTATTTACCAGTCTTTGTCTCATTGACAAACATGAAAAACGATGATGTGCACAATCACCTTATGCATGTTTCTGACGGGATACTGGATCGTTATTCTTATTGCTTGAACGTAGCCATTGTGTATGGTCTGTTTGGATCAGTCCGCTGCTCTTTGTAGCTTCACCAGTCTTTGTTCTAGTGCACTGCTGTTGTCAATGACCCTTTCTGCCACATGCCTTATAGAATTGATGAAAAGCTGGATATTTCCTTCACACTTGCAGAAGACCACACCTTACACAAACAAACCATAAAAAATGATATTCCTACACCTCTCTAGCCCCAAATCTTGCCACCAACATTCTCTCTGTGGCACGCAGTAATAATCACTCAACCGGGTGTGTAAATTGTGCAGGATCCTGACTACTTCATATTTATGAAGCCGTCACATATCTGGGATAAGTAGTTCACATGCCTCCCGGAACTTCGGAGTTACACTGATGGACAATGGGAGTGTGGCATAAATGGGGAGATAGGTCCTTCACCCTAATTTTCACCACCTGTACACCAAGTACTTCTTGTTCAAAAATTCATAGGGCTTCAATGACAGTGCCCATAATTTCAAACAAGGCCACTATGTTGTCGGCAAAGTTCAGATCTGTACGTATACAGTTGGAGCCTAGGCTGGTTTCAAATCCACTTTGTTTTTTTGTTGGCTTTATGCAGCAGTCAACATCTGGCAGGAACAAGTTTGACGTGAGTTCATAATACTGCATAGTCTGATAGTAAACTCAAAAAGCTAAGAAAGGCAGAGCAGGTTTGAAAGGCCAAATGGGCTACTTCTGCTCCTATTTCATATGTTCATAAAGCATTCTGTCAATACAGATGTGGCAGCTTGAATAGGCAAAAAAGCTCTCTGTTAGTGATATCAGAGGGTTCGGGATATTTAGAAATTGTAACAGGAAGTATTGGTTTGACAGACAGAAGGCAGAGAGTGGGGATAAGGAGACCCTTTTCAGGCAACCAGTGACTAGTGGTGTTCCACAGTGGTCAGTGTTGAGATCACAACTTTTCACCATATACATTAATGATCTGGAAGATGGAACGGAGGTCATGGTTGCTAAATTTGCAGATGATACAAAGATACGCAGAGGGACAGGTAGTGTTGAGGAAGTGGGGAGGTTGCAGAATGACTTGGATAGGCTAGGAGAGTGGGCAAACAAGTGGCAGGTGGAATACAATGTGGGAAAGTGTGAGATTATGCACTTTGGTAGGAAGAATAGAGGTGTAGACTATTTTCTAATAAGGCTTTGGAAATCTGAAAAACAAAGAGACTTCGGAGTCCTGGTTCAGGACTCTCTTAAGGTTAACATGCAGGTTCTGTTGGCAGTTAGGAAGGCAAATTCAATGTTTGCATTCATTTGTAGAGGGCTAGAATACAAGAGCAGGGGTGTACTGCTGAAGCTGTTTAAGGCTCTGGTCAGACCCCATTAAGAATATTGTGAGCAGTTTTGGGCCTCATACCTCGGAAGGATGTGCTGGCCTTGGGGGGGGGGGGGGGGGGGGGGGTCCAGAAGAGGTTCACAAGAATGATCCCAGGAATGAAGGGTTTGCCATATGAGGAGTGGTTGAGGAGTCTGGGTCTATAATCGATGGTGTTTAGAAGGATGAGGGGGGATTTAGTTGAAACTTGCAGAATACTCAGAGGCCTAGATAGAGTGGATGTGGAGAGGATGTTTCCACGCAGTGGGAGAGACTAGAACTCAAGGGCACAACCTCAGAGTGAAGGGACGCGCCTTTAAAACTGAGCTGGAGGAATTTCTTCAGCTAGAGGTGGTGAATCTGTGGAACACATTGCCACAGAGGGCGGTGGAGGCCAGGTCATTGAGTGCTTTTAAGACAGAGGTAGGTTGGTTCTTGATCAATAAGGGGATCAAGGGTTAGGGGAGAAGGCAGGAGAATGGGGATGAGAATCATATCATCCATGATTGAATGGCAGAGCAGACTCGATGGGCCAAATGGACTAATTCTGCTCCTATATCTTATGGTCTTGTGGACTTTTGAAGCTCATGTCACCATCAGTAAAAACAAATTCAAAGACAAACTGTGCAACATTTTTCAGGCACTGGCAGAGTCAATCATGCAAAGACATTCTCAAAGATCAATTCAGCAGTACTGATCTGCAACTTTCAAATTCAATGACAATCCACCAAGACAGTAGACTCCATGAAACAATTCATTCACTTACATAACATAATTTCATCCAATGGACACCATTTCCTTACTGCTGTAACAACAACTATTTATATTTGTTTAGCACCTTTAACATAGTCAATTCACAATCTAAAGGCGTTTCATAAGGGCATTATAAAACAAAGACACCAAGCCACATCAGGAGATATTAAATCAGATGACCAAGAGTCAAAGTAGTATGTTTTAAGGAATGTTTTAAAGGAGGAAGATAAGGTAAAGAGACAGAGAGGCGTAGGGAGAGAATTCTAGAGATTGGAGCCTACGCAACTGAAGACACGCACACCAATGGTGCAGCAATTATAACTGGGAATGCACGAGACCAGGATTAGAACGGCACAGATATCTTGGAGAATTACAGGGTGGGAGGAGATGATAGAGATAGGGATGGGCAAAGACATGGAAGGATTTGAAAACAAGGATAAGAATTTTATAATCAAGAATTTGCTCGGCTGGGAGTCAATGTAGATCGGTGAGCACAGGGGAAAAGAAGAATTGTATCTGCCTTGTTGGTTTGTTTGGAACAGTGAGCTGCTTTTTTCTTGCTTATTTCATCTACACTTCAACCATAATCGTATCCAATTTCAGCTGCTCTTGCCTTGCTCCTTCCTCACTGCAGTATAGTTAAAAAAAATGCTCAATCCTATATCAAAATCTGACTGCTTTTACAAGGGCTGATTCAAAAATGTTGGAGTTAAACCTAGGCAGGTTGATTCATAAAAATTTGACTTAATCCCAATGGCCTTATCCTGGAATACTCAATTATATCCTAACTGTTGATTGGAAGTACCCACTGAATCCCAATGGGTTCATTTTGGAAATATTAGAATTGATCAAATTAAGACATCTCCACATTTTTTTTAATAATAACCTTGTTACCGATCTCTCACGAGATGTTTGAAATTAAGTAACACCACAGCAATCATTGTCATATTTTTGAGAATTTTAATTTAATATTCATACACCAGCAAATCTCTTACTATTCAGGGGAATCAGAAGCTACAGTAATCTTGTGGAAACAGAAAAGCACATGACAGTTGAAAGGAATTGGAAAGGAGATTGTGAAATGTGCTCAAGTTGACGATGCAACTTTTCTTTCACTGTTTCATGAGAAATAAATAGTATTTTCCTTACTCACTACAGGTGAATACATAAAGAAATTATATATAACACCTAGAAAGCTAACAATACCTGCCAGCATCTTGAAAAGCCAAATATCTGACAAGAATTGACCTGAATTGTGCTACTAAGTAATTGCAAGAATATTTTAACTTAAGATCATAAGAAATAGGAACGGGGTAGGCCATGAGCCCCTCGAGTCTGTTCTGCCATGGTTCATCTGAATGTGATCTTAACTCCACTTTTCTACTTGTTTTCATTACAATTCAAGTTGATGTTACGACTGAACGAGAAAGAGCCAAAATGGAATCTTGGCTCAAAAGACAGTGACTTACTTTATTTAGAAAATATGAAGAAACAGAGTCACAGGACTGCTTGAGGCTATACTACAAAGGAGAAGTTCCTTTGACTATAACACAATATAATACAATATTCTTGCACTTTATCTTATCTTTACAAATGTACACAGATTTCAAGGTTGACACAAGTTACAGGCCTTACGCTATAATGTTCTCAATAAACGCAGTCCTTGTAACCCAGCAGGCTAAGTGTGGTCAGATGACATCCTACTTTGAAACCAAGTGGTAGATACCACTCAATCGATCTTCTGTGGATTTCTCCACAAAATCCCCCCCAGATGATTGTCACACAAGTGCTTCCAAACTTCCCTCTCAAAAACATGCTTTAAAATCTTCTTTCTGTCTTCATCAAGGATCCACTTCCAGGGTTCCCGAATCTCCTTTCAAGCATAGCTCTCTCAGCAAGGATCCACCACCGACTCTCCTTTCAGTATTCCTTTGTCTTGAATTGCCACGTCCAAACTTCCACACAAACTCTCAGGTACTCTGTCCCCAACAGAATACTATTGTTTCAAAGACTGAAAACAAGGATACCAAACCTTGCATTTAGATATGTGGCTTTTTTATAGCTAGCTTCACCCAGTTTCCTCTTCCCAGGTCTGACTTTAACTTCAACGAACAGTGCCCCATTGCAGTTCTTCTTTGTTCCTTTTTACTTCAATGTTCTTGTAAACATCTATTCTTTCTTTTGTTTCTAGAACTAACTGCCCTTTAGTTTCTGGAACTTGCATTCTTGCTCATTGCAAGGTTTTGTGCTTCTAGCAGGGCTCCAAGAGCTGATTACTCTATAGCTTCCTAGCCCCATCTGCCTTGTGTGTTCAGGTCCCTGGTTGCTAAGCAATAGCTCATTCTTTCTCCAAGCTTTTGTTTATTTTTCCCATCATAAATCCTCTCAGCACAATCGAAACACAGCTTGAACTGAAACCATAAACCCACATACATGCAAACACTTTTGCCTAACATGAATCCAACTAAAGTTATACCCTTTCCAAAACAGAAACACTAAATTAAACCCACTTAAAATCTATACTTTGTCTCGAACATCCAGCAATGCAAACATGGCTCACTTAAAACTACCACTGCTTGCAGACATCCCCCATAACCCTCAATGTCCGGGGTGAGGGGGGAAATCGCCACTGCTGGGGGGTGGGGCCTAGACATCGGGGCGCTCCGGGGTGGAGAGGGTCGGGGCTGGCCCGGGAATTGTTGTGCGGGCCACGATCGGGCCGTGGGGGGTGCTGGAAGGGCACTACTGGGGGTGGGGAGGTTGACAGTTTGGGGCCACTGTGCACGCACAGAGCTCCAGAACTGTCAAACTCTGGCACGAATAGGCTCCGCCCCCTGGGTTTTTAATGAGGTTCCCGACTGGGACCTCGTCAATGCACAGAGTGCAGAGATTCAGGTGAGAAGCTGAACCGACAGAACAGTCAGGATTTAGAACAATTTTCCCACTAATTCAGCACTTTTGGGAGAATTGCGACCCTCATTTCACCAATAAACCATTGCATAGGGAGTCCTGAAGAATTTATTCCTAGCTTCCTCATGTTTTAAACTACATGCTACTTTTCAGTAATATCATCTGAAAAAAACAGAGTTCCACACATATGATGGTACCTCAGCACCAGCCCTATCTCCCCTGCCTCTGATTTGGTGCACTGCTGGTCCAGTCCCCGACCTACAATTTCCTCCATCTATGCACTGGGATGACCAAAGTCAATGTCTTCACATAGTGCCATTAATTCCTTAGCCAAAGGCTCCTTCCCCCTCCCTGGCCTCTGTCTTCGGCTGAAACAGTATGTTTGCAACCTCCGCATCTTAATTGATTCTGAGCTGAGAAGAGTTCTAATAGCATATTTTATCCCTCACCAAAACTGACTACTTTTGTTAATGGTATATTAATCGTATGTTTAATTGTGGACAGACGGTGGGTATTAACCAGGGATCCACCATACTGCTCAAATGCTCCCTCTCAGACAACATCCCATATGGGAGCAGATTGAAACTGTTAGGTTTTGGAGATCCATGTTTGTAATGCATGTTCTATGGCTTCACACAACACATGTGTAAATGTACACCTTCATAAAAATATATAAAATATACACATATATTTAATTCCTCAAGAATCCAACAACAGGAGTTAAAAAATTATGTTCTGGTAAATTCTAAACACTTTTATACTACATAATTAACCTTTTGCAAAGAAAAGGAACAACTAAATTGCCAGCAGGATCCAAGCAGACACCAAAAATGTTCTCAGCGTACCCTTCTCTCTGAAAACAGCTGATAATTCTGTCCTCACTCTCCTCTCATAGAGTTTATGCTAGTTCAGAGATCTTCCTCCTCATTTGTACTTGGATAACCTTGGTACTTTCCTTCCATTCCATAGAATTTAGCGTTGTTCAAAATCAACGCCCTCCTTTGATGTGAGACAAGACTTTCCCACCCTTCTGCCTCAGTTAAGCATCTGGCTGTATAAATAAAGAGAATATTAACACTATTGTGTCAGCCAAAGTTGGAAGTGGGATAGAACCCGAGAACCTACATCAAACAATCAATTTTACGTCAGTCTATTTTACAGCAAAGTCTAGTTACAGAGTCAATTCAAAATTAGTTCATATAGAACTAATGATGAAAATATCAGCAAGTTTCAAGATTAAAGTTCCTGCTCCAGTAAAAGGCAGTGAAGTGAGTGGAGAATAGTTTCATAATACAAGTTATGAGCATAAAAATCAATCCCAGTCACTTACTGCAGTGCAGTCTCCAGGCATAATTGATGGGGGACTTAGCAATCATCGGCATTCTGGTCAGGACTACTAGCAGTGTCGCAATAGTTAGCCATAAATAAAATGGAATAATGCCTGGTCAGCCATATGTTATAATAATATAAAATGCTTGATTGGACTTAACAAGCATACATTTGCTTACTAATTAGTGCTCCAAATAACACAATACCCACCCACTTTCCGAATTTCAAACTTGTCGAGAAAATATGCTGTTCTTAACATAACATATTTAACTTATAAAATGTGAAGTGCAATGTTTGCCAACAAATCTGGACTTTCCACAACCCTTAGTTTATGAAACTGGGAGGGAAGATATAAAAACTACTTCCTTTTCAGATAACACTACAGATCACTGACAGCCTGGCCCAGAATTTCTTCCATGGGACCAATCTGGCTGGAGGACTATAATGTCCATCAAGAGTGGCTGGGTAGCACCACTACTGACCGACTTGACTGAGTCCTGAAGAACATAACTGTTAGGCTGGATCTGATGAGAGAACCAAGAAGGAAAAACCTACTTGACGTCATCCTCACCAGTTGCAGGTACATCTGTCCACATCAGTAGTGACCATTGCACAATCCTTGTGGAGACAAAGTCCCACCTTCACATTGAAATACCTCTCATTGTGTTGTATGGCACTACCACAGAGCTGAACAGGATAGATTTCACACAGAACTAGCAATTCAAAACTGGACATCCACAAGGTGCAGTGTTTTATTCTGTGGTAATCGTTTAGACAAAAGTTTTGTGGATGATCTCTCATCCCAAAATATGCTCCACGAGTCTATAGCAACCCTGAAAAGTGCAAGGTGATGCACTTTGAAAGAAGTAACAAGACAAGGGAGTACTCAATGAATGGCAGGACACTAGGAAACTCAGAGGAACAGAGGGATCTTGGAGTGCTTGTCCACAGATCCCTGAAGGCGACAGGACAGGTTAATAGGGTAGATGAGGAGGCTTACAGGACACTTGCCTCCATCAGTTGTAGCATAGATTATAAGAGCAGGGAGGTTATGTTGGAGCTGTATCAAACTTTGGTTAGGCCATAGCTGGAGTACAGTGTGCAGTTCTGGTTCTCTCACTATAGGAAGGATGTAATTGCACTGGAGAGGGTGCAAAGGAGATTCAATGGGATGTTGCCTGAGAGGGAGCATTTGAGCAATGGAGAGAGGCTTTATAGGCTTGGGTTGCTTTCTTTATAGCAGAGAAGGCTGAGAGGGGGACAGGACTTGATTGAGCTATAAAAGATTATGATGGGTTTGGACAAGGTGGATAGGAAGCAACTTTTCCCCTTAGTTGGAGGGTCAATGACAAGGGGGCATAATTTTAAGGTGAGGGGTAGGATGTTCAGAGGGAATCGGAGGAAAAATATTTTCACCCAGAGAGTGGTGGGAGTCTGGAATGAACTGCTGGGTGGGGAGGAGAGGTGGGAAGCTTCACAACCTTGAAAACATACATGGATGAGCACTTGAAATGTCATAACATTCAAGGCTATGGGCCAAGTACTGAAAAGTAGACTGTGTGTAGATTTGGCGGAATTTTGTCGGTGCAGGCTTGATGTACCCAAGGGCCTCTTCTGTACTGTATGACTCTATGACTAGTTTCTCAAAATGGTCACTTTATTTACAACAAGAATTTATATATTTGGTCCTTTACACAAGGTTGGACCTTCTCCTTTCAGATCTCTCTTAATTCAGTCATGTGATCTGACATATCAGCAACATGGATACTTCTGTTGTTAATGCTTTACTCTACAGATCCCTCAAGTCTTCATCCCCAACATATTTACATCCTCCTACATCTCCCCTCAAAGTCTCAGACTTCACAGAGTTAGTTTCTGAGGCGCCTTGGCCATTCTCCCTGATCTTGTTCTGATCTCCTTTTGAGGTCGATGATCTTCTGTATTCTCCCTTTTATTGTTGTCAGTATTTTTCTCCTGGATGGCTAAATAGATTGTATTCTTCCTTTCCTTTCTTCAGAATCTGTATTAAGCTCAAGTTCCTATTGGTTTTCTCTCCAAGGACATTAAGGCACCGTGGCTTCTTTTTTCTGATATCCTGATCTGTCTCAGTCCTGTACAATCTCAGTTGTGAACCTTTTTTGATGATTGTGCCTTTTCTCTGTTGCTCTCAAACCCATACTTTCTCCCCAGGCCTCAGCACTGATAACTCACTTGCACTATGCACAGGTTCTGAGCTTTGTTTAAAAACAGAAAATGCTGGAAAAACTTGGCAAGTCTCTGTAGAGAGAAACGGAGTTAGCATTTCAGGTCCGTATGACTCTTCTTTAAAACTCCAAAGAAGTCATGTGTACTCGAAACATTAACTCTGTTTTTCTCCCCTCAGATGCTGCCAGGTCTGTTGAGTTTTTCCAGCATTTTCTGTTCTTATTTCAGATTTCCAGCATCCACATTATTTTGCTTCTATTGAGCTTGTTCTTCCCTATGCTGTTTTACCCTCTTGTTGTTGTCGTTGGTGATATTAGGTTTGTGTTTTTGTTCTAGAGATGAAAGCTGTGTTCTCAATCTCCAACCCATTAGTAACTCTGATGTTGAGAAGCCATTTTGTAGTGAAGAGGTTCGATAATCTAGGTTTTTCCTCAATAAACTGTTGGTGGTTCATACCCCTCTCCCAGCTTGTCCATTGGCTTGAGGATATTGAAGTAAACTGGTTACATGCACAAAGACATATTTGTTTGCAAAACTGTGGAATAGTTCATTAGCAAGTGGCGAGTGGCTGACTCCTGCTTCTAGTTTCTATGTTTCTGTTTTCCCCAATTTGGCCGGCATGCTCACTTTTATGTTGACAAACTCAATGGTCTCACTTGATTTTCTCCACCAGGCCTCTCCTCCTCTGCGAGTATACACCCGATTCTGTTTGCCTTGCAGCTTGCACTGTTTTCACTAGTGCCAAATCCTCTCATCTGCAATGCTTCGTCTCGGACCCCATCAATGATCCTATCAGGAACCAGTTCATCCTTTATGATTCCAAACTCACAGATATCTGTCAGCCTATAGAGATCCTTGAGAATCCATGCTTTCGCCTCGTCTTTTATTAAATTTAGCGCTCTATTATTAAATTCTGATGGACACTGAAATAAGAGTCAAAAGCCTGCAGGATATTTTGTAAGATTCTGAAGCCTCATCAATCCACTGCCTCACTATCACGTTATCAGCAATAGGTCCTACATGGACTGCAGTAGTTCAAGAAGGTAGCTCATTACCACCATCACTTTCTCAAGGGAAATTAGGGTGCAACAAATAAATGGTGGCCTAGCCAGTGATGCCCACATTCTATGAAAGAATATAAAACAAATGCACTCATTTTACCAATGTCAAGCTATGCTTAGAAATCCTGTGAATCTCATTACAAAATGTCTGAGAAACATGCTGGACTCGTACCATACATTTCACTTCTTTAAGTATGAAAATTAAAGCTTTATTTAAATTAATGATCCATTGTACATATATGTTACAGCATGTGTAAGAACCTGTAATCAGGGAAGCTTTTCCATATCTTTCAGATGACTTAGGCTTGTGAAATAAAAATGCAGTCACAGAAACAGAAGATGCAATGCAAGTCTCAGTTCCCAGACTCAAAACAGAGGAGCCCTTGGAAGCCTGTTGAAGATTTAAACTTAAGGGAGGCCCACAGCTATTGCAGTAAGCAGCGTAGAGAGTAAACTCTTCCAAGGGAATTGTCATGGGCCAGACAGTGGCCTTTGGATTCATGTGGCTCATGAATGAGGCCACTGAGATAAGGGAACGCCAGCCCCTCCAGCCTGCCACTTCACAGTTGCTGACAAATTCCCAACTCAGCAGAAATATTCCGGCAGCATCTCCTCAAGTGGGTCCTCAATTGATCCTTGTTAGCTACCCACCGCTGCCACTTAGACCCTGCCTCTCACAAAAGTGACTGAAGGTGGGCAAGTGTTGGGAACTGACATGCAACTTGCAACATTCGGTCATGGCCCCATCTTGAAAGCTACCTTCACAGAGTTGGGACAATTCACCCCTTTCATTCATCAAATCCATTAATCTACATTTCTTTTGTAACTGTAAAATTATCAAGTTCAAGTTTCCAGCAATCTTTTAAGGAATAGTTCTCACCAGGAGTGTAGAATGGTTTTGCTATGTGGATTATATTGGTACCAACAACACAGGGTTCAATACCCATTCCAGCTGGGCTGGATTTGGGACTTGTCTCCTTATTCTGCCTTTGGTAGAGATTGTGGCACTGTGTGTTGGAATTGCCTTCAGGCAGATCACTCAACAAGTAGAGCAGGTGACAGTCTCCAAATAACCATCTCTGGAACTCAACCAATTTGATTGATATGCCCTTCTAAACAATTTCCAAATTGAAACCAATGCATGGAACATACATTAGATTGCCTCTGCAGACAGGAGGAATTTAAAACAGTTTACTATGAATGAGAAGTATGATTTCTCAGATTGTACTCAAACTTAGCATATCTATCAGAACCAAAACCAGAAATAAAACACTCAAGAGTATTTGATTTAACATTAAAATCCATATAATTTGTAGTGGTCATCTGATAGTGTGTTCACTCTGATATGTCTTTGTATCAAGAAACATGCTTTATTATTTTTTCACCAATGTAGCTAGCACTTCAAGTGTAAACTCTAATCACAGCTAGAAAAAGTGAATGGGTGTCATAAAGCCCAGGTTTGAAGTTCTTGTTCAATAGAAGAATACGTTTGCAGTATAGGATCAAATGTTGTATCACTGTATCTTAACTCCTGATAACCATATTGTCTCAACCAACAATACAAAATAATCAAGTTTAATACTTCATTGACTTAACGCCTTTAATCACATCTGATTATAATTGTGTGCAGCATATTGTTGACAGAGGGAATTTGGCAACAATCAGGCTTCCGGTTCTCCGCATCTCTGCAGCCAGGGAAACCATTAGAAAATTCCCCCTTTTAACAAATAGAAATCCATATTAAAACAGAAAACGCTGGAAATACTCAGATTGGGCAGCATCTCTGGAGAAAAACAGGCTTAATGTTTCAGGTTGATGATAATCATTCAATGCATTTCAACAGTGAGTTTGAAGAAGAGTTATAATAGACTCAAACCATGAACGCTGTTTCCTCTCTCCACAGATGCTGTCAGACGAGCTGAATATTTCCAGCACTTTATTTATCTCATTACTTCCAGCATCCACACAGGTTTTATTATACTTTTAAAAATTCTTAGTTTGAGAAATAAGTTATAGCTTTGAACTGTGAAATTACTGCGTCCATTAATAGAACTTGGGTTCTAATTTATGAAAATACACAAATTATCAAATGAGATACTGAGCAGCATTTATTGCACTAAATATAGTTTACATTTAAGTCATTATTTTACTTTGTGAAAAAATATTCAGACATGCGCATGGAATGATGGGAGAAACTTAAATATCAAAAACACAAAATTAAAAAAATAATATTGGTCGGGATTCACCAGGCCCCCTAGCCCCTGGTGGGAAACCAGGTGGCCTGCTGAATCAGGCATCAGGCCTAAAACAGGATTCCCGTGATGCTCCAGCCTGCCCCGCCAACCCAGATGAATATTTAAAAATCCTAACAAATAAGTAATTAGCAGGCTGGAAGTCTGATTTAGCAGCTTCCAATGATGCACATGCCCAGCATCCCCTCTCCTCGTGGGAAGTCCACCGGGTGAGCTTTGGTGCAGGTCCTGACAAATCTGGCCTTGTACTCCAAGGGAGGGGGGGGGGGGGGGGGGGGGAGGAAAAACAAGGAGGTAAGCCATTTGCCCTTTCTGTTGCCAGATGCAGGAGGAGGAGTGCCCAAGAGGCATGGGTGGACTCGGGCTGGGGGAAAGGAGTTGATCTAGGGACTCACCCTCCCCCCAGCATGGGGGTCTAGTGGCTGCATTTGTGCCTGTTTCCCTGGGAAAGGTATTGTTCAGTTTCAGGATAGTGAATTCTGACACCATTCTGCTTGCCTCTGTCCTCTGAAACCTTTGAAGTGCCCTGGTTGCTTTGACATCCATGTCCCTTGGACATCTGGAAGCCTTCAAATCACTGCAGCACTCCATGCTGCATAGTGATTGGCCCAGATATTAAAAGTTCTCTTTGAAGTGTTCTTATAGAAATGACTGGTCAGGGTTTCCCGGGAGATTCCCTTGCTTCCTTTCATAGCTCACAGCTTCGTGTGAAATCCCTTTGCAGTGTCTTGATGGTCAGTTTCATTGGGGAGTACCCTTTTAACATTGGAAGGTTAGTATCTGGTGTCTACACCCTTTGAGGTGGTTTGACTGACAGGTATGGATTACCTACCCACTTGCAAAGAACCTTGTAAGCTTTACTTTCTCTTCACGCTTTGTGAACATTGAGGTTAGAAAAGGGGAAGTTCAACCTTGTAAAATATCCAACCTGTCACTCAAAGGCTGAATGTTTATAAGCATTGCAGCAATCCACTCTGTAGAGGAGTAGGGTCTCTGTCAGAAATTTATGGAATTTTCTTTTTACTGTGTATTCACAATGAACAGCAAGAGTTAACAGTGTTATAAATATGTAATTTCAGGATTCATATTTTTAGGAATATAACTTTAGTTTGGGGATTAAAAAAGTTAAACTCTGGTTGAGAATATGTGAAACAAACTTAAAATAATTGCAATTTGAAGGACCTGTATATATGTAATATGGTAGGAATTGGGTATAGAAAACATTAAACAATGGGTGGCCCCTTTCTGAGTTTCTTGGTGGAGAGGAATCAACTACAGCTGTCTTCATAAGGCATTCAAATCATTCACATCGTTTCCCAGAACAAAGCAAAGGCTTGGGAATTATAGATGATTAGGGTGAATCTTCATCTAGGTCACCCAGGTGTGCCAAGATGCCATGGGGATAGATTGCAGGAACAGAAGCAGTTAGTTGGCACTTGGGTCAGCCTCAGGACAGTTTTCAGAAGCAGTGAGAGAATTTCCCATGAGATGTAGACCAGTAGCAGAGGGCCATTAGAAACCAAGTATATTTTGTGATTTTGGAGTCACTGATCAAGAAAGGAACCTATGCTTGAGCTGGGATGTCCACCCCACCTTGAGGTGCTCAAGGGGAGATGGAAGGTTGCCGATCCAGATACTGGTGGAAGCACCCCAAGAAATATCAGACCTCAGAATAGCAGGAACACCGAGGAGAATCAAAATGAACTCTTGACAATGTGGCACGTCTTGATTTTTACTCAAATGTAAAGAAACCCTGAAGATTGCGTAAAGGGAAGTTTTTGGGTGGAAATAAAAATAGAACAAGGAGTATATTGTTGAGATGTTCGGGTGTGTTTACAAAATATAGCGTTTACAAAATTTAGTGTTGATAGTACTTTAAGTCTTATACAGTAAAGGTTTTTTAAAATGTGAAATTTTGTGGTGTATTTTTTTTTCAATTAATAACTGTGGGTTTGAATTTCTTTCCAAAAGTTACTGCTCTCCTCCATTATTGTAACACAACCTCTCTGTTATTACATCTTAAATTCTGGGCCATTGACCCAAGCAGATGCACATAACACTAAAATTTTCAGAACTAGTTAGAATGCAGAGAAAGTCATCTCTAATTTATGCAGCTTTCCGCGATTACACAGATCAAGATATGTTTCAGCATGATGACTCTCAACTACCCAAAATAGCAATACATATTCAAATCTAAAAATCACAAAAGAAACATTCTGTACAAAATAAAGATCTAGGCATTTAAAGTGTGCAGTTTACACAAAAGATAGCTTTCAAAACTAATGAGAAAGAATTGTGAATTGTGATGAGTTGGGAATGTGATTATTCAATGAGTACAAACTGGAAGTACCAGAGCAAGGAAACAATCCAAAAATATACATGGAAATGTCCCAAACAGCATATTCCCATCTTGCCAAAATGGTTAACAAATTTTGGCTTTTTCTAAGCATGGATATGATCGGATACTTGTATTTGTTTATAATTAGAACAATATAAAGTCAATATATATGTAAACAATGTTTAAAATGAAGAGACTGAACAGTACTAATGAGTATGGGGCAGGATCAGTCATTACTGGGGAAGAACTGACAATTATTCAAACCCAGGAAAGAGTTCCCCTTCTAAACTAATTTTACTTTAATTACAATTATATAACAGAACCAATGAAAATGTGCAATATCGATTCACCACAGTGATATTAGGAAGGGCATACAACCTGATGACAGGCATGAGAGACCAGGGTTATAATTCAAATGAAACAGAAAGGTCACAGCAGGGGTACAATTCTCATGAATGACCCTTCAAAAATTTCAAGGTCAATAGTGAAAGATTATTTTCACTGGTCAGTGAAGCACCATAAAAGGGGAATAGATTTGTGATGAGTACAAGGAGAAAGAGGGATGGTTAGAAAAACTTTGTTCACATGAAGGGTCATTGAAAGATGGAATGCATTACTGAAATTATCTATTTAAGTTGAGTCAATCACAACAATTCAGTACGAAGTAAATAAACACCAGAATAAAAGTTTATAATCATAGAAATCATAGAAACCCTACAGCACAGAAAGAGGCCATTCGGCCCATCAAGTCTGCACCGACCACAATCCCACCCAGGCCCTACCCCCATATCCCTACATATTTTACCCGCTAATCCCTCTAATCTACGCATGCCAGGACACTAAGGGGCAATTTTTAGCATGGCCAATCAACCTAACCCACACATCTTTGGACTGTGGGAGGAAACCGGAGCACCTGGAGGAAACCCACGCAGACACGAGGAGAATGTGCAAACTCTACACAGACAGTGACCCAAGCCGGGAATCGAACCCAGGTCCCTGGAGCTGTGAAGCAGCAGTGCTAACCACTGTGCTACCGTGCCGCCCATAATCATGAGACAAGTGCAGGAAAATGGCATGAGAGCAGTGTGTACCAGCAGAGGAATGACTGGCTGAAATGCCATCTCCTGTGTTGAAAGATGTCTCAGGTAATTCTATGCTCAAATGAATAATTAGAGTTCATTGGGCATTTGCACCATTCCTTGTTTCCATAACCTTCAATAACTGTCATAAACAGGAAGGCATGCAACTACTCCTTGAATTTGTCAAGAAAACAGGAAATTGACTGAATGAGATCTACCTATAACTTCACCAGCTAACCAAAAACATATTGAACTGTTTAAAGACAACCTATTTTTAAAAAAATACAAGATATTGAACAAAGATGGCTACCACCAGTCACCTGCTGTCTGGTATTGTAAGTTGACCACTTTTTCTGCAAAGTTCCTGTATAGATTGCACTGCAGACTTACCCTGACATGTTGCATAGAATTTCATACCTGGGTAATATCAAGTCCACTTCAAAAATGGACATTTGAAAGGAAGGTATTAAAAATGCAAAGTGAGAGACTTTAATCAACTGTCATTCTATCAAGACAATGAGACCTGCTAAATAGCCAGATACACCAAAAGACACCCAAAACCCCCCTTGGAGGACAAAATAACCCAATTGCTTACTGGTTTCTACTATATTGAAAAGTGTCAAAGGTTTTCAAGATGAAAAATCAAACTGATTACTTGTTCTACAACAATGACTGCAAGACATTTTAATCAAATTCCCTTCTTGAAATATACAGTTGGAGGGGTTTAAGAATCGGTTTTGCCAAAGAGAGAAGTCAGGAAAAAAGTGAAGGAAGCAGTAAGGAAACTTTTCCTCACTCTCTCCCTGAAGCTAAAATTATCTCCAGAAAGGTGCAGTTATCTGCACTTCAATTCAGCTCCAAGGTTTTAAAGAAAACCTCCTAACTTCAAACAGCTGCAACATTCAACAATCTACGCCTCAAGGACAAGCAAACAAAGGACTTAATCGTATATCATTTCAACTTTTATTTGGACTCTAATTTGTGTTTGTGTTCTTTGACTCAAGAACATCTGGTTTAATTGGCTCCTTATTAAAAATAAATACATTTGGGTTGTTAAAGGCTTCTACGTAGAAAATAAATATATAAAAACCTTTGTTGAGTTCATCTGAGGGGCTGAATAAAGGGAACTGAGTACACGCCTCCTCACCCAGTTGTAACAAAATGATTAAACATGAACCATTTTTGATTATGTTGATTGGTGTATTTATTGCAGTACGGTGGCACAGTGGTTAGCACTGCTGCCTCACAGCACCAGAGTCCAGGTTCAATTCCGGCTTCAGTCTGTGTGGAGTTTGCATGTTCTTCCCGTGTCTGCGTGGGGTTTCCTCCGGGTGCTCCGGTTTCCTCCCACAGTCCAAAGATGTGCAGGTTAGGTTGATTGGCCATGCTAAATTGACCCTAGTGTCAGGGGTTACAGGAATAGGTCCTGGTGGGATTGTGGTCAGTACAGACTCGATGGGCCGAATAGCGACCTTCTGCACTGTAGGAATACTATGAAAATAAGGAAAATGTCTTTAATATCTACATTAAGACTTGAGTAGTTTTGCTCTGATGTCTGTCTGTTCTTGTGAATGGACTGAGTTAAATCACCTTCCCATATCTATATAAAACATATATTCTGCATTTAGAGAACTACAATACACATCATAATAGAAACAAATTTTGTTGTTTGTCATACCTGTGAGAACACTCAAGTAGTAACAGGGTACTCAAGACAGCAGTGAACAGGAAACAATAAAACATTCACATCAACATACAAATGTGAAAATACACAAAGCTCCAGGACGGGAGAATAATTGTTTAAAAATGTATATTAAAATATAAATGAGTAACAGCAAGTGCTAATATCCGAGTGAATTATTTTAAAAAGTGGATGTAGGAGTTAAAAAGAGTTTTTTATTATTTGTATTACAGAAGGTTGTTGCAATCGCAGAAATATGCACCATATTACACCCATGTTACTTCTCACCTTTCTCCAAACAAGATTAAGCTGCAGCTCTATACATTCAGCGTGCCATCAAAATACTACTACTATTAAGAGCCGCAGGAACCATTTAGGTTTGTCATTCCATACAACCACTATATACCCCAAATCTGTCTCATCTTATAGCTGCTTCTATTACTCAATTGCAATATAGCATATTGCTACAAAGTGCATTGCAGCTAAATAACAAAGAAGCACTCACACTTAAAATGTGATTTTCAGAAGCTCAGAATATCTTAAATGCTTTACACCCAATGAATTATTTGCTGAAATGCAGCCACTCTTTTGTAGGCAAATGCAACTGCAAATTTGCATGCAGCGAGAGCCCACAATGACATAAATAACCAGTTGGTTGGATAAACGCTGGAATAGCAAGGTACGGTTGTAGATATTTGTGGCTCAGGGTATTTTCACAGAGAAAGCACTGACAGAAGTAGCATCTCAACTTCAGTCTGGATTTAATAGCTATAATTATTGCATACTCTTTGGCCACTTGGAATTTGGAAAACCTAAAACTGCCTTCCAACATACACCGACATACTTCCTGTTAAGTACTAGGAAGAAGAAAAGGTTTACTTTTAAAGAACTAATAATGTATCAAAACCACACTTGAAGCACCTATATCTTGTCTCGGGAAAAATAAAAAGTAGGACAAATCCAATCGACCAATCACTGCCCTCACCAGTCTACTCTCAATCATCAGCAACATTTGGAAAGGATGGTTGAGTGCTTTCAAGCAGTACTTACTCTGTAATAAACCTGCTCACTGACACTCAATTTGGGTTTTGCCAGGGTCACTCAGCTCCTGACTTCATTACAGCCATGGTCCAAACATGGATGAAACAAGATGAATTCAAGAGGTAATTCAAGTGTGACTTCAGTTGACATCAAGGAAGCATTTGATCAAGTGTGGCATTCAGAAGCTCTGGCAAAACTGAAGTGAATGCGAATTGGGGAAAGACCTCCACTGGTTGGAGTCAAACCTAGCATTAAAAAAAGATGGCTGTGGTTATTGAAGGCCAATCATCTCAGTGCCAGTATATTGCTCCAGCAGTTGTTCAGGGCAGAGTCCAGGGTCCAACCATCTTCAGCTGCTTCATCAATGACCTTCTCTCCATTTAAAGATCACATGTGGGGATGTTCACTGACACAATTGCACAATGTTCAGCAACATTTAGAATTCCTCAGATACTGAAGAGGTCCTTGCAGCAAGACCTGGACAATATTCAGGCTTGGGCTGATGTGTTGCATGAATATTTCTTGCCATTTAAGTGCCAAGCAATGACTTCCTCCAACAAGATCGAATGTAACCATCTCCTTGTGACAATTAATGGCATTACCATCACAGGTAGTTGTCAGATCGGCACTTCCTATCAGCCACTCAAATGTATTAGGGAGGTCACAGACACCCTGCATACCAGGGCAGTGATGTCTTCAAACGAGGTATCTAACCAATCACAATGAAGCATTTGCACAGCTAGCAAAGCCGGAAATAAAATACTCTGATTATTCTTCACTTAGTAGGTAATTTTACAGGACATGAAATAAATGATGGGATGTGCACATTAAATGCTGAAATATCAAACAATTCTTTTTTAAACAAATTAAATCTTTAAATATGTCAAATATTGAAATTACACAAATATAAAATTAGTTTCAGAGAAAGTGATGGAGGTAGTAATTCCTTCATACTCCACTCAAAATCAAGTTACACCTCATTAACAGGGCACAAATTTTCTGGGGTGGGAGGTTGGAGAACTTCCAACAGCGATTTTAAAACAAAAAAGGGAAGTTCTCATCAGTTCAACTATTTATCACTGTTTGCAGTCTGTGGAGACTTCGACAGTGCAGCTTAAAGTTAAAGCTTATTTATTAGTCATAAGTAAGGCTTACATTAACACTGCAATAAAGTTACTGTGAAATTCCCCTAGTCGCCACTGTTCGGGTCAATGCACCTAACCAGCCCGTCTTTCAGAATATGGGAGGAAACCGGAGCACCCGGAGGAAACCCACGCAGGCACGGGGAGAATGTGCAAACTCCACACAGACAGCAACCCAAGCCGGGAATCAAATCCGGGTCCCTGGCACTGTGAAGTAGCAGTGCTAACCACTGTGCGACCGTGCCGCCCCAGCTTATGGAGAAGCAACTACTGGATTTCCACATTTAACTGCATGCATACAAACTCCAAAAGTTGCTATCAGTTTCAAGGAGTATTTACGTCAAGCTGTCAATACAACCATAAAGTTCAGGTTATTAACTTCATTTCTCACTCCAACGATTCTGCCTGATCTGCTGGATAGTTGCAGCATTTCTGTTTTTATTTTGACATTTTCGATGTATAAGGACAGATAAGTAAGTGTCATAAACAGAAATGCTTTGCCTCAAATACACCATTGAAGCCTTTCAAGATTCACTCATTTTCAGTAAAACTCGCTCATTTTGGTTTAAAATATCATTTATTTTGAAATGTTTATATGTCTAAATGTATTTGTAGAACCAGTCTAATTCTTTCTGATCATATTGAGAGAGATCCATGTTGGCTATGATGTTTGTTTGCGTCTGAAAGTTGGAAGAAACTTACTACTCATGATATCCATTGGGAACTTGTCTCATCCCTATTAGGACCATAGAATCCCTATAGTGCTGAAAGAGGCCATTCAGCCCATTGAGTCTGTAACAACTCTCCGAAAGAGCATCCCACCCAGGCCCTCCCCTCCATCCTTTGCATGTAACCTTGCACATTCAGCATGGCTAATTCACCTAACCTGCACATCTTTGAACTGTGGAAGGAAATCAGAGCACCTGGAGGATACTCATGCAGACATGGGGAGAACATGCCAACTCCACACAGGCAGTTTCCTAATTTTGATAATATATTATATGATGGGCAAAGGGTGATAACCCAGATTGGCTGGCCTCAATTGGCCCTTGGGCAAGCAGGCTGCCTGATGCCTTCCCCACCACTGGTGAAATACTGATGGTATTGAGTCAGTGATGGGCATGGTGCCACTGCAATGGCACCCAGTTTTATGCTCTCCCAACTGACTGACTGCTTCAGAGGAAAAAATGCACCTAATTAAAAACATTGAGGTAGAGTTTCCACCTACGGAACAAAAGGCAAATTGCTCCTTAATCATGCGTGAAATTGTGATGGTTCGGTTAGGCCTCAAATTTGCATTAAATGATTTGCATAATCATAAATGTTAAAATCTTCTTTAAACCAATATATTGCTTAAAAAAAGTTTTTTTTCCTGTCTGTTTTCATTTAAACAATTCCTTGAAGCATTTCTGTGTGGTAGCCTGTTATAAGTTTACTTAAATGGCTGAACATGGTTTAATCAGCAAAAATAACGATTTTCAATCAGTTTTTCAAGTCCCCCATCTATGGATATGTTGATTTTAACTCATTGAAAAGTTTGAATACACTATACTGAACTATTTAATAATTTCATTTTTGGACATGAAACAGCTTCTAAATTGTGCCTATTGGTTTCCTGCATCCAAAGCAAGAAAACTAGGACAATTTGAGGTGCCTTTTCAAGCCAATGCAATTTGCAGATTCTCCCAATTTTGACCAAGAGATCTGGCCAGTTTTGTCGACAAGCTGGCCAGATTGAATTTTGAATCAGCACTAACATTACTAATAGAAACAAGTGGAACTTGACCCCATTCTATGGAGATATATATAGCAAAGATATATATAGCTACAACTATATGAGTATTTTGTTTGAAAACGACATCTGATTATTTGCTGTTAATAGGGCACTTGTTCTCTTTTCCCCAGATATTCATTTTCTTATTTTACTTGCTATATCCATGGAGGCAATATTCCGCAAAAAATTCCCAAATGTATAGTCAAAAGTAGAGTCTATTGCCTTCCTACGTTTCCCCAACAGAGAGCGAAGGAAATTCTCACCTAACAGTTCAAGGCAAGCATCAAAATGGTTCCCAAGGAAAGAAAAAAAACAAGTCCATCTCAGGGAAATATTTGTAAATGCAGTTGACAATATGATAGTAATGTTATAAATAGTTCAGATTCATAACTTACAATACAGAGGACATAAGTTCATAGCATGGAATTCCTCATGATGTTAGTAATGAATTAAATTTGGTTTGTGTGACAGCTAAACACAGCACATGACATGGAATTGAGCTATATGTGTCAATTAAGTTTAAGATTCAATCAAGAATTAATCTGGATTGATTTACCAATCATAGCCAGGGCAAGGGAAGGGAGCCTACAATTTATTTCAGTATTTTTAGGCTGGGGAGTGTGGGAGAAAACTGATTGCCAACATGAAAAATCTGATTCCTTGATGGCACTTGGAAGACAGAGGTGATATCCAGTGGGAAATAACCCTTGTGCATGCCTCCGATAAGGGGTAATGATAAGGGAAAAAAACAATTTTAATTTGAGGAACAAAAAGAAAATAGTAAAGTAACAGAGGTGTTTGGGATAATGTATTGTCAAGTACCAGGCTAAGCAAGATGTGCATTGTATTAAGTTGTCACAAGATAAATGATTCCAAATGGTAGTTCCTAAGCCTTGATACTAGAGGCAAGGTTGAAAATACTTCTAATTGTCTAGTGCTATAAATTGTAAAATATAATATATTCATAATTGAATTCAAAGTTGCTATTTCATGCAGTGAATATTTTTAAGTTCATTCAGTCATCAAACTTCATCCTGGTAACAAAAAAGGTTGATAACAATTAATTTAACCGAAGTGCCATGTCATCTAGTGTCCTTTATGTCAGCATATAATTAGAACAATTTATTATGTAATCCAAGAGTGCTTTAATCCATCATTTGGCATACACTTGTGTAATCATAGACAAGAATCAATTGGCTTTCTTTATGATTTGCCAAATATGTCATGAACATTTCATAACTAAATTTAAATCAATACTTTCCATCATATTTATAAGCCCACAAGTGAACAATTGAATCCATAAGTGCCAAGAAACTTACATCTGTAAACATGATTACTCACCCTTTTGAAAACCACAATTACATGATCAACATTTTGCTGTGTAAAGTTTTTCTTTTTCATTTGAAGATTTGTCTAAAATTTACATACTTGAAAGAACCATTTTGCATTAAATGTTGAAATCTTTAAATACTGAGCTGCTGAACTCTAAAGCTTGCAAGATTTCGTTTTTTAAATTTTGGACTTGTACAGGATTCTACTGGGCTACATAAATAAAACCTATTAAAAAATCAATGCAATAAATATAAAGAATGCAATGCACCAAACATCTCAGGTATTTGACATCCCAGAAGTGAAGCTAATATGATGTTGAATGAGATCCAGTTCTGAGAGGTCATAACTGTCATCCACATTATGAACTTTGAAATTCAGTTTATTTTTTAATATTGTATTCATACAGAGTTCAAGGAAATGGATTGATTGAAAATTCAACTTATAGCATTGTGAAGCACAATATCAGCGTGCCCTTTAGCTTTGAGAGTTATGGCTTTCAAACATAACTCCATGAATTTTTCCCTGTCCCCTAACTCACAATTCATGTTCCAAAGAAGAGTGACATTGGACTTGAAATGTTATTCCTGTTTCTCTCTTCACAATGTAAATGTGACAACCAAAAGACAGAAATATGTTATGCAGCCTTTGTATCAGGTAGACAACCTGAAGGAACATGTTTTTGAATAAAGTCTGTTACTGCAACTTACAGATTTGAGTGGTTTCAATCTGTTACACACTATTTAGTAAATGTTAATTTCTGAAAGATTTCTGAGTTGAAATAGATAATTGATCAGGGAGAAAACAAAACTACAAAAAGTAGACAGAATAAGTAATTGGACAGAATAGGAGAGGACAACATCTAGTACAATGAGATGACATTGGAGGGGACATGGAGGGTATGGGAGGAGGGGCACATGGTGGGTGAAGGTGGATAGGATGGCACAACAGCATTATGTGGGACTCGCGTAACTAAAGCCTGTAGCACTTGTGATCAAGACTTTACTTTTGCTGCCCAACATCCAGCTATATAACATTATGACTTAAGAATTGCAATAGAAGAAACACTCAGTGTATGTTTTGAGCAGTATATACTTGCATGTTCATTTCTCCGATCTTCTCGAAGGTGGAGTGATAAACAGAAGTTTATCAATATTGATAAAAGAGTGAAGTGAGATAGGGTTAATTGCAAACTGATTTATTTTATATACCATATAAAAATTAGCAGAATAGAATTTGAAAGAAATTTTGAACTATGTCATAATGCTCCATATTACATGGGAAATATTTTTTAAAAGGCAGAATGTTGTGTTTTAAGAACTTTACAGACTAGCAAATCTGCTTTCCACTCCAAATTTCTACAGGCTAGTGTTTCTGCTTCATATCAAGTCAAAAAGCTTCACCTCAGTCCATTTCCCAGTTTTAAGTGAGAGATTGCTATTTGAACTGTCAATCAAATTCAATACTGCTCTCATAGTAATGGGTTCCCGGCAACAACAACAACTGCTGCCCTGCTCTGAGCACAAATGAATGGAATGATAAGCACGTATTAAGTATGAATATTGCTTGATTGTATTAGTGACTATCATTCTGGAAGACATTTTGTTTCCCAGATGCTTGTGTGCGATGTGGGACTAATCCCATAGGAGTTGAACTTAATTTAATGGCGTCACATAAATAATATAAATTCGATCATCAAGTAGTCACAAATTCAAAAAAGGTTGCGTACTACACGAGGAGGAAAAATGGATATTATGAGGGGAAAGCTCGGACACATTTCAAATTATTAGAATATTTCTATTTTTAATACATATAATTGAGATGTAGCTGTTCACTTTAATTTGATAAATGCTGAGAAAAAAATCCCAAACTGTTGGTGTCTGTTTTTGAAGGCTGCATTTTGCTCTCTAGAACACAAAATGTTGTTTCAAAGGCATATGATCTTTGCTTTTAGATAGGCAATCTAACAAGGATTATTTGTTAAGATCAGCATTGAAAGGATGACTTGATGCTGTTTACTAGAACGTACAAGATATATGACTAAATCATGATAGTCTTCTTCTTAGAAAGTCCTTTGGAATTGAGGATGACTTGCTTCTACTCTGATGTGATGGGTTTTGACACAGCTGATAAGTCCAATGCATGATTTGCAGACACTGCCAGGTGGTATTTGGAGAATTGGATAGATGAACTGTTGAGAGTTTGTACGTAATTTCCACTGCCTCAACTTTGCCTCTTATCAAGGTTCTTTCTAGCAAGTCTCTAAAATCTTGCCTTTGAAGTGGGCTGAGATGAAAGATTTTAGACTGATTTGTGAAGGGAGAGAGCCTTGATCCCTTGCAATGTGACAAGCAAGTATAATGCCAGGAGCCACTGGTTCTGAAGATAAACGAGACAGCCTTCTCCCAGTTCTTCAGCTCTTCTAAGCCCATTAAGAAAGAGACCGAGGACTCCATGTCAGTGGACTGAAATCTCACATGGACATTCCATCATAGATGCTGGTCACTTTTTAATAAACCAAAAGAAAATGATGAAATTCACATATTTTATTAAAAAGTTCTAAAATTAAACATTGTGCTCTAGTCCAATAAATTCTCTCTTTAATATTCCTTAATTATAGTTTATAAACTGAATTGTATGGAATTTTAAAGTATTTACTTTTCTGCTGTTCAAAGAATATGAGAAGGCCTGTGCAAATTTCAGTGAGTTAATGTGCACTAACAGCAAGAAGGATTTCCATTCAATCTCAGGATATTGCACGCATAGTATTTGGTAATGCAACAAAGTTACATTTCATTTTAAAGAGAGCAGGACTCACTAACAGAAGTGCTCTTTTACACCAAGCACAAAGGTATTTTGTGAAGCCCGATTGTCCGCTAATGCTGAGCGTGAAGCAGACATGGAGTTTATTGGACTCGAAATTGTGCATATTCAATTACTGCAGAATGGCAATCAATCAAGAAAATGGAATGGTGTACTGTATAGAAAACAATAGTCTGGAAGTTTGATACGGTCATGTCAAAAATGCGTATTGCTCTGATCAGACTAGATCATGATTACTGCATCTAGTTCAAGACAACAAGACAGGAAAAAACATTTAACCGCTGGAAGAAGGATAAAGAATTATATTCACCAACTGAGTACTGAATTCTGTTTATAAAAATGCCTTTAGCATATTTCAATTTCCTGTAAATGATTAGTGTATTTAAAAATATATGGGTATAATTCTCTGATCTAAACAATGTAAACTAGGATATAAGGGTGTTTCCATTATTAGTCCATACACTGCTCAGTTTCAGAAACCAATAATCACAAACAGTTTGCAGGCAATCTCACCATTGGTCTATGAAAGGAGAGACACACTTACATAAACAACATATGAATCATGTGACACAATATTGTTGTTTTCAGAAAGGGACAAACTTGTCTGAAAGTCTCAAATGGGCATTTATTATTATATAGACAAACATATTATAATAAATGGTTGCTAGTGAAAAAAAGGCAATAATTCTTTTGATGAACAAACAACTAGGAAAGTGGATCCCAAATGATTGATAAACATTAACAGAACCATGAAATTGAAATATTGCAGCAAATTCACTGAAATATTTGTTTTATATTATGCAGTTTAACATGCTTTTCAGTATGATCATTTAATTTTAAGTTCTCTACAAAAACATGCCTTTCAATTATCACAATTTAATTCAAATATTCCAAATCTGTGGGTGACATTAAATCCTGATCTACTGTCCCAACTTCAGAGTAGCTGAAGCATTCTAAAATGTTTTCTCAGTCTAAAACTATTGTTCCAAAGCTTTGTTTTAATTTTTTTTTTAATATTAGGTTTTCAAGCTTTGGATAAAGGAACTGGACTTAATAAAATAGCTGTTGCAAGCTCACCGGTTAGGGACCAATAATGCAGTCATGTAATCAGGCCTAAACAAGTACCATTACAGAAGTTAGTGTACAGCAAGTCAGGAATCCATCAGGTAATTTTTCGTCCTTCTCAAAAACCTTGTTCAACTATGATGGTGTATAGTTTAAAGGATCTGAAGTGAGAAGAGATGCACTTGGGACAAGTAACATGGATGGGCAGTATAATTTAATTGTAACTATTTTAAGGGGCATATAGAAGCAGAAGACCTTCGGGTGTATTTTCAAAAATCTTTGAAGAAATCAGGGCAAGTTTATAAGGCAATGAAACATACGAGATACGCAGCTTCATAAATAGGGGCATTGAAAACAAAAGCAAGGAACTCATGCTAAAACTTTACAAATCACTAATTAGGCCTCAGCATCAGTGATAACAACTTTTGATTTTATTTATTGTCACATGTATTGGGATACAGTGAAAAGAGTTGTTTCTGATGTGCTATAGACAAAACTTACCATTCATAGAGTACATAGGGGAGAAGGAAAAGAGAGAGTGTAGAATATAGTGTTACAGTCATAGCTCGGGTGTGGAGAAAAAGCAGCTTAATATATGGCACGTCCATTCAAAAGTCTGATGGCAGCAGGGAAGAAGCTATTCTTGAGTTGGTTGGTATGTTATCTCAGATTTTTATATAATTTTTTCAATGGAAGAAGGTGGAAGTGAGCATGTCCAGGGTGCGTGGGGTTCTTGATTATGCTGGCAGCTTTTCCAAGACAGCGGGAAGTTAAGAGTCAATGGATGGGAGGCTGGTTTGCATGATGGACAGGGCTATGTTCACAACCCTTTGTGGTTTCTTGCAGTCTTGGTCAGAACAGGAGCCATACCAAGCTGTGCTACGTCTGGAAAGGATGCTTTCTATGGTGCATTTGTACACAGTAAAACACCCCAAGATGCTTCACAGGATGTTACCAAATAAAATTTGACACATAAGGAGATATCAGGACAAATGATCAAAAGTTAGGTCAGATAGGTAGGTTTTAAGAAGCAGCTTAAAGGAGGAGAATGGTTGGAAGATTTAGGGATGAAATGTAGTGTTTAGGGCTCAGGCCTAAACAGTTGAATGTATGAAGTCATGGATGTGCAAGGAGTTAGATTTGGAGAAGTGCAAACATCTTGGACTGTTCTAGGGCCAGAGCAGTTTACAAAGAAAGGGAGGAACCAGACATGGAATAATTGGAAAACAAGAGGACCACTAGGGCAAAGATAGTCCTTTGGATCAGCTGTGTTCTTCATGGTTCAAGATCTGAAACTGTGCTTGGAAGGTGAAGCTCAAGTTTACTCAGAGATCAAGGGAAAAGGAATCTGGGAAGGCAAGATTGAAACCCTGTGAGGTAAGCCATTGCTGTCCATGTGGGAACAACTTTTGGAAGAATTCCAAAGTAAGATTTTCAAATGTGAAGACTGGGAATCCTTGTGAAAAGACAATGTTTCAGTGAGGTTGGTTGGCTCACACTAACAAATGCCTGGGTAGAATGTTGAGAAACCCATGGAACCAGATTTAGTTGCATCTGACATTAATTGTGCAGTGTGATGTGTTTGACCACAGTTCGCTTGTGAATTTGAATGTACCTCATACCTACCCTGAATGTTAGAGTACAAAATAAATACTTGTAAATTGTTTTATCTTTCTGAACTTGTATAGCAAAGTTTATTTTTGTTTGTTCAAAACCTGTAGAATCTGGTGACTTTATTTTCTTGGTAAGCATCTTGAACTTTAACCTCTTTCTACTTTAAATAAAACATTATTGGTCCCTACCCGGTTCCTCCACCCCCCCCACCCATCCATGTCCTGAGGTCGGGTCAAGAATCATAATCTTTATAAAGTACTGGTTCAGCCGCAACTGCAGTGATGTGCCCAATTATGGGCAACACACTTTAGGAAGGATTTGAAGACTTTGGAGAGGGTGCAGAAAAGGTCTACGAGCCTGGTTCTGGGGATTAGTGACTTCAGTAATAAGGATAGATTGGGGAAGCAGAGAAGGTTAAGAAGAGATTCTCTAGAGAAGTTCAAAATCATGAAGGGTCTAGATAGAGTGGATAGAGAGAAACAGGTTCTCAACCAAAGTCATAGGAGGAAATAGATTTAAGGTGATTACTAAAGAACCGGAGGCGACATGAGAAAAGATTTTTTTATACAGTGAGTGATTCTGACCTGTAATGCATAGCCAGAGAGGGTGGTGGAAGCAGATTCAACTGTGGTTTTCAAAAGCAAATTGGCTAAGGAACTGAAGATAAAAAAAATTGCTGGGTTATGGGGAAAGGGCAAGGTAGTGGGACTGTTCGAGTAGAATGCTGGTGTGGCCTTGAAGAGACAAACAGTCACTTTCTATGTTGCGATCATTCTATGATGATATATCATTGAATATTTTTTACCTCTTCAGCTTTTTGATAAAATACAGTTACATGTTGCTAAACCTCTCTGCTGCTTCTTACTACTAATATTCAGTATATTTGATGCTTAACTACTTGCTATTCTACCTTCTTTCTTTTAGTCAGCCATTAAAAAAAAATCACTGCTTTGTTTTTCCCAAACTGTCTCATCTTAAAACGTTAATCCCTCCTTTCAGATACCGAAGATCTTGTTGTGAAGGTTTTGTATTTTGCTTTTCAATTCCACCTTCTAATGTTGTTTTATTTCATATCATATTGTACCAGCACAACAATCAAAAACGTTCATAAATCACAGGCAGAGCAGTTTTGAGGTTGGGGCAAATTAAGAGTTTCAATTCTATTATGGCAAATTACAAAATTGGATTCAATAAATCCACTAATTTGTGGACTAGCACTCGATAAATTACCATAACTTTTCTGGATTATCATACAAATCCAAAGGCTTCACTAATGTTGTTTGCCAAAGGAAACTTGTCACCCCTACTGATTCCTACAGCTCATGGTTGACCATAAGTGTCATGCTATATGTTGCTCCTCAATTGTTGCTCATTCCTATGCTACTAAAAAAGAATTTTTCATGTGATACAGTCAAAGCTAATCTGGAATACTTCCTTTTTGCCTTACTGCCTCCCGGGCATGGGGCAGTGCCAAGGGGGCGGGGCCTAGGGGCGATCGGTGGGGAGGTCCCGCTGCCTCTCTGCATTGGGATCGTTCAGGGCTGGAGAGAGGCCAGCAATTGGGGCGGGCTGTGGGGGGGTTTGCCTCCCATGGGGGGAGGGGGGTCGTCAATGTGGGCTGGAGATTTGGATGCTCCTGGACTGGCGGGGGGGAGGGGGGGGGTGGAGAAGGGGCCTGACCCAGAAATGCTTGTGGGGGCTGTGATCGGGCTGTGAGGAGGGGAGGGGGGGCAGCACTGTGGGGCTCCCGGACTGGCCAGTGATCAAGCTGGCCAGCAAACTGCACGCTGACAGTTTGGGGCCACTGTACATGCACAGAGTTCTGGAACTGTCAGACTCTGGCTTGAATAGCCCCCCACCCCCCCGAGCTTTTAATGATATTGACGATTGTGACCTCTGCATTGCACAGAGTGTGGGAGATTCGAATCTGAACACCGACTGAAAAAACAATCGTGAATCAGTTTTCCCATGAATTCAGCACTTAGAACATTTTTGGGAGAACACCCCCCCCACCCCCCCACCCCGCCGCCGCTGGACTTTGCATTTAAATTGATTATGTTCACTCGACAGCAGGGTGACTTCTAATTGTCAATAAATACAGATCCATATAATTATCAAACAGTGTTAATACTCCATTGAAATATTTATGTGCACTACTCATATCATAGAAAATAGATGTTGTTAAACCTCAAAACCTGAGCAAGGGGATTCTGTGAAGATCACCTTCAACTAGACGATGCAATGAGACCAAGTTGATATGCCCTATGTTTATATATGAAATTTATTACATACAAGAGAATTGTAAAAAACAAAATCTATTAAAAATACTGATTCTAATTTATAAAACTGGAATTTAATATCACACAACACTTAGCTTATCAATGGCACGAAGGTTAGTAAAACTATAATTCACAATGCAGATTCCTTTTGCCACAATAGAAAAACATCATATTATCGAAACAATATGTATAAGAAAAAAATCAGTTTTCGCCCAATTGAATTTAATGCAGAAAAGTCTTAAGGCCTTTCTCATGATCAACATACGTTAAACTCATCTGTCAGCTTACTTGTCTAAAATGAAAGATAGTTGATAGCTTCCATACAATGCTTATATTAAGAACATCTGGGATGGCTAACTGGCCTTATTGGTAACAAGGCAATATCCAGGACCGGTCCAAAACAATCCACTGAAAATGCCCTTGCCACATCAATGCTGACTTGAGAACTTTTTTCGGGATGGCAAACTCTCCAATTCGACAAACTGTGGACCGTCAATTGTTTCAACTATCAGGTTATATATAATTACACGATAGATGATGATTAAAAAGGATTCTTCTCTCACACGATATGAGTAATGACTCTTTAAATTTATCTATATTTCACCAATCTAAGTTATGCCACCAACGTAAAACTTCCAGACCATATTTTTTGTTTCAGCTATCTTTGAAGCATCATTTGAATATCACATGAAATAACTATTTGACAAGTTTAATATTAGGGACAATGCAAATCACATACAGTTCCCATTGCTGATAGAAAATGCATTGGTGTCAAAGTGGCTTGCTTGCTATTTGTGGTGGCCGGTATTACAAGTTATTTCCAGAAGTAATTCTTTATACAAGTAAAGCATCAATTGTCATTTGTAAAAGAAAGTTCCAAACCTCTGCCACTCTTCTTATGTAAAAGTGTTTCCTAATTTCACTCCTGAAAGGTCTGACTCTAATTTTTACATTAAGTTCCCTAGCCCGAGACTGTCCATTCAGCAGAAATAGTTACTATTTGTTCCCCATAATATCTTGAAAATCTCCATCAAATTCCCCTTAACCATCTAAATTTCATGGAATACAACCCTAGTTTGTGCAATTGTACCTCAATTTAACCTTTGCAATCAAGGTATTGTTCTATTTAAATTACAATGCATTCCTTCCAAGGCCAATATATCCTTCCAAAAACCGCTCTCATTTGTCCAGGTGTGCTCCAACCAGGGTTTTGTATAGCTGAAATATGACTTATATCCCTTTGCATTCTAGTCTGCTAAATTCCATTTATCTTTATGATTATTTTCTGTAACTGTTCATGACATTTTAATGATCTATTTTCCTGGGCCTTCACACCTCTTTGAGGTCCTCCACCGAGTCCTGTTCTCTCTGTCCTTTTTTATCATGCCCAAAGTGGTTGTTCTCCCATCTGTCTACATTGAACTACATTTGCCACAATTTTTTTCCGATTCACTTAACCTGTCATTATCTCTGGTGACATTATGCTTCTATCTGCACTGCTTACAATACTGCTCCTATCTTTATGCTGCACCCTTTTGGTAGTTGGCTGAGAATAACTTCCAATGCAAAATCCCATCGACAAGTGGGACAAGTGCAAAGCACCACTGACCACAAGATCTGGTTCAATGTCTAGATTCTTTATAAATTTGCGGACAATATAAAACTTGGAAGCACTGTGAACTGAGAGGATAGTGTAATACTTCAAAAGAACATAGGCAAGTTGGTAGAATGGGCAGAAGAGTACAGATGTGGAGAAATGTGAAGTAATTCATTTTGCTGGGAAGAACATGGAGAGACAGTATGAACTGAAGTGTACAATTTGAAAAGCGGTGCAGGAGCAGAGGGATCTGGGTGTATATGTACATAAGGTGGCAGGATATGCAGAGAGGAGATTTGATAGAGGGGAATTGCTTTAGGTGAATTGTTCATTTGGAGAGCTGGTGCAGACATAATGAGCCAAAAGGGCAACAATTCTGCGATTCTATTTATGCCTCCGTGATTATGGTCAGACCTCAGTTTATGATGCAAAGTCAATTGATTGGATATAGCCATAAATAAATTAAAAATTGGCTTTCAAAAAATCAGTACGTGCTGAATGGATCAAAATGCTTATTACATTTTAAGCAGCATCTTCATAATTGACGTCAATGGCAATGGGAAATGAATAAACCCATTTTCCAATAAGGCAGCTGCCTGAAATTGCAAGGATGGCACAGTAGTAATGAACACTGTACATAACAAAACAGACCACTACTGACATGAATTAATAATTATTTGTTTACATTCTCAATGGGAGGTCTGTTGTTGCCTGTTTCCTGGAAAAATAAACTTCCATAAAATTAAAACATTAAAATGATCAAAAAAATAAAAATTGATACAGCATAAGTAAAATGTATATATTTGTTTGCTTATGCAATCAGCTGGCTTTTGAAAACTGCCAAAAATTAAATTTTCCCAGCCATTCTCCGAGTAATTTATCTTGTTAGAGTAACAAAGTAAAATAAAATTTGCCGTGTTACCCATTAAAACGTGGACATGTATGCTTCTAGAAAATCCCATCCTTACTTTGCTTCAAAATGATTATGCAATCATTCCACTTGCTTCCAGGTCTATTTTAAAATGTCAGAATCCTTAGCCAAAAAGCACCACTGAGTGCAAATGATTATTCACCTGACAACGTAATGCCTTGCTCTTTCTTTTTATCTAAATACCATGTTTGACAGTAGCGTTGACTAATAAAATTGTGCTACAGACAAATTCTTTGGCCAGTTAAATGTCGAGGAGGGAATTGATGGGTTGTTGGGATGATTGGGGTGTCAGCTGTGTAGCAACTCAGAAGTTAGACTAGGTTTTAATCTATGCAGGCAAGTATTGCACATGCAGTCTCTGACTCTAGCTTGTAGTCAGAGACTGTCAAAGAGGGTCCTGGGGAGCAAGAGAATTACCCATTGGAAGTTGAAATTTCCCAGGCAATTTCCACCTTAGGTCAGCCCGCATTAAAATTTCCATGGGGTCTTGACATGCGTTTTTAGTTTAACATCCGGGGGGGGGGGGGGGGAGGAATCTTCCATACTCTTGTGTACTGTAGAGGTCACTAGCATGAATCACTCTGAAAAGTGTTGGGCAGGGCCTGTTCCCACTGGAGCGGCTGAAATCAGCATGCGGAGCAGGCCACTGCATATGCGCACATCTCTGGGAGATCGCTAAACAAATGCTCCCAGCATTGAAATCGCTGGCCTCTCATTCCCCCATGGACATTGCTGGCCTCAACCCCCCACAGATATTGTTGGCCGCTCACCACCTTCCCCCACCACAAAAGATTCGCTGGCCTCCTGCCCTCCCCATCGCCTGCTGACCTGGACATCAATGGCCTCCCATCCCTGCTGACCTGGACATCGCTTGCCTTCCATCCCCCACTGACCTGGACATCGCTGGCCTTCTCATCCCCCATTGGCCTCCCCCATCCCCACTGATGCAGCCATCACTGGCTTCCTGGCCCCACCATCCCTCCCCCCCATTTCAGAGCCTTGAGCATTGCACCCTCCCTGGGCACAGTACCTTGTAGAGTGAGAGCCTTGAGCATTGCACCCGCCCAGATACAGTTCCTTGAGCATTGCACCCACCCTGGACACAGTGCCTTGTTGAGCTAACCCAATCGGCACCTTTGGAGATGGCTTACTCTATTGAAACCAGGTTGCCTGTACATTATTCTCAAGGAAATTTACCTAATGGGCCCATGACTGGCCCAAACTGATTGCATCTGGACCTACGCCAGGACGTGGCACAGCGGTTAGCACTGCTGCCTCACAGCGCCAGGGACCCAGGTTCAATTCCTGGCTTGGGTCATTGTCTATGCGGAGTCTGCCTGTGCTTGCATGGGTTTCTGCCGGGTGCTCCAGATTCTTCCCACGGTCCAAAAGACGTGCTGGTTAGGTGCATTGGCCATGCTAAATTCTCCCTCAGTGTACCCGAACGGGCACCGGAGTGTGGCGACTCAGAGATTTTCACAGTAACTTCATTCCAGTATTAATGTAAACCTACTTGCGACGCTAATAAATAAAATGTTAAAAACTTTAAATTTTAAGCTTAAAAAAACTTTAAGATGGCCCTAAAGCAAAGTGCTCGGAGATTTGTGGAGAGTGAGCAGGTCCACCTGCTAGATGCAGTGGAGGAGAAGCACCAGCTGCTCTACCCCACTCAGGACCATGGTCCAAGGGGTCATGCAGCAAGTGCATCATGGGAAGTGGTGGCACCATCTGTGAATGCCAGGACACTGACCCCTCAGTCTGGAGAGCAGTTCCACAAGAAAATAAACAACCTTCTTCAGGCTGCAAGGGTGTGTGCGCATCCCATTCTGAAACCTGTACATGTGCTGTACCTACAATGTCAAAACATCCCCATACACTTCAAAGGCAGCCACCAATGACTCCCCCCCCCTCCACCCCCCACCTCCCCTCCCCTCCCCCCCCACCTCCCCTCCCCTCCCCCCCCCACCCCCCACCTCCCACCTCCCCTCCCCTCCTCCCATACTGCCTTCAACCTCTGTGGCACCCCCCTCCAACCCCCAATCAGCCCCACCCCAGTGGGGACCCATTTTCCAGAAACGGCCACCACAAGCTCCCCAATCCCGACACACGTTCCATCCCGTTCCCTTCCATACATCATGCTTTCAATCCCCCTTATGTCCCCACAGGAGAAGAACACACACAACTGCCATGAGAGGGAGAAGACCGGTGGAGGTATCTCAGAGCTGCAGATGCTCACAGTGTATGAGTAGCAGGCCCTGGAGCTGGTGGGGCGGGGGTGGAGAAACAGGACACACGCGGCTAGATGGGTAACCGGCAGCCAGGTCGGCATCCGGCATGCAAGTGAGCATCAGCTGAACCCTATTCTTAAGTCTTTGAAGTAAGTGCCATGCTACTCGGGCTGTTTTCCCTCCCTTCCCCTAATGTGTGCTTTTTTTAAAAAACAGTGCTTGATCCTGATGCACCAGGCCCTTCTTGTGTCGGCATCCCCGCGCCCCCCCCCCCCCCCCCCCCGCTCCTGAAGATACCCCCCTGGACACCTCGGAGGGAGGCCCTGAAGAATCCTCCGAGGACAGCACCAGTGATTCGGCACAGGCATCAACCACACAACCCACTAACACAGAGACTACCACGACGGTGGGTCATGTTAGTGCTGAGCCACTGATGCACATCGGATGGAGGCGGGAACATCTGAGGGCTCAGGTACATGGAAGTCTGCCGGAGATGAGGATTCAGCTGGCCCCAAGCCAGCGAGCTCTAAATCATAAAGCCCGAGATCCATTCTGCACAGTGGCTTTAGAGAGAGAGGGGAGAGAGAGAGAGAGAGAAAGAAAGAAAGAGAGAGAGAGAGAGAGATAGATTGATAGAAGCATGTCATTGCTTGCATCTACCCCAGATCCACCACCTCCAATCCCTCACTGGGACCAGTTCTCCCACTTGTCAGTGCTGGCAACATAACACAATCTGTGGTGCAACGCTTCTCCTGATTAGGTTGCCTGCCATTGGCATCGTGAGCATGACAGGCAGGGAGGCCATGCAGGCTGGTGTGGGGTTGTGGCCATTGTGCTACCCTGAGCCATTGCCATGAGTGCAACTACAGCATTCTCTTCCAGGCATGTGCTGCAGGTTAGGGACAGGGGCAGACTCCTAATTATCACAAGATGGGTTCCTATTCACTGCAGAGTACATGCAGTATGATTATCGATGTTAACCAGAGCACCCCTGCTTTGAGCACCAGCTGCCTGAACCGATGAGCCCTCAAGCAGCACATGGTGCACTCCCCCAACCCCACTCCTCCTCACTAAAACCCCAGCACTTAGTCCAGTCCCTCACCACACCCCACAGCTAGAAAAATGGAACAGCCCAGTGGCTACAGACAGCAGCCTGACCAGCACTCAGTAAAGGGCCCCACCCCAATGGAACACCCCAGTGGCTGCAGTCAACAGCCTGACCAGCACTCAGTAAAGGACAACACCCCACTCCACAAACACTACATGGAACATCCCTGGGCTTGGGGACAGCACTTACAGTTCTGCAGGAAGTGCCCCACAGCAAGCAGAACGTTTCCAGGCCCTACCTTCAACCTCCCCTGCACTCCGGGGGCTGCAGCCCCATAAAATTTACCTCTTTACCCCTGTTCAACACTGCCAAAACAACTCTCGACGTTTATACAGCAGATCTAAACCCCACCAGCATGACATCACACCATAGCGGGGGCAGATGCTAGCGGGGGATGACGATTCTAGTTGTGCACCCGCTAATAATATGCTAAGGTATATAAACACATGCTCATGTCCATTACGCTGATTTTCAGTGTGATTCCATGCACGCCAAAACAATTAGGCCACGAGACATGTGAAGGAACGGCCGCCCAGCGGGAATCGGCCACCACTCAAGGCTCCCGTCCCGCTGTGGAGAATCGCTCCCTTGATCTCCAATGATTCAGACACGGGAAGATTTGGCTCATTGAAATATCACAAAAGGAAATCTTAACTTGCTGCTTTACTACCGAGTTCTAAAACTATTTTGAATGGAACAAGTTGCATTATCAGAAAGAGTCCTGCCTGATTTGAGAGCTATTTTAATGCTAAACCTGCAGTACTCTTCCATATTATCAAATTACTTTCAGACCCATGTTATAAATTCATAATGGTCATAAAAAATAGGAGCTGAAAAAGGTAATTTACCCATCGAGCCTGCTCCATTATTCAATAAGATCTTGGTTGATTCTCTGATTGTGGCCTCACCGTCACTTCCCCATCTGCGCCCCATAACCCTTCATTCCCTTGTACAAAGAACAAAGAACAGTACAGCACAGGAAACAGGCCCTTCGGCCCTCCAAGCCTGTGCCGCTCCTTGGTCCAACTAGACCAATCGTTTGTATCCCTCCATTCCCAGGCTGCTCATGTGACTATCCAGGTAAGTCTTAAACGATGTCAGCGTGCCTGCCTCCACCACCCTACTTGGCAGCGCATTCCAGGCCCCCACCACTCTCTGCGTAAAAAACGTCCCTCTGATTTCTGAGTTATACTTCGCCCTCTCACCTTGAGCCCGTGACCCCTCGTGATCGTCACCTCCGACCTGGGAAAAAGCTTCCCACTGTTCACCCTATCTATACCCTTCATAATCTTGTACACCTCTATTAGATCTCCCCTCATTCTCCGTCTTTCCAGGGAGAACAACCCCAGTTTACCCAATCTCTCCTCATAGCTAAGGCCCTCCATACCAGGCAACATCCTGGTAAACCTTCTCTGCACTCTCTCTAACGCCTCCACGTCCTTCTGGTAGTGCGGCAACCAGAACTGGACGCAGTACTCCAAATGTGGCCTAACCAGCGTTCTATACAGCTGCATCATCAGACTCCAGCTTTTATACTCTATACCCCGTCCTATAAAGGCAAGCATACCATATGCCTTCTTCACCACCTTCTCCACCTGTGTTGCCACCTTCAAGGATTTGTGGACTTGCACACCTAGGTCCCTCTGTGTTTCTATACTCCTGATGACTCTGCCATTTATTGTATAACTCCTCCCTACATTATTTCTTCCAAAATGCATCACTTTGCATTTATCCGGATTAAACTCCATCTGCCACCTCTCCGCCCAATTTTCCAGCCTATCTATATCCTGCTGTATTGCCCGACAATGCTCTTCACTATCCGCAAGTACAGCCATCTTCGTGTCATCCGCAAACTTGCTGATTACACCAGTTACACCTTCTTCCAAATCATTTATATATATCACCAATAGCAGAGGCCCCAGTACAGAGCCCTGCAGAACACCACTGGTCACAGACCTCCAGCCGGAAAAAGACCCTTCGACCACTACCCTCTGTTTCCTATGGCCAGTTCTCCACCCATCTAGCCACTTCTCCTTGTATCCCATGAGCCTTAACCTTCTTAACCAACCTGCCATGTGGGACTTTGTCAAATGCCTTACTGAAATCCATATAGATGACATCCACGGCCCTTCCTTCATCAACCATTTCTGTCACTTCCTCAAAAAACTCCACCAAATTTGTAAGGCACGACCTCCCTCTTACAAAACCATGCTGTCTGTCACTAATGAGATTGTTCCATTCTAAATGCACATACACCCTGTCTCTAAGAATCCTCTCCAACAACTTCCTACCACGGACGTCAAGCTCACTGGCCTATAATTTCCTGGGTTATCCCTGCTACCCTTCTTAAACAACGGGACCACATTCGCTATCCTCCAATCCTCAGGGACCTCACCCGTGTCCAAAGAAGCGACAAAGATTTCCGTCAGAGGCCCAGCAATTTCATCTCTCGTCTCCCTGAGCAGTCGAGGATAGATGCCATCAGGCCCTGGGGCTTTGTCAGTTTTAATGTTCCCTAAAAAACCTAACACTTCCTCTCTTGTAATGGAGATTTTCTCTAACGGGTCAACACCTCCCTCCGAGACACTCCCGGTTAACACGCCCCTCTCCTTCGTGAATACCGATGCAAAGTATTCACTTAGGATCTCCCCTATTCCCTTGGGTTCTAAGCATAATTCCCCTCCTTTGTCCCTGAGAGGTCCGATTTTCTCCCTGACAACTCTTTTGTTCCTAACGTATGAATAGAATGCCTTAGGATTCTCCTTAATCCTGCCTGCCAAGAACATTTCGTGACCTCTTTTTGCCCTTCTAACTCCCCGTTTGAGTTCTTTCCTACTCTCTCTGTATTCCTCCAGAGCTCCATCTGTTTTCAGTTGCCTGGACTTAACGTACGCCTCCCTTTTCATTTTAATCAGATCCTCAATTTCCCTGGTTATCCACGGCTCTCGAATCCTACCTTTCCTATCTTTCCTTTTTACAGGCACATGCCTATCCTGCAGCCTTATCAATAGTTCCTTAAAAGACTCCCACATGCCAGACGCGGACTTACCCTCGAACATCCTCTCCCAATCAACATCCACCAATTCCTGCCTAATCCGGCTATAGTTAGCCTTTCCCCAATTTAGCACCCTGCCCGTAGGACAGCACTCATCCTTGTCCATTACTATCCTAAAGTTAACAGAGTTGTGGTCACTATTTGCCATATGTTCCCCTACCGAAACTTTGACGACCTGACCGGGCTCATTTCCCAGAACTAGGTCCAGTATAGCCCCCTCTCTAGTCGGGCTATCTACATACTGTTCCAAAGAACCTTCCAGTACGCATTTTACAAATTCCTCCCTGTCCGGACCCCCAGCTCTAAGCACTTTCCAGTCTGTGCCAGGGAAATTAAAGTCCCCCACTACAACAACCCTATTTTTTCTGCACCTATCCAGAATCTCCTGACATATCCTTTCCTCCACTTCCCGTGGGCTGTTGGGTGGTCTGTAGTACACCCCCAGCATAGTGACTGCACCCTTCCAGTTTCTGAGTTCCACCCACAGCGACTCAGTACATGACCCCTCTAAGTTGTCTACCCTCTGCACCGCGGTAATATGCTCCTTAACTAATATCGCTACTCCCCCACCTTTTTTAGCCCCTCCTCTGTCTCGCCTAAAACACTTATACCCCGGAATATTCAGCTGCCAGTCCTGTCCCTCTTTTAACCAAGTTTCCGTCACCGCAACCACATCCAAATTCCGCATAAGCATTAAGGCCCTAAGTTCGTCTGTTTTACCCGTTACGCTCCTCGCATTGAAGCAGATGCACTCCAGACCTCCAGGCCCACTCAGGTCATCCTCCTCCAGAGTGCTCCTCTTCTTAGCTAGCCTTGCCCTGGCCCCCAGCTCAACCCCAGCCTCAGTATTTACTGACCTACTGTTTTGTTCCCCACCCCCCTGGCACACTAGTTTAAATCCTGCCAAAACACTCTAGCAAAACTCCCAGCCAGGATATTTGCTCCCTTCCAGTTAAGGTGTAACCCATCCTTTCTGTACAGTTGCCATCCTGACTTGAAGATTTCCCAGTTATCTATGAATTTAAAACCCTCCCTCTTGCACCAGTCCTTTAGCCACGCGTTCAACTGTAGAATCTCCCTGTTCCGAGCCTCAATAATCTGTCGAACTCAGCTTTGAACATATTCAATGACCCACTCTCCACTGTTTGCTGGAGAAAAGAATGCCAAAGACTGACAACACTCTGAGAAGAAATTCTACCTCATCTCCATCCTAAAATGGAAGATCTCTGTTTAAACTATGCCCCCTGGTTCTAGATTCCCCAATGAGGGGAAACAGCATCCACTGTATCAACCCTAGCACGGGGCAGGCAACACAGCCTTTGGGACTCATGCTTCTAGCTGCAGGGAATAGTCTCGATCTCCCAAACTATATTGTCCCCCGGGTTCGATTCCTGGCTTGGGTCACTGTCTGTGTGGAGTCTGCACATTCTCCTCGTGTCTGCGTGGGTTTCCTCCGGATACTCCAGTTTCCTCCCACAGTCCGAAAAGACATGCTGGTTAGGTGGATTGGCCGTGCTAAATCTCCCTCAGTGTACCCGAAACAGGCACTGGAGTATGGCGACTATGGGATTTTTACAGTAACCTCATTACAGTGTTAATGCAAGTCTACTTGTGACACTAATAAATAAACATTTCAAACATTTACAACCATATTCCTTTTAACTCCCCCACTTGAATTTTCCCCTGCATCACATAGCCATGTTCAGTTTGCTCATCCTCCCTGTTCTTATCTACAGAAGCTGCAAGAACATTAAACCTCAAATAAAAATAAATTACCGCAGAGGCTTGAAATTGGAAATAAAAACAGAAAAGGCGAGATAAGCTCAGCAGGTCTAGCAGCATCTATGGAGACTTAATGTTTTGGATCAAAATGACCTTTTTGCATTAGAACACTGAACCTGTTGGCAAAGTATAAGACTTCTTCATTGCTGCTTTCTGGATTCCCCATACCTTCCTCACTTGCAGTCACATTCTTCAGTTCCTTATCACTGACTAAATATGAAGAACCTACATTAAGGTGTGTGTTAAGGTAACTTGCCCCTCCCTGATGCACTGCAGTGTGTGAAGCTCAGAACTCAGCTCGTCAACCCTGAGTTGAAGTCCTTTGAGTTACAGGGATACTGCAAATGTGGTTTCCATGGATCACATTGGTGTCCACCAGTTCACACATGTTACAGCTACAAGTCACCTGCCCTGCCATATTTACTCTGTTTTATTGAACAAATTGAGTTAAGAAATATCAGTTAATTATTATTTGTAGTTATATTAAGGAATTTAATTAGTTAAGCTGTAATTTTAATACACTACTTAGATCTCCTCAGTGCCTGTTGAAACTACGGTCCCAGTTTTATTAAGAAACTTAAAACTCATAAACCAATCACCTGCCTGCTCATCTAATTATCGCCTCTGGGTTTCAGCTCTCTGCTTTTACTGTCTCTGGCTTCCTCTCTTGGACTACTCTTAAAGTTTTATTTAAAGTTTATTTATTAGTGTCACAAGTAAGCATACATCAACACTGCAATGAAGTTACTGTGAAAATCTCCAAGGAAATCCCCTGGGAAAATCCTCTTATTTCGTAAAGGACCAGGACAGTACTTCCCACCTCACTGCATCAAATTTCCTTATGTACCAAATTCCTAGAGTTAAGCACTCTGTCTTGGAGCACTCAGCTGAGCTGGACTGTCATGTTAAATACTTCAGACATTGGCCCAACCTCCTGTATTTATAAAAGCTTAAACTCTGGAGACCAAAGTCAGGTCCTGCTGGCTAGGAAATCAGTTCTAAACAACTACCGAATTAACTAATCTGCAGCTGCCTTTCAGCATGGAGCTTGTTTGTCACTGACTAAGACTAAAAGAAGTTATAAGTTACTGATGCAGTTAAATGCTACATGCAAACTTGACTAGATTTTGGAAAGAAATAACCTTTAAAATTCCCTTGGTTAGCAAATTCCCATAAGTAACTGCAATCTTGTAATATCTTTGCCTGAACTTAGAATTTTGGTGATTCTTTTTTTAAAAATGTGGTTGAAGCTTCATAAATACAAAAAAATCTTCTACTCTTGAAAAGCATTCGGGAATATAACAACATATGTAAGGCCCTCAAGTGCCACAGCTCTGCTGAGAAACTGCAAAATAAATCCCTTATTGAACCATATGATGATGTAATTGCTGAGCAGTGATGATATCATAACAGCCTCTGTTTTCAATGGATGCAATTCTAGCTAGCATTCTAATTATTAGTACAATTTTTACTTAATTGAAGCCATGGCAAGTAATAGGAATGCATGTGTACATATTCTGGAAAAAGATATTGAGAAAAACAAAAGCATTGGTTGTAATTTTAATATTCAAGGACCAGCCATAAAGCACTCTTGCTTTACTTTCATTAATGAATTATTCAATCTAAACTAAATTAGAATTTTATTACTCATTTCCAACCTTCGAAACTTCTAACAGTATATCTTGTGATGGAAAATATATTCACAACACTGACCTGGACACAAAAGAAAAGCTTGGCGAAGGGACTGAATACAACAATGGAGGAGCACATTGCATTTCCACTTCCAGGAACTGGAGTGATGCAATTGAAATCTTACTTCATTAAAATATCATCTTAGTTGCCAATGCAAGGTTCCAATGTGAAATGAGTTTAGAGTCTCAACATAATTCCAAATACATGCAAGTCTAGCACAGCAGATATCAAACTCAAGAGAAACCAAGCAGTAACATGAAAAAACGTAATTTTTAAGGAATGGAATGCCTAATGTCTGATAAGCCTTCTTCATTGACAAAATCCACAGATTCACCATATTCCTCATTCCATTCTCTAGAAATAAAATAGTTTTTGAACAAAATTCTCTATTGTTCATGTAAATGCCAATCCCTAGTATTTAGTTCCACAACCGGGTGGCATTGCTAGTATTCTATTCTGGGATTCAAGCTATAGGGAAAAGAGAGGACTGACCTGCACCCACTGGCATTTGACCAGACAGTGCTTGATGCTGGCACTGGTTGATAAGTCTAGCAAGGTGTTAGTTTCCCTTGCGTTGAGATGGCTCACATTGATGAGGGCAGAAATTCACCAAATAAAAATGATAAAGCATTGTAAACAGAAAAATAAAAGCTAACTGTAGTGTGGGCAATGCCAAAAGTGATCAGCAGAACTTGCTTACTATTTAAGCAAGTTCTGCTAATCACTTATAACAAAAGGTATTAAAAAAAAAGGAATTTTAAAAAGGTAATGTCTTGCAATTGGCATTAAATTCCTGACCATTTAAAAGGTGTGCTGTTTTCAGGAAAATACATTTGACGAACCTTGTTTCGTTATTTTACAAAAAAAGCGCACAATTTTTCTGATGATATCGCATGCAAATAACATGATGTCACATTGTTAGCGGACAACAAATTTATGAAGTTACTTATATAATATGAAACAGGCCAAACTGCACTCAGAACCCCTCCATTAAAGATTAAAAGGGACAGATCCAGACAAGCTGGCAAAAGGCATGCTTTTAAAATGCAAACAAGGTCTAACACACAAAAGGGAGCCAGACAGGGTGGCACCAAAGGAAACTAAATTAAAGGTATACCCTCATCTAATCAAATCAGCACCACTGACCTAATCAAGTGATCACAGTAAGAAGTCTCACAACACCAGGTTAAAGTCCAACAGGTTTATTTGGTAGCAAATACCATAAGCTTTCGGAGCACTGCTCCTTCGTCAGATGGAGTGGAAATCTGCTCTCAAACAGTGCAAACAGACAGAATCAAGTTGCAGAATACTGATTAGAATGCGAATCCTACAGCCAGCCAGGTTCTCCAAGGCGGCCTTCACAACACACGACAGCGCAGAGTCGCTGAGCAGAAACTGATAGCCAAGTTCCGCACACATGAGGACGGCCTAAACCGGGATGTTGGATTTATGTCACATTATCAGTAACCCCCACAGCTTGCCTCCTGGACTTGCAGAATTTCACTAGCTGTTCTGTCTGGAGACAATACACATCTCTTTAACCTGTGTTTAATGTTCCCTCCACCCACATTGTCTGTACATTTAAGACCTGGCTGGCTGTAGGATTCGCATTCTAATCAGTATTCTGCAACTTGATTCTGTCTGTTTGCACTGTTTGAGAGCAGATTTCCACTCCATCTGACGAAGGAGCAGTGCTCCGAAAGCTTATGGTATTTGCTACCAAATAAATCTGTTGGACTTTAACCTGGTGTTGTGAGACTTCTTACTGTGTTCACCCCAGTCCAACGCCGGCATCTCCACATCATGACTAATCAAGTGATATCAGGAAGCCTCCATAGAAACACCTAAGGAGAGGATTAACATAACTCAGGAAGCCTTCTTGGCCTCAAAAGACTTCCTGAGATCAGCCAAACACCCATTGTTCAAGAAACCCCGGAGATTCTAGACCATTGATAAACCCATCGGACAGAAACGATTACCATACTTAAACATCGATACTGTACTTAAAAACATCAAAACAGAATGGTCAGAGTCAAATACTGTAAACAAAACATTAACATTTGAATCATACAACAAATCAAAGTTCGAGTATAACTGTAGCCCATTGCGGCGGGCTTTTAGAGTGCTTTTGGAACAGTGCTGTTTGTATATCCTGATTGCACCTCCGTCGACGTTAATAAAGCTGTACTGCTGTTGAACCTGACTCTGAGTCCGAAGTGGTCGTGTTCGCCCACTCGCGCTAACAACATTTCCACATGATTTACAGCACTTTTCATATGCTTAAGTACAGAGGTCTGGTAAACACATTTTTGAGAAGATGGTGCTGCTTTAAAAAAAATACATTTGGCACAGGATGCTCAAACAGTTATAGAGGTTATCAAGATTTCAGTAAAGAATTAAAGACTAAGCACTGCTAGTTAGAAACTTACAGTGAAAACTGTGATGATACATTATTACAATAAAATAATTAGGCACAGGCATATTATTGAGCAAATAGGCTTTAGTTGATCACATTCTAAATGAAGTGAATCTTTGGTTAACCATCTGTGTGATGTATGGTCAGCATAGGTTAATTGAACAACCTAGGTTAATTGCTACAAAGACATTATTTAATTTTGTTAATTCTTATAAGTGTATCATTACTGTGTAAATTCCTAATGATTACTGAATAATCAAGATATCAGTATGAAAACAGCAGCAGTAAAGTCCACTGTTGGGAGCGTGAGACATATCAGCAATATTAGTCTAGGACTGCTTATGCCTGCAGCAAGAAAAGTAGCCTACTGTTAGATACACAGCTCCCTACTCATTATTAATTCATGAAAATGTTGTGCTTTTTCCCAGCTAATGATTGTTTAGCAATGAGTACAGAGACAAATATTTTAGAGGCACATGTAATTTCTTCTTGAAGAAACTGTCATTAAAATTTGGAGACTAAAAGACAAGCAGGTTCCCAATTTATAAAAATAATGGACTAAATGAGGTTTAATATAGATAGATTTAAGCCAAATAATTCAAAACCACTTTAGGCAACGTTTATTTATAGCAGTAAATAACAAATAGCTTCAAAATGTCTATTTTATAAAACTGTTGTTGTCAAGTAACTTGTCTTGCATAAAGTTTACTCACTGGCTAATAGAGAAGAAAGGAACATTGGCCTTTTAGAGATTTTTTTAATACCCCTTTTAATCTTTACTACCCTTTAATTAGTTACAAAAAAAACGATAAAGAAATTACTTTTAGTGTTTGTTTTACTTACAGAATGGCTGATATTTCCCCCATTCTAGCTGAATGCAACATTACTTTGTGCAAAACACAAGGATAATGGGTCATGTTTGAAAGTAGGAGTGTTTACATGCTGAAAAATAGCACTTCATCATATACATGCTTCCATCTCTCCTGGATCCATTCTTCACATGGCCATATTGATTCCAAGAATCTGGAAATATTTATATTCAGCCAAGTTAAGGAAGAAGTACTGATCCAGAAACAAAATAAAAATATATTGTGTTAAACTATATGAAAAACATTTAAGGATAAAATATGATTTTCTGTTTGTGGTCAATATTTGAACAGATGCCACTAAATGATTTTTTTTAAATGAGGATTTTGAAGTTTTTGGGCAATTTGAAGTTTTTGAACATTTTTTTCTAAAGGAATATTCAGAAAGATCTTTGTGGCTAAAATGGAGAGGGTTTGCTTGGGGTTCCTTTATATAAACAATGCCAGTAACACTCAGTATGCAAAGCTGCTCCCCTGCCAGCCTGAAGTAAGTAGAACAAATAATATGGAACTGCTAAGCACAGGGTGATAATGGCGGCAGGCAAAGCAGCAAGTGCCTCCTGGCACTTTCACTGCACAGTCTTCCTCTTTCCAGATGGATTAATTTTTAATGACAAGTTGCTTTTCCTTTTCCAACGGGGAGAGAATAAGGAATGCTTTCCAAAAATAGCCGAGCTTGTCAGAATTGTTAACTGTCACACAGCCTGACATCAAACATAATTTCATCAAGGTGCATAGAAATTCACTCAGAATAAGAATTACCTCATGCAGTGTTAGATAAAGCTTAAGCTGAGGAGCAGAATTAGAGATAGGAAAAATTTCAAACAATCCATGCTGAAAATTCCAATTTTAAATTGCACAATAATTTAAAAAGAATACTTTCCTGCAGTTTAAACATTACACTCAATTACTTTCATTAATGCTTTAAGAAAAAAATCTGATTTCATCTCAAAATACTTTTTTCTCTGAATCATGTATTAGTTATCTTATCAATTACAATTTTTGATTTTTGTCCAGGCAAGGAAAATTTTAAGGTGCAAATGACAGCAAAACGCTTTGCCATGTTCTGCAACTACCTCTCATCCTGAAAATGTTGAAAGCTTTCTGAGCTAATTTTAGACTCCTGTTACAACACCTTCGCAGTTCTCTTTAACCCATTCAGTCCTAGCTCATGTAATGCACAAATGTATCACTATTGCCCAATATTCTTAAAATAACATTAGCACTTTGACAGTTATTTAAAGGGCATATCAGCAACTTACAAATATTCATATTTTTATTTTAGCTAAGTATTTTGGAGCTAATGGTGGATCAATGAAATCTTTGTATTGTAAAATTGCTTTAATTATTTTTAACGCTTGTTGCTTAGTTTAGAAACTTTTGGGATGATCAGGTTAAAAAAAGACATTGTCCAATCATCACTGATAATTTAAATAGAATCTTTCACATGCTGGCTGCTCAGTCATCCTTCTGCACAAGGCTTTTTCTTCAGAATGAAGATGTTTCATGAATAGTGATAAAGTCCATATACTTACATCTGTTTCTTGTTTCAAATACCATTCATTAAAATACAAAGAAATAAATGTGTGCAATATTGCTTTGTGCGGAGGTGAAAATAGACTCTGGATTTGTTTCTTCCAAGTCACTTGGTGTTGGCATATCTTTTGTTGAAGTGGTAGTGCCTGATAATATTCTGCTACAAAGAAGAGAAAGTGAAGGGGCTAGCTCCATAAAAAAAAACTATGCTCCTTTCGCCATCTGTTTGGAAAATATTTTACCTTTAGCAACAGATTGATGGATGGTTTGTGTACTCTCACTGTTGACCTCCCTCTTTGTAAGTTTCTGGCAATTGCAAAACAGATTCAGCAGATGCTGTGAGTGTGGGGGCAGGGTGAAGAATATATAACACATTGCTGAAATTTATTACAAAAAAGCCATGTTCTTTTCATGCCATTCCTGCAAAGTATTACAGGAAAAATGACATTATTGCGCACTTTGCTAACCTATCATACTTTACATGGTATCCTTATCCATAAAGGTTGTTACTATCATTTTAGAACATAATTTTCAAAGAAATCATATGTTGACATAATTACGATTATATTTTAACATTTTGAAATCAATACTGTACATTTGTTGCCTCTGAAGCACTGTAGTTACCTTAGAATTATGCAGTACAGGTGGGGGCAATTCAGTCCATCATGTCTGTGCCAGCCCTTTAAAAGAGCTGTCCAATTTGTCGCACTCCCTATTCTTCACTTGGCATTACCTTGCAAATTTTTTCTTTTCAATTACATATTCAATTATGTTTTGAGAGTTACTATTGAATCTGTTTCCACTAATTTTTCAGGCAGTGCATTCCAGATCATAAAAATTCATTGCGTAAAAAATTCTCAACTCCACTGCAGGTCAATTCACCAATTATCTTCAATCTGTGTCCCCCTTCTGCCAGTGGAAACAATTTCTCCTCATTTACTCTCATCAAAACATTTCATGATTCTGAAAACTCTATTACATTTTCCCTCAACCGTCTCTGCTTTAATAAAAAAATTCCCAGAGTTTCCAGTATCGCCATAACATTGAAGTCCCTCATTCCTGGTATTATTCTGGTTAATCTCCTTTCCAAGGTCAACATCTTTTTGAAAATGTGAACAACATGCTTGTTAATGCCTAACTGGTGATATATGAAGGTTTAGCATAACCTCCTTGTTTTTTGTTTTAGTGGCAAAGTGGGGAGCGCTTCCAGAGGGCCACGTGGTCGGCGAAGACCCTATGGATTGTCCCGGCAGTCAGCTAAGCCAATCAGCAGGAAGACACGTACCACTGGTCAGGGAGGGACTCTGAGTTGGAGCAAGGAGGTCGACTAGATCAGTTGCATTGTAATTTAGTCTGAACTTGTTGTATATATATATATATATATTATTCTTTATTTGCTAATAGAGGCTTTGTTGATTCAAGCCACGTTGAGTTGCCCTCAATCTATTACATTAATGACGAGGCAAAACATTGAAGTCGCTGAGGATCGAAGTATCCAGCTAACAGGGGAGGAGATTTGAGCGTCGAAAGCAAGAAGCAGCAAGGTATACTCACTTAGCCATGCCCATAATTGGAAAACTTGAGCCATTTGACCCCTAAGCACACAAATGGGGACAATACATAGAACGACTGCATTCGTGACAATTGAAACAACCTCTGAAGAAAAGCAAAAGGCTATTTTGCTTACAGTTTGTGACTCTCAGATTTACAGTTTAGTGAGAGCTTTAACATCGCCAGATGCTCCAGACATGAAGGGGCGATTTTTCAGTCTCGCTGTGCCTGGTGTAAATTATGACAATCCCGGAAAATTGTGTACAGGCCTGAAATCAGGTTTTGAGCCCGGCACCAACGGTTTGCAATTGTCCCAGTCCCTTTCTACTGACACGAACCAATCATGCAGGCCAATTAGCATGTTTAAAGTAGCATTTAAATATGCCTACCCATTCAACACTGGATTCTCACAGCTCCCAGGATCTTCCATGAATCACTTTTGGTCTCCACTAGCAGAGAGCCGGCACGATGGCCACATGATGGCGCGCTCAGAGACCATTGAAGCCCCAGGGTGGTGGGGGACGTAGCTGGGTGGAGCCCATCTGACAGCGACCTGACAGGGGCCACTTGGCACACTGGCAGTGCCTACCCAGTACATTAGCAGTGACAGCTGGGCACAGCTGGTGTGCCAAGGGGATAGGGTCTGAGTGGAGGGGGGGGGGGGGGGGGGGGGGTTGTGCAAGAAGTGGTCGTGCATAGGGAGTCGGGCAGGGGTGGAGCATGAAGGGGGGACATGTCAGGTGACATGTCAGGGTCATAAAGGACGGCATGTCAGAGGTCATAAAAGGGGACTCATTGGGAGGGCTCCAATGCCCTGATGCTTGTGACCTATGTCAGAGAGGGGGGGTGGGGAAACAAGCCACCAATGGGGGTTGTCCAATTTCCATGGAGGGAGGGACTCACCCAGTGCACTGAGAGATTGGGTCACCCTTCAAAACGGCACCCGATTACTTTGTAGCCAGGTGTATTTAGGTCCCACCCCTCCCAGAACCGGCACGCAACTCATCACTCTCCCAAAAAATGACTAGAGTGTGGGACGATTGCGGTATGGTCCATGCCGGACAGACCAGTGTGGATCGCTCCAGTTTTCTCGCCGTAATGACACTTAGTTATTTTATGTAAAATTTCTTCCCCAAGTCTTTTGACCAGATTGTGGATCTGGTCAAAAATCATTTTAACCCCTGACCCTTGATCATTTTGCTGAGACACAAACCTCATACGGTGATCCATGAGCCAGGGGAAACAGTCTCAGACTTCATGGCAACACTTAGGGGACTGGCAGAACACCACAAATTCAGCCCAGCTTTTGCAGAAATGTTAAGGGACAGATTGGTTTGTGATATAAACAACTTAATAATACAAAAAAATCTTACTGGTGGAGACCGAAATTACCTTAGAAAAAGCTGTGGAGCTGACCCCGGGCGACTGACAGGCATAACAGAGTTCCAAGGTTTACAAGATAAATTGTTTATGGTGGGAAATGGCTGTGGTGCAAAACAGGTGCAGGTGCAATTAAGAAGTGCAACAATGTAGGCTGAAGTATGTTTTTGATGTGGGGGAAAACCCTCCCAAGATGTTTGTTGATGAAAGAATGTGTGCTTCAAGTGTAACAAGAAAGGTCACTTAAAAGTGTGCTGCAGAGCAAAGCAACTAGTTCAGTCAGTGACAAAAAAAAGTAGCGACTATTAGCTTAACTCTCTTAAACAATTTGGAAGGGGAGCCTGGCAAGAGATTTGAGTTTTTCACCCTAAACGAGGTCCAGCTAAGCAAAGTGCCCCCAGTAGAGATAACTTTGCTGGTGAATGGCAAAGCACTCAGGAGGGAGGTCGGTCGATACAGGATGGCGCCTTAGAGGAACAGGCATTTTGTTATCTTCAAAACAAACTCCAACCGTCAACATTAAGTGTGTCAGGTGCCATTTTGTCGATCTATACTGGAGAGACATTGCAGACTTTAGAGACATTGCAGACTTTAGAGACATTGCAGACTTTAGGCACAGCAACAGTAATGGCGGCATATCAGAACCAAACAGCAAAACTGCCGGTCTTTGCAATCAGAGGTCACAGACCTTGTTTAGTGGGCCCTGACTGTTTGAAGCAAATACAGCTAAACTGGCTGTAAATATTAAACCCAAGGGATGGAGGTTTTCAGGAGCTACTGTATAAACATTCCGAAGTCTTCAGAGATTTGTTAGGATTTGTTAGGAAGGGGAACTAAAGCTAAAATCTATCAGGAAGCGACGCCTAAATTTTTTCAGGCCTGCCCGGTGACTTATGTCCTTCATTTGAATGTGGAAATCGAGCTCAAGAGGCTGGAAGACTTGGGTATCATAAAGCCTGTACTATTCTGCATGTGGGCTGCACCCCTAGTCCCCATTTTGAAACTGGATCAGACAGTAAGAAATTGTGGGGATTACAAATTAACTGTTAATAGAGGAGCACAGACAAACCCAGAATTGAAGGTCTCTACACTAAACTAGCAGGAGGTTTACTTAACCTATCAATATCTCTTTGTAAACTGTTTATATCCCTCTTGCAAATTGTCTTTCCACCTATTTTTGTATCGCTTGCAAATTTGGCTACAGTACATTTGCTTCCTTCTTCCAAGTCATATTGTAAACAGTTGCAGTCCCAGCACTGATTCTGATGCCAACACGAAAAAGAACCCCTTATTCCAACTCACTGTTCCCTGCCCATTAGCTAATTTTCTACCCATGCCAATATACTACCACCAACACCAGGGGCTCTTATCATATGATTTAATCTTTCATGAAGTAGCTTGTTAAAAGCCTTCTGGAAGTCCAAACACAACACATCCACTGGTTTGGCACTATCCATTCTGGTAGAGACTTCCTTGAAATACTCTACTAAATTAGGCAGGCACGATTTCCTTTTCATGAAGCCATGCTGACTCTGATTGATTAGATTAGGATTTTCCAAACATGCTGCTATTACTTCCTTAGTAATTGATCCCAACATTTTTCCAACAACAGAAGCTAGGCTAATCAATTTATAGTGACACGTTTTTTGATTCCCTCCCTTTTTGAATAGGGGTGTCAGATTGGCAGTTTTCCAATTCTCTGGTACTTCTTCAAAATCCAAGGATTTTTAGAAAATTATAACCAATGCATCCACTATCTCTGTAGCTACTTCTTTTAGGATCTTCAGAGGCAAGCCATCAGGGCCAGGAGGCTTATCTGCCTTTAGGCCCATTAGTTTGTCTAATACTACTTCTCTAATGCTGCTATTACTTCCTTAATAATTGATCCCAACATCAGTTAATTCCTCCCCCATATTCTTTAGAATTAATGGGATGTTCAAAGTATCTTCCCCTGTAAAGACTGATGCAAAATATCTGTTTAACTTCTCTGCCATTTCGTGTCCCCCATAATGTGAAAATTAGGTTGTAATTCCAGCAATGGCCAAATATTTAATTCACTTTGTCCGGCAAGATTAAGGATGCCCACTTCAAATAAAACACCATGGGGTTTGCTGGGACTTGTGAAACTATAGTTAAAAACAGTTAAAAAAACTGCAGATGCTGGCATGGAAATTAAGTTACAACAACAATGGCAGTCAACTCTGTCAGCAAAAATGGAAACAAGGCCTTACTGAGGCCAGCAATTGCGCATTCAGGAAAGAGACTAATCTAACCTTGTGTCACTTTCATAAACACTGCATTCCCGGCCTTGGCCACAGGATGAAACAAAGACAAGTTACCATGACAAATACCAAAAAACAAGATATGTTGACATATCACGTGAATGAAGGAGATGGTTTTCTATTGGATAAGGGCAAAAAAGCTCTGCTATGATTGGTGGACTATGTATAAAAATGAAGGATTAGAAAGTTGCCCATTTCTCATTTGCTGTAATTAACTATAACTGATAATTACCTGTATGAATCAACAGAACATCATAGTGAAATTCACTGTATCTGTTCTCCTTGCTAGGAAGTAATAAAAGCTTAGGAAATTGAGTACTCACCGGGCATTGTCTGGTTAATCCTCAAAAATAACTATCTCTCCAGATTAATTTTCTAAGGGGTCTATGTTCACCTTGACCTCTCCCTTTCTTTTTTATATACTTAAATAAGCTCTTTGTCAGTTTTTATATTCCTCACTATTTTGCATTTGTAGTTTATTTTCTCTCTTTTTATTATCTTTTTAGACCTCCTTTGCTGGATTCTGAAATAATCAGTGCTATCACCAACCTTTGCCTCCTTATATGCATTTTCTTTCACTTTAATACTCTCGTTATAAATTGCTTAGGTTCAAACCACATTGTGTGTCATTGCTCACATCATGAAGGTCCATTTGTGTGCACAATGTACCAAGACTATCTATGGTTAGATAGTTGGAAATTATCTTGTGATAAGAAACATTTATTAACACAGGTCTTGAAAGCAGCCTCAGACTGGCAGTCAGTTTGGGAGATTGAGAGACTCAAAGGGAAGAAATGCTGGCAAGCAAGCATGGCTATCTTTCTACCTACAGTTTTTCAGAACCAAATCAGATCTTCACTACAAAGGCTCGACTAGAGCTTTGATTAGAGGAAAACTAGAAATCTCCTGTTGCAAGAACTCAGGATTCAGAACCAGAAACTCCCAACCTCCATTTTCTTTCGTGAACGAAATCATCAGAGACCTGCAGATTTCATCTCAAAGAATAATAGTCACTTTTGGACACTTTAAACATCTAAATGTATGCTCCCTCTTTTGTAATAATTTTTTCTTGTGTGTGCACGTGTTGAGTGAGTGTGTGAACAGGTTCTGTTGTGATTACATTTGGAAGTTGAGAAATAAACATTTAACTTTTATTTACAAACTTATGAAAAAATCTACTTCGTGTTTGTCAAGAGTCACAGCACTCAAGGGGTTAGAACATTTCTTCTTTAAAACATGTCCTGTTGTGGTTAGTCTAGAAGTAGAAAAAAGGGGAAACCATCCTATCTCTCCTCTATCTGATTTTAGAATTCAGCAAAAGATGATCAAGAAGTTGATAAAGAAAACAAGAATGTGAATAAACTAGAAAGAGGCACAAAATAACAGATTGTAAAGCTTCAATAGGTATATAAAAAGGAAGGTAATAGTGAAGAAAAGAATATTGTAAAAAGATAGGTCCCTAGATGCAGGGCCAAAAGGAATTATAATGGTGAATAAGGAAATTGCAGAGACTTTAGATGAAAACTTTGTATCTAATGAAATGTTTGGCAAATGGGTGAGAGATTTTAAAAGATCTCTAAGGTAGGGCCAGGAGTGCATTTTGGTTTTCAAAAACAGTCAGTACACAATACAGTTTATACAAAATTAGGGCTCCTGGGATTGGAAGTAAATTATTAGCATAGATTGAGAATTTATTAACAGACAGAAACAAAAGAAAAAAGAAATCGGTCATTTTCTCTTTGGCAGGCTGTACAGTGCAAGGATCAGTGCTTAGGCACCAGCTGTTTATAATTGATATGAATGATTTAGATGGACAAAGTGCAATGGTATCCAAGTTTGCTGACAATACAAACTTAGGCAGAAAAGTAAGTTGTAAGGAGGACATAAGGAGTCTGCAAAAAGGTTCAGACATATTGAGGGCGTGGACAAGAATGTGGTGATTCAATAATTTGACAGTAAGAAGTCTCACAATACCAGGTTAAAGTCCAACAGGTTTATTTGGTAGCAAAAACCACTAGCTTTCGGAGCGCTGCTCCTTCGTCCTTCGCTCCGAAAGCTAGTGGCTTTTGCTACCACATAAACCTGCTGGACTTTAACCTGGTGTTGTGAGACTTCTTACTGTGTTTACTCCAGTCCAACGCTGGCATCTCCACATCGTGGCTACATTTAACTCCAGACCCACAGCAATGTGGTTGACTCCGAAAATGCCCTCTGAAATGGCCCAACCAGTAACGTCCACATCCCAGGAAAGAATAAAAGAAAATACTATGGAGAAGTATGAAGTTGTTCACTTCCTGAAGAAAAATATTCAGAGGGACCTGGGTACTCCAGTACACAAGTCACAGGAAGTTATATTGAAAGTACAGGAAATATAGGAAAGCAAATAGTGTATTTACGTTTATTACAAAGAAAATAGAACATTACAATATTAAAAACTTTATTGTAGTTATAGAGACCATTCCTGAAGTAACTAAGGAAAGATATACTTGCCTTCAAGGGAGTGCAAAGGTTCACTCAACTAGTTCCTGAAGTGGAGATTGAACAGACTCAACCTATATTCACAAGAGCTTACAAGCATGTAAAATTATGAATGGCATTTGATAGAGTCATTGCTGGGAGGTTAGTTCCCCTGACTGTGGCCTAGGCCTAGGAGTCAGAGACTCATAAAGGGGTTGGCCATTTAGGATGTTATGAGGATAATTTTTTTCATTCAAAGAGTCATAAATCTTTGGAATTCTTTGCTCCAGAGAGCTGGGCTGCTCAGAACTAAATATGTTCAAGACAGAGATCAGTAGATTGTGAACCACCTTGGAACATTTTATTTTGTTAAAGGTGTTATATAAATTCAAGTTGTTGGTGAGTAATTGCTCTCGTGAGGGCATATCATTACTTTAAAGTTATTGGCTGCAGGATGCCATTGGTGTTCAGAATCAGCTTGACTCCAGACAAAAGGTACACGAGTCCTTAGAGTAGAAAGTTTTACAATGCAGGGAATATAACTGCAATACGGTGACAAATTAAATGCTATAGCTGCAGTTAATTTAAATGTATAGTTCGCATAGACATTGCCACGCTCTGTACATTTAAATATCTAAACATATTAAATATTAAACTGGGAGCGAAGTTCTAAGCATGAATTGCAGATCTTTTTTATGTATAATAATGAGGTACTACATGATGCAACCAATGCTGCAGCTATATTTTGAGGTTGGTGGCTGCATTGTAACTGTGACACATTAAATTGTCGACCAGATTAACCTAAAGTGTTCAAGAGAGAAATATACCTTTTTTCCAGGTCAAATTAAATTATTTAATTGCATTTCAAAATCAAGTTCACAGAAATAATAGAAGCCCAGAATGAGAAAGAGCTACTTGACTCACTGAAGCTCTCAGAAGTCAAATTAGTCTTCAACAGTAGGGTAAAACAAGTGATAGTGAATCAACATCGCATTTTAACCTGTGTAGAAAAAAAAATCAGGCTTGATGTTAAATAAAATGTGGATTTGCTATCATATGTTTTGCACTATTGCCAAAGAAATTCAGCCTGGAATTTATCAGGATTAGCTTAGGCCTTTACTACTATGAGCTCTCAGCTCTGCACTTGATATAGAAATGTAAGGAATGGCAGAATTTTCAACATGTGCATGATTTCGGTTTTCCTCGCATTAGGCCTTGGTTGGACTGAGCTATGTATATGAATATGTTGTGGGTGCTCTGAATATTGCTGACAGTCATTAATTCTTTGGGGAACCATTGCAAAATCCACTGCATCACAACTGGCTCAAATGCACAAAGGGAGCAGGATGAAAATTGGGAAAAAAACATTGATAGGAGATTTTATAGTTAGCATAACAGGTAGGCGATTCTGCAGACATGATTTTAGTATAGAATGTTGTCTCCCTGGTTCTCAGATTGTCACTGAGCAGCTGCAGAACACTCAGGTGAGGGATGAACAACCAGAGGTCATAAAGTCATTAGGGCACAGAAAGAGATCTCCCCATCAAATCTATGGCAGCTCTATGTAGAGCTACCCAGTTAATTTCATTCCCACACCTTTTCCCCATAATCCTGCAACATTATTTCCCTTAATTGCAGATCCAATTTCCTTTTGAAACCTTTGATCATGTTCGCTTCAAACAGCCTTCTAGGAAGTGAGTTTCAGGTCATTACCACTCATTGCATAAAAAGGTTCTTTGTCACAATGGTCCACATCGGTATCAAGGGCATTGGTACTAAGATGGCTGAAGTCCTATTGGCAGATTTTAGGCAGCTAGGAAGGAGACTAAGTAGTAACTTAAAGGTAGCAATCTCTATTATTCCCTGTGCTGCATGCTAGTGATTAGAATGTGTGGTTGGAGGGGTGGTGCAAGAAGGAGAGTTTTAGATTATTGGGTCATTGGGACTGGTTCGGGGGACATGGAAACTATACATGCAATTTGGGTTCACACTCAACAGAATCAGGGCTAATTCCCCTGCTGTCTGGGTTTGCTCGTGCTGTGGAGAGGGTTTGCTCATGCTGTGGAGAGTGGTGGGAAACAGGATGAAGCATTAGAAAAGAGACACAAGGTGCAATAAGGATTGGGAAAGACAGAGGTAACGCAAAAAGGTCCAAATTAGGTTTACAGTGCACATATGCAAATACACAAAGCATGCCAAATAAGGTTGGTGAGCAGCAATTGCAAATAGCAATGTAGGAAAATGATGTTCTGGTGATAATTGATACCTGGCTCAAAAAAGAACAGGACTTGGTATTAAATATTCTTGGATACAACAAGTCATTCAGGAAAGATAGGGAAGGAAAAATAGGAAGGGGTGGTAGTATTGAGTAAGGAGAATATTACACTACTGGAGAGAGAGGATGTACCATAGAAAGCATTCTTTCTGGTTGTATCACAGCTTGGTATGGCTCCTGCTCTGCCCAAGACTGCAAGAAACTACAAAAGGTCGTGAATGTAGCCTAATCCATCACGCAAACCATCCATTGACTCTGTCTACACTTCCCACTGCCTCGACAAAGCAGCCAGCATAATTAAGGACCCTACGCACCCCGGACATTCTCACTTCCACCTTCTTCAGTCAGGAAAAAGATACAAAAGTCTGAGGTCACGTACCAACCGACTCAAGAACAGCTTTTTCCCTGCTGCCGTCAGACTTTTGAATGGACTTACTTTGCATTAAGTTGATCTTTCTCTACACCCAAGCTATGACTGTAACACTATATTCTGCACTCTCTCGTTACCTTCTCTATGAATGGTATGCTTTGTCTGTATAACACACAAGAAACAATACTTTTCACTGTATGTTAATACAGGTGACAATAATAAATCAAATCAAATAAATCAAATCAAATCAGGATTATGGATAGAATCTATTTGGGTAGAGTAAAGAAACAATAAAGGAAACATAACACATCTGGGTGTATTGTATTGTCCACAAACAAGTGGAAAAGATAAAGAGGAGCCAATTTTTAGGATTTTTAAAAATGCATTCATGGGACATGGCAGTCGCTGGCTGCCAGAACTTATTGCCCATCCCTAGTTACCCTTGGAGGGCACTTGAGAGTCAACCACATTGCTGTGGTTCTGGAATCACATGTAGGCCAAACCGGGGAAGGACTGCACATTTCCTTTCCTAAAGGACATTAGTGAACCAGATGGGTTTTTATGACAATCAGAAATAGTTTCATGGTCATCAGTAGATTCTTAATTCCAGACATTTTTTATTGAGTTTAAATTCCACCATCTGCCGTGGTGGGATTCGATCCCAGTTCCCTAGAACATTAGCTGAGTTCCTGGATTAATAGTCTCGCGGTAATACCACTAAGCCATTATCTCCCCCTAGGTGAGGTGCAAAAGCTAGGGCAGTGACAATTGGGCAACTTTAGTTGAACTAATATAGAGTGGGATAGTAATTGTGCAAAGGGCAGGGAGCGAGAACAATTTCTAATGTGTGTTGAGGAAAATCTTTCTTTATCCATATGTTCCCAATGCTGGATCTGGTTCTCAGTAATGAGGTGGGTGAAGTGGATCAAATGACAGAAAGGAAATATTTAGTGAACAGTGATGATGCTATCATAAGGTTTAGAAAATTAACCAAGGAAAAGGCAAATAACAATCTAGAGCCAAAGTACTTAATTGGAGGAGGACCAATTGTAGCAGGTCAAGAATGGATCCGACCAGGTAGATTGGAATCAAATATTGGAAGGCAAAACTGTAACAGAACAATGGGCTTCTGTCAAAGCAGAGATGATTCAGGCAGAGTCAGAGTATATTCCCATGAAGGGGAAAGGTACATCAACCAAAGACAGAGCTCTCTGATAACAAAAGGGATACAGTAGGATGAAGCAGAAATAAAAATGAACATGACAGATGTCAGGTTGGTAATAAAAGGGAGAACCAGGTTGAAAATGGAAAGTTCAGAGTTGAAGTGAAAAAGGAAATGAGAGGCAAAGAGATGTATGAGTGTGGCAACTAAAATAAAATAGAATCCAAAAGATTTCCATAGATATATAAATAGTGGTTTTGTGGAAAGATGGTGGAGTTGATTCGGAAACAAAGGGGGGGGGGGATCTACATATCTGCAAATAGCATGGCTGAAGTACAAAATTAATACTTTGTATCTGTCTCTACCTGCTGTCAAATTCATTGTGACAGAGATGGTAGCTGAGATACTGAATGGGCAAAAATTAATTAAAAGTGGCATCAGAAAGACTGGCTGTACTTAAAATTGCTAAGTCACCAGGACCAAATGGGATGCATTCCCAGATGCTGAAGGAAGAAAGAATGGCAATTATGGAGACACCGGCCATAATCATTCAACCCTTCTTAAATACAGGGGTTTTTGCCAGAGGACAGAAGATTTTCAAATGTTACACCCTCTTCAAAAAATGCAAAGATAAACCCATCAACTACAGACAAGTAAGTTTAGCTCTGAGGTGATAAAGCTTTTAAAAATGATAATCGGAGTCAAAATGGACTTGAACACATGCGGATTAATTATTGAATGCTAGGAAGGGTTAATTGAAGGCGAATTGCATTGAGCTATAAATTTTCTGTTGAGGTAACAGAGAAGATTGATGAGGGTAATGCGGTTGACCTGGTGTATGTGGGCTTCCAAAAGGACTTTGATCACAATTCCACAAAATAACTTTGCCAGCAAAGTTGAAGCCCATAGATTAAAAGTGACAATGGCAACATGTATACAAGTTGGCTGAATGATAGGAATATTAGTGGTGAATGGTTGCTTTAGGAGCTAAAGGGATTGTGGTGTTCCCGAAGGGTTGGTAGAAGGACCATTGCTTTTCTCAAGATACATCCATGATCTAGACTTGGGTGTGCAGGGTACAATTTCAAAATGCGCAGTTGTCACATAATTTGAATGATTTGTGAATTGTGAGAAGGATAATAATGAACGTAAAGAGGACATACGCTGGTGGAATAGGCAGACATGTGGAAAATTAACGTTAATGTGGAAAAGTGTGAAGCGATGCATTTCAATGTAAGAACAAGGAGATATAATGTAAAATAAAGGGTGTAATTCTAAAGGTGCAGGGAAAGAAAGGTCTGGGAATGTGCATGCACAATTGTGCAGGGCAAGTTGAGAAAACAGGTAGAAAAGTATATGTGATTCTGGGCTTTATTGTAAATAGAAACATTGAGTCCAAAAGAAAGAAATTTACGATTAATCTTTATAAAAGACTAGTTTAACCCAAGTGATATACTATTTTAAGTTCTGGGCACATATTTTAGGAAGGATATGAAAGCTTTAGAGAGGGTATAGAAATGATTTATGAGAATGGTTCCACGGATGAGAGACTTCAGTTGCATGGATAGGTTTGAGAAGCCTGGGTTGTTTTCCTCAGAGAAAAGAAAGCTGGGAGACATTTGATAGAGATGTTCAAATCATGAGGAGCTTCAACAGTGCAGGCAGGGAGAAACTGTTTCTGTTGGTGAGATGGTTAAATGATGTGGAAATGCCGGCGTTGGACTGGGGTAAACACAGTAAGGAGTCTAACAACACCGGGTTAACCTGGTGTTGTTAGACTCCTTACTGAGATGGTTAAAACCAGACAACACCGATCTAAGGTAGTTGACAAAAGAACTAATGCAACTCAGGAAAGACCTGTTTACAAGTGTCTGGGAGACACTGCCCGAGAGAGTAGTAGGGTCAGGTTCAATTATGGCATTCAAAAGGGAATTGGATAAGCACCTGAAGAGAAGAAAAATTGCAGGATGATAGAGAAAACACAGCGTGGGACTAGCTGAGTTTCTCTCGTAGAGAACAAGCACAGACACGATAGATTAAAAGATTTAATGCATGGCATTATCAACACAAGGGGAAGAGCGTCTCTTTTTTAAATTCCCCAGCAGGTTGTGACCTATTTTTAAATGCCCTTAGACTGAGTGGCTTATTAGGCCATTTCAGTTAAGAGTAGTCAACCACATTGCTGGGGTCTGGAGTCACATGCAGTCCAGACCAGGAAAGGACAGCAGATTTCCTTCTCTAAAGGATGCTGGTGAACTAAATGTTTTGTTAATCACAATCGACATTGGTTTAATGGTCATCTTTAGACTTTCAATTCCAGATTTTTATTGAATTCAAATTTGAACCCAGATCCCCAGAGCATTATCTCTGGATTACTAGTCCAGTAATAATACCACTACGCCACCACCTCCTCTGTGAGGTTGAAGATATTTTAATTTAAATTGTTGAGTTGAAATTGGGTCACAGGAAGAGGCGAATTTTCAGTTGAATAGATGACAATCGAAGTTATAATTTGATTTTTTTGAATTATTAAATTTAGTTATGTGCTCATTGGTAAATTCTAGAATTAGTGAAACGTTATGAAAGCTAAAAGCATTTCTTTTAAACAAAAGTAACTGATCCATCAGACTTAAAAGAGTAAAATTTCAACACAAGAAAGTTCCTATAGTTAATGAAGCAGTACTGCATTATTGTTCCTGGCTGCATCAAATCTCCACCTTTTAGTTCCAAAATATTTTTGGCTTTCTCCAATAATTTGCAAAGTTTGTTATTACAGTTTCCTGGTAGCGGGCCTGAGAAGGTGATGAATAGAGGATTTTCAAATATGTAGACATCACGATTGGTTCATTTTTTTTAAAGTGATCATTCCCTTTAGAAGTTGGTTGGATCATTCTTCAAAAAATTGGGAATACTTCTCGGTCTTATTTTACAAGATGCAATTTTGATCAGTGGGATCAGTTGGAAAATTTTCTGTGAACAACATCATAAATATTTTACAAACGATCCTCGAAACAAAAAAGTTGGAAGTCTTGAAAGACAGGATACACATTAAGGGTGGGATTTTCCAGCTGCACTCACCCAATGACCAGAAAATCCCTCCCAAGGACAACGGACTTTGCATGATTACTGTGGTGGGCAGGGCAGGACAGGAAAATTCCACCCCAAGTGTATTACAGGTAGTGGTATTCCCAGTAGTGGTATTCCCATGTATCTGCTGCCCTTGTCTTTCTAATTGACTGAGGTTGCTGGTTTGGAAATTGCTGGCAAAGAAGTCTTGGTGAGTCATTGCCATGTAGATGGTACACACTTTGCCACTGTGAGCTGGTGAGAAAGGGGGAAAACATTTAAGATGGACGATGGGGTATGATCAATTGGGATGCTATGTCATGGACACGTCGAGCTTCTTGAGTATTGTTGAAGCTGCACTCATCCAGGCAGTTGAAAAGTATTCCATCATTCATAGAATCATAGAAACCCTACAGTGCAGAAGGAGGCCATTCGGCCCATCGAGTCTGCACCGACCACAATCCCACCCAGGCCCTACCCCCCACATATTTACCCGCTAATCCCTTGGGCCAGCCCAAGCAAGATACCTTCGTGCTAAAATGGTAGTAAACCTTCACTGGGATTTATTGCTGTTAGGTTATTGCTGAGATAAAAGGGATAGTGTGAATTTGTACAATTTTCCGGTGTCCATATTGAAATCTTTCCAAGTTTTTTGTCTTGTGAAATATAGTTCATTTTTCTGGTTTAATAAATGTTTTAATCTTTGTGCTAAAAGTACACTGGCAGACTATTCTGGTGTGTTCAGTAACTGACCTCCACAGTTCTTAAAAGAAAATAAAGTTAGGATCTATCAAGCCAGGTTTCATCTGGGATTGGACTTGTCCAGTATTAAGATTAGCTGGGATTGTAAAAGTTTCCTGGCCTTGTTTGGCCTGATGCCATGAGACTTGATGGGGGCTGGAGTCAATGTTCAAAACTCCTAGAGCTACTTCCTCCTGACTGAATACCATTGTGCCACGACCTTTGGTAGTTCTGTTCTTTCCATCAGTAGGACAGGACATACCCATGATTGGTGCTAGAGAAAGCTGGGACATCAGCTGTGAGGTATAATTCAGTGACTGTGACTAAGTCAGGGTTTTACTGGACCAGTCTGCAGGTCAGGACTCCCAATATTGGCACAAGCACCCTAATGTTACTGAGAAGGATTTTGCAGGGGCGACTGGGTATTTGTCATTTCATGGATGCAAAGTGGCCCATCTGGTTTTATTCTATCTGACTTTTCTGCAGCAGTTTAATACAACTGAGTGGTTTGCTCAGCCATTTTAGAAGGCAACCAAGAGTCAACGTCATTTTAGTGAGTCTGGAGTCTAATATAGAACAGACCAAATGAAGATGGCAGACTTCCTTTCCTGAAGGACATGAGTGAACCATTTTTTGACAATTCTGTTTCCTAATCATTCCTAATGAGCCTTGCATTTTATTTTTCAAAGGAATCATTAATTAATAGAATTTAAAATCCCTCCACTGCCTTGGTGGGATGTGAACTCATGTCTCCTGAGCAATTGTTCCGACCTCAGGATCACTAGTCTGTAACTATATCACTATGAACTATTCTCAACATTAAAATGTTGCAAGTCCAAGGTTATAAGATCGTTATGTTTAAATTGTCTTTTTAAATATTAGGAAAAAGAGATTGCACTGGAAAAGTGGAATGGTGTAAGTTATATTGGACTTGGCCTGGTAGCAGGACAGGTAATGGTTACCATATGGAACTTGAGTGCCATGTTTCACACCAGAACAATAAGAAAGAGGCAGCTGTTTTGCCTGGTGTAGACTTGTAGACTCCCAAGTGGTTTGATCAAAAGATCCTGGACAGACAGTGGCGAGAAACAGCTTATGCTATGGCATGCAGAGGAAAAGGCTTGTTCTTTGTCAGTTGCCAGGCAGAGTGCTGGGGAAAGCTTGTCTACTGGCCAAAGAGAAGGAATCTGCAGCAATTTAAAGACACTGGAAAATTTTCTTAGACCAAGTTGGGAGAAAGAATCACCTAAATGGGTCTTACTGCTGAAAGTTAGTTCAAGAATTCTCAGGAGATCGAAGGAAAGAACCTCCGACGATCACTGGATGTCACGGCTCAGCAAAATGGGGAGAAATTAACCCATTTGAAGCCAAGAGTAACTTTGGACTGTTTCATGAAAAGACAGCAATTCTGTGGCGAGCATGCTGTAACATATATCAATGTGACATAGGCTTATTGGTTGCATTAAGACATTAAGCGTTGTCTATGCTGTACTTTGTTGAGTATTAGTTGCCTATTAACTAATGTATATTCAATGTTAATTTTAGTTTCTTTCTTTTTAACATAAAAATCTGAAAGCTTGAAACCCTTTAAATTGGCCACTGGTAATTCAAATCTTCTGTCTAAAGTTATCAGTCTCAATGAGGATTGTACTAATGTCTACATTTATCACTGATGTCTGAGAGATGTAATGTCCAGGACTTGAGGTAGGTCAGAGATTGGAAACCAGGTTTAGAAAATTGAGAAGTCTTGAGGCTGTAGCTAGGACACAGCAAAGAAAAAAATGATTTGCATATTAATGCTTTCCTCTTGATGACCATTAGTTTGAATGCAAATGCTGAGTAACCCACTTCACCGTAAAAATAAGGTTTAGTTAGTATAGACACAAACTAAATTCTAAACAAATGGCCATTGCAATTATTATTCAGAATGTTTGCTCTATTTATTTTAGTAGCAGAACCTTTAGGAGCCTAGTCTCATTGTAGCCCAAGTCACTTAAACATACAAATTAGGAGCAGGAAAAGGCCATTCAGTCCCTCTGGTCTGCTGTACGACTTGATAAGATCATGGCTGATCTAATTATTGCCTCTACTTTCCTGTCTACCCTCTATACCTTTTGACTCTGTTGTCAGTCAATCCAACAACAGCCTTAAAATAGCTGATGATCTTGCCTCTGCTGCTCTCTGGGGAAGAGAATTCCAAACACACTCAGGCCCAAGAGAAAAGAATTCTCATCTCCACCTTAAATGAGTGATCCTTTATTCTTAAACTATGTTTCCTAGTTCTATTCTCTTCCACAAGGGGAAACATTCTTTAACCCTATCAAATACCCTCAAAATCTTACATGTTTCAACAACATCACCACTCATTCTTCTCAATTCCAATGGAGATTCCTCATGAGGCAATCCATTCATCCCAGGAATCAGTCAAGTGAACCTTCATTGCACTGCCTCTGAAGCAATTATAGCAGTTCTCAAATAAGAGATAAAACTGTACACAGTACTCTAGATGTGGTCTCATCAATGTCCTGTGTGACCATAGCAAAGCATCCCTACTTTTATATTCCATTTCCCTTGCAATAAACACCAATATCCTATTTGCCTTCCTCATCATTTGCTGTACCAGAATACTATTTGTGATTGATGTACCAAGATACCCAAATCCCTCTGTACTACACAGTTCTGCAATCTCTCTCCATTTAAATAATATGCTGTTTTTCTATACCTGCTGCTATAGTGGACAAGTTGACATTTTCACTCACTTAAACTATCTGCATTCCTTTGCAGGTTCCTTGTGTCCTCTCCTGCCCACTTTTGCTGCAATTGTGCATTGGAAGTGGAAGAAATAAATGTTTAAATTGGTGAATGGGGCGTCAAGCTTCTTGAGTGTTGTTGGAACTGCATTCACCCAAACAATTAGAGAGTATTCTATCACACTTCTGGCTTGTGTGTTGTAAATGGCGAACAAGCCTTGGGGAATGAGGAGAAGAATTCCCAGTCTCTGACCTGCTCCTGTAGTCACAGTATTTGTATGGTTTCTGGACAGTATCTGGTCAATGTTAAGCCCCAGAATGTTGATCGTGGCTTGTGGTGGTAAGCAAAGAGTGACTTGATTATAGTGTTGTACTGATTACTTTGTTGATTTATAACTTTTGACAACTGTCTCACCCAGTAAAATTGCTTTGATTGGCTTAAGCCAATCAGGAAAGTTAATTTAAATTTGACAAAAATCACGACTTTTAAGAAAGGAGATGCTGTGAATACACATGGGAGATGATGTTTTTGTATGTAAGTATGTTGTGGCACCTGCATGAAATAATCCTCAACTAACTATTTGCAAGTCAGGTTAGATGTAAATAAATGCTAAATTAAATGGTGCAGCACCTTTAAGATTATTATTACTAAGTCATTAGAGTTCTTGCAATTTTCTCAACACAATAGCTAAACCTAATTAGTAAGAGTGACCATTCAGTTCATTCCCTAACAGTTGTCATAACCAGTTGAAGTGTACATAATGATATAGCGAGAGACATGCTGGTGTTAAGCATCTCCTGTGACAATTTGATACTTGCTACAATTACTTTCCATCACACCTCCTCCTCCCTTTAATGTTTTTTTTCCCCAAAATATACATATATAAAGCAATTTTAAAGTTGAAAAAAAATCTACAGATCATCTCCCATCCAGGAAAAACTTCAAATTGGACCTGCCAAATCATCGCCCTAAATCGCACAATGGTGAAGTCAAGCTAGGTTACATACAATTTATCAGCACAAATGTTTGGAATTGTCATGCATATATGGTTAGTATCAACTTAATAGTTTCCTCTTTAAATGTTATTCTGCTTCCAAAGGAAGGTTAATATATGCAAAATGAATCAATGTAAATCAAACAAAAAAGGAATTCCATCCAAGCTACAAACACATCTACCTCTTTATAATAGAAATTAGAGGCCTCTTCTCTCAGTTAATATAGCACAAAGTTGAGCCTTCAAGGATCAAAATGAAAAATAAAAACTAAAAACTGAGGTCACGTGATGCAAGCGTGGGAGCAACTGTTTTGTGAGCTTTGGCCCCACTCATCTTTTCATTCATTTTTTATCCTGATACATGACCCATAATTATCCAATCTGGGGAAGGGGGCTGAATTAAGTCAGGAAAATCCTTGTTCGATCAAGGCGGTCAGAGATGGCTGGGGTGGAGCTCAGTTTGAAGTGGCGGTTTCGCTGGTGAGTGGGCCTATGCGTCAGTGATATTGTTGGCATCGAGATGATGGTCACCATTATGAGCAATGGTGTGAACGACGGTCCCGGCTCCCCAGCAAAGATTTTGGGTGCTCATTTTGATGAGCAGAGAAATATCCTAAAGAGAATGGAAGAAGTTGGGAAGAGAATCCTGTCAATGAAAAGAGCAGTTTCTTTGGTGAAGGCTCACCTTCAGCTCTTGGAAATCCTGCTGACCCAGGGAGATCGGACCAAAGCAGGAATATTGGGCAGTGGAGTGATAATGTTCTGGCGCAAGCTCGGGCATAGCTGACTTATCCTTTGATGTCTACTTTGCTGATCCTCTATTTTGGTTTGGCTGTGCAGGTAGTGGCAGTGATTAATTGCTTAACTCATGGAAAGGATGGTGGGCATATTATCTAGTTGTTGGGGTTTCTCTCATGGGGGAAAATGGGTTGAAACTTGTTGATAGTGGGGTCTAAATGGCACTTTTGAGATACCTAGAGAAAGGAGTAATTTGCTTTGTTCAGTGTATAGGAATGATGTGAGTATTCTTGGCTTGTTGGCTTATTTTAGGGTGTTGTTGAGCAGGGCAGAGCAGTCGTGGCTATTTATCCGAGTCAGGTGGAGTATGTTAGATGGGGTAGTTGGTTGCCTTCCCCCAAGATGCTCCCTCTCCTGAGACTTTGTTCCCCTGGAGATGTACAGTCTTTTTGTTTGCGGGGCCTGAGTACAGGTCTGGGTGCTTTGGTTCAGCGGTTGTTGAGAGTCTTTCTTCGACTGGAGATTAGGCTGGTTGGGGGACGAGGTCGCCTCCTCCAAGTGATCTTATGTGGAAACTTTCAGTCTGTCCATCTTCTAGGTTTAGGTTCCCCTGAAAGGGCAGTACCTTGTTCCTTGCAAGATTCTGTTCTTGGTATCCTTGCTGCAAAAGTGTATGCAGAAAACTATGTCTGGCATCTACTGGATAATCCGAATTCTCATCTCAGGGGCTTTCTTTCTTCATCCGGATGGGTATAGGCTCTGATTTGTTATAGTTAATCCAGGGAGGTTTCACTTGTCTTGATGGGAGGAGGAGGGTCATATCTTTTCCCAAGATACCCTGTTGACAATTCTTCCTCCCCTTGTTAGTGGGCTTTCCTTAGTGAAAATGGTTTAGGTTTTCTGGTGATGGGTGCCTCTGATATGGCTGGAGATGATAGAGGTTTGTAATGTTGTGAGTTATGTGAGGTATACAAATCCTTGGTTTGTTGGTTTCTGTACATGAAAGCATATGCGGAGATGCCACATCCTGTATCGATGGTGGTACCCTGAGGTTCTCCCTTTTTCTGAGTCATTGCTTAGAGATCCTGGGATGCTGAGTTAGGCCCTGGTTGGTTGTACATTATCCCACAAAGGATCCCATATATTGTGTAGTTCTGTCTCTGTTATCCTGTGGAGGAGGATGTGCACTATGGGGCCACGTGATCATGATTGTATCCGGTTATCCCGAGATCTTCCACGATCCTCTCTTTATCTGTATGAGAGGAGGCGCCAACAACAATGATTGCAATGATTTACAAGTGGAATAATTTGTACGAACATTTTCTGGTCTTTCTGTATATTTATGTGGAATAATAGTCATTCTATACTGAACTAGATTTTGTAGATTTTAGTGATTAGTTGCACTTTGTGGCAATTGTAAAATGGAAAACTGCGAATAAAAATTTTCTTTATAAAATCTATGTTCAGTTTTAAAGGGGAGTTAAGAATGTAATCTGAATGAGCATAAATATATAGAAATGGCCATTTCATCCAACCATGGATTCAAATAGAGTTGTAGCAGGGGTAGGTGATTCTGACTTGCCTAGTTGGTAAATCCAATAGCTACTAAGTCATACCAGCTAAAATTGTTGGCCTGGGCTGTAGGCATCAGAGCTAGGATAAAAGTTGGAATGCAGCTTTCGCCTATAGAGCAGGAAGGAGCACATCCATTGACATCGCCCGTGCCAAATTCAAAGGGGTGGAGGTGATCAATGAAAAAATCAGCCAATGATTATGTCGTTATCACTATCCAAAGCCCCTGCCAGAAGGCATGTGCATGTATGTCATGAGGAAGAATGTGGATTTATTTTACAGATCACTGAAAAACGCATGCTTATACATCAAATGCTTTTTCGTGGTTATTTTTAAATTAGCATCTTGCCCACCAGTCAAGTAACCTAGTTTTATTGGTCATAGTCTTTCCTCTTCCAAAGCATTCTTCAACTCAGCGTTCAACATTTCATCTGTGGTCAAACCATGCAAAGTCATGATCAGGAAATATTAAGTGCACCATGGGTTGACTGGCCTTTGAATTAATGAAAATTCTAGCAATGTAACTAAAATTACAGGCTGTTTTTGCAATTTTTTTCTTGGCATTATTTCATCTTTAGGAAACCATAGAACCACTGAATCTCTACAGTGCAGAAAGAAGCCAGTCGGCCCATCACGTCTGCACCAATTCTCTGAACGAGCATCCCACCCAGGACCTCCCCCTCTACCCTATCCCCGTAACTCCACACATTTACCATGGCTAATACACCTAACCTGCGCATCTTTGCACTGTGGGAGGAAACCGGAGTACCCGGAGGAAAGCCACTCAGAATGGGCAAACTCCACACAGACAGTCACCCAAGGCTGGAATTGAACCTGGGTCACTGGCAGTGCTAACCACTGTGCCGCCATGCTGCCCATAACCACTTCTAAAAACTCAGACTTGAACCCAGGAATTTGATGAATGAGGGAATTTCGTGCAATGAGAGAACAAGTGTTGGTCATTTCCACAACAAGGGGTGTTCTGAGAGCAGGGCATAGTGAGATCTGGGACCTGAAGTCTAGGACCATTAAATAGGAAAGCAGATAAGCTATTGGTGAGTTTTAAGTTTTTTTTCTCTAAAAAGGGGCAGTAGTTTAAGCTGCTAATGGAAGTAAAAGTATTGATTAAATTTATAGCTTCACGAGTTAAACTACTGACTACAAATACAAATTATCATTGAGTGATATTTCTAAACTTCAAACCCTAATTAATACAACCCAAAATACAACATCAATGACAGTGCAAGTGATGTGTTACAGCTGCTGCTTGTGGAAGCCTTTGGATACCAGTGTGATCCATATGAAAACATCTACAGTAAGTGTCTGCACCTCTAGGAACTTTGATTCAGATTTGCTGAGTTGGAATCTGAGTGTTCATGGGCATCAGGGAAGAATACCCCTTAGGTTAGATCCTTCCGATTTACCCCATGGTCAGGGAAAGGAGAAAGTGAATATGAGTGAGGCAGGGTTAGGTATCTCAAAAATTTGATATTTTAAAAATCCTTTAAACAACAATTAACCCTGTTTCTGGGCTTTACCTATGATCATCTCTCAGAAAGCATCATTTATGATGATTTATGTTACTTTTAGCCAGGATTTCCAAGGTCAATTGTACATCTCCATTCATCACTCTGGATGACATCAATTAATTCAGCATACCTGTGTGATGTTTCAGCTGGTACGCTGCAGCTCCACACTGGACAGTGAACTTGTCAGCTGAAGCAACCATGAACATCCAACCATTGAAGTTAGAGGAATGATGTTAGCATTCAGCACTTCCACACAACCTCAACTCAGTCTAGGGTTTTTTTCCTTCATGTTCGGTACAATAATGCTCCAGTAGGTCTGAAGGAGCTAAATGTAGGTTACTGTTTCCCCATAACATTGTATTAGCTGAACTCTAAATATAACCAGAATCACCACACACACACGCACACACTAAACACAGTCCAAAACACTGCTATACTATAACTAAGATCATTCATAACGCAGGCCAGCGGTATAAAGCAGAGAAGGAAGGGCTATTGAATAAGACCTCATTAATGCAATTGAATGTTCTGCTGCCATTAACTCTCCTGTTGTTGCTAATTAATGCTAGCATGATTAGATTGGACAATTAGCAACTGCTGCGTGAACAACAAAGCAGCAAAGGAAGTCCACCATTAAAAAGAAAACTGGGAAAGAGAATAATACTGAATGCTTTCCATTCATGCAAACTAATTAAAACTTCAAACTCTCAGTTTTTTTATTCACCAAACACAAAAAACACATTCATAGCAAGTAGTGAGGACAATTATCTTACTTGCTTTTGAAATTGTATGAACAACAGAATGCAATAACTTGCAGATGGTGGCAATAAATCTATCATCTAATCTTACTGTCAGGGACACAAGAGGCACGATCAATAAAACAAGCTTCCAATATAACCACAAACAGCGACATGCAAAATTAACTTATTTTGGAAAACCTTAACTTCATAAAAATTATGTCTCCTTGTAAAACTTGTACTTTATTCATAATATCTTTGCACTATATTCATGGCAAAACAATGGTTATCTTAAGCACACCTAGTCTTCCATGAAACAAAACCTGCATGTCGAGTAACAGGCCCAGGATTAAACGTTGCACCATAATTTAATTTCATAGTCCATCAAAAATGCATTAGATGCCCACCACATTTCCTGACTCAGTTGAAAAATACCAAACTGTGATGCATGCATACTAAAATTAAAATCAGGTTCATTTGAAGTAGAATATGCAAGAATAACTAGAGGATTTGAATCCACGATATTAAACAATTAAGTTACAATCGATCTACTGTGGATTTAAATATTATTTTATAATATGTTAATTACTTAATTTAATAATCAATTGTATTTCTGAATGAAATGTCCTTGAACAGGCTGTCAGAAATCAAAGTTGTACATTGATGACATCATTTCCAGTGGCGTATGGATTTTAGATTTGCAGTCCTAGCTTAAGAGATGAGCAAACGTTTTACTGACATATGCTATAGAAATTACATAATATAACAACTTAACTTTTGAAGTCTCATACATATTTTGAAGTGGGATGTTATTGTCTGCGTGTTACTGTTTTTCTCTAAACATCTAGGACGGCACGGTGGCACAGTGGTTAGCAACTGAGACCTGGGTTCGATTCCTGGCTGTCCACTGTCTGTGTGGAGTTGCATGTTCTCCCCATGTCTGCATGAGTTTCCTCCGGGTGCTCCGGTTTCCTCCCACAGTCCAAAGATGTGCAGATTAGGTGCATTGGCCGTGTTAAATTGCCTGTGTCCTGGGATGCGTAGGTTGAAGGGATTAGCGGGGTAAATATGTGGGGTTACGGGGATAGGGCCTAGGTGAGATTGATGTCAGTGCAGATTCGATGGGCTGAATGGCTTCCTTCTGCAGTGTAGGGTTTCTATGATTCTATGATCTTCCTTTCAGTTTAGCAATCAGAGAAATGTGCCTGTTACATTGTCAGTCAGTCTTTATAGATTAACATTCCACTTCAAATGCTCTAGCCACTAAACAACTTTGGTTTTGGTTTAATTAATTTGTGAACAAACAAAGCGAGTCCAAGTGATCAGCCAATTCTTACCATCCAATATGCTAACAGACCTAGTGATGCCAGAACAACAACAAGCATAGCTTACAAATATAGCTGGCTGAAGTCTATTTTTGTATTGGATTTATCCTACCTAAAATTTTCCAGCATTCCCAATCATTAGTTGTCAAAATTTCAGCTGCAACACCTTCCAAAGTTTTTCTGCAGATAGGGTCTGGCATTATAGTACTTGAGCATGGGGAAAGCTGATCTATGGAGAGCAGAGTGGCCACCCCATATTTCTAGGTGCAAGCCCTAATTTCGCGTTTGCATCCAGGTTTCTGCTCTATTGATCAAGTATTCCTGGCTCCAGACAACAGAACCGGGTTTTCCCTATATGACAGTTGCACTGTACGAATGCCATTGAATGTAGTGTTATTAACCCACCTGCTGTTGCTAATTAATGTTAGTGTGATTAGATTGGACAATTAGCAATTGCTGTGTGAATAATGCAGCAGCTAAGAAACTGTGGCACTAAAAAGAGCAGGGAGGGAGTAAAATGCCAAGTAATTCCAACTCATCCAAATTATTTTAGCCACCCAGTTTCTTCACAAATAATTATACTAAGTTGTAGTGTAATTACCACAGTAATTGTGCAAAAAACAATACATCAAATTTAACAGTCCAATTTGGAGTTATTCCATCTATTTTGGAAACATTTCGTGAAATTATTTTTTGCAATTTGTATGACTTCATAAGGCTAATTTTCCTTTACCTTCCAAAATATGCTAAAATTGGGTGCAGCACAGAGGAAAACGGGTATAAATATCTTGGTCTTATTTTGCTTCTGAGTAGCCATGCAAACAAAGTTTCTCCACAGCTTTTCTGGTGTCTACACATAACTGCGCCTGAAGAGGATGTAGCAATGTCAAGTTCATGCAAATAAATACCAGTGTCTTTTGTGTTCAAGTTTTCTCATCTTGTATAAACTAAATTGTACAATTCTAAAAAGGGTGCAAGAACAGAGGAACTGAGGCGTGTTCAGCATAGCAAGGGTCAATATGGGGAACAGTACTGCCCACAGTGTGATGTAGAGGGACATGTTGTGAAGTTGTACGAAGTAATGGCATGATGGGAAAATTGGTCAACTATTTAGTACAATATAAGGAAAGCTGACCAAGCTGTTCCAAAATGCCTGACCCTGTAAGACCTGATAAGGCTGACTCCGCATAACCTAGGGCTGTATGAGTAAGACAAGATAAGGTCGGGGATGAAGGAGTCACCGACCTTTTTCTGTTCGCTCAAAGGACAAGGGTATGAACGATGAGACAAAGAGTTCTAGGAGGTCAGCAGGTTGAGTCATTATTTATGACATTGCTTATGATTCTACTACTGATCGAATTCCTGAATGAGCTCCAGTCACGCAAACTGATAATGATTATGTATAAATACTGAACTGATTCTGTGTGTAAGCGCGGACTTGAGAAGGAATTAGCAAGTTGTAACAACTGCTCTCTAAACTCAAGTTACTGCCACGACTGCATGCAGTCTTTCGTAAATAAAGACTGGTTATTTAGTTGGAACGAATTTTGTTGAGTCTTTCTATCACAGTCAAGAAGTCAGAAAGTTTCCACTTCAACAATGTGACAGTAGACAGGAGACAATTGTATGGAGAAAGTCACAGAGAAGTCAGCAAGAAGTTAGCTCCTCTTATGGGCTATACTTTGTACTTATGTAAATCGCCAATGTTTCCAATGAACACTACTGTTCAAGCTTACAAACCTCTGAACCTCTTAGTGAGGCCTACTGAATAAAACCTAACAACAGTTAATAAGTGATACGTGATCTTGCGTTTTATAAAGAGGGGCATCAGATACAATTATGATGAATTTTTATATAACACTGGTTCTACCTCAATTGGAGTAGTGTGTCCAATTCTGGAAATCTCATTTTAAAAACAACATGAAGGCTTTGGAGAGAGTGCAGAAAAGAATTATTGGTATGAGGGACTTGGGTTCTGCTGGCAGATAGGTGCATGCACAGTGGCCCACTCAGCGCTATGCTGCCAGCCTCTCCAGCGGGAATAGGCCCTGCCCCCTGAATTTCAGCACGATTCACACTAGTGCACTCTGCATTGCACGGAGTGTGGGAGATTCATTTTGAAACTCCCGCTGAAAAAAACAGCGTGATTTGGGAGAATTGCCCCCCAAATATTTCTCAATTCTACATTTGAAACCCTCCAATCAGGTTCCCAACCCAAATATTACATGAAACAGCCCATATCAAAGACACAAATTATATTTGTGATTGTAACTGTAATAAACTTTGGCTCCTCATTCTTCTTGACCTGACTACAATTGGCCACACCATCCTCCTTCAATGTCTCTTGTCTGTAGTCCAGACGAGTGCAACTGCCTTTCCTTGATTCAATTTGTATTTATTAATTAAAAGCTAGAGAATCATCTGCAATGGGTTTTCCTCTCATTTGTGCAGGTTGTCATCCCTGGAGTCTCCCAAGGATCTATCACTGGCCCTCTTCTATTTCTCATCCAAAGGCGTCCAATGATCTGATTAGGATAGCTGCTGTCCCACTTGATATGCTCTATTTCTGTGTAAAGCTTACATGGTGAGCAAATGGGTGGTTCCGTATTTATAAGATTGCAGTCAATCTTACAGTGCATGGAGCTATACAAATCCCGATGTGCATACTGATCGGTGAAGGTTGGCTTGTGGTAGATAGTAACAGAGAAGCTATTAGCAGATTTCTCAAATGGCATGTTGAGGAAATGGAGCATGTTAGACTGCTCCATCTTGTGTTTGTCCTGATGAGGACAACATTAAAAGCTTCGGCAAAGGTATCTCTTTTTAGCAGTATGCATGTCATTTATCTATTTAAAATAGTTCATAACACTAATCTTTGTATTTATTGTTTTCATCTTCAGGTTTGCCTGCTTATAGAATGATCTCTGGTTAATCAACATTGAATTGATGAAAACGACAAAATCAATACATAGTGTTTGAAATATGACTGCTGAATTTCACTGTCAGGAAAAAATAATGTTATGTTTTCATTAAAATTGCTTTACTTTTTATATTGCTATTACCATTCACTAATTTTTCACACAGTTGTTTTTCCTGTCAATACCTTTAGGATCTGAAGAACTGAATTATTTTAAAAGTAACAACCAAACAGATTAATGCATAATTACTTAGTCACAGAAGATAAATGTTAAAATTGACACAAATATTATTCATCATTAAATGCAAACATTTCTACAATTGCTCATTTGCCTTAAGAAATTTCAAAGGTCCTTAAAGAACAAATGTAACTGAAATAGCACTCTTATCAGAAGTATTTCGTATGGCTAGTACTGATTTTACCATCAAATAATAACCAAAGATGTATAAACAAAATGTATGTGAAAAATAAAGAATAAATTGGCATGTATTTTGCTGGGGCTTGCCACTTCTAATATGGTGGCAGCAGTTATCTTGAATTGAGACAAAGTATCCACGCATGCGGGAAATCTGGAGGGTTTCCTCGCTGGCGTTAGTAGTGTCAATGGATGCTAATTTATGCATCGTGGACAACATGCCGGCCAGCCCTGCTGTTCTGAGACTGGGCCACCATTTTTAAAGGGCGACCCGGTCTCCGTGCACTCCCATGAAAAAATAAATAGTGGTCCCCCACACTGTCCAGGGGAGCACCACCAACCTCTCCTCACCAAAGAGGCGCTCCTTCCACCCCACCCACAAATAACAGGTAAACCCCCCCACCACCACTCAGGCCCCCTTCCCCCTCAGAGCCTCCACTGAGCCTTCTTCCCCCTCAAACCCTCAACTCAGCCTCCTCTCCCGTCAGCCCCCTTCAGGTCACGCACCTTGGCAGTGCCAAAAGTGGCACTCTTACACTAACACACTGGCCAGGCACCTTGGGCCCTGTGAAGGCTCAAGGTAGTAGGTCCAGTGGCCATTTGTCTCTCTGCTGGTGCCAGGCTGCAGAGGAAGGATCCCTCAAAGGTGCAGGGGGTTGGGTGGGCTCAGGCTGGGGACAAAGGGTTGACCTCGCTATTCTCCACAGAGATGGAGGTGTCATGGCTGGATTGCCCCTTTGCGTCCTGGAAGGCCTGAAGATCACCCCCAGCATGGTGATTTCAGACAGCCCTGTGATCAATATCTGCATTCCTGCCTGTGGGCAGTGCAAATTCTGCAGGGACTCGAAAAGATTCAGCTGCCAGCTCAATGGATTTCTATCATCCTCCAGCCACCTATGTCTATTTTTATTACCCTCCATGGTTGAATGCACCTCAATTACCCCATTGATCCTGACCCCAATGTTGACAGGGTCTTTGAGGAAGGGAAACCACAGACTGCCAGTCAGACATTGTTGAGGGGATGGAAGTGCTTCCTCAACCCTTGGGGTCCAACATACCAGGTCCTCGCTCGACTACTGCAGATACCATTGGGGAGGTGGGTGAATAGTGGGAGGTATTTGAATTAGGCTTCAAGCCCACTAATTATAGGTGCAAAACCTGTTTTTGTACCGAGGTTCGATTCTCCAAATGTCACCCACCCTTCCTCAATCAAATTATCCTAATTTTCTGGAGGGCATTTTCTAGAATGTCTTTGATTAATTCAGTGGATATTTGCATATTTCAAAACTCCATCCACTAATGAAAAGCACTCAATACTGCATGGAGTCACATTGTATCCCAAATAGCAATGAAGTTTAAAGGGGAAAGGTTTGATGTTGGAATTACTCAATTACCTCACTGAGCTCAGTTCAATGGGGCATTTATTGGGAAACTGTTTTAGGAATAATTTTAATGAATTTTCAACATGTCAATGGAACATTCAATTGTTTTGACATCAGTGTTTAAAAATAGATAGAAATAGAAAGAGTTATTACTTTGCTATCTTGCAAGTTCTACAGTTCATGGACAGCTCCAGTTCAATCAACAGAAACCAGAGCTATTAAATGAGGTAAAAATAGAAACAATCAATAGGCTAATTTGGCAACCTAACTAACAAAATCGCACAGGCAACAATTATTCCACAGATGAAACACTATGTCTGCAAGAAATGCTGCAAATCCTTCTCATCGTACAACATTTCTGAATCTGGTCCAAACTGCAATCTAATTTATAAATTATTCCTTCAAGAGCTGCATTTGTGCAAATTGCAAGTAGAAGAGTGATTTTAAACATTTAGTACTCTAATACAGTTCTTTAAAATGAATTTAAAACACAAAATGACACATTTTACATCTATAAATAGTAATACCCATGACAAAACATTGCAAATAAAGGTTTAAAAATGCCATATATACTTGTGTAAAAGTCAAATTTTTGAGACCAGTTTTTAGGCGAAAACTCACATAGTTAACTTTTACATAGTGTTTGAGGGATTGACAGGCAAGGTTGATTTGGGCCCAAGTGAAATCCTAAAAGGCCAGCACAATGGAATAAAGTAAAAACCAACAACACTACATTTTTATTTTTATTTATTCATCCGTGGGACATGGGCATCACTGGCTGGCCAGCATTTATTGCCCATCCCTAGTTGCCCTTGAGAAGGTGGTGGTGAGCCGCCTTCTTGAATCGCTGCAGTCCATGAGCTGTAGGTTGACCCACAATGCCGTTAGGGAAAGGAATTCCAGGATTTTGATCCAGCGACTGCGAAGGAACGGCGATATATTTCCAAGTCAGGACGGTCAGTGGCTTGGAGGGGAACTTGCAGGTGATAGTGTTCACATGTACCTGCTGCCCTTGTCCTTTTAGATGGAAGTGGTCGTGGGTTTGGAAGGTGCTGTCTAAGGATCTTTGGCGAATTGCTGCAGTGCATCTTGTAGATAGTAGCAGCAGTGTGTACTGAGTGTCTGTGGTGGAGGAAGTGGATGTTTGTAGATGTGGTGCGAATCAAATGGGCTGCTTTGTCTTGAATGGCGTCAAGCTTCGTAACTGTTGTTGGAGCTACACCCATCCAGGCAAATGGGGAGTATTCCATCACACTCTTGACTTGTGCCTTGTAGATGGTGGATAAGCTCTGGAGAGTCAAGAGTATTCGCCGCAGTATTCCTAGCCTCTGACCTGCTCTTGTAGCCAGTGTCTATGTGGCGGGTCCAGTTGAGTTTCTGGTCAATGGTAACACCTAGGATGTTGACAGTGGGGGATTCAGTGATGGTAACAGCATTGAATGTCAAGGGGTGGTGGTTAGAGTGTCTCTTATTGGTGATGGTCATTGCCTGGCATTTGTGTGGCGCGAATGTTATTTGCCACTTGTTAGCCCAAGCCTGGATATCGTCCAGATCTTGTTGCATTTGAACATGGACTGCTTCAGTAACTGAAGAGTCGCGAATGGTGCTGAACATTGTGCAATCACTAGTGAACATTCCCACTTCTAACTTTATGACGGAGGGAAGGTCATTGAAGAAGCAGCTGAAGATGGTTGGGCCTAGGAGACTACCATGAGGGACTCCTGCAGAGATGTCCTGGAACTGAGATGACTGACCCTCCACAACCACAACCATCTTCCTATGTGCCAGGTATGACTCTAACCAGCAGAGAGTTTGCCCCCGATACCCATTGATTCCAGTTTTGCTAGGGCTCCTTGATACCACACTCAGTCCAATGCAGCCTTGATGTCAAGGGCTGTCACACTCAGCTCACCTCTGGAATTCAGCTCTTTCATCCATGGCCATAATGAGGTCAGGAGCTGAGTGACCCTGGTGAAACCCAAACTGGGCGTCACTGAGCAGGTTATTGCTCAGCAGGTGCTGTTTAATAGCACTGTTGATTACCCCTTCCATTGCTTTACTGATGATCGAGAGTTGACTGATTGGGCAGTAATTGGCTGGGTTGGATTTGTCCTGCGTTTTGTATACAGGACATTAATTTATCACATCACAAACCATACACAATTTATCCGATGCAACATAAATACATAATGAATCAACTGCAACACTTCACATTGAAATCCTTTGAAATCACTCTAATCACCATCTGATCTCTAAACAATTTGCCACAAATGTCCAGCTGTATAACATAATCGTATGAATTTTTCAGATCTTCATCATCGGTAGTAACTCCGGCAGCAATATTCCACAAGTAATTTCCTCGATACCATCAAGCGTATTCAATATTCCACATTTTGGAAATTATTTTTTGACAACATTGGCATCAAGTTCATTCCATGCATCTACAATACATTCACAATGTTCCCAGGGGTGTCTGCATATTTCTGCCCTTGGTGAACGTTTGTTTTCACCTACCAACATCCAATTGTTTCACATCTTTCAGACACTGCCAGTCTTGAGAAGTTTACTCACAAACACATGAAATAGCTGAACAACATTCATAAGACCATATAGAATAACTACCACCTTGATGTTGGCTAATCTCAATCACTGACTACATTGTTGATGAGATGGCACTTTAACACCTTAAGAAGTTTAACAACACCAGGTTAAAGTCCAACAGGTTTATTTGGTAGCAAAAGCCACACAAGCTTTCGAGGCTCTAAGCCCCTTCTTCAGGTGAGTGGGAATTCTGTTCACAAACAGAACTTATAAAGACACAGACTCAATTTACATGAATAATGGTTGGAATGCGAATACTTACAACTAATCCAGTCTTTAAGAAACAAAACAATGGGAGTGGAGAGAGCATCAAGACAGGCTAAAAAGATGTGTATTGTCTCCAGACAAGACAGCCAGTGAAACTCTGCAGGTCCACGCAACTGTGGGAGTTACAAATAGTGTGACATAAACCCAATATCCCGGTTGAGGCCGTCCTTGTGTGTGCGGAACTTGGCTATCAGTTTCTGCTCAGCGACTCTGCGCTGTCGTGTGTCGCGAAGGCCGACTTTAACACCTGTCAGACAAACCAGCCCTTTTCTTTGCATAGTCCTCCTGGTCTCAAATTCCACACACATCCATTTCTTGCAACCATTTTCATCCATCTATTCAGCCTTTCTATGAACATAGATGACAATATCTTCCTGAAATTTCTCTTCAGGAAGAGTTTTTCACTTAACTATCACTATCAGCTTTAATTTTGTGCAATCTGCCATACGGAATTCTATGAACCATGTCTTCTCATGGCCAGTCATCTTTACAAGAATTGTTTTCTAAACCAATCTCAGTAATGATCTTGTTTGCTGGGATGTTGAAATTCATTGGTGGTTTATCCATATACAATCCTCTCTTGATGTCAGTTGACCAAACGTGAAATTTTATAATTTTATGTTGAGGTTCAGGTGCACACACTGTGAAATTTTTCATTGCTAACGGAGTACTAAAATCGTGCCTCTTCATGAATCTTGTGCACCACCTGGCATTGGCCTTGAACTCTGGAAAGCCATCTTTCCTTGCTTCTTTGAGGGTATAGCATTGGATGATGTTGCTGATGATAATATTACAATTCCGCTAATACTTTCTTTCACTCTTTTTCCTCCAGTGTAATTTGAGCTGTAGTTGCTATTCTTTCGCAAAGGCATTGCAAGATCACGTGGCACGCGTTAATGCTGTCAATTGTCTGAGAGATTGCCACTACAACCGGCAGAGAAAAATTTGAATGAATGAACCATTGTAATTACAATTAATAATCACAATCAAGGAGCCAAATGTCTTACTCCTGCTCCTACTTCCTATGTTACTACCCATCACTTCAAAAATTCACACCCTCCACCACCAGCACCAATGGCATCAGTATGTACCAGTCAAATGGTGTCACAGTAAGAAGTCTCACAACACCAGGTTAAAGTCCAACAGGTTTATTTGGTAGCACGAGCTTTTGGAACGCTGCCCCTTCATCAGGTGAGTGTTTCGTGCTCGTGCTACCAAATAAACCTGTTGGACTTGAACCTGGTGTTGTGAAACTTCTTACTGTGCCTACCCCAGTCCAACACTGGCATCTCCATATCATGACTTAAATGTTGTAATGCAGCAACTTAGCAAAACTCCATCAACAGCATCTTCCAAACCACATGGAAGAACAGCATGGGAAAACCGCTACCTGCAACTTCCCCTCCAAGTCACACACCACATTGACCTGGCACTATGATCGCTGGACCTTCACTGTTCCTGAGCCAAAATCATGGAGCTCCTTCTCTATGTGCACTGTGGGTATACATACATCACATGGAATTCCAAGGTTCAAGAAGTCAGCTCACTACCTGTTTAAGGGTGTAGAATTTGTGGAAAAGTCATATGAACACGAAACATTAACTCTGTTTCTCTCTCCACAAATGCTGCCATAACTGCCGAGTTTATCCAGCATTTACTGTTTTTATTTCAGATTTCCAGGATCCGCAGTATTTTGCTTTTATTTATTAATGCTGGACTTGCTAATGGTACTCACATACATGAATGAGTATATAAAAAAGGATTATGATTACAGACCGCCTCCTCATCTAAGTTATGATACAATATAATACTCCAAATATGAGAGTGCTTCATGTGAAGTGTTTTATGAATGCTTTTAAAAAAACAAATATTTACTCACAGATATTAGTGAGATGGGGTGGCTGCTTTTCACTGCAGAGTCTGCCTTATTCTTGGCAGAGGCATGGAGGGAATAGGAGCCAGAACAGGGTCGTACCCAAGAGTAAGCAGGAGCCTTTGAGTGAAATGGGGGAGGACAGGAGCCTGGCGGTGGAGGGCAGTTGGGAGAAGGAACAGGAGCCTGGAGGCAGGAACCGGGGGGGGGCTGCCACTCCTTTGCTTACTCTTCCCCATGCTGCCCTTGACAATTGCCTGCGAGGCCCAACTGTGAGCCAGCTCTGTGTCGCAGATCATCTGTAAAGTCTCTGTGGACCCCATTTTGAGAATCAATGGTCTTCTGATGCAAATAGTAATGATATTTAACTTTTAAAAAATGTATTTATTAGTCACAAGTAAGGCTTACATTAACACTGCAATGAAGTTACTGTGAACTTCCTGCTGCATTTTCTTCTGTTTAAGTGTGGTATGCTAGTTCAGTTATGCCCTGTAATACAGCATTAGGATACAAAAGAGCCAAAGCTAAACTTGAATTATTCACAGTAATGAAAAGTATTTCCAAATTTTGCATGTAAAAAGAAAAATGTAATTTTAGGGGGATTGATTATTAAGTTTGAAAAAGAGCAACATCCTCATGAATCACATATCAAATGCCAGCTCCACAAACTTAAAATCCAATTATGATAACATGAGAGTGACAGTTTTCAATGTTTTATCCCTGCAGTATAATTTGTTTCCCATGTGACTGCTGCATAGCTGCCCTATAGGTCCAAAACAAAATAGGTGATAAACCGTATGCCCAGTGCTTTAATCATAAGTTTTGAAATTCAATTTAGACAATTCTGCTTGTGGTTTTAAAATTTTTAATTTTATTAAGAAATCTTTTTGCAACAATAACTGCTGAAAGAATTTAAATATAAGGGCACATTAAAACAAAACTGAGCAACTGGCAAGAAGTTTAGATATAAATAATAGTAAAATTCATTTATTTAAGATTGTTAAACTTGTGGAGTGCTTGATGGAATTTTGCAAAAGAGAGTGGGGTTCACCAGTCACTCAGGTAAGTTGTACTTTGAGGGTTCAGGAAAGTGACAGAAAAGGAAGGTGTGATGGAAGTACACTCCTTTTCAAAGACAATTAGGAATGGGCAATAAATGTTGACCTAGCTAACAATGTCCATATCACATGATTGAATAAAAAAGTAGTTGTATTTGAGGAGACTAAAGTGGAAGTAGCTATTGAAAGGCAAGCTTTAGGAAGGGGATGCCGGATGGATTAGTAGTGATACAAAACTATCCAAGTATATCATCCATCTTTTCAGAGGGGTCATAGATATGAGACAGAATGTAATTGACTGTTTCGAGTTATTCATGAGCTTTATGGTTTAAAAAAGCTCAATGCTTTGGGAAACTCAGACAAAAAAGCCAATGAATGAGGAGTGCCAAGTTTGAAAAGTGCATTTATAAAATTATAAAAATGCATCAAATTATGAGGAGCCCAGATAGAGTGGATAGAAAAGTCATAATTATGTTAGCAGAGAAGTCAATAACCAAGGGCCATAGATTTAAGGTTAGTGAAAGAAATATTAGAATTGACAAGTAACTTCTTCCACCCAGAGTGTGGAGGAGGTCTGGAAATCGCTAGGTGCAGAAACCCTCAGAAGCATTTAAAAATGCTTGGATACGCATTTAAGATGCCATGACTTTAAGGGCTACAGATCAAGAGCTGGTAGGTGGACAGATAGGCCAAATGGCCTCCTTCTCGGCATCCAATTTTGCCATGTTTCCTATATTAAGCCAGGTCAAGTTATTTAATACATAACCTTCATTGTAGCATTTTCTAGTGACAGCACAGTCAAGCTACCTCTCTATATTGGGCCAGAAACTGCTGCAATGGTGCTCTCTCAATGAATAACTTTAATTGGACTTTTACCCCGCCATTTGCATTGCACTATCTTTATACCACTAATTGCTGGCAAATCAAAATAATTATGGTGCACCAATGTCTATGTCAGACCTTTGATCTCATTTTGCCCAATGGCCTATTACCTTAACCAAAGAGAAGGAATGGCTTGGAGAACAAAATGAAATGAACAACAGAGAAGGAAAAAGTAAGATGAATTAGAAGAACAATAGAGACAGAAGGAAAGAGTGAAAAGAAAGTGGGTAGATTAAAAAACAAAGCAGAAGTGAACATCAAGCACAGGTGTGTTCGGGAATTGGTGTAATGGTCCTCAAGAAGTTAATGAGTGAATATGGCAGAATGTGTGTGTGAAATTTCCAAACATTCTTAACCCATTGGGAGATTTTGATAATTCTAACTTTTAGAATCTGTGATATCCACGGATTTTATTCTATAACCACAGCTTAAATTAAAGATTCAATTTGAATTTCTGTTGGACAATTGACAGTCAAGGTAACCGGGGAACAGGGAAAAGGTTATTTGTGAAAAAACAAAATTGTTTCCACAACTAAGTTCCTTTGAGTCTTGAATTGAAGCAACAGTTTCTTAATAGTTCACAATACATTTAGGTTTTTTTAAAAATCAGTTTGAATGAATGGCTAAAAGTAGTCTAAACTTAAGATGACACTGTACTTAAACAAACCATGCATTGCTTTAATGATCTAATAAATGTGAGGTTATTCACTTTGGAAGCAAAAACAAGGCGGCAGATTACCACTTGAATGGTTGCAAGTTGGGAGAGGGGAGTGTGCAGCGGGACCTGGGTGTCCTTGTGCACCAGTTATTGAAGGTAAGCATGCTGGTTCAGCAGGCGGTAAAGCAGGCAAATGGTATGTTGGCCTTCATTGCGAGAGGTTTCAAGTACAGGAACAAGGATGTGTTGTTGCAATTATATAGGGCCTTGGTGAGGCCACACCTAGAGTATTGTGTGTAGTTTTGGTTTCCTTTTCTGACGAGGGAGTACAGCGAAGGTTTACCAGGCTGATTCCAGGGGTGGCGGGACTGATGTATGGGAAGAGATTGACTAGGTCAGGATTATTTTTGCTGGAGTTCAGACGAATGAGAAGAGATCTCATAGAGACTTTTAAAATTCTAACAGGACTCGACAGGGTAGATGCTGGGAGGATATTCCCAATGGTGGGGGGAGTCCAAAACCAAGGGTCACAGTCTGAGGATTCAGGATAGATCATTTAGGACGGAAATGAGGAGACATTTCTTCACCTAAAGCGTGGTGAGCCTGTGGAATTCATCACCACAGGAAGTAGTTGATGCCAAAACATTGAATGCATTCAAGGGGCAGCTGGATATCGCACTTGGGGCAAATGGGATCAAAGGTTATGTAGAAAAAGCAGGATTAGGCTATTGAATGGGGTGATCAGCCATGATCGTAATGAAAGGCAGAGCAGGCTCGAACGGCCAAATGGCCTCCTCCTGCTCCTATCTTCTATGTTTCTATGTACCAGAGGGGAATCTGTAGGAACTCCTCCTTGGCTATCTGCTACCATTCGTCGTACCTTCTCCATCTAAATACTCTTGTCTTCTGTTAAAGTTCCCCTGAATCTAATGGTGAGTCTAATTTACCCAAACTTTAAGTTTGTTGTTAGTTTGAACAGTCTCCATTTGTTAGTTCATATCTTAACCCCCAAAATTCACCTCGTGATCGCTGGTAAAATTGTTGAAAAGACCTGGGTCTGGATGTTTTCTCAAATCTGGTTTCAAATCCTTGGACTTCTGGGGATATGAAGTCAGCATTTCTGCATTGGACTTCACTTGAATAGACTGTAAGGCTGTTTCGGTCCATAATCGGTTACTTTTCAACCCGTAAACTGTACAGAATAACTGGAAAAAAATCTCGATTTAGATCTTCTCTCAAACTTGGCTTCAAATTGCTGGACTATTTTTGATATCAGGAAGACATTTCAGCGCTAGACTACACTGACTGTCCTTGGATGACTGCATCTACATCATTGCCTCAATGGAAATATGGCGAGAATGATGACACCTTTCCCTTTAATTATCCTGGTGGTAGTTTTGTGGCGCTTATCACAAAATCACACTTTGGTCTGACCCTCTACTCTCTGGCGCTTCTTCCACCTTTGAGCACCTCACCTTGTACCCACACCCATCACCGATCATTCAAAATCATCATTCTCGACCACCCTCCAAAGTACAATAAAAATTCTTGCCAAGGTTCCCTCCCTCAGCCCCGAATGACTTCTCATCCACAATGATTTCAACCTCAGCAATCTCAACTCATCATGTTTTCTCTCCTGAGTTCACTGCCCTCAATCTCTCCTTCCATGTTAACTCCCCAAGCCCATATTCATGGCTACCTCCACAACCTTGCAAATCCCATAGCTTCAATCACAACCAAAGTCATCTCTGACCACTTCCTCTCCACCCATATCCCCCTCCCATGACCCAACCCAACTTATTTTTGTGTCTGTCCCTGGAATAAATTGTCCCAATTCACTTACAACTGCACTTTCAAATTCCTAACTGTCTGGCTTCTGACCCTCTATCTGACAAACATCTCAGCAGCAACTAATTTTCTCACTTCCACCTTCGATGCCCTGATCCCGAATAAAAACATTGCGCTCTCTCAGCCTGGCTGTTCAAAGTGCTACAGCACTTTCTCTGCTCCCTCAATCTCCTAATCTCTGCTCCCTCAAGTGCACAAACAGATTTGAGAGGATATGATGAACAACTGATTTATTGCTCTCTCCACTCACGTTGTTTTGTTTCTTAAAGACTTGATTAGCTGTAAGTATTCGCATTTCAACCATTATTCATGTAAATTGAGTCTGTGTCTTTATATGCCCTGTTTGTGAACAGAATTCCCACTCACCTGAAGAAGGGGCTTGGAGCTCCGAAAGCTTGTGTGGCTTTTGCTACTAAATAAACCTGTTGGACTTTAACCTGGTGTTGTTAAACTTCTTACTCTGTCAGACACAGCCAGACGTGTTGAACATTTCCAGCATTTTCAGTTTAAATTTCAGATTTCCAGCATCCACTGACTAAACTCTACTCAAAGATTTATGTCCTACAAATGTGTACTTCTCAAAACATCTGGGATGGAATCTGACCCCAAAAATTCCAAGTGTCATAACAGCGAGCTCCACACTGCAATCTTCCAGCTTTTTGACAGGTGAGAGCTTTGCGCTGGTTCAGGGGTGAGGATGGAGACTACACATACTGGCAAAGCTGGCTTCAGAACACTCGGGCATCATTCCTCAGGGGGTCGGGCATCATTCCTCAGGGGGTCGGATCTGCTGGTGAACCGGGAGACCTCCTCCCAATCTCCCCCTATGGACATCGGAACCCCCCCCGCCCCCCAAATCGGCGGCATTGTCACCACTTACACTGTTGCCGGCATTGGAGCATCAGGGCCCTTGGAGTGGGCCCCCTGGCAGGCCCACAATATGCGGTCTTGCATCTGCTTTGCAATCCAATTTAAATTTTTCATAATTTCTTCTTTCCCCCTTGACATTTCCTGAGCTGCCAAATGATAAAATTTGAACAGGCCCAACCTGACATCAATAAGAGCCTAAAAAGATCAATTTGGTTTGTTTTATCCAGGTAATGACTTTTCACGAGAGGTTTGCTTGCTTTTTACTATAATATTAATAAACACTAGTGCAATAATATCAGCTGAGAAGTCCCACGATGTCCCTAATCCCAGTTCCACAAGGACTTAATCATACTGCAGTCATTAAGACAATTGCTAAGTTCTTCCAAATGTAATTTCCACAGTTTTTGCGGCAAACTATTTAATTATAAACTTTAACAGCACATTGTAATCTCAGAAAAGAATATGAGGCCATATTTATACTATTTAATCCAGAATGTAAAAAAATTATACAGAGAATAAAAGCTGAAAACTAATTATATTTTTATTATCAGTATAAATGTAAGATCAATTGCTTTGTTGAAAAATTCAATGAATTGAAAAATTAAGCCAATTATTGATTTTGCTTTCTGATTTGGGATAGGAAATGTTGAAATGTCCAATTATAGATCTTTCAAAATTAATTACAACATATTAAGACTCACTGTTATAACATGAACATCATATCACTAAATTAATATTAATGTATCATGGAGCAACAGTGAATAAATAAGCTTTAATAAGCCAAGACACTGTGGTTATAAATCTTGACTTACTTAAAAATTAAATTCTTTTCAAGAATGGTGAAATCCTTGAGTTAATTCTCTGAATTAACTTTCAATAATTGTAATAAAAAACCCTGGTGATTGCATCGGTAGTGATTGAGAGTAGGTTAATATTAAAACACAATAACCAATTAAGAGAGTGCAATAAAGTCTGAAGTGTAAGCATATTAAAAGAATTAGATCATTTCCATATTTTCAAGGTGGCAGCATTCATTAGCATGAAATGTATTGGCTAAGATCAAGCATCAGATCAAGCCCAAGATGGGGTGCAATGCCTCATCTTATCGGCTTGGATCTTGTTTGTCTTCCTTTTATGGAGACCTTGATTGGATTCAATTGGATTTTGAATTTGGTTTTTGGAGCAAGCAAGGAATGGATTTGGGTTTCCCTGGTCCATTCTGAGCATTGGCTTGCAACTTTAAGAATGGAGTAAAAATGTTTTAAAAATATACTGTGTTTCAGAGATGCGTTACAGTATTGGTTTCAGTTCATTGTCAAACCTGAATTTAGACTTAATCCCAACAGCTACTTCTCAAACTAATGTATAAAACTCAGAATGTCAAGGCCTTTTTTCTACAATTCTACTCATATAGCTATTTTTCCTGCTTGCAACTAGAATCATTTCACCTTCCCTCCATACTGGTTGCAACATTACTAATAGAATGTACCATCAGTTGCTCAAAGTTCTATAATGGAAGAGGATTGAGGATGCAACTCAATCAATTACTTGCATATTAAATTTTGCAGATATGTTTTTAAAAGTTTATTTAAATGATTGCATAATTATTCATGCAAGCTCATTTTGCTGTATAAATTTGAAACTATTCAAATATAAACATGTTCCTTCATTTTCATTAAAATAAACAAGCTTTTACTTACAATTCATTCTTTACATTAGTTGTGAAAAAAGTAAAACATGAAAATCAGAAGTTTATTTATTTGTGTCACAAGTAGGCTTACATCAACACTGCAATGAAGTTACTGTGAAAATCCCCTCGTCGCCACACTCTGGCGCCTGTTCGGGTACACTGAGGGAGAATTTAACATGGCCAACGCACCTAACCAGCATAGCTTTCGGACTGTGGGAGGAAACCGGAGCACCCAGAGAAAACCCATGCAGACACGGGGACTACATGCAGACTCCATACAGACAGTGACTGAAACCAGGAATCAAACCCAGGTCCCTGGTGCCATGAGGCAACAGTGCTAACCACTGTGCCACCATGCCACCCAGAGTAACACTCAAAGTGGATTGTTGATAAGGGTTTGATAAAAACAGAGGCAGAGGGTCAGAGGCCAAAGGAGGTGGAAGGGCTTGAGAGGCCAAGGCGGTCAGAAACTCTGGGGAGGTCAGTGACCCAGGAGTGGAGAGGTGGGGTCAGAGGCTAAGGGGAAACAGATAGGTCAGATACTAAAGGGAGTCGGAGTGATCAGAGGCCAAGGGGAGGTGAGGGGGGTGGCGTTCTGAGGCCTGGAGTGGGGGGTGGGGTTGATGGGTTCAGAGGACCAGGGGTATGAGTATGGGGGGTGTGGGGGAGGCAGAGGTCAAGGGGAGCCGGTGGGATCAGAGGCCAAGGAGAGGTGAAGGATTGGGTGGGGGGAGGTTGCAGTCTCAGGCATGGGGTGGTGGGGTGTGGTTGGGAGAGGGTGGGTGATTCAGAGGCCTGTGGGAGACATGTGGGGATGGGGGGGGGGGGGGGTCAGAAGATGAGGGGACCAAATCCTTGGCAGGTGGAGAATCAGAGAACTAGGTGGGACAAGGATCGGGAAGTGAGGGAAGAACAGTTTGATGGGGGGTGGGGTATCATCCAGGGAGCAGCAGATTGGATGCTGGGGGCATGTGGGAATGATACTGTGGTGGTGATTGCAGTGGGAATTTGCTCATGTCTGTTCAATCACAGGAGCAGCCGAGCAGGCATGTTGGATCCAAAAGGTAGGTTTAAAGCCACTCCCTTCCCAGATCCAGCAGCCCTCACTTGGATGCTCAGGAACCCTAGCCAATCACAGTCAGAAGCAAAGAACATACAAACTGGTGGATTGCTGTAACTCAAAAGGGAGGATTATTTTTGTAGCAGTGCAATCTGTAAGGCTGGACCTAAAGCCTGCAAACCTGACTGATCTCATCACTAATGCTCATGTGGTTCACCTCTTAAACAGACACTGCCCTCACATAACATGCATCACTGATACACAACACACTCGATCTAAACACACAATTTGCTTTTGGTTAATTCCTCTTACAACCCACCCCCACCTACCCTCTTCCCACCCAGTGGTTCCATGTCCTCCTATCGATCCATTGGTAACACTATAACATGACAAAGCAGAAGGTTTTGTTTTTAGTCTATGCTGAATTAGCTACTCTTAGTCAGGGAGCACAACATTCCAATTGCTATCAGCAGTCTTTCAGAAGAGAGAAGAAAAACAGCCTTAGAATTCCACCCGACTTCTTTTCAGCGACTCTGACCAGAAAATTGGTAGAATGAATGTCAGAGGAGAGGTGGACTAGGCTTTACTACATTCAGTAGTTGAAATGCCTATAAGATTCGTTATGCATGATGCATTTTCACATCGTGGCATGAGGGGATATGTAAGTTATTTTAAAATACAGAGAGAACTGCAACACAAATATTAGAATCCTCTCACATTTACAATGAAACATCTGATAAAGTATTTCGAGCATAAGATGTACTTAGCTGCATTACTATTGTTAACTAGGACCAGTAAAACCTATAAATCTGAATCGCAGGTTTTCATTCATTCATTCCTATTGAATTAATTTGTTCACACAAAAATGCAACGTTACAATCGGAGTAGGAAAAAAGCTAATAAATTAATGCAGCAAACATGCAATACAGCATTTTTTGGCAGGTCAATTTCATTATTAAATTTCGTGAATACCATTCTCTGCTTGATATTATACATCTGGTGCGACGGCTAGAAAGGCAATTAAGAAATGAATTGAATGCAATGCTACAAACTCCTCAACATCTCAAATAAACTAATAAGGTAACACACCCTCTGCTTGCATGACCCGTAACTCATATTTTCTCATAACACTATTAGTTAAAGTTAATTAAACAAACCTCCAGTATTCATGTTAATGGACTTTAATCCAGAGCTGTCAACAAACAATTTGATCTACTTATTAATGTTGCCTATGCTGTATTTAAATAATATTACACCATTACTTCAGACATAACTGCGCATAATAATTGAGGATACACTATTACTTCCTTACATTTATAAGCTTTGAAACTTCCTAGCACACTTTATTCCATTATTGAATATTAATTTGATTACTACTATGATCACATTGCATCAAAGCAGCTTGATGTACGTTTCCGTTTCACTGGAGATAGCATATAAAAATTTTAGTTAGACAACCAGAGTTGCACACTTAATAGCTTTACTATACACCGGCAAACACTTTCTATTGCAGACTTGCACAGAATTTTATTCAAGCCACATTCAATAGTATGTTGGCAAATGTTCAAGCCTTGACAACAAACAGGTTCTGAAAATCGCTTGTTATAGTTTTAATTAAGAATGAAGGAACATAGGACTTCAGAGCAGGAGGAGGCACAGTCTGCTCTGTCATTCAATTAGATCATGGCTGGTCTGGTATGGTATCAACTCCACTTTCCTGTCTGCCATCATAGGCCTCGACTCTTATCTAATTCTGCCTTGAATAAATTCAATGACTGTCTCCGATGCCCTGGGAAGAAATTCCACATACTAAAACACGCAGGAAAAAAAACTCCTTATCTCAATCTTAAAAGGGAGAGCTTTTAACTGTCTCCCCTAGTTCCAATCCCGCGCCCCCCCCCCCTTTTAATGCAAACATTCTCCCAGTATCTACCCTGTCAAGTCCCCTCAGGATCATAGTCATTACAGCACAGAAACAGGCCCTTCAGCCCATCATGTCTGCACTGATCATCAAGCACCTATCTATCCTAATCCCATTTTCAGCGCTTGATCCATATTCTTGTATGCTATGGCGCATCAAGTGCTCATTTAAATGCTTCTTAAATGTTATGAGGGTTCCCATCTGTAACACCCTTTCAGGCAGTGAGTTCCAGATTCCCACCACCCTCTGGGTGAAATTGTTTTTCCTCAAGTATCCTCTAAACCTCCTGCTCCTTATCTTAAATCTATGCCCCCTGGTTATTGACCCCTGTAAGGAGAAAAGCTTCTCCCTATATACCCAAGTCCCTCATAATTTTTTTACACCTTAATCTGCTCTAAGAAGAACAACCCCAGCCTAACTGGCCTCTCCTTATAGCTGAAATGCTTCAACCCAGGCAACATCCTGGTGAACCTCCTCTGCACTCCCGCCAGTGCAATCACATCCTTCCTATAATGTGGTGACCAGAACTGCACACACTACTCTAGCTGTGGCTTCACCAAAGTTCTATACAAAGAACAAAGAGCAGTACAGCACAGGAAACAGGCCCTTCGGCCCTCCAAGCCTATGCCGCTCCTTGGTCCAACTAGACCAATCATTTGTATCCCTCCATTCCCAGGCTGCTCATGTGACTATCCAGGTAAGTCTTAAACGATGTCAGCGTGTCTGCCTCCACCACTCTACTTGGCAGAGCATTCCAGGCCCCCACCGTCCTCTGTGTAAAAAACATCCCTCTAATATCTGAGTTATACTCCGCCCCTCTCACCTTGAGCCCGTGGCCCCTTGTAATCGTCACTTCTGATCTGGGAAAAAGCTTCCCACCGTTCACCCTATCTATCCCCTTCATAATCTTGTACACCTCTATTAGATCTCCCCTCATTCTTCGTCTTTCCAGGGAGAACAACCCCAGTTTACCCAATCTCTCCTCATAGCTAAGACCCTCCATACCAGCAACATCCTGGTAAACCTCCTCTGCACTCTCTCTAACGCCTCCACGTCCTTCTGGTAGTGCGGCGACCAGAACTGGACACAGTACTCCAAATGTGGCCTAACCAGCGTTCTATACAGCTGCATCATCAGACTCCAGCTTTTATACTCTATACCCCGTCCTATAAAGGCAAGCATACCATATGCCTTCTTCACCACCTTCTCCACCTGTGTTGCTACCTTCAAGGATTTGTGGACTCGCACACCTAGGTCCCTCTGTGTTTCTATACTCTTGATGGCTCTGCCATTTATTGTATAACTCCTCCCTACATTATTTCTTCCAAAATGCATCACTTCGCATTTATCCGGATTAAATTCCATCTGCCACCTCTCCGCCCAATTTTCCAGCCTATCTATATCCTGCTGTATTGCCCGACAATGCTCATCGCTATTCGCAAGTCCAGCCATCTTCGTGTCATCCACAAACTTGCTGATAACACCAGTTACACCTTCTTCCAAATCATTTATATATATCACAAATACAACTCCCACATGACTTTTGTAATCTATGCCTAAATTGATAAAGGCAAGTGTATGCCTTTTTCACCACCCTACTAACATGCCCTTTCTTTAGAGATCTATGCACAAACACGCCAAGGTCCCTTTGTTCCACAGAACTTCCTCGTGGCATGCCGTTCATTGAATACTTCCTTGTCAAATTACTCCTTCCGAAGTGTATCTCTCAGTTTTCAGAGTTAAATTCATCTGCTGCTTATCTGCCCATTTGACCATCTTGTCTATATCTTCTTGTCGCCCAACACACTCAACCTCGCTGTTAACCAACCAGCCAATCTTTGAGTCATCCACAAACTTACTAATCCTATCCACATAGCCATCTATCTTGTTTGTATACATTATGAATAATAGGGCACCCAGCATAGATCCCTGTGATACACCACTAGACACTGGCTTCCAGTCATGAAAGCAGTCTTCTGTCACCACCCTTTGTCTCCTACAACCGAGTCAATTTTGAATCCACCTCTTCAAGTTACCCAGTATCCCATGTGCATTTGCCTTCTTTATAAGTCTTTCATGTGACCTTGTCAAAGGCTTTGCTGAAATCCATATAAACTACATCAACTGCACAACCTTCTTCTACACACCTGATCATCTCCTCAAAATATTCAATCAAACTGTTAGACGCGACCTCCCTCCTATGAAGTCATGCTGACCATCCCTGATCAAGGCTTGCCTTTCCAAGTGGAAATAAATGCTTTCCTTCAGAAGTGTCTTCAATAGTTTCCCTATCACTGACTTGAGACTCATTGGTCTGTAGTTCCCTGGCTTACCTCTACAACCCTTCTTAAATAGCAGAACCACATTAGCTGTTTTCCAGTCCTCTGGGACCTCCTCTGTGGCGAGAGGGGAATTAAAAATTTAGATCAGGGCCCCTGCAATTTCCTCCCTTGTCTCCCAAAGCAGCCTTGAACACAATCCACTTGAACCTGGAGATTTGCCCACTTTTAAGCATGCCAATACCTCCAATACCTTGTCACTGCAGTCACTTACCCTGAATTCCATATCTTCATCCTCGTTCTCTTAGGTGAAGATGGATGTGAAGTATTCATTCCACACTCTACCAATATTCTCTAACTCCATCCACAGATTGCCCCCTTGGTCCTTAACGGGCCTTACTTTTTCCCTGGTTATCCTCTTCCCATTGATAAATTATGGAATACCTTGGGATTTTCCCTATTTTATCAGGGATGTTAAAGGGATATATCAATTGTATACCCACTTATGAATCCTATTGTTTTGATATCAAAGAAAATAAATAATTTGTCTTTTATAACACTTTTCATGACCTTAGGGCATTTAAGACATATATGCCATAAATTAATCACTAAATTATTGTGGTATCACTAATGGCTTTGAGACCTTTGGAATCATGGTACAAATCAATATTAAACCACATCAAGCATGAAGATAATGAAAAAAAAATTATCCCTCGTTGTCAAAGGCTTGATATTTAATCTGCCCATTTTGCATTTCTGTTGAAGTTGAAAGTACTGCCCAATTGGACAACAAAATGCCAAAAAAAATCATTTCTTTTGAAAATGAATTTCACTAGTCCTTATTCTCATCTGTGTTTAATTAAAATGTCTCAAATGAAAACTTTGCACTTTACTGAAGGTAGTACATCTAGAGAATTAATAAGAAACATAACTCATGCTATCAGGAGCATTACACTGCAATAAAGTCCCTTCATGATCAGGCTTTATTGGCTTAAAAGAGCCACTCTTATCCCAAACATAGTATAAAAGATGATGCTTTTGAAATTATAACTTTTATAAAAAATTTAATTTTATAGATTAGAATGATATCCACTGTATAAATAATTTCAATCACAATGCCGCTGTGGAGGTTTAACTTCAGACTATAGGAAGGGAAAATCTGAGGGCAAGAGATTTCAAGCCCTGTGTACAGCTTTATAACTACTGATAGTGGTATTGCTACAAACCTGGGAGATGGATGGTGTTTCCAAATTTCTCTGCTAAAAAATGATGATATGGGGCCAAAGCTTGCTTGGACTTGAGGGAGGAAATTCCAAATTGTATTTGTGAGATGATACTCATTTGATCATCTGAGCAAAAATCTCATTAATAATTTCCTCTTTCCCCTATAATTGTGAAAATATTATTGATTGGTGAAGACATACTTCAGGGACATTTGGGATTCTTGAACTGATGGGACAAATTTTGCAATAGAAATAAATGTGAGGCTAACAGTGCTCACTGTTGCTTACTTGGAAACAGAATGGAAATTTCCAGTAACTATGTGCAATAAAATGCAGACATCAGGAGATTACTGTCCAGAATACCTTGCTCTTCCAAAAGTTGTGGCATCTCGTGGGGAGATTCACCATTTAATTAGATTCCTATAATTAACAGATGAATACATATAAAACTCATCAGAAAAATATGGCTTAGCATTCCAGTTTAAGTATTGCATGTTTTTAAATGGCATGATAAGAACATAAGAAATAGGAGCAGGAGTAGCCTATTCAACCCTTTAAACCTACACCACCATTCAACGAGATCATGGTTGATTGCCTACTCCAACATCATTTTTCTACACAATGCCCATATATTGATTTATTTAATATGTAAAAATCCAGCTATCTCAGTCTTGAATACACTCAATGACTGAGCCTCCAGAGCCCTCCAAAGATTCACCACTCTATGAGTAAAGAAATCCTTCCTCATCTCAGTCCTAAATGTCCTGCCCCTTATTATGATAGTGTCACCAGGATCGAAACACCCCTGACAGGGAAAACCTCCTTCTGGCATCTAACCCATTGAGCCCTTTAAGAATTGCATGTTAAATTTCTAAAATCCAGAGTATAAAGGCCCAGTCTATTCAACTTTCTTCAGAGGGCAAACCCTCCAACTCAGGAATGAGTTTAGTGAACCTTTGTTGCACTTCCCCTATGGCAAGTATGTCTTTTGTCATGAACAATGTTTAATTTTTATAGTTATATACTTGTGTGTTAAGAGTGGTAACAATGGTTTCAATTTAATTTAGGTTTCATTCATGAACCTTGGTGCCTGGGAGTCTGGAAATGCTTGTGACTAAAATGTTTCAGGTCTTTTGGGTCGGTTTGTGTAAATACATTTTTAATTAGGTCTTACAACTCCTGAAGTTAAAGAGAACCATTAAAAGGGGTTGAAAGTTCAGTGATTCTGGGGAAAAATGAGAAAAGCTTTACTGTTGCCTAACAACAGACACAGAAAAGAGAGGAGTTGAGGGAAGGGGTGTTCAGCGTGCATGTGTCAAGGAGAGAAGACACAGATTTGAAACTCTCTGAAAGAAAACAAACAAGAACAGTGGGACAGTGGCTAACTGAATCATCAGTTAAAGGACTCAGTAAAGTGATCAGTTTAATGAAGATGCTACTGGAAGACTGATTTTAGGGAACTCATTTTGTTTGCTCTACAGTTAAAAAAAGAGTTTAAAGTGTGGTTTATGGGTGTCTTGGAGAGAGATACGAGTTGGGTGAGAAGCATCAAGTTTGAAATTCACTGGAAGAAAACCATTTTCAACTGTGGCTGTCCCAAATAAGAAGCCCCTGTGTCAAGCTAGTGGTAATTCTTCACTGATTTGTGTGTCTGTAAAGATATTGCTAGGGTAAAGGAACAGTGAATTTGAATTGTTTTCTTATGTTTGCAGTGAGATCTTTCCACCTTTTTACACCTTTGTGTAATCTAGGTCACTTTTCTTGTTTTAATAAATATTTTATTCTTTGTATTAAAAGTTCATCAACAAACTCCTGTGACTTTGTTCCCTGACTTTCTTCTTTAAAAAGTGACAGTTATGAAGCCTTGTTTCATTCTGAGATCTGATTGTCCAGCATTAACAGCACCTGAGATCATTACACTTTCCTTAGGTAAGAAGATCAACACTGCGCATAATACTCTAGGTGTAGTCTCACCAAAGCTCTATATAATTGTAGCAAGACATCTTTACTTCTATTCTCAAATCCTCTCATAATAAAGGCCAACATACCACTTGTCTTCTTAATAGCTTATTGTACCTGCATGTTAGCTTTCAGTGATTCATGAACAAGGACACAAAGCCTCTTTGAAGTTCAATCCTTCACATTCTCTTACTATTTAAGAAATACATCGTATTTCCGTTTTTTCCTGCAAAGCGGATAACCACATTCTCCACGTTGTATTCCATCTGCCATATTTTTGTAGATTCACAACCTCTCCAAATGCCAATAAAGTTTTTGCATCCTAATCACAACTCACACTTCCACCTCGATGTGGGTAGCACGGTGGCACAGTGGTTAGCTCTGCTGCCTCACAGCGCCAGGGACCCGGGTTCGATTCCTGGCTTGGGTCACCGTGCGGGGTCTGCACATTCCCCCCTTGTTTGCGTGAGTTTCCTCCAGGTGCTCCGGTTTCCACCCATAGTCGAAAAGACATGCTGGTTGGGTGCCTTGGGCATGCTAAATTCTCCTTCAGTGTAACCGGACAGGTGCCAGAGTGTGGCGACTAGGGGATTTTCACAGTAACTTCCATGCAGTGTTAATATAAGCCTACTTGTGACACTAAATAAATAAACTTTCAACTTTTAAAAAAACTTCCGCTTTGTGTCATCTGCAAACTTGGAAATATTACATTTAATCATTGGTATTAAGTTGTGAATAGCTGGGGCCCAAGCAGTGTTTATCGTAGTAACCCACTAATAACGACCTGCCAACTTGAATATGACCCACTTACTCCTACTCTGTTTTCAGTCAATTAACCAGTTCTCAATCCATGCCAGTACATTTCCCCCACCCCAAGTGCTCTCATTTTGTTGACAAACCTCTTGTGTTTTTGAAATTCTAACTATACTACATTCTCCATTTCCCCTTATCTATTCTGCTAGTTACATCCTCAAAAACTCCGACAGGCTTGTCAAATAAGATTTCCCTTTCATAAATCCATCTTGACTTCATAAGACCATAAGACATAGGAGCAGAATTAGGCCACTCGGCCCATCGAGTCTGCTCCGCCATGCAATCATGGCTGATATTTTTCTCATCTCCATTCTCCTGCCTTTTCCCTGTAACCCCTGATCCCCTTATTAATCCAGAACCTATCTATCTCTGTCTTAAAGACACTCCGTGACCTGGCCTCCACAGCCTTCTGTGGCAAAGAGTTTCACAGATTCACCACCCTCTGGCTGAAGAAATTCCTCCTCATCTCTGTTTTAAAGAATTGTCCCTTTGGCCTGAGGTTGTGCCCTCTGGTTCTAGTTTTTTCTATGAGTGGAAACATCCTGAAGTTTCAATAAGATCCCCACTCATCCTTCTAAATTCCAACGAGTACAGACCCAGAGTCCTCAACCATTCCTCATTCAACAAGCTCTTCATTCCAGGACTCTGCCCAATCCTACCATTATTTTCTAAGTGTCTTGTTATCATTTTTTTAAAATATAGATTCCAGTATTCTCCCTCCAGCTGATATTAGGCTAACAGGTCTAGAGATAAGCTTTGAGGTTCTGCTTTTAAATTTTGCACCTAGCTCCTCATACTCACTGTCCAAAACCCTTTTTCCAGTCTCATTTTTTGTTGGTACCTACATGGATGACAGCAACTAGATCCTATCCCTCCCACTTGAAGTTCCTCTCCAGCCTTGAGCAGATACCCCAAAACCTAGTACAATGGACAACACAGCCTTCTGGATTAGAGTCATAGAGATTTACAGTGTGGAAACAAGCCCTTCAGCCCAACTTGTCCATACCGTCCAGTTTTTTACCACTAAACTAGTCTGAATAGCCCGTGTTTGGCCCATACCCCTATATACACATCTTACCCATGTAACTGTCTAAATTCTTTTTAAAAGACAAAATTGTACCCGCCTCTACTACCACCTCTGGCAGCTCGTTCCAGACACTCACCACCCTTTGTGAAAAAATTGCCCCTCTGGACCCTTTTGTATCTCTCCCCTCTCACCTTAAACCTATGCTCTCTAGATTTAGACTCTCCTACCGTTGGGAAAAGGTGTTGACTATCTACCTGATCTATGCTCATTATTTTATAGACCTCTATAAGATCACCCCTAAGCCTCCTACGCTGCAGGGAAAAAAGTCCCAGTCTATCCAGCCTCTCCTTATAACTCAAACCTTCAAGTCCCAGTAGCATCTTTCTCGTTTAATAATATCCTTTCTATAATGGGGTGACCAGAACTGTACACAGCATTCCAAGTGTGGCCTTACCAATGTCTTGTACAAATTCAACAAGACGTCTCAACTCCTGTATTCAATGTTCTGACCAATGAAACCAAGCATGCTGAATGCCTTCTTCACCACCCTGTCCATCTGTGACTTCAATTTCAAGAGCTATGAACCTGTACCCCTAGATCTCTTTGTTCTATAACTCTCCCCAACACCCTACCATTAACTGAGTAAGTCCTGCCCTGGTTTGATCTATCAAAATGCATCACCTCGCATTTATCCAAATTAAACTCCATCTGACATTCATCACTCTCAAATGGCAGAAATCAGAGTCTATCCCCTGACCATCCTACCCCATGATACCACGACATTCCTTTCAACTCCCCTCACTTGAATGGCTGCTTGTACCATGGTCAGTCTGTTCATCCACACTGCAGCCCTCACTTTTATCCATACAAGCTGCAAGGACTTCAAACTTCTTACTCAATTGCAAGGGCTGAGGCTCCTCCACTCTTACCTTCTCGATCCCCTTACCTGCCTGACTTGCAGTCAAAATCTCCTGTCCCTGTTTAGTACATCAGATGACACTAACCTTCAGAAACAAAGTGTCCAGGTAACTCCCCACTCCCTGATGGGTCACGATGTATGCAACTTGGCCTCCAGCTCATCTACTTTGAGCATAAGATCCTCAAATGGCAGGCATTTACTACAGATGCGGTTGCCATGGGTTGTGGTGACATCCAGCAGCTCCTACATACTACAACCATGACATACCATCCATCCTGTCATCTTTGCTGTATTAATGATTATTTTTTAATTTATAGTTCCCTTCATCACTGAACTCCCAGTTTCACAATTTGCACACTCAAGCAGCACTCAGTGCAGACAAATGGCACCCAGGATCCCCTGTATTTATACTCTCTGAAAATTAAGCTGTGCTAAAGTTCAGAAATCAGTTAAGTTAGCTAACTAATTAACTAGTTACAGCTGCTCTCAGAGCTTGTACATCCCTGTTCAAGACTGGAAGAAACTTAACTTGCCACTTAATTTAAACAGTATTTTGTAGTTAATTGCTAAATGTAAACAAAAACCAGACTTGAGAGAGAGAGATCAACTCTCAAGATCTCCTCTCTCACCAAACTCCCAGCTTCACAGTCTGTGCATTCAATCAGCACCCAGTGCAGATGTCTTAGATATTGCCAGTCAATAAATGTAGACTCTCGTTTATTCAGATTTAAATTGTCAGAAATTTAAACTTTGGAACATATTGTTTCTTTTATTTTTCTCTCAATCCATTCTTCTTTTTCTTATCACTTTCTGTACCTGATTTGACACTAAAAGTAATATTCTAACTGAGATTCTGCACGATTCATTAATGATTCTTGAATTAGATTGATTAAGTTGATAAGCTATTGCTTCTCCTATTGATATAGATCCCAAATACTCTGTCAGGTGGTGTGCTTTTTGGATAGTTGGTTAACAGGAACGTCCAGTGAAATTGCTCATAGAAAGTGGATGGCTGGTGCAAATTTAACAGGTAAGCTCTAAAGTCCAGCCCAATAACTTCATTAACAAATAGAAAATTATATTTTTGACTATTGACTCTTATGCCAAAGCGTGATAGAATACGACTTTATGCTATCTCAAACTGGAGTAGCCTAATGTTACTATTCTGTATTTGAAAGGAAACTTAATTTTTCGCAGTGCTGAACACTGCTTATTAGTAATTTTAATTGACAATATTGCCCATCAGTGGAAGCCAGTAACAATTCTCACTGTACGTCGAAACCCCAAAGGGTAAACTGTGACAGATATTTATAAATCTGCTCCCTAATTGTACTCCTGTTTTCTACAGAAAGAAAATCAAAAACCGAAGATCTCAGCATAGTTTGTATGATTCTATTGATACAGGTGGTTTCTCAACTCAGTAGCCACTGAACGGACATTAAGCACTTTCCACAGAAGGAAAGCAAAAGATGCAATCAGCAGGCATTTTTGCAAAGCTGTCTTGGTAGAAATTGTAGCAGATGGAAAGATTATATTATTAGACAGAGGCTGAATGCAGGCAATCATGTCTCTTTTTTTAAACTGTCAAACTGTTTTTCAGTATGCACATTGCCTACAAGCTAATGAAACAAAACAATTATTACACATCTCACCACATAACAAGCAAACACACACATACTCAACTTGAAAGCCACTAGCCAGAATAGCATATCATCAGCTAAATATTAGAATTTGAGTTCCAAGTCACTACCCAAATGCAGCCTTCTGCACGAGATGTGAGTCGGTGCGCATTGTAGTCTCCCATGACAACCAGCAATTTAACACAATACTTTAAATACAGCATTTTCAATATATCAGCTAGTGACATAAAAAAGCTGCTTGACTACACAAATACTTGAGGAATTGATCTAAAAATCAAATGAATAATTGCACATACTAAAAGATAACTGTGACCACTGTCTAACCACTGCAATTCAAGATTCAATAAGCTACACATCATAAGAGAATAAATATAGAAGTATCAAGTGCTAAAGTATTTGTGTAGTCAAGCAGCTTTTTTATGTCACTAGCTGATATACTGAAAATGCTGCATTTATAGTCTTGTGTTGTTAAATTGCTGGTTGTCATGGGAGACTACAATGTATTGACTCACAGCTCATGTGCAGAAGGCTGCATTTGGGTAGTAACGTGGAACTCGACATATCATCTAATATTTAGATGATATGCCATTATGGTGCTTGGCTTTCATGTTGAGTGTTTGTGCCTGTTATACAGTGAGATGCGTTTGCAAATACAAATAACCATTTTGTTTCATTAGCTTGTAGCCAATGTGAGTACTGAAAAACAGTTCGACAGTTTAAAGAATTAGAGACACAAGTGCCTGCACTCAGCCTTTGCCTAATACTATGATCTATCCATCTGCTGGAAACTCTACCAAGACAGCTTGGCAGATGTGACCTGCTTGCTGATTGCCCAGTCATATTAGACCCTAGCCATTAACTCTGTTTCTCTCCTCACATATACTGCCAGATCTGCCGAGTGTTTCCAACATTTGCTGTTTTCTACCCTATTGTTAATAATTCCCTTTGTCAAAACATTGGGTCTCTCCTTTTCAAAACCACGATCATTGCCCTTCTTTTTCAAATAGCCCACTTTTGATCCTTAAAGATGTAGCAATTTAGCTATTGGCAGCCTATTTTACCCATCTGATTTTCTTAAGCAGTCACGTCAATGTGAAAATAAATCATATGTGGTGTGAAGCAGGATGTCGATTTGTTATTGTCTCCTCTTCACTGTCATTGAAGGGCAATTTCACCCTTATACTGTCGTAATTTTCAACACTGACTCAACTTCAATTTGTAACAAATCCAAACAGTTTCTGGGGTGTTTGGTACTGTCACTGAAGTTCCATTGTTGAACCTTCATCTTGATGATAAACAAATTACACACACAAGAACATGTAATGGGCTTCAAAAAGTTACTCACTGCATTTGTTGAAAATGTCAACATGGTAAGCATGATAAATGACAAATAGGAATTGTCATTTTCTAAATATCTGAGATTCTTCATAATGCATGCTTATTCAGGAACATGTTTGCTAAGGATTACACAGCATTAGGATGGCAGGGTAGCACAGTGGTTAGCACTGCTGCCTCACAGCGCCAGGGACCCAGGTTCAATTCCAGCCTTGGGTGATGTCTGTATGGGGTTTGCACGTTCTCCGTGTCTGCATGGGTTTCCTCCGGATGTTCTCCTTTCCTTCCACAGTCCAAAGATGTACAAATTAGGTGGATTGGCCGTGATAAATTGCCCTTTAGTGCCCAAAGATGTGTAAATTAGGGGGATTAGCCATGGTAAATACGTGGAGTTACGGGGACGGGTGGAGGGGTGGGTCTAGGTAAGATTCTCTGTCGGAGATTCAGTGCAGACTTGACGGGCCAAATGGCTTCTTTCTGCACTGATTCTATGAAATTCCAGAAATATTCCATAATATATCATTGATATTCAGTAGTTAAGTGGTGTGCATTCATTTAAAGCCACTGGAAGTCTCAAAGCACTCTATGGTCAACTGAGTACTATTTGAAGTCTAGTCACTGATGTAAAGCAGCAAATGCAGCAGCCAACTTGTGCACAGCAAATTCCCACAAACAGCAATGTGTTAATGAAAACCTGCTTTTGTGATGTTGATTGAAGGATAAATATTGGCCAGGGCACCTGGAATAACTCCCCTGCTCATAGCAATTTAAATTAACACCATACACCTGTCCTAATTCTCTCCTTTCCTACATCCACAGAAGGCTCGGGTTCTCATTCTTGGTCATCTGTGTAACTATTTACCCCAGGCAATGTCATCCAGAAGTCTCAGCTCAGCTTTAGCATTACAGCTAACTTTATTTCTCTTTCCCTTGATCAGCCCCAAGGTTATCCTCCAAAAAGCAATGAATCAGATGGCACAAATTTTTCTTCAGCTTAATTTCAAAAAAATTGAAAGCAGCTTCTTCACTCAAAACAGGACCTTTGTGCCTCAGATTAAGCCTCTATGAACTTAACTAGAATTTTAGGCAAAATCTGGAGAGGAAAAGCATTGCTTGATCTGGAACAGTGTTTTCTTTTGTAAACACGTCACATTGCTAGGACCATCTTTAATCCACCTCTGCAATATCTTCTGACACTGATTCACCCTTACCACTGCCAAAATTATAATCTGCATTTTATTACTGCAAGGCTCAACTTTTTAAATGGTCCTTGAGCCACGTTTCATAAATTATAACTCATTCAAAATTTCAAGACCTGTTTCTTAACCCAAGAAATCCCAGTGCTCCTAACCTCCCCAAAGCAGGGCATGGGTAAACTTCAACCATATAATCTCTAAAATATTTTTCTCTCATTTATATCCAACGGTGAATTTTAATCAGGCTTTAGCTACTGATGGCTCAATGGATGATCAAATAGCTTATCTGAGTTGAAACCCCTCTTGCCCAAACCTCCCCCTCTTTACTTTTCAACTCTTAATGTAAGAGTTATGGACCTTTTGTAGGACAATGTATGAAAGAATGTGCAAAGATGGTTGTTATTTCTAGTTTATAGCATGCAGGTCAGATGCTTTGATTTGCAAAAAAGTCTGGATGCAAGTGATTCATTCTGGTGCTAATCTGATTTTGCCAAATAAAATCTTAATTGACTATGCAAGTCCTCTGATGAAATGTGAACTGCAGTTTCTCATGTTCAAAATGCCCTGTTTTGTTTCTAATTTAATTGAATTTAGAAGTTCTGTGCAAAGAGGTCTCTTGATTGGTGAGATGTTCTACAGTCACTGCCATTTTTTTCAGTTCACTATCATTTGTGTCTAGGTGGAATTGGATAGGAATAACACCATAGAAATCGGCCTTCCAATCCAATTGATCTTCCCTGGTGTGTCTACCCACGAGCCTTCTCCCATCCTACTTCATGTCAACTGGCCAGCATAACCTCTGATTCCTTTCTCTTACAAAATTTGCCTTAACCACTTCATGTCGTAACAAATTCCACATTCTAATAATCCTCTGGATAAAGAAGCTTCTCCTTTAATTAATTACGAATCCAAAATGTATTGCATAACACTTGGGACGAATGGGATCAAAGGTTATGGGGAAAAAAGCAGGATTAGGCTATTGAGTTGGACGATCAGCCATGATCATAATGAATGGCAGAGCAAGCTCGAAGAGCCAAATGGCCTCCTCCTGCTTCTATCTACTATGTTTCTGTGTTATTAGTGACAATTTTGTTTTGGACTCCTCCCGCAAGTGGAAACATCTTCTCTAAATCTATCTTATCTTCCTTTTCATCATTTTAAAAACTTTCAGAAGGTCACCCCTTAGCTTTCTCTTTTCTATAGTAAAGAGTCCCAGCCTGTTCGATCTTACCTGATAGTTATAACCTATCAAATCTGCTGTCATCCTTTAAAAGCTATGCAGTTTAACAAAAATGTTCCGAATTCATATTACTGGGCAGAAAACTAAAGCTTCACTTTCTGACAGTTCAGAAAATTTCCACAGTAGTTTTTTGCTTGACTCTCAAACTGGGCAATGCTTGTTCTCCAATATGATACTAAACTTTTCTTTTAGCTCCCAGAGAGATTGGCTTAATGGATGAGGGAGGATGCTCATCATCTGGTTTGGGACCTGTAACTTTCTGTTTAAAGTAAACAAAGTTTGAAAGTCCAGAAAACAGAATAAATTTTACTAATGAAAGTCAGGAAAGTAAAACAATGCACAATATCTAACTTACGCTCCAGCATTTAGAATTAACATGAGGCAAATATGAATTAACTGGCAAACTGTGGTCAAAAACACCACAACACATTTTAAATGGCAGATGTGACCAAGACAGATCCAATGGATTTCTCAGCAACCCACCCAGAAATCAATGACCACTGTGAATAACAAAATCTGGTTAAAATTCTGTCTCCTCACCGAGGGATTTCAACTCTTCATTTTTGAAGATCTAGCCTCCAAGTTCCCTCAAAAGGTGCTCTGATTTGGACTGCCTCAATGACTGTACACCTCCCGAGGATTCAGTTGCTTCTCCTGAGGCTATGTTCCATGGAATTCACAATGCTGCGCTCTCGCCTCTAATTACTGACACACTTCCAACCCTTTTGCAGACTGCTAACTTCACTAAGATTGCTAACTTCACTAAGATGACATTGCCCCTGGGTTTCTCTGAACTCCAGTCTCCAGGCTGCACCGGACTATATATGGCTCCAAGGGCTTCGCTGAGCACTAATTGCCTGGTATGGAACAAATGATCTTCCACAAGCATCTCAGCTCCCCAGAACTTCTTTGGGCTCTAACTGCCTGGAGCCAACTAATGGCTCTCAGAGCTTGATTGTGAGCTGCACACATTTGGAGGTCCAAAATGCAACCAACAGCTGCACTGATCAAAAGTATCCCAGGACTTCCCTGAGACTATAACCTGCGAACAGCAGTACATTTTTGGTATTGAACCTCTTCCCCTGCTGCAGAGCACTCAGATAAATTGAAACCAGAGCACCTTCTTAAGCTCCAACCATCTCTATGACAATGTGGCCTTTCAATGTGTTTTGAATCTTTTTGAACTAATTGAGCTCTAATTCACAAACTCTCTCTGGACTGCACTTCTTCAAACAGTGTAGACATCATGTCTCCAGTTCTCCAGCTAAGTCAGCTCACTTGCTGTTTTATGCTTCCATCTTTCTTCTATTCTGAGTCTATTAAACAAACATCAGTAACCTCCGAATTGCCATTTTCTTCTTGGTTTTCACACAATCTCTGGAGCCCAGCATTATAGTTACTTCACTTTCACAACAATACTTTTCCCACAACTAAACATTATCTCTAATATGTTAATATGAATTATGAACTAGACATTAGTCATATCGAATCAGATCCAATCTCCTATCTCTCAGGCAATACTAAACTCTTTGGGGATAGTAAGAACTAGCTACTCCCAAGTAAAAACACATTATTTAGTTGATTGGTCGATGTATTTTCTTCAAAATGAGCATCTTATATTTCCGGTCTTGAGGAGGGTGTCAAAATATTATTGTTTTGACATCAGCATAAGTACTTCAGGTTTGCTTCTTTCTTTGTCAACTTAATGCTTCTTATGTTGTAAACATCAAAAGTATCAAGTGTTAGTAGGAGAACATGTACAGACAGTGATCATCGTATTATATGGTTTATGCTGACCATGGAAAAATATGAAGAACAGTCTAGGGCAAGAGTAATTGATTGGGAAAAAGCCAACTTTAATAGGCGGTGGCACAGTGGTTAGCACTACTGCCTCACAGCACCACGGAACTGGGTTTGATTCCTGGCTTGGGTCACTATCCATGTGGAGTCTGCACGTTCTCCCCATGTCTGTTGGTTTGCTCCAGTTTTCTCCCACAGTCCAAAAGACATGCTGGTTAGATGGATGCTAAATTCTCCCTCAGTGTACCCAAACATGCATTGGAGTGTAGCGACTGGGGGATTTTCACAGTAACTTCATTGCAGTGGGAATGGAAGCTTATTTGTGACACTAATAAATAACTTTAAACTTGAGGTGAGAACGGATCTGGCCTGAATAAATTGGAGTTAAAGGTTGGCAGGAAAAACAGTAGCTGAACAAAGGGCTACCTTCAAAGAAGAGGCATTTCAGGCAGAGTCAAGGTATAATCCCTCAAAAGGGAAAAGTAAACAAGCTCTCCAGATGGCAAAAGGGATAGAAATTAAGACAAAGAAGAAAAAGTGTGCTTATGACAGGTATCAGGTAGAAAGCACAATCAATTGGGAATCAGCCTGAGTTTCACTTCCAGAGGGGAGGTGAAAAAGCAAATAAGTAGTTGGAGTATGAAAAGTGACTGGCAGCCAACATAAAAGGGAATCCCATTGACTTATATAGGCATATAGATATTAAATGAGTGGTAAGAGGAGGAAGAGGAATGATTAGGGACCGAAGGGAATTTACACATGGAGGCAGAGGAACAGCTATAGTATTAAACAAATACCAAGGAAGAAGATGCTGCCTCGATTTCTTTTCTGTCAGAAGGTCACTGGTACGTACTTTTCTTTTCCCTAGAAAGCAGTGGAGGCTGGATCATATGATTTATTCAAGGTAGAACTAAACAAATTTTTGATAAATAAGGCGGTATACGGTCATGGAAGGCAGACAGGAAAATGGAATTGAGGCCACGATCAAATCAGCCATAATCTTACTGAATGGTGGAGCAGGTTCCAATGGCTGAATGACCTACTCCTGCTTCCAAGTCCTATGTTCCAATGCTCCTATGGAGAAGAAGTAATTCAGACACTGGAAGGGTTTCAGGTTGATAAGGTGGAGGAATTGGATTGGACATCATATTTAAAATTTGATAAAGCACCAGGACAGGATGAGTTGCATCCAAGGATACGGAGGGAAGCAACAGTGGAAATTATGAAGGCACAGACATAATTGTTCTGTCTTCCTTCAACTCGGGGATGATGCCAAAGGACCAGAGAATTGCAAACATTACACCCTTCTAGAAAAAAGGGTGTAAAGATAAGACCAGCAACTACAGGCCAGACAGTTGAACTTCAATTGTGGAAAAACTTCTAGAAACACTAATCTGACATGAAATTAATAGTCACATGGACAAAAGCAGGTTAATTAAAGAATGCCTGCATGGATTTCTTAAAGTGGGAGCCCCCTACAGTATGCCCCACCCACCCACGTGGGATCACCCCCCCAGCAACTCCATACTGGCCCAATCCCAACTCCCCCCTTCAACCTGATCCTGCACCTCTCTGCCCCTCCCAGTGTCTGGACCACACCCATCCCAGAAACTTACCATTACCCTTCAAACTCACCTGCTAAAAGGGGTGTGAACACCTTCGCTCTGCTCCTTTTGCACTTTGCTGTTGGTTTCAGATAAAGCTCGGCACAACATCGTGGGCCGAAGGGCCTGTTCTTGCTGTACTGTTATATGACACTGACCTGCTTTGCTCTTCAGTCTCATGTGGCCTGAGTCAGGAAGGCTGGGCAAGACAGGCACTTTGGTTTTTGAACTCAGGTAAGTTGCTACAGAGTGGCAATCTACCACTGATCTCCATCTAAGGGATTTACGGGCCATTATGATGAAAGTAAGGAGGTGTGGGATAGAGGGAAAGTTGGCCGATTGGATAGGTAACTGGCTATCTGATTAAAGACAGAGGGTGGTGGTAGATGGAAAATTTTCGGACTGGAGGCAGGTTGCTAGCGGAGTGCCACAGGGATCAGTGCTTGGTCCTCTGCTCTTTGTGATTTTTATTAATGACTTAGAGGAGGGGGCTGAAGGGTGGATCAGTAAATTTGCTGATGACACCAAGATTGGTGGAGTAGTGGATGAGGTGGAGGGCTGTTGTAGGCTGCAAAGAGACATAGATAGGATGCAAAGCTGGGCTAAAAAATGGCAAATGGAGTTTAACCCTGATAAATGTGAGGTGATTCATTTTGGTAGGACTAATTTAAATGTGGATTACAGGGTCAAAGGTAGGGTTCTGAAGACTGTGGAGGAACAGAGAGATCTTGGGGTCCATATCCACAGATCTCTAAAGGTTGCCACTCAAGTGGATAGAGCTGTGAAGAAGGCCTATAGTGTGTTAGCTTTTATTAACAGGGGGTTGGAGTTTAAGAGCCATGGGGTTATGCTGCAACTGTACAGGACCTTGGTGAGACCACATTTGGAATATGGTGTGCAGTTCTGGTCACCTCACTATAAGAAGGATGTGGAAGCGCTGGAAAGAGTGTAGAGGAGATTTACCAGGATACTGCCAGGTTTGGAGGGTAGGTCTTACGAGGAAAGGTTGAGGGAGCTAGGGCTGTTCTCTCTGGAGCGGAGGAGGCTGAGGGGAGACTTAATAGAGGTTTATAAAATGATGAAGGGGATAGATAGAGTGAACGTTCATAGACTATTTCCTCGGGTGGATGGAGCTATTACAAGTGGGCATAACTATAGGGTTCATGGTGGGAGATATAGGAAGGATATCAGAGGTAGGTTCTTTACGCAGAGAGTGGTTGGGGTGTGGAATGGACTGCCTGCAGTGATAGTGGAGTCAGACACTTTAGAAACATTTAAGCGGTTATTGGATAGGCACATGGAGCACACCAGGATGATAGGGAGTGGGATTGCTTGATCTTGGTTTCAGATAAAGCTCGGCACAACATCGTGGGCCGAAGGGCCTGTTCTGTGCTGTACTGTTCTATGTTCTATTAACTTTGTTTCTCTCTTTCCACGGATGCTGCCAAACCTGAAAGTTTCCTGCATTTTCTGCTTTTATTTCAGATTTCCAGCAACTGCAGGATTTTAGTCTCAGATCTTCCTGTCCATTTTTCTTCCTTGCTTCCTTATTCTGAGACATGTTTCGGCATTGATTCTGCACTGATTGGGGTGGTACGGCGGCACAGTGGTTAGCACTGCTGCCTCACAGCGCCAGGGATCCAGGTTTGATTCCTGGCTTCAGTCATTGTCTGTGTGGAGTCTGCACATTATCCCGGAGTCTGCGTGGGTTTCCTCCAGGTGCTCCGGTTTCCTCCCACAGTCCAAAGATGTGCAAGTTAGGTGGATTGGCCACCTGTGCGTCTTCACACAGACAGTGACCCAAGCCAGGAATCAAACCTGGATCCCTGGCGCTGTGAGGCAGCAGTGCTAACCACTGTGCCGCCGTACCACCCCAATCAGTGCAGAATCAATGCATGTCTCAGAATAAGGAAGAAAAATGCCAAATTGCCCCTTAGTGTCAGGGGACTAGCTAGGATAAGTGCATGGGGTTATGGGGATAGGGTCTGGGTGGGATTGTCGGTGCAGTCAATGGGCTGAATGGCCTCCTTCTGCACTCTAGGATTCCATAATTGATCAGTGCTTAGGGATGTGTTATAATTCCTTATAGAGGGATTTTTTATTTGAAGTGATGTCTAATGGTTTTGAAGGAAAATAACCTGTCATTTATGTGATACATAATGCATTGTATGTCAGAAATTAGAAAACTAGCCTTGCATTTCAACTCAAGGTGAACTAAACCATCAAAACAAATGTAAAGCTGGACTCACTGGATTTTTGTCAAATCTGACGGGGCTCACTAAAATACAGATGAAGAACCAACATTTTTTAAAATTCAGATCTGGATCTTTCCTATGACAGAGGAACCTGTCACTTTGCACAGAAATCCAAACTTAATCTACCCTGAATGAACCTGTCAGTCTCATGTACACTCAACCTTCAGCTTAATATGTCACTGAATGCAAGTTTTTACTAATGAAAGACAAGTTTTACCATGTCACAACAACTAAATCTTGTTGTATAATCTGCTTTCTGTCTGATTGATTTCTTCCAAAAAAATTTGAAGTTTACAACATAAAGGTGGAGGAAAAGCTAATTTAAATGTTATTTTCCCTTTTCTTTCCCATCATCATCCTAGTCATTCACATGCATATAGAGCCTTGTAGTTGGTTGAGCTAATTATCCAATTTCAATGTAACTTCACAAATAGAAGGACTGTTAAACTGAATGAGACGTCAGTTCCCAACTTGCAATCTACCTACTGCAATATTACTGGGAACCTCTTAAAACATTGCAAAATATATTAAACATTTAGTAGAATGTCAATTTCATGAAGGTTTTGACTTATAATACTGCAAGAGTTTACAGAAAAATACAAAACCAATCAAAAATACAAAACCAATCAAAACTGAAAATATTACTTTCTAATAGGTCTCTTTTATTCAAAATATCATGGACATTTAGAAGCAATCTCATAACCCATCATGTGGGCGTGGAAGTGTTGTATCTTGTTTGTAATATGTATTCAAGATACTGCGCTTCCCAATGTCATGATCTGAAATAGGCTTATGTCTTCATGCTGAGTCACTTTGTGCACCTCTTCTCACCATTTCTAAATTGTCTGATGTGGTTGTTAACAATTTAGTTTTCCCACTTTGAAAAATAAAGTAAAATATACAATGAAGGAAAAGATTAGCAGACAAATGTGGGTTCATTACAGATGGAGACGGGAATTTAGAATGGAGAATGGGGAAACGGTGGAGAAACTAAACAATTGCTTCTGTCTTCACAGAGGAAGAGGCAATACTCAAAAAATTAATTGAATTGAACATTGATAAAATACCTGGACCTGATGAGCTAAATGTTGGGTGTTGAATGTTAAATGATGAGTGTTGAAGGTGTTGGCTATAATGATACTGGATGCATTGGTGGTTACCTTTCAAAATTCAATAAATTCTGGAAAGGTTCCTGCAGAATCGAAAATAGCAAACATAACCCCACTATTTAAGAGAAAAATTAGAACACAGACTTGTTAGTTTGATGTCAGTAGTAGGGAAAATGTTAAAATCTATTATAAAAGATGTGATAACTGGATTTATGAAAGGGAAATCGTGTTTGACTAACCTATTGGACTATTTTGAGGATGTTACTTGTAGCGTAGATAAAGGAGAACCAGTGGATGGGCTTTATTTGGATTTTAGAAGGTCTTTGATAAAGTCCCACGCAGGAGATTAGTGAACAAAATGAGAGCACCTGGGATTGACGGCAATATACTGGTATGGGTTGAGAATTAGTTAACAGACAGAAAACAGAGTAGGAATAAATGGGTCATACTAAAGATGGCAGGCTGGGATACTGGGTACAGGTATTGGGGTATCAAAAGGATCAGTGCTAGAACCATTCACAATCTATATAAATGATTGGATGTAGGGACCAAATGTAATATTGTTGGTGGCACGGTGGCAAGCACTGCTGCCTCACAGCTCCAGGGACCCAGGTTCAATTCAAGCCTTGGGGACTGTCTATATGGAGTTTGCACTTTCTCCCCATGTCTGCGTGGGTTTCCTCCGGGTGCTCTGGTTTCCTCCCACAGCCCAAAGATGCTTAGGTTAGGTGGATCGGCCTTGGTAAGTTTCCCTAGTGTCCTAAGATGTGTAGTTTAGATGGATTAGCCATAGGATGTGTGGGATTACGGGGATAGAGCACAGGAGAGGAGGGCCTGGGTAAGATAATCTGTCAGAGAGTTAGTGCAGACTCAATGGGCCGAATGGCCTCTTCTGCACTGTAAGGATTCTATGAAACCCTCTGTGGATATTTCCAAATTTGCTGATGACACAAAACTAGGTGGAAATACAGGTTGTGAGGAGGATGTAAGGAGGCTTCAAGGGGCGTTGGACTGGCTAAGTGTGGGGTGGTGGGCGGAATTCAGGTAGCATTATCACACCAAGTCACTACTCACCAACTTCTTAAGTGCACTTGTGGATGTAAAATGAGGACATGATCAAGCAAGAGCTTGTTGATTGTTAACCTGTCAGCACTCACTGTCAGGGCTCACCATGCCTTAAGAGGAAGGTAAAAGGGAATTATAATTGGAGAAAATCGAAGACAAGAATAAAAGATATTTAGAAATACTTTCTTGCCAAATTGTACTTATTGAATGCTTTTATAAAGTATAAACATGTGCAAAATCAAGCTGTCAAGTTTCCTCATAGATTATCTGGAACAATGCCCATCCGTTACAATAAATTTCCGTTTGAATGAACTTTAATATGTAATTCTGCAGAGCTTCTTGTGCAGTCCAATAACCAGGAAGAAAAGTTAGCAGTATTCAGCCTAATTTGTACCATTATCTGCAGTTTCAAGTCAATCAAACCCTTGAGAGAGATACTCGAAAACAATTCCACATAATTTGGAACGACAGTCAACTTCATATAAGATAAATTTCATTTTTAGTAGAATCAGCACAAGGGAGTTTGAATATAGGCACAAATAATGATGAGACAAGATCATTTTAATGCTCCATTGGTGAACATTTCATATTGCTAATCTGTTTTATTCAAGTGTACAAAATGGCTTATGAGAATTGCCCCTGCAAATAATTCATTTTCTTTCTAGCTATTAAACTGAAGAGTCAACTGCCCAGTTATACGAGTGTAAGAGGCAACATGGCACTTTTCAAAGCAGAACAGCCAGGGTCTCTTGATTAAAAGCAAAATACTGCGGATGCTGGAACCTGAAACAAACAGAAAATGTTGGAAAATCTCAACAGGTCTGACAGTATCTGTCGAGAGAGAACAGATCCAATGTTTTGAGTCTGGATGACCCTTCGTCAGAGCTAAGAACAAAGAAAATCAGAAAGGATTTATAATATGAAGTGGGGGTGGTGGTGGGGGGGGGGGGGGGGGGGGGGCTGTAATACGACTGAGAATGTGAGTGAGGACAAAGAAGACTGAGAGAGATGCTAAAAGTGCTCATTAAGTGACCGGAATGTGTGAATGGCAGAACAGAGGTACAGATGGTTAAGGCAGTTGCTCTGAAAGGGGGGGGGGGGCAAATTTGCAGATGACACTTAACTGGATGGCAGTGTGTGCTCTGAGGAGGATGCTAAGAGGCTGCAGGGTGACTTGGACAGGCTGGCTGAATGGGCAAATACTTGGCAAATGCAATATAATGTGGATAAATGTGAGGTTATCCACTTCGGTAACAAAAACAGGAAGGAAGATTATTATCTGAATGGTGGCAGTTTAGGAAAAGGGGAAGTGCAACGTGACCTGGGTGTCATTGTGGAATTGTCGCTGAAGGTTGGCATGCAGGTACAGCAGGCGGTGAGGAAAGTTAATGGCATGCTGGCCTTCATAGCAAGATGATTTGAGTAAGAACGTCTTGCTGTAGTTATACAGGGCCTTGTGAAGCCACACCTTGAGTATTGTGTGCAGTTTTGGTCTCCGAGCCTGAGGAAGGACATTCTTGCTACTATTGAGGGAGTCCAGCGAAGGTTCACCATGCTCACTCCAGGAATGACATATGGAGAGACTGGATCGACTGGGCTTGTACTCACTGGAATTTAGAAGAATGAGAGAGGATCTCAGAAACATATAAAATCCTGATGGGACTGGACAGGCGAGATGCAGGAAGAATGTTCCCGATGTTGGGGAAGTGCAGAACTAGGGGGACACAGTCTAAGAATAAGGGGTTAGCCATTCAGGACTGAGATGAGGAATAACTTTTTCACTCAGAAAATTGTGAACCTGTGGAATTCTCTACCACAGAAGGTTGTTGGGGCTAGTTTGTTAGATATGTTCAAGAGGGAGCTGGACGTGGCCCTTGTGGCTAAAGGGATCAAGGAGTATGGAGAGAACGCAGGAGCGGGATACTGAAAGTGCATGATCAACCACGATCATATTGAATGGTGGTGCAAGCTTGAAGAGCTGAATGGCCTACTTCTGCATCTATTTTCTATGCTTCTATGTTTCTATGTGGTTGAACTGTATGTTCAGTCCGGAAGGCTGTAAAGTGCCCAATCAGATGATGAGGTGTTATTCCTCCAGTTTGCATTGGGGTTCACTAGAACATTTCAAAAGACCAAGGACGGACATGTGGACAGGATAGCAGGGTGGTTGAAGTGGCAAGTGACAGGAGTGTTGGAATGCATTCCACAGGAATCATTCTCTCCGGGACACCCTGGTCCACCCTTCCATCACCTCACTCACTGCCCATGGCACCTTGCCGTGCAATTGTGGAAGGTGCAACACCTGCCCCTTTACCTTCTCCCTGCTCACCATGCCAGGTCCTAAACACCCCTTTCAGGTGAAGCAGTGCTTCACATGCACATCCTTCAATCTGGTCTATTGCATTCGTTGCTCCAAATGCAGTCTACTTTACATCGGAGGGACCAAACGTAGACTGGGTGACTGCTTTGCTGAACATCTTCGATCTGTCCACAAGCAGGACCCAGACCTCCCTGTCACTTGCCACTTCAATACACCACTGCTCTCCTGTCCGCATGGCCTTTTGCAATCTTGTGGTGAACTCCAATGCAAACTAGAGGAACAGCATCTCATTCTCCGATAGGGCGCTTTACAGCCTTCCAGACTGAACATTTCATAGAATCATAGATCCCTACAGCGCAGAAGGAGGCCATTCGGCCCATCGAGTCTGCACCGACCACAATCCCACCCAGGCCCTACCCCCACATATTTACCCACTAATCCCTCTAACCTACGCATCTCAGGACTCTAAGGGGCAATTTTTAACCTGGCCAATCAACCTAACCCGCACATCTTTGGACTGTGGGAGGAAACCGGAGCACCCGGAGGAAACCCACGCAGACACGAGGAGAATGTGCAAACTCCACACAGACAGTGACCCGAGCCAGGAATCGAACCCAGGACCCTGGAGCTGTGAAGCAGCAGTGCTAACCACTGTGCTACCGTGCCGCCCTTTGAGTCCAACTACTTCAGAGCATGAACTCTCCCCCTCCACCCCCTTTCCATTTATTTTATTTCATTGTGTTTCTTCTTTTCATCCCATTCATCCATTTTTATCATCTTTCTTTCTCACTTCCATTTTTTCACTTCTCCATTCCCACACTCCTTCTTGCCCACCCCCCTCCCCAACTGCCTTAGCCATTTGTACCTCTGTTCTGCCATTCGCAAATTCTGATCACTTAATGGACACTTTTAGCACGTCACTCAGCCTTCTTTCATCCTCATTTACATTCCCTTTGTTCTATTACAGCCCTCCCCTCCCCCATCTTCATAGTATAAATCTTTTCAGATTTTCTTTGCTCTTAGCTTTGATGACGGGTCATCCAAACTCGAAATGTTGGCTCCTTTCTCTCCCCACAGATGCTGCCAGACCTGCTGAGACATTCTTAGAATCTTAGAAACCCTACAGCACAGAAAGAGGCCATTCGGCCCATCGAATCTGCACCGACCACAATCCCACCCAGGCCCTACCCCCATATCCCTACATATTTACCCACTAATTCCCTCTAACCTACGCATCCCAGGACACGAAGGGCAATTTTAGCATAGCCAATCAACCTAACCCGCACATCTTTGGACTGTGGGAGGAAACCGGAGCACCCGGAGGAAACCCACACGTTCTCTTGGTGTTTTTCCTATCATTTATTCTTCAGATAATGTGTGATTAATATGCGATTCATCTCATTGGTCCATATAAACTTTTACTTCCATTAATATAAAGTGACTACTACACTTCAAAAGCAATTAATTAGCTGTAAATTACTTCAGCAATTCCTTATGATGGGAAACGTGCTATACACATGCTAACATTTGGGAATCTCAGCTTAAAACATGTTTTCAACATTAACCACTATGTGACCACTCATCCTCTGACCTGCACTGCCTTTTTTCATTGAATCTATTCCAATTTCTGAACTCATTTCAACCAAAAATTTTAATATTAACTGTGGCAAATTGTCTCAGTCCTTCCTGGGCTTTTTAATCAGGTATGATAGGTATAACTCCAATAAAAAAAGAAAATGCTGGAAATACTCAGCAGGCCAGGCAGCATCTGTGGGTCAAGAAACAAAATTAATGTTTCAGTTCAATGAGCTTTCATCAGAACTTCAGGTTGATGACCTGCTAAAAAAATCATCATCCTGAAATATTGACTCAGCTTTTCCCTCCACAGATGTTGCCTGAAATGCTGACCATTTACAGCATTTATATTTTTCTTCAGGTTTCCAGTATCTGCAGTAATCTGCTTTTTGAATGGTTGCTCAATAAAAAAGCTATTTTAGAACATGCTAGGCTCCTTTGCTCTTGAAAAAAAACAGGCTGATGGGTTATTAAAATTTATGAAAGGTTTTGATACAATGGATACTAAGAGACTGTTTCCAATTGTGGGGAAGAACATAACTACCGAGCAACTGTATAAATTAGTTACCAGGAAATCCAATAAGGAATCCAAAAGAAAGTTCTTCACCCAAAGAGTGGTGAGAATGTGGAACTTATTACCAGAGTGTGTTTGAAGCAAATAGTATAGCTGCATTTTAGGGGAGGCTTAAAATAAAGGCCACGGTCCCATTCACAGTCTTCAAATGTTGATATTGTCCGATAAGGAAGTGCTGCACTGTGAGAACTCCTTCACTGCTGAGCAATATTTCAAGAGTCGCCAGCATCATAATTCAGCTCTGAAAGTTTGAACGGAACAAATACTGTTCAGAACATCCTTATTTTTCATCCATTTTCTCTCTGTCCCACATCTATTTTTCCCATTTTACTTTTCTTCTATCTGATGGAATCTATCCTCTATTATAAACCCTATTTCAGGTTAAAAGAAATATATTTTACTTGCTTTCTTCCTTGAAACTCTATTATCCATTTTGAAGCTCTCAGGAAGTTTTTAAATCAAACAATCAAAAGCTCAGAAAGGAAAGATGCATATCTGCACAAACTCATAGTAACAGAGTCTTAGTTGCAAGGACTGGATTAACTGACGCTATTTCCGAAAATGACATGGATACATCATTTTTTTTGGGTGGGACGTATGTTCATGAAATTTGATTGATTCTTTTAGGTGACATAACATTAAACATCTGAACATCCAATCTTTGAAAGATGAAGAGAAAGCACTAATTAAATCTGGAGTACTTGCAAGTCATTGCAGTTTCAACATATTGTTCAAAGATAGAAAGAACATACATCTCTAACCTTGCTCCTTGTTTTTATTTGTTTTTGGGAAGTGAACATTGCATTTATTGCTCATCCTTAATTGCCCTCGAGAAGATTGTCTATCAAGTGGGTTTTGCTGTCCCTCAATTCAAGGATGACATTTACTCAGGGTCGCAAGTTTCTGCCATGGTTGTTCATGTTAACAAGCCAATTCCCATCTTTGGGCACATGGATCAGGACGTCCCACTATTAGTGGAATCTAAAGTGCAGGATTTTCTTTAAATCCCAACACTTAAATGATGAGGCAGAGTGGTGGCAGAGAAAAAAAAATGAAAGAAAAGGAGGCCAGCAAGTGATGCCCACATACCAGGAATGAACGAAAAAAATTAAATCACCAGACAGTACAAAGTTTTTATACTACCTGCAATGCAGTCAACGCATGACGGTTAATTGTGCAATGCAATTCCTGAGCCAAGTTTCAGGGATATTAAATTTAGCCCCCTATATACTTTAAGTGCAATGCATGTGTTTTCACACTTCTTTAAATTAGAAGTTAAATCTGAAGAATGTTATCCCAAAATAGCATCTGTGTACATTATATAAGGTAATTAAAAATATTAACAATTTATGCATTGAAAAAAGCATTGCTGTGCCAGCCTGACGGCAAGTGTAATTATGTTTCTTATCAATTATTTAAAATTTGGATTTATTTTAAACATTTCCTCAACATTAATTCCAACTTCCATTAGACAAATAAAGGTTGCAATAATGACAATTGCTCTTGGATATTTCAATATTTTTAAGTTATTGATGAAAAACATCATCTGCTCAAAGCATGATTAATAGAGGATATTGGGATACTGGGTTAAAAGATTATTATACCGATATATGAGGGGACTTTCACAATAACTTCATTGCAGTTTTAATGTAAGCCTACTTGTGACACTAGTGAATAAATTTTAAACATTAAAATTTATTAAGACTGCAGATCCTACAGAAGACCAAAATGTTAAAACCTGCACTTTCTTTTATCCTTTTGAAAATTTAAAGCTGAACATTATGGGTGAAATTCTCTGCCCACACCCCCCCAGCATTTTTCTTGGCAGCGGGAGGTGACACACTATTCACTGGCAGTTGAATCTTCTGGCCTGCCGCTGTCAATGGGAATTCCCATTGAAGCCACCACATGGCGCTGTGAAACCTGTGGCAGGGTGTGCGCCACAAGCGGGACCAGAGAATCCTACTGGCGTAAATGGCTGGAAAATTCTGGTCTATATTTAAAAGCTCCCCCCCATTCTTTCCTTAGACGCTGCCAACTCATTATAACAGTAAGATGTTAACAAGTGTTCTCACACTTCGAACAATTAATGCAATTTTGAGCAAATTGCTGCTCTTTTCTTTGACCTTGAAAAGTCATTGTAATCTCACAAAGTTTGCTTTAGTTTTTTTTTAAACAACTTTGACAAGGTACCACATGGTAGGTTGTTGCATAAGGTTAAATCTCATGGGATCCAGGGTGAGGTAGCCAAATGGAGGGGTTGCAGAGGGTTGTTTTTCCAAACTGGAGGCCAGTGACCAGCGGTGTGCCTCAGGGATCAGTGCAGGGTCCACTGCTATTTGTCATTTATATTAATGATTTGGATGAGAATTTAGGAGGTTAGTACGTTTGCACATGATACCAGGATTGGTGGCATAGTGACCAGTGAAGAAGGTTATCCAGGATTGCAACGGGACCTTGATCAATTGGGCTAGTAGGCTGATGAATGGCAGATGGAGTTTAATTTAGATAAATGTGAGGCGATGCATTTTGGTCAATCGAACCAGGGCAGGACTTACTCAGTTAATGGTAGGGCGTTGGAGAGAGTTACAGAACAAAGAGATCTAGGGGTACAGGTTCATAGCTCCTTTAAAGTCGAGGCACAGGTGGACAGAGTGCTGAAGAAAGCATTCGGCATGCTTGGTTTCATTGGTCAGAACATTGAATACAGGAGTTGGGACGTCTTGTTGAAGTTGTACAAGACATTGGTAAGGCCACACTTGGAATACTGTGTACAGTTCTGGTCAACCTATTATAGAAAGGATATTATTAAACTAGAAAGAGTGCAGAAAAGGTTTACTAGGATGCTACCAGGACTTGATGGTTTGAGTTATAAGGAGAGGCTGAATAGACTGGGACTTTTTTCTCTGGGGCGCTGGAGGCTTAGGGGTGATCTTATGGCGGTCTATAAAAATAATGAGGGGCACAGATCAGCTAGATTGTCAATCTCTTTTCCCAAAGGTAGGGGAGTCTAAAACTAGAGAGCAGAGGTTTAAGGTGAGAGGGGCAATTTGTTTTCACACAGCGGGTGGTGAGTGTCTGGAACAAGCTGCCAGAGGTAGTAGTAGAGGCGGGTACAATTTTGTCTTTTAAAAAGTGTTTAGACAGTTATATGGGTAAGATGGGTATAGAGGGATATGGCCCAAACGCAGGCAATTGGACTAGCTTAGGGGTTTAAAAAAAGGGCTGGCATGAACAAGTTGGGCCGAAGGGCCTGTTTCCATGCTGTATGACTATGACTAACAGTTATGATTGACACTTTTAGAGGACTGGGATATACTATTAACATAACTTACATTCCTGTCAACCGCTGAAAGATATGGCTCAAAACGAATCACACTTATAAAACAAAATTGCAGTTTTAATCTGCTTCTCCTCCTGTGGAGACGCCATTTTTGCTATTTCCTCTCTACAGGAAACCAACCTTCTGTGGTTGGCAAGGAGATAAGTCAGCAAATGGTTCTATTATAAATTCTGCTGATCACTATTTAAACCAAGACAAAAAATGTTCTTTTTACCAAAATTCAGTACCAGTTCATCACTGCCAAGTTGGACAATTTAAAAACAAGCGTTTCTAATACTGACTTCATACTCAAAGTACTCCTTCTACATTTTAAGTTTTTAGAAGTTTATTATATGCTGTCTGTTTCTCACTGAGGATTTTCCCTTTAAGCATCTGAACTGAACAAATGAATCTCTGAACTGTTTTACACAAACTTCAGGGGACTTTTAGAAATGCAAAACTACTGTAATGTTAAAATATAACTCAAGAAAACATAACACAAGCATGGCTTCTGGAAAAATAGGAGGTAATGTACAAATCAGTTAAAACCTTTTAGAGAAAGTCACTTGGGTAGTCTGGACTTGCTAAAAGCCTTTGGTAAGGTCCCTCACACATCCCAAGGCAGAATTTTGCAAAATTAAATTGGAAGGGCTAGGGGAATGAGACACACAATTGTAAATGACTTGGATAAAAGTAATGTCATGCATTTTGGCCAATGCAAACTGCACATATCATTGTAAGGAACAATAATGAGACCAATTGAGAGAAAAGGATCTGGGTGTTTTGGTGAACAGGTTACGGATGGCCAACATAGAGCAGCTGCTGCTGAAGTTAGCAAGGTTTTGCTAATAGAACTACTAGTATAAATCAAAGGACAGCATTTCATTATCATGTGGGTTGCTGGTCAGACCCAATTGTGTTTAGTTCAGGTCCACCCCAAAATGGGGAAACTGATGCCCTTAAAAAAGGTGCAAGAAGAATGATACATAGTTCAATTAATCTTAGCTACATAAATAGGTTTAACATCCTTGATCAGTTTACTTTAAAGTTGCACACTTAAAAGTAGTGTGATTGAGGTCTCTAAAGTAACGAAAGGGTTGAATCAGGTGCCTGATGGTATATTATTCTAGTTTAATAGGCATACGTTTCACAGTTTGATGAATGAAATAGACACACATCACAGTTTTATGTTTTGTGCACACTGTTTTAGGTTTTGAAATTAGTTTGTCTCGGCAAATCTTTAAGGGGAGATGGTTAGATTCTCTGTTTTTGAGGTGGTCATTGCCTGGCACTTGTGTGGTGTGAATATTGCTTGCCACTTCTCAGCCCAAGCCTGAATGTTGTCCAGATCTTGCTTATTTAGTATCTGAGGATACTTTGCAATCATCAGTGACTATCTCCACTTCTGACTTTATTGAAGGAGGGAAGGTTGTTGATGAAGATAGGTGGGCCAAGGGCTCTACCCTGAGGAATGCTTGGAGCAATGCCCTGGCACTAAAATGATTTGTTTTCAATAACGACATCCACCTTGCTTTGTGCTAGTTACGATTCCAACCAGTGCAGAGCTGCCACCCACCCCCATCACCCCACAGCCCGATGACTATCAACTCCAGCTTTAGTCGAGCTCCTTGTTGCCACTCTCAGTCAAATGCCTTGACGTCAAGGGCTGTTATTTTCACCTCACTTCAAGTTTAGCTCTTTTGGCTATGTTTGGCTGTAATGAGGTCAGGAGCTAAGTGGTTCTGGTGGAACCTGTACTGAGTGTCAGTGAGCCGGTTACTGCTCAGTAATTGCCACTTGATAGCTCTATCAAGTGATAAACTTAAAGAGGTTATGGCCAGGTTGGTGGATTGGGCAGACACATGGTAATTAAATTTAATGCAGACATGTGAAATGATAGGCTTTGGGAGGAAGAATGAGGAGAGAATATAAAATAAAGGGTACAATTCTAAAGGGGCGCAGGAGTAGAGGAGCCTTTGAGTATACGTGCACAAATCACTGAAGGTACTAAAAAGATGTATGGGATCCTGGGTTTTATAAACACATATATAGAGCACAAAAACAAGTTTTTAAAAAAACTTTTATAAAATTCTGGTTTGGTTTCCACTGGAGGGTGTTCAATTCTGGAGACCACACTTTCGGAAATATGTGAAGGCTTTAGAGTGGGTGTAGACAAGATTAATCGAGAATGATTCCAGGATGATTAGATGAGCTTAGTTGTTCTCCTCAGAGAAGTTGAAAGCTTTAACAGCAATTTTCAAAATTGAGGAGTGTAGATAGAAACTGATCCCATTGGCAGAAGAGTTGAGAACCAGAGGGCTTTGCTTAATGGTGATTAGCAAAAGGAGCAATGGCAATATGGATAGTTATGATCTAAAATGCACTGTTTGATTGTGTGATTGAGGAAGATTCAATCATGGTTTTTAAAAGAGAATAGGATCAGCACCTAAACAGAAATAATTTGCAGGGAATGGGAGAGGGAGTGGGACTAACTGAACTACTCTTGAAGAGAGGCAGTACAGATTTGATGATCCAAATGGTTTCATTCTATGCTGCAATTATTCTATGATTCTATAAAATGATCAGAGAAAGCTATTTGACGACTACTTGAGAAAGCTGTGAAAATATCCTTTGATGCTGATGTGTTTAATAAGTAATATCAAAGTTTAAAAAATCCTTTTAAATATGTATGTCATCAAGAGCATGCAAAATATTGTCTGTTCTCTTTACAAAATGGTCTATGAGAGTATTACGAAGAGAATTAATAATGGTGAGCGACGTATTTGACATTGTGCTATATAAAGATTTGACAGTCTGGACCACACAGGAACTGTCACAGTAGCAGAAGTCATTTTCATGTTGCATTATTTTTTGACACTTTAGTCTAGTCTAATTAGAGCTACTGGAAATTCTGGCATAAACTGATCATTCTCAAAATTGACAAAGGAATTGCATAAAATTCAGGCATAATTTTATGCTTATACTGTAACAGGAAATTCTATCCCAAATCTTTCCTTATTTATGTATTTCTACAGTAGTTAGGAGAAAAAAGCAAATCCTTCATTTTCATTTCACAAAATTTTCAGATGGTGCTTTTTAACAATAAATCAGACTTTAAAAGATTGCTAAAGCCTTCCAGAAAATGTTCGCAATTAGCTGAACATCGCAGCATTATGGAATTTTAGAGTTCCTCTAGTGAAATAGATACATCCCTGAGCATGTAGTAGAATTGCAAATGAAAAAAACTACAAAGTAGAGTTCAATGGCAAAATCAGCTTGTTATTTTCTCACATTCAAAACCAAAACAAATGTTCTTTTAACACGATTGTCTTAAATTTCTCCATTTAGTACCAGAGTACATTGTCAGAATTCTAAGAAATTCAGTCATGCCTAGTTTTCAGAACATGCTATTTTATGAAAATCCTTGTAAAGATTGCTTCACTATTTATATATGCGTTTTCATTTCTCTTGCTTTCTGCTATTTTTAGCTGCACTGTTCCACTTAGATCTAATTAGCTATAATCAACATCTATGAAAAGAATCATTCATACTAACCTACACTGAAATTTATCTGCACTCATATCAATGATAATTTCTATGTCATGTATTATTTCAAAATATGGTGCATGGAAAAGTGAAAAATTACATTCTTTTGAACCCATTGGTAAAATTACAATATTCTTGAAAAATACACATAAAAGCATGAGAAAAATGTTCAGTAGTATTGTCGTATTTAATCTAACATTACATATTTGCCATCTCAGGTTATGTCATATGTAGTATGCGAGTCAAGCAGCATAAGGATTCAATAGAAGTCATGAGAAACGTGCACAGAACAAGAAAAAAGGCGTCATCTGTCTGTTATCATGACTCATGCTCACACCTCACCTAGAATCATTGTATAAGTGTCAAACTGTACAAACATAAAATTTCATAATTGCAACATTTTCCATCCATAAGCAACTGATTAACAAAGATGGCTACACTAATGTTATATGTCCAAAAGAAGTGTTAGCCTATGGTTAGCCTATGGTTCGAGAGCACGTATATTATCTGGAGAAACATAATTTATAAGATTAATTAGACCGCAATATAGATTCATGAATGAGTCTGACACTTCAAGATCTATTTAAGTTAGTTAAATACTAGGGGTGGCGATGGCCTTGTGGTATTATTGTTAATTGCTCCAGAAACTCAGCAAATGTTCTGGGGTTCCAGTTTCAATTTAGAAACATAGAAAAACTACAGCACAATACAGGCCCTTCAGCCCACAAAGTTGTGCCGAACATGTCCCTACCTTAGCGATTACTAGGCTTACCTATAACCCTCTATCTTACTAAGTTCCATGTACTTATCTAAAAGGCTCTTGAAAGACCCTATCGAATCCGCCTCCACCACCGTTGCTGGCAGTCCATTCCACGCACCCACCACCCTCTGAGTGAAAAATTTACCCCTGACATCTCCTCTGTACCTACTCCCCAGCGCCTTAAACCGGTGTCCTCTTGTCGCAACCATTTCAGCTCTAGGAAAAAGCCTCTGACTGTCCATTCTATCAATACCTCTCAACATCTTATACACCTCTATCAGGTCACCCCTCATCCTTCGTCTCTCCAAGGAGAAAAAGCCGAGCTCACTCAACCTATCCTCATAAGGCATGCCCCCCAACCCAGGAAACATCCTTGTAAATCTCCTCATCACCCTTTCTATGGCTTCCACATCCTTCCTGTAATGAGGCGACCAGAACTGAGCACAGTACTCCAAGTGGGGTCTGACCAGGGTCCTATATAGCTGCAACATTATCTCACGATTCCTAAACTCAATTTGATGAAGGCCAGTACACCATACGTCTTCTTAACCACAGCCTCAAGCTGCACAGCTGCTTTGAGCGTCCTATGAACTCGGACCCCAAGATCCTTCTGATCTTCCACACTGCCAAGAGTCCTACCATTAATATTATTTTCCGCCATCCGATTTAACCTGCCAAAATGAACCACCTCACACTTATCTGGGTTAAACTCTATCTGCCACTTCTCCGCCCAGTCTTGCATCCTATCAATGTCTCGCTGCAACTTCTGACATCCCTCCACACTATCCACAACACCTCCAATCTTTGTGTCATCAGCAAACTTACCAACCCATCCCTCAACTTCCTCATCCAGGTCATTTATAAAAATCACAAAGAGTAAGGGTCCCAGAACAGATCCCTGGGGCACTCCACTGGTGACCGACCTCCATTCAGAATAAGACCCATCTATAACCACTCTTTGCCTTCTGTGGGCCAGCCAGTTCTGGATCCACAAAGCAAAATCCCCTTGGATCCCATGCCCCCTCACTTTCTCAATAAGCCTTGCATGGGGCACCTTATCAAATGCCTTGCTGAAGTCCATATATACTACATTTATTGCTCTTCCTTCATCAATGTGTTTAGTCACATCCTCAAAAAATTCAACCAGGCTCGTAAGGCATGATCTGCCTTTGACAAAGCCATGCTGACTATGCTTAATCATATTATACCTCTCCAAATGTTCATAAATCCTGCCTCTCAGGATCTTCTCCATCAACTTACCAACCACTGAGGTTAGACTCACTGGTCTATAATTTCCAGGGCTAGTTCTACTCCCTTTCTTGAATCAAGGAACAACATCCGCAATCCTCCAATCCTCCGGAACCTCTCCCGTCTCCATTGATGATGCAAAAATCGCCAGAGGCTCAGCAATCTCCTCCCTCGCCTCCCACAGTAGCCTGGGGTACATCTCCCACTGAGAGATCTGACACTTGACCAGGTTCATTTCCCAATACCAAATCAAGTACAGCCTCTCCTCTTGTAGGCTTATCTACATACTGTGTCAAGAAACCCTCCTGAACACACCTAACAAACTCCTCCCCATCTACACCCCTTACTCGAGGGAGATTCCAATCAATATTTGGGAAATTAAAATCTCCCATCACGACAACTGTTATCCTGGCGACTTATCTAACTTGATGCTTTTCAAAAGCTCCAACACTTCCTCTTTCTTAATATCTACATGCTCAAGCTTTTCAGTCCGCTGCAAGACTGCACTACAACCACCAAGATCCTTTTCCATAGTGAATACTGAAGTAAAGTATTCATTAAGTACCTCTGCTATTTCTTCCGGTTCCATACAAACTTTCCCACCATCACACTTGATAGATCCTATTCTTTCACGTCTTATCCTCTTGCTCTTCACATACTTGTAGAATGCCTTGGGGTTTTCCTTAATCCTGCCTGCCAAGGCCTTCTCATGACCCCTTCTGGCTCTCCTAATTTCCTTCTTAAGATCCTTCCTATTAGCCGTATACTCTTCTGGATCTCTAACATTACGTGGCTCCCTGAACCTTTTGTAAGCTTTTCTTTCCCTCTTGACTAGATTCATTACAGCCTTTGTATACCACGGTTCCTGTAACCTACCATAACTTCCCTGTCTCATTGGAACGTTGCTATGCAGAACTCCAGACAAATATTCCCTGAAAATTTGCCACATTTCTTCCGTACATTTCCTTGAGAAATCTTCTTTCCAATTTAAGCCTCCAATTTCCTGCCTGATAGCCTCATAATTCCTCTTACTCCAATTATACACTTTTTGAAATTGTCTGATCCTATCTCTCTCCAATGCTTGTAAAGGAGATAGAATTATGATCACTATCTCCAAAATGCTCTCCCACTGAGAGATCTGACACCTGACCAGGTTCATTTCCCAATACCAAATCAAGTACAGCCTCTCCTCTTGTAGGCAGAGAAACCCTCCTGAACACACCTAACAAACTCCTCCCCATCTACACCCCTTACTCTAGGGAGATTCCAATCAATATTTGGGAAATTAAAATCTCCCATCATGACAACTCTGTTATTATTACACCTTTCCAGGATCTATTTGCCTATCTGCTCCTCAACATCCCTGTTACTATTGGCGGCCTATAGAAAACACCCAGTAAAGTTATTGACCCCTTCCTGTTCCTAACCTCCACCCACAGAGACTCCGTAGACAATCCCTCCATGGTGTCCATCTTTTCTTCAGCCGTGACACTATCTCTGATCAACAGTGCCACCTCTTTTGCCTCCCTCCCTGTCAAAGAACAAAGAATAGTACAGCACAGGAAACAGGCCCTTCGGCCCTCCAAGCCTGTGTCGCTCCTTGGTCCAACTAGACCAATCGTTTGTATCCCTCCATTCCCAGGCTGCTCATGTGACTATCCAGGTAAGTCTTAAACGATGTCAGTGTGCCTGCCTCCACCATCCTACTTGGCATTCCAGGCCCCCACCACCCTCTGTGTAAAAAAATCCCTCTCATATCTGAGTTATACTTCGCCCCTCTCACCTTGAGCCCGTGACCTCTCGTGAACGTCACTTCTGATCTGGGACAAAGCTTCCCACCGTTCACCCTATCTATCCCCTTCATAATCTTGTACACCTCTATTAGATCTCCCCTCATTCTCCGTCTTTCCAGGGAGAACAACCCCAGTTTACCCAATCTCTCCTCATAGCCAAGACCCTCCATACCAGACCCTCCATACCTGTCCCTTCTGAAACCCGGCACTTGAGTAGCCAGTCTTGTCCGAGTCATCCAAGTCTCTGTAATGGCCACCACATCATATTTCCAAGTAGTGATCCACGCTCTAAGCTCATCCACTTTGTTCACAACACTCCTTGCGTTAAAATAGACACATCTCAAACCTTTGGTCTGAGCGCTCCCCTTCTCTGTCACCTGCCTATCCTCCCTCTCACACTGTCGGCAAGCTTTCTCTATTTGTGAGCTAACCTCCTCTCTCCCAGTCACTTCAATTTGATTCCCACCCCCCCAACCATTCTAGTTTAAACTCTCCCCAGTAGCCTTAGCAAACCTCCCCGCCAGGATATTGGTCCCCCTGGGATTCAAGTGCAACCCGTCCTTATTGTACAGGTCACACCTGCCCCAAAAGAGGTCCCAATGATCCAGAAACCCGAATCCCTGCCCCCCTGCTCCAATCCCTCAGCCACGCATTTATCCTCCACCTCATTCCATTCCTATTCTCACTGTCGCGTGGCACAGGCAGCAATCCCGAGATTACTACCTTTGCGGTCCTTCTTCTCAACTCCCTTCCCAACTCCCTATATTCTCCTTTCAGGACCTCTTCCCTTTTCCTATCTATGTCATTGGTACCAATATGTACCACGACCTCTGGCTCTTCTCCCTCCCACTTCAGGATATCCTGGACGTGATCAGAAACATCCCGGATCCTGGCACCAGGGAGGCAAACTACCATCAGAGTTTCTTGTCTGCGTCCACAGAATCGCCTGTCCGACCCCCTCACTATAGAGTCCCCTATTACTACTGCCTTCCCCCTCCTTTCCCTACCCTTCTGAGCTACAGGGCCGGACTCTGCACCGGAGGCACGGCCACTGTTGCTTCCCCCAGGTAGGTTGTCCCCCCCCAACAGCACTCAAACAGGAGTACTTATTGTTAAGGGGAACAGCCACTGGGGTACTCTCTAGTACCTGACCTTTCCCCTTCCCATTCCTAACCGTGACCCACTTGTCTGCCTCCCGTGGCCCCGGTGTGACCACCTGCCTGTAACTCCTCTCTATCGCCTCCTCATTCTCCCTGACCAGATGAAGGTCATCGAGCTGCAACTCCAGTTCCCCAATGCGGTCCCTTAGGAGCTGCAGCTCGACGCACCTGGCGCGGATATGGACGTCCGGGAGGCTAGGAGACTCCAGGACCTCCCACATCCGACACCGAGAACAACAAACTGGCCTCACACTTATAATTCCCCTTTCTTCAATGAACACAGGAAGCAACTAAGAACTAAACCTCTCCTGCCTCGCCCGTTTCTGTCTAAGCCCGTGGAGCCAAAGCCCTTCAGCCCTCACTCCGCCGCCCGCTCACAATGCTGCCCGCTGGATAGAGCGGCCTGCTTTTTAAACCTTCCGCGCACTACTGGCTGACGTCAGGAAAAAAAACACTTCCCAGGTCTCACTGGGGCCTACTTCCGGTTTTACACTTCCGGCTGCCTTACAAAAACTCTGAAAAAAGAAATAAAACAGTAAGTTAGAAATCCCTCTTTCCTACCAGCTCTCCTCACTTGAATCACCTCTCTAGCCGCTCCTTTGGAACAATCTTTTTATAAAAATCAGGAATTAAGAATCTACAGATGACCATGAAACCATTGTCGATTGATGGGAAAACCCACTGGTTCACTAATGTCCTTTAGGGAAGGAAATCTGCCGTCCTTGCCTGGTTTGGCCACATGCGACTCCAGAGCCACAGCAATATGGTTGACTCTCAACCAAGGGCAACTAGAGATGGGCAACGACTTCCATGTCCCATGAATGAATGAAAAAAAAACAATGTGGATAAAAGGGAACCACTGGATGGAGTCTACTTGGATTTCAAAAAGACATTTGATAAGTTTCAGCTCAAAGGTTGCTACAGAAAATAAGGACTCATTATGTATTGTGTTGCATTGATAGAGGATTGGTGAGCTACTAGGTTAGTTACCATCCAACACAAAAAGCAGCCTGCTTGATTGGCACTCTTTCAATCTTTTTCAACGTTCACTTCCTTCATACCTACCTACAAGATGTACTGCAGCAACTCATCAAGACTCCTTCGACAGGTTAGCTATAGGAAACAGTGAGGAAGGATAAATGGTCCATTTTCTGGTTAGCAACTATCAACTATTTTCAATGCATATCAATATTTGGATGAGGACACCGAATGTATGGTTCCTAAATCTGCTCATGACATTAAGATAGGTGGGAAAGTAACTTGTCAAGAGGTGGTCGAGCATCTGCCATGGAATATAGACATGTTAAGTGAGAGGACAAAACAATTGGCAGATGGAGTATAATGTGAGAAGATGTGAACATTTCCACTTTGGCAGGAAGAGTAGAAAAACAGTTTCCTAGTTAAATGGAGAGAGATTGCAGAACCTGGTGGAACAGAGGGATCTACCTATCCATGTTGGTACATGAATCACAAAAAAGGTAACATGCAGGTACAGCAAGTGATTGGGAAGGCAAATGGAATGTTGGCATTCATTGCAAGGGGATTGGACAATATTCGTGTTGTACAAGAAGCATTCAAGGTGAATAGATGTACAATGTACATGCAAACATTTGTGTCAAAAAGTAATTACACATCATGCACTAGATTTTACAATGTCTTGAGGCATACAGTTCATCGAAGATATAAATGTGGTATGTTTTCAATTGGATATTGCATCCTAAAAGTGTGCATGAGAGTTGGTATGCATAAAATGCAGCAAAAAACAAAACCTTTGTGAGAGCTTTCAGCATAGATGAAGACTTTGTGCTGAACAGCTGACAAGCACCACTTGCTGGCATTCAATCTTGCGCCGTCCACAGAGTGCTATTTGGTCTGATATATTGATTCCTTATAGTATGTTCTCTTCATATCACCATATCTCTAGGTAGTGTACAGAACATTAAGCATGATCACCACCTGCTGTCATGAATAGTGCACTTGACATCTTGGGAGGATGCTTTAAAATGTGAAACAGTCCAATTTCCCTTCAATTTACATCATGCAACACAAATGGGTGTGATGGCATCAAGTACAATCAACGCAGCCAAAAGAGAATTTGAGAGTAATCTGAAAAGGAAGAATGTGCAGGGTTATGAGGAGAAGGCAGCAGAATGGCACTAAGTGAAGTGCTTATTCTGAGCACCGGTGCAAACATGATGGGCTGAATGGCCTCCTTCTGCACTGTAATAATTCTGTAATTCCAAGATCCCTGCTTGGAAGCCGCTAAAATGGTTCCTACACTACAATATGACAAGCAAGATAGAAATAAAGAAATTAGGTCATTAATCTACTTGTAGTGAAGAAAATAATTATGTACCAATATGTTATATTTGATACAATCCATGTAGACTGAAAGCTTTAAGAAAAAAAAAATCAAACTTCTTGTTGATAGCTGAAGGATGCCACAAGATTTCGGGGATTTTCTGCCCCAATTTTCTCTGCCATATAATGACAGGAACCACATTTGGATACTTATAAATACGATTAGCAAGCTAACCGCTGTAACACCCCGCACGTAGGAAATTGTTCCATCTCCCCCCGCCCCCTCGTTGGCATGATGTCAAGTTGGCAGGGTTTGCAACAGGTTTTTAAAAATGGGGAACTGACGAGCAGAACCCAATTTGGGCACAAGGGTAAGTACAGCTCTCTGGGCGGGGAAGGGGGTCTATGTCTGGGCAGTGCCCAAGCACTATCCCCAGCACTGCCAGCCCAAGACAGTGGCAGTGGGCAATGCCAGGGAGGAGCCAGGAGATCCACAGTGGTGCTGGGAGGGGATTCTGTTTTGATGGGGTCCATGTTTTTTTTGACATTGGGGTGCCATTTGCCATAGTGACGCGTGAATCTTTTCATCCCCAAAGTGTTCAAAAATTTGGTGGGAAAAGCTGGCAGCGCAGCCAGCGAGCCACACACAGTTTTTCCCACCTGAGTTGACACTTTGGGAAAAAAAGAAAAAATTCCACCCTCCATTTTTTTTCAGAACTTCTAAAATGCTTAACCCCAGAACCATCCTTCATAATGAGCTCTTTTTCCCCCAGAGATCATTCTTTGAGCTCAAGCCAGGTGCAGCCTTACTTCACTAATTTGGTCTTCTCAATCCGAGCACTCGCAATTCTGTGTGAGAAACTATAGAGACTTCTGGTTTCTAACCACTCTCTTGCCCATGATCCTAGTAGAGTAATTTGTCTGGAAAATTCAATAATATTTTACGAAAACTTGAAACTCAATCTCACAATGGCTTCATAAGGTCTCTCCTTCTCTCAAAGCCCACCTCCATGGCCATGTGAATCCATGGGCCTTATATCCAGGTAGAAATGTTGAAGCTATCCTTAAACTTCAACTCTATTCTGTCTTGGAGGTAAACCATAGTTTAAAACACAACTGTTTACAGCCCAACATTCTCAACTCTTGCTCTGACGAAGAGTCTTCCAGACTTGAAACATTAGCTCTTGCTCTCTCTCCACAGATGCTGTCTGATCTGCTGAGATTTTCCAGCCTTTTCTGTTTTTGTTTGATTCCAGCATCTGCAGTAATTTGCTTTTATATTTGCTTTTATTCTCAGCTCCTCTCTGGGACTTTGGAGGATAGCAGTCTAACTACAGTAAACACAGATGCTATTGTTGCTATTTCCAAGAGTGAATACCATACACTTTCTTTCCAGCAAAATGATTGAGCCTCCTTTGCTTACTTAACAGCTAAGTCACCCAAACCTGTAATTTGGCAGACTTAGTTATGTTACCCTCTTCATTTTACCTTGAAGACGATCCCAAAACATATCAATGTTATCAAGCTAATTTTTGTAACACTAACATGAATGTCATATGTTTGTCATAAAAAGTCCATGTCAGCTCACTGGTACCTCAGATGTGTTGTGGAGATGCCGGCGTTGGACTGGGGTAAGATGTGTGCCAGTCAAATAACAAACACTTAATTCGCTCTCAGCACCTGTGTCATAGATTTCATTCCCAATCCCTTCAATAATCTATAATTATCCCCTTTCTTCAACTAGATGTCCCACTGCAATAGGGTAACCAATGTCCCACTGTGGACAATTCTATAAGGGATCTATGAGCTGGGTTTAAATTTGCTAATCAGATATCCTTGATTTTCTACAATGCCTTATTTTTTCAAGCTCTAGCTATTGAAATTAATTTGGTGCTGACGAACAATACATTTCCATGTTATTTTTCGATGTTGATGATAGTGCACTTAAAATGAAGTTAAGTGCATACAAATTTTACCTCTCCTTAGTCGAATGACTCCGATTAACCAATTGCATTTTTGAAAAATGTTGCATCCAAAAGTCTGTCTTACACATAAACTTACATACATTGCTACAATTCTACTTGGCAACAAGTTACATTCATATATTCAAAGGTCATTCATATGTCCATTTACTTCTTATCAGCATCAACTAAGGAAGGAGACATTTTACTTTATGTTCAACTCATTTCAATAAATCAATGGTTAGGCTTTGATTTTTACTTTTCATAGGATGTTGCACAGATGTGATTTTGTTTCTTAAAAACTCTACTTAAGCTGCTTCTGTACAATTGCATTGGAAAATTGTTCATCTTTCATGCCTGGGACCTTGGTCCAAATCCAAAGATTGTTGAAAATAGTCTTGCATCAGTCAATTGAATTTAGCAAATTGCAATTTATCAAATTCCTAGTTGATATAAGGCAACAGTATAAAATTGTCTATAACTGGGACATAAGGATGAAATCAGTCATGAACTACAAGATTAGTGGTGTTGTAAACAGAGATGTCACAGTGGTCCAATAGGAAAGTTCTTTTAAGGTTGAAGCTAAAAATTGAGGCTTATTCTATGATTAATCTGACCTAACATTGTTCTGACAATGTAATGACAGTGAGTGCCAAATTATTTTCTTTTCTCAGCACCTACATTTCTTACCTTGATCGCCTCAAATCAAATGTTTATCTGCGCGTTATTTGGCAATATATAGGTCCTTGTCTTTGATACAATTACAAGAAAAATTTGTATTGTCAGTAATTAGACTAGTTTACAAATTTGAATTTTATTTACTTTTTAAAAAGGGGGCTCCACCCTTCAGGAATATATATTTGGCAGACATTCTTTGAAAGAGTGTAAAATATCATATGCAAGTTGCATTTTGGTGTGTGGTACGGTTTTAGACAGGGTTTGGGTATTGTCCAGTCTCTCATAAGTATGGTGACATTGGGTTTGATTTTTTGTTCTCAATCCCCTACTCATTAGTAACTCTAATGGTGAGAAACTATTCTGTAGTGGTGAGGATCGATAAACTCAGAAGCACGAGATGAAGGTCTTTGTTTTTCTTTAATAACTGCTTAATTGTGTCTATCCCTCTTTTGGCCTTTCTATTTGTTTGAGTATAGAAAAGTGAACTGGTTACATGACCTAAGCTATATGCTTTTGCAAAATTTTGGAATTTCTCATTTGAGAGTTGCGGCCCACTGTCAGACACTATGATGTTTGGGATGGCATGTGTTGAATAAATTCTCGAGGGATTGAATGACTGTTTCTGTTGTGATATTATGTAATCAGTTTACTTCAATCCACCAGAATAATAATAATCACTTACAATAAGGAAGGATTTTCCCTTCAAGTCAAAGAAGTCCATTTCCAGGCACTTGCAAGGCCTTGAGTAGTGTTCCTTTTCCTGGCTGTTTAAAATCATTTATTTTTTCTAGCGAGTAATACCTGGCCACCAGACTGACTGTTGTATTCGACATTTCATAACCCCTCATTGTCCTTGAAGTCTTTGGAGAATATCAACCTGATGGGTTCTCGGTGTCACTAATCTCTCGTTGAAGACTCGTAATTAATCAATGACAATGAGGTGCTTGTGCTGCTCAAAATACTGACATAGTATTGAATTACTGGGGATATAGTCTGGCTATCCTTCCAGGCAATATTCTTGGATTTGAAGATGTTCATTATTCTGTTTCTGCTCTTGATTTTCCTGTAACTTTCTTGCAGTAGTTGGTAAATGCTGATTAAGGACATATATGTTCAACATCCCCGAAGAAGTCGGAATCCTCTTGTTCAGTTCCTTCTGATGGTATTCATGACAGTGCATCAGCTGTTGTTTGACATTTTCCTTGCATTTGGTCCATGATAGAGTCGGATCTCATCAATCTTAATCTGAACCGTTGGATTCTGGGTAGCACTCTCGCAGTTTCTTTCACATTCAGAAGGGTGACTGGTGGTTTATAGACCACCAGTTTATTTCAATTTTTAAATGTAATCCCATAACATAATCTGAAACATTTTCACACATCCACATTGCTATCAAAGCCTCTTTCATTGTTTCATTTCTGTTAGTGACCCAGAGGCACAGTTGACTGATCTACACTTGTTATCTTTTTGCATTGGAAATAGTATTACCCCTAGTGGTGGTGGTCTATGGCTGGTAAGCCTGAGTTGGAATGTGCAAAGATTTCAAAAGAGGATAGAAATTGTTCAATCCTTTCAACAGCTTTTTGCTGGTCCACTTTCTAGCACCACTGTTGACCCGGCTAAAATGCTGTTTCAAGGGCTTGTTAGCCTCTGCTAAATTCAGTAGCAACTTACCCACTTGGTTCACCATCGTTAAAACTCAGTTATGTTCCTGGGTTTGGAATTCCCTTTTAACTTGAGTTTTCTGTGAATCAATTGTGACTTCAGTGGCTTGTTCTATGTAACCTATAAACTTAATTATGCGTTTGGCAAACTCACATTTTTATTTAGTATTAGGCCTGCACCCTGCAAGCCTCTCAGGACTACTCTGACGCCATAATCATGCTTCTCTCTCATGGACCCATGTATAATTATACCATCCATATTGCATACTCCTCTTTCACGTCTTCAGAAGTGTTGGACACTGTTCTCTGGAAAATTTATGGAATGTAAATGATTTCAAAAGGCAATCTATAGAGACAATAATGACCAAATTATAAATACGACCAGCAATCTGGATTTTTTGTCAAAAGGTGGCTGCCAAAGTCCACCGTTCGCATTCAATTTAGTAAGTAAAGCATTCTTGACTTGTTTTGCGAGACTCTCGTCCACTGAGGCCATCAGGTGGATCTTACGTTCCACTTCTTTGTTTAGTCGAGTTAAATTCAAGCAGATTCTGAGAGCTCTTTGGTTTTAGGACCTTAACCATACCAAAGCACCATTTTGTTTGCGTGGTGAATTTCAAAATTTCCCTTTACTTGAAGCTCCTTTTCCTTCCCTTACTCTCCATATCTCACATCCCTCAGAGTTCAACATTGAGTCCAGGTATGGATGGGTTACAGGATCAGTTTGGTACAGGCTGTATTCAATCATTGCTTTATGTACTGTAACCATAAAGTTTTCACAACAGAACTAAGCAGCAATTCATTTGAAAAGTCTGACAAAATTTAAGGCTATTGATATTTTTGAACTATTACTGTACATGTTTTTAACTGAAAGAATCCAATTGTACAGGTACACCACATGTTTTACATTTGTGATATTGGTGATACTTGACTACGTAATTTAACCAAGTGGGACAGAAAGTATTCTGAAAATCTAAAATGTGCCGAAGCTACACAAGCTTTTTCACAAAATCAAACTTTTTGATAAGATAAGATTTTGAACCAAAATGGATGATTCTCAAATTGAAAATGATTTAGGTGCAAACTATTTCTACAAAAATAGATGCATCAAGCTAAGCAAAGGGGTTCATTTTAAGCTAATAAAGTGTATTGAACATATGTAGATATAGTATGTAAGGCAATCAAAGTGTATAAAAAATACGAAGGGAGCAATAAAGCACAGAAATCCTGAGAATATAGAAGAAAAACTGACATGCCCAAAAAGAAATAGAAGATTTCATGAATACACATATAGAAAGTAAAATAATAGGTTCAGAAGAACTAGAGCTGATTAGAGATGAAAAGGAAAATTCATGATACTGAAGAAATAGCAAAGATATAAATGAAACTGTCTTGGTGTTCATAGTAGGAATGAAGGTAACAAAAGAAACAGGCAAACCAATTAGTTGGGTATCGATAGATAAGCCTGTGGTATTGAAATGCTGAGGAAAGTCATCAGAAAAGAGGTAGCAAAGGGTCCTACCATTATTTTTCAAATATCCTTTGATATGGAAGTTGTACCAAGGATTCAACAGTTCAAAATGTAACACCTCTGATTGGAGTGGGGAAAGGAATGAATCAAATAACTGTGGACCAATCAGATAAAAGATTGCTAAAATTCTAGAGCCATAATGTAAGATAAAATTAAAGATCACTCAGAGAAAATAATAATTCAGGACAGCACAGATTCATAAAAGGCAGGTAAATTGAGCAAGCATTCTTTGACGAAATAGCAACGTGTGCAGATAAAGATAATACAGTGAATGCGAATATGGATTTTCGAAGTTGATAAGATTATGGAGCATAATATTAAAGCAAAGTGGTAATATGGGTATTAACTTGGCTCCAGTAATGATTGGTTAATGGGTGGTTTTCTAATCGAGGGATGTAAGGTGACAGAAGCTGAAAATGTTGGTAGATTCAATAGATAACTGTTGGATGGAACATAACAAGGAACAATTAGGAAGTGATAAAATTTGGTGGAAAAATCAGCAGAAACACACGAAATGGTAAAATGCTAAAAGGAGTGGAAAGATAAAAGGATTCATGTGCACAAACCTTTGGAGGACAAGTTAGCAAAGCCGTTTGAGGCGCAAGGACTGCAGTAGGTTTATTTGGTGGGCAGTGCCTGGTACATACAGTGGAAGCTAAGGGGAGCCCAACAACAAGGCAACTTTGGTTGGAGAGACTATGTCCATGAGAGATGGGATTGGAGGGATGGGAATGGCAAAAGCAGGGCAAGATGATGGAATTGCTCAAGTGTGCTAAAATGATGGGACAATTACCATATATACTAGGGTAAAAAGAAAATCGTTGAGGCCAATGTTTTAGCCCAAAAGTCATTGGGTTGATTTTTACATGACTAAAGTTTGATGAGCTGGCATGGGTGCTCGATTTGAATCCAAGTAAAATCCACTAGAGACTGTAATGAACTATCGTAATTAAAAATGATGTGCAGTAATCACTGGTAAGTAATCAATAATCACAATATGGTTTGTCAGTCAGAATATGACTCCTTTAATAAGTTGAATACATAAAAATAAAACTTAAACATTTTAAGCATTTATGTGGTGGTATTTATTTTCATTAGTATTTATGCACTATGGGCTGACACAATGGTTAATACTGATACCTCACTGCACCAAGGACCTGGTTTCGATTCAGGCCTTGGGTGACTGTCTGTTTGTGCAGAGTTTGCACGTTCTCCCTGCACCTGTGGGAGTTTCCTCTGGATGCTCCGGTTTCCTCCCACAGTCCAAAGATGTGCAGGTTAGATGGATGGCCATGCTAAATTGCTCCTTGCTGTCCAGGGATGTGTAGATTAGATGGATTAGCCATGGTAAATGCATGGGGTGGGGGAGCCGGGGGGGAGAGCAGGGGTTGGGGTATGCCTCAGTAAGCTGCTCTTTTGGACAGTCAGTGCAGCCCTGATGGGTCAAATGGCCTCTTTCTGCACTGGAGGGATTCTATGGTACTTACAATGAAATTAAATCTTTAACATCTCCAGGATTATACTTTGGTTCTGAAATTTTTGGACTTATCCCTGAAAAACTAGGGTTGACTTTTACATAAGGGAGTTGAAAAATTATGGTTTTCTCGGTCCAAAATCATTGGGTCAGCATTTACGGGTCGACTATTATAAAAAACATATTTAATATTTGATACAACTTATTCAAAAGCTATAAATGAAGATTCACTTGATTTGAATTATTTATTTCTTAGAAAAGCTGCCCAATGAACTAAAATAATATATCAGCGTAGATTATGTGGATAAAAATGGTGACAGTTTATACTCTCCAGAGTTTCCAGTAGCCTAACTCCAATGGGCATGTCACCACAAACTGAAGACTTAAGGAAGGAACAGTTATGTTTTCACAAAATTTGAATCTTACACAAGTACTTCTTCATAAAAGATTTGCAATTTGCAAGCTATTTTCTTTGATGATAGATGTTGATATTATAACAGGTAGATTTCAAGAAAATGGTATGTTATATTCCTTCAATAATATTGAACCCATCAGATGTAAAGCTGCCTTTTCACCTCGAGAAAAGTGTTCAGAATCAGAGTTTCATATTCAATGACTATAAACAAACAAGTCACAAGACCAGAGTCTTGACAAAAATTGTATTTAGAAACACAGAAAATAGAAGTCGGAGTAGACCATTTGCCCCTTCAAGCCTGCTCCGCTATTCATTTTGATCACGGCTGAACATCAAATCCAATAAACTAATCCCACCTTCTCCCCATATCCCTTGACCCTTTTAGCCCCAAGAGTTAGATCTAATTTCTTCTTAAAACACACAACGTTTTGACTTCAACAACTTTGTGGTAGTGAATTCCACATATTCACCACTCTCTGGGTGAAGAAATTTCTCCTTACCTTAGATCTAAAAGGTTTACCCCTTATCCTCGAACTAGTTCTGGACTCCCCCACCATTGGGAACATTCTTTCTGAATTTACCCTGTTTAATCCTATTAGAATTTTATAAGTTTCTATGAGATCTCCTCTCGCTCTTCCAAACTCCAATGAATATAATCTTAAATGACTTAGTCTCTCCTCATACGACAGACCTGGCATCCAGGAATCAGCCTGGTAAACCTTCACTGCACTCCCTCTATAGCAAGGACATCCTTCTTCAGATAAAGACACCAAAACTGCACACAATACTCCAGGTGTGGCCTCACCAATGACCTGTGCAATTGCAGTAAAACATCCCGATTCTTATACTCGAATCCTCTTGCTATGAAGGTCAGCATACCTTTTGCCTTCTTTACTGCCTACTGTACCTGCGCACTTACTTTCAGCGACTGATGCACAAGGACACCGAGATCTCGTTGAGTATCCAGCTCTTGCAATTTACAGCTATTAAAACAATAATCTGCCTTCCAATTATTGCTACCGAACTAGATAACCTCACATTTATCTACATTATACTGCATCTGACGTACATATGCCTACCCTCTCAGCCTGTCCAAATTACACTGAAGCATCTATGCATCCTCCTCACAGCTCACCCTGCCACCCAACTTTGTATCATCTGAAAATTTGGAGATAATACATTTAGTTCCCTCTTTCTAAACATTAATATATAATTTGAATAGTTGGGGCCCTAGCACAGATTCCTGCAGTAGCCTGCCAATTGTAAAAAGACCTATTTATTCCAACTCTTTGCTTCCTATCTACTATCCAGCTTTTTATCCATCTAAAGGCACTACCCGCAATCCCATGTGTTTTAAATTTACATAGTAATGCTATATGACACCTTGTCGAATGCTTTCTGAAAGTCTAAATAAACCACATTCAATGGTTTTCCTTTCCAAATGCTAAGCTACGAAATCCTTAACAATGGATTCTAGCAACTTCCCCAGCACTGATGTTAGGCTCACTGGTCTATAGTTTCCTGTTTTCGCTCCATCTCCCTTTTTGAACAGCAGTCTTACATTAGCTATCCTCTAATCTGTAGGAACCAGTTCACAGTCCAAAGAATGTTGGAAAATGACCACCAATGGACCTACTACTTTTAGGGTGGCTTCCTAAAGTACTTTATGATAAAAATTATCAGGCTCTTGAGATTTAATCCCATCAATTTCCCCAAAACCATTTCTCTACTAACACTTATATCCTACAGCTCCTCACTAAAAGTTGCTTCTCTGAGAACTTCAGGTACATTATTCATGTCTTCCTTTGTGAAGACAGAAGCAAAGTACAAATATAGTTGCTCAGCCATTTATTTATTCCTTGTTATGAATTCTTCCACTTTTGAATGTAAAAAACATATGTTTCTGTCTATCTTTTTCTCTTTTCATACCTTTAGAGACTTTTAGTCAGTTTTTATATTCCCTGCTAGCTTACTTTCATACTCTATTTTCCCTTCTTAATCAATTCCTTGGTCCTCCTTTGCTGAATTTTAAACTGCTCCCAATGTCAGGTGTTTATCTCTATCAACAATTTTCTCTATTGATGTTCTCATAAAATTATCAGAATCTGGTTTGTTTTTTAAAAAAAACCAGCTATTTACTTCATTTTAAATTGAATCTCGACCCAAAAAAGTCACAATATTGACCTATTTATTAAAATGACTTGACTAATATATTTCTATGAATAATAAGATAGGCTGAACAAATGTGTCTGGAGTTTGCATGTTCTCCCCATGTCTGCATGGGTTTCTTCTGGGTGCTCCAGTTTCCTCCCACAGTCCAAAGATGTGCAGGTTAGGTGGATTGGTCATGCTAGAGTTATGGGGATAGGGCATGGCAGGGTGCTCTTTTGGAGAGTCAGTGCAGACTGGATGGACAGAATGGTCTCCTCCTGCACTCTAGAGATTCTATAGTCCTCTGTTTCTAATGTAACTTTAATTGTCTAACTTCTGTAACTTTCAAATGTATAAATAGTGAAACCCTAGAAATAACTTGGATGAAATCAGTAACATCACTGTGAACCAAAATATTTTACTTATAACAGGCTGAAAACAACACCCCAGTCACACATGATGAAACGTATTCACTAAATGCAATGTTTATTTATGGATTTAAATGCAAAGATAGAATCAGCCACCACTGTATATTTTTACATGAAAGCAGCATCAAAATACCGATTCATAGGAACATCCTATTGTAATCAGATTTCAATCACCTGGGATGCAATTTGTTGTTGGACATCGTGCAATATCAAACTGTCAAGACTACCATGTTCTGCTTCAGTTCACAGCTCCGTGTCCAGGCCCGCTTCAACATCAGACCACTGTAGTGACCCACAGAGTCTGTGCTGCAACATGTGCTGCACCGTCTTGTTGTTAAGTGATTTACAAGACCTTCTGCATGACATTGAGGTAGCTAAATTCCTGTCAGGCCACAAGTCACTGCAGTGGTCTAGTTGTTCTTTTTAATGAAACTTCATTTAGGATTTTGCAAAGTTGTTTCTAAATAAACGAATGAAATCAGCCACAAATCTATAAGTGTAATTCAAAAATAAAAGTAAGGAACAATTGTCTCAATGATGGAGAAAAAAACCCAGTAAATTATACGTGGAAATATTGAACATTACAAAGACTTCAGGCTAATGTTTTAAAATGGACACAACCCCTAAAATGGCTAAGAATCTAGTCAGTCACTGACAGAAATTGCTGCAGAGTGATTCTCTAAGGGACAATGGAACCCCTCCCTGTGTTTCCAGACAAGATGCTTCTAAAAGCATCCAAAGACCGATTACGATCTCTGGTAAAGACAAAGGAACATAACAACTATCTCAACTCAAAGACCTGGGTGTAATCACCCTTTGCCTGGATACTAGATTATTCTGGTTTCCTTTTGAAATATGCAAAGTGGACAAAAAGCCTGCGTTCTTGCTGCCTGCCAGTGCCTGTCTAAGTGTCAGTATGCTATGAGGAAAAGCAGCTGGAGGTTTTACACACTGAAGGTGTGTGATACAGTAACCAAACCAGAACCCCTGCAAAATTTCACCTCTTGCAGTAACATCTAAAACCTCACTCTTTGACTGTGGAAGTTAATCAGTCAGCAAAAGGATCACAGCTGAATAAAGAACTGAGATCTCTCTGCCAAACCACAGAACACCTGAATAGAAGAATCAACTACGTACCTGCAGAAGTCAATATACTGGAATCAAATCGTAATGGCCGCAATGCATCATCATCTACTCCTTACAAATCAACGACTGTTCCGTATAACCTTTCATTTATACTTACCTGCTATTGGACTCAATTCTTATTTCTAATCTGTATGAATGTAGGTGCATGTGTTTTATCATTTCTCCTTACCTCGTTAGCAGTTAATAAACTTACTCTATCTTAATTCAAGAAAGCCTGGTTAAATTGGCTCCTTTTGAAACATGACTATTAGGTCTGGAAATTTTATCCAAGAAAAAGGGAACCTTGTTGGATTAAACTTTGTTGCTCCCTGCAGTGGGTGAGTTGAATAAAGGCACGGAACCAGCAACTCCTCCTCACCTGTGTTTGTAACAATTTGGGGATATCCCAGCCTCTGTTGACAAATCGAGGGGACTCGCCCAGATTTACAACCTCACCTGGGGCTAGTTGTAACACAATCTTAAACAGAATTATCTGGTTATTGACTATCAATATATGAAATATACATGTCAAATTGCACTGAGACAGGAACACATCACACAATAGTAAACTGATGTGCCTGTTGCGCATTTATGTTGTTATGTATAACTTGAATTGCTGAATGAATAATTAAATGGGCTGCAGTGCAAGGAATTGCAAATAAGCTTTTCATGTCTGCAATACCCTGATCAAAGCAGAACATTTGTTGGCAAACCAATTCTGCCTTTTATCATGATTCAGCTATGTGGATACTTCAAGACTGAAACACACCAGCAAATGGCTTTGACCTTATAGAAATAGAAAGGGAGGAACTTCGAACAATTATCAATAGGGAAAAATTACTCAACAAACTATTGGGATTAAAGGCAGATAAGTCATAGAATCATAGAAACCCTACAGTGCAGAAGGAGGCCATTCGGCCCATCTAGTCTGCACCGACCACAATCCCACCCAGGCCCTACCCCCACATATTTTACCCGCTAATCCCTCTAACCTACGCATCCCAGGACTCTAAGGGGCAATTTTTTTTAACCTGGCCAATCAACCTAACCCGCACATCTTTGGACTGTGGGAGGAAACCGGAGCACCCGGAGGAAACCCACGCAGACACGAGGAGAATGTGCAAACTCCACACAGACAGTGACCCGAGCCGGGAATCGAACCCGGGACCCTGGAGCTGTGAAGCAGCTAAGTCCTAAGGCCTGATGGCCTACATCCTAGAGTATTAAAGTAAGTGGCAGTGGAGATAGTGGATCCATTGGTTATAATATTCCAAAATTTCCTAGATGCAGGTAAAGTTTCAGTGGATTGGAAAAATGCTAGTAGAAAACCCTTATTCAAAAAGGGAGGGAGGCAGAAAGTAGGAAACTATAGACCAGTTAGTTTAAAGTCTGTTGTTGAGAAGCTATTAAAATCCGTTATTATGTATGTAATAACAGGACACTAGGAAAGTCAAAACGCAAGCCATCAGAGTCAGCATGGTTTCATGAAAAATCTTGTTTGACTAGCTTGCTAGAGTTCTTCGAAGATGTAGCAAGCCAAGTGGATAACGGGGATCCTGTAGATGTAGCATATCTGGACTTGTAAAATCGTAGATTAGAATCATAGAATCCTACAGTGCAGAAGGAGCCCATTTAGCTCATTGAGTCTGCACCGACCACAATCCCACCCAGGCCCTATCCTTATAACCCCATGAATTTACGCTAGCTAGTCCCCCTGACACTAAACGGGCAATTTAGCATGGCCAATCCACCTAACCTGCACACCTTTGGACTGTGGGAAGAAATCGGAGCACCCAGAGGAGACCCATGCAGACACGGGGAGAATGCGCAAATTCCACACAGTAACCCAAGCGGGAATTGAACCCGGGTTCCTGGCGCTGTGATGCAGCAGTGCTAACAACTGTGCCACCGGACTTCAGGAAGGCGTTTGATAAGGTGCCGTACGGAAGGTTAATACACAGATAAGATCACATGGGGTTCGGGGTAACTTATTAGCTTGGACAGAAGACTGGCTAAGACAGAAGGCCAAGAGTTAGGATAAATTAGTCTTTTTTTGGTTGGTAAGATGTAACTCGTGGGGTGTCACAGGGTTCAGTTCTCAGGACCCAACTATTTACAATCTATATTAATGACTATGGATACAGGGATAGAAAGTATACAATAGCCAAATTTGCAGATGACACTAAAATAGGTGGGATAGTAAGTTGTAATGAGGAAATAAGAAATTTATAAATGGATGTAGATAGTTAGATGAGTGGGCCAAAATGTGGCAAATGGAGTTTAACGTGGATAAGGGTGAGGTTATCAATTTTGGTTGAAAAAGTGGAAAGGAAACTTATTTTCTAAATAGAGTCATAGAAGTTTACAGCATGGAAACAGGCTCTTCAGCCCAACTTGTCCATGCTGCCCCGTTTTTTGAAACCACTAAGTTAGTCCAATTGCCCACGTTTGGCCCACATCCCTCTATACCCATCTTACCCATGTAACTGTCTAAACGCTTTTTAAAAGACAAAATTGTACCCACGTCTACTACTACCTCTGGCCCTCTGTGAAAAAATTGCCCCTCTGGACCCTTTGTACCTCTCCCTTCTCACCTTAAACCTATCCCCTCTAGTTTTAGACTCCCCTACCTTTGGGAAAAGATATTGACTATCTAGCGGATCTATACCCCTCATTATTTTATAGATCTCTATAAGATCATCCCTCGGCCTCCTACACTCCAGATAAAAAAGTCCCAGTCTATCCAGCCTCACCTTATAACTCAAACCATCAAGTCCCGGTAGCATCCTAGTAAATCTTTTCTGCACTCTTTCTAGTTTAATAATATCCTTTCTATAATAGGGTGACCAGAACTGTACACAGTATTCCAAATGTGGCCCTTACACAACTTCAACAAGACGTTCCAACTCCTGTATTCAAACGTTCTGACCAATGAAACTAAGCATGCTGAATGCCTTCTTCACCACTCTGTCCACCTGTGACTCCACTTTCAAGGAGCTATGAACCTGTACCCCTCGATCTCTTTGTTCTATAGCTTTCCCCAATGCCCTAACATTAATTGAGTAAGTCCTGCCCTGATTCGATCGAGCAAAATGCATCACCTCGCATTTATCTAAATTAAACTCCATCTGCCATTCATCAGCCCACTGGTTGAATTGATCAAGATCCCTCTGCAATCCTCGATAATCTTCTTCACTGTACATTATGCCACCAATCATGGTGTCATCTGCAAACTTACTAACCATGCCTCCTATATTCTCATCCAAATCATTAACATAAATGACAAATAACAGTGGACACAGCACTGATCCCTGAGGCACACTGCTGGTCACAGGTCTCCTGTTTGAAAAACAATCCTCTATAACCACCCTCTGTCTTCTGTCATCAAGCCAATTTTGTATCCCTTTGGCTACTTCACCCTGTATCCCGTGAAATTTAACCTTATACAACAGCCTACCAAGCGGTACCTTGTCACAGGCCTTGCTAAAGTCCATGTAGACAACATCAACTGCACTGCCCTTATCGATCTTCTTGGTTACCCCTTTCAAAAAACTCAAACAAATTTGTGAGACATGATTTTCCACTCTCAAAACCATGCTGACTGTCCCTAATCAGTCCTTACCTCTAAGTTTTAGGGCAAATCTTAGTGGTTAAAGAACCCAGGGATAAGGAAAATGGCCGGCTGGCTACCAGGACCTTTACAGCCACATGAATATGCAAGAGGCTGGGAATAACGAGAAGGTCGAGACAGAGATGATCTAATCAACAGGAAACAAAGGAGAAACCATGGCCAGCAGATGAGGAGTAAATAGCCCAGCAGCAAGACAATGAGAACAGAGATCAGTCCATCCACGGACAACATTAAGTCCCATCTCGCTGATGGGATACCAATCAGGCTGATTCAGAAAACGTTTAAAAGACATTAAAATATCGATTAAGGGCGGCCCTAACAGTTCCGGCCCTTTGTCCCAGTTGATCGAAACTACCAGTGATCAGAAACTGTTTTATGTGAGAGAATCACCGGTGAGGTTTTAAAAAGGGACAAGCAAGCTCTCACTCACTCTCTTGCTCCCGATGTGTGCTCTCTTAGCTTTTCACCTCTTCCTCCTGGCACTTAGCTCTTCAGCTCTCGCACCACGTGTCCCCGCTCCTGCCCGCCAGCTGGACTCGCATCAAGACAAGTAAAGCCGCTCTCAAAGTTGTAAGTACCTCTGCCGGCTGAAGTTCCCGATATAAGGTAGAGGACGAGGGTTGAAAGGAGGTGGTGTTTAGTGAAGTTAAGTGTGATAAGACTGTGTAAAAGTAAGAATTTACGTTGTGCCGATCGTGTTTCCTCCCATAGAAAATAGTTCAAAGTATAAGCTTTGTTATTGTATGGGTGGTGTTGGGAAGGTTGATTTGCTGTTTGAATAAATTGTAACTTTGAAACCCATTTGGAGCTCGTCTTGCTTTTCTGTTCTCTCATCCGTGTACTAATCATAGAAACCCTACAGTGCAGAAGGAGGCCATTCGGCCCATCTAGTCTGCACCGACCACAATCCCATCCCACATATTTACCCGCTAATCCCTCTAACCTACGCATCCCAGGACTCAAAGGGGCAATTTTTTTTAACCTGGCCTATCAACCTAACCCGCACATCTTTGGACTGTGGGAGGAAACCGGAGCACCCGGAGGAAACCCACGCAGACACGAGGAGAATGTGCAAACTCCACACAGACAGTGACCCGAGCCGGGAATCGAACCCGGGACCCTGGAGCTGTGAAGCAGCAGTGCTAACCACTGTGCTACCGTGCCGCCCTAACTCTGGCGGGGTCACAATTTCAAGAGCTCTCACCGTAAATCCGGAGTCTAGAACCAAGGGTGATCTGAGCGCCTCGAAAATGCTCACTCGGGGGAAACGACTGGTCAGGGATAAACAGTGCAGTTTCCCTCTTTCTTTCTCTTGTGGAAACTACCTGAGTGAGGTGGTTACAGGGTGGCCGTTTGCTCCACCAACGAGAGAGAGAATCACCCAGGTGTTGTTGGTGGTCAGGATACCTGGTGTGGAATAATGTCCAGGTCACTGGTTAAGTATAAACAGTGAGCCTGGCCCAGCACTCTTTCCGGTGGAAACTGCCCCAGTGCGGTGTTCCTCGGCTTTGAAGTTTCAGAGCCCGCTGGAAAGAGACCCCACAGGTACTGCTGCACACCGATACCAGCCTGTGAGTGGAGTAAGGAAACAGACCCGCTACACCTCTCTAAATGCCTGTAGATCCTGTCACTCAGAATACCTTCTAACAAATTAACTGCAGACATTAGGCTCACTGGTCTGTAGTTCCCAGGCTTTTCCCTGCAGCCCTTCTTAAACAAAGGCACGACATTTGCCACCCTCCAATCTTCAGGCACCTCACCTGTGACTGTTGATGATTCAAACATCTCTGCTAGGGGCCCCGCAATTTCCTCCCTAGCCTCCCACAACACCCTGGGATACATTTCACCAGGTCCCGGGGATTTATTTACATTGATGCACTTTAAGACTTCCAGCACCGCCTTCTCTGTTATATGTACACTCCTCAAGACATCACTGTTTATTTACCCAAGTTCCCGAACAGTAAGAAATGATGAGAAATATTCATTTAGGGTCTCATCCATCTCTTGTGGATCTTCACAGATGACTTTTTTTTTTATCCTTAAGAGGCCTTACTCACTCCCTAATTACTCTTTTGCCCTTTAGGTATTTGTAGAATGCTTTTGGACTCCCTTTTCCTTATCTGCCAAAGCAATCTCATGTCCCCTTTTTGCCCCCCAATTTCTCTCTTAACTCTACTTCTACACCCTCTATACTCTTCAAGGGATCCACTTGATTCCAGCTGCCTATGCATGTCATGTGCCTCCTTCTTCTTCTTGACCAGGGCCTCAATATCCCAAGTCACCCAGAGTTCCCTACTTCTACCAGCCTTGCCCTTCACTCGAGGAGGAATGTACTTACCTTGAACACTGGTTAATACATTATTGAAAGCCTCCCACTTTCCAGACATCCCTTTGCCTGGCAGACTCCCCCAATCAACTTTTGAAAAAGTTCCTGTCTGATACCATCAAAATTGGCCATGCCCCAATTTAGAATTTAAACTTTTGGGCCAGACCTATCGTTCTCCATAGCTATCTTAAAATGGAGAAAGACTTTGAGGTGCTTCAGTGGAGAGGGATCTGAGTGTCCTCCTGCATGAATCAAAACTGGTATGCAGGTACTAGCAGGTAATAAGGAAAGCAAATGGAATTTTGGCATTTAGACCTAGGAATAGAGTATAAAAGTAAGGAAGTATTGCTGCAACTGTACAAAGCTATGCACAGTTTTCGGCCTATTACTTGAGGGAGGACGTAGTGGCATTAGAGGCAGTTCAGAGGAGGGTCACTAGATTGATTCCAAAGATGAGGGGTTTGTCTTGTGAAGAGAGGTTGAGCAGTTTAGGCCTCTACTCACTGGAGCTTGGAAGAACGAGAGGAGATCTAATTGAGGCATATAAGATGATAATGGGGATCGACAAAGTAGACATCGAGAGAATGTTTCCTCCTGTGGGGCAACCTCGAACCAGAGTCATAATTTTAGGATAAGGGATGGCAGATTTAAAACAGAAATTAGGAGAAACTACTTCTCTCAAAGGGTGGTAAATCTGTGTAATTCACGACCCCAGAGTGTGTGGATGCCAGGACACTGAGTAAATTTGAGGAGATAGACAGATTTTTAATTGGTGATGGATTAAGGGTTATGGAGAACGGGCAGGAAAGTGGAGTTGAGACTGAGACAAGATCAGTCATCATTGTATGAAATGGCGGAGCACGCTCGAGGGGCTGAATTGCCTACTCTGTTCCTAGTTCTTATGTTCTCATAAATAAGACATTTTCAAGTCAGCACACTGTAACTCACGAACTGTCGCAAGGATTTGTGTTGGGACATCAATCATTTCCAGTCAATATTAATAGATATAGATAATGTGAATAAGAGAGATTATTTTCTTTGGCAATAAGAATGAAAGGCAGAATTTATTTTAAAAGGTGTGCAACTTCTAAATGTTGCTGTTCAGGGAGTTTTGGATGTACTTGTATACACAACACATGAAGAAGGTACAGCAAGGAATTCGGAAGACAAATGTAACATTTTTGAAGCTACAACCGTTTGGCGTTTTGTTGAGACCACATCTGGAGAACTACACAATTCTGGTTTTCAAATGTAAAGAGGGTAAAGTTTGCATTGGAATACAACAAAAATTTGCAAAGTTAATTCCTAGTATGAGAGGATCATCCTATGATAACAGACTGAGTGAACTGCAGTTATATGAACATACAAATTACGATGAGTGAGACACTTGGTCCCTGGAGTCTGCTCCACCATTCAATAAGATCATAACTGATCTAATTTTAACAGCCTTTCTCACCCCTTGCTTATCAGAAATCTATTTACTTTTGCCTTAAAGATATTCAAAATATCTGCCTCAACCACCTTTTGAGGAAGAGAATTCCAGACACTCAACCCTCAGAGAAAAAACCTGGACACCACCACCTGCAAGTTCTGCTTCAAGTCACACATCATCCTGATGTGGAAAATTATTGCCTTTTATTCGAAAAGGAGCTCCCTACCTGACAGTACTGTGGGTGTACCTAAACCACACAGAATGTTGTGACTCAAGAAAGCATCTTACACTGGTTTTGGCAGTGACGTCCACATTCCTCCTAATAATACTCATCATTAGGGTTCTATATCAGTTTGAAGTCATATCTTAGGCTTTGCCTTCGTCCAGTTTTAATTTCTGTCTGCTGAGTTAGACAATTAAGTAATTAACAGCAGGCTGAAAACAGTCACAGCAGGAGTCTAGATATCAGTTTGTCCAGTTTAAAACAGCCACCACATTTGCTTTCATCGCACTACGTGCAATTCAAGATTTTTGTCAGCTTTAAAAAAAATAAGCAAAATGTTTCAACTTAATATGGCACCTTACCCTTAAACAAGTTCCATGTATTTTAAGTATGTTTTAGCTTACCATCCACCATTAGCTTTGATCTACTAACTATATCTGTAGCACAGAACACTTACATTCTAAAAGCATTCCTTTCCTGACATTATACTAGGAATTATTATTGACTTCTAATCTTAATAATCTTAGTATCCATGGGAATAGGTTAGCATGGCTTTGTGAATTGTTTACATTAGTTTGTATTATTGATAAGGGGATATAACATTGTTTGTACAACTGCTCAGTGTCTTAGAGGATGGGTCATTTGTTCACAATAGAAGGTATCTCCAGAGGCTTAAGAGAAATAAGAAATGAACATTTCTCTAATCCGTACATGATTCCAGTTGCAGAGATGAGATGACACCAATGACCATCACCTGTAGCCAATGAAAGGGGTTAATTAAAATCATTTCCTAATAAGGGGTAAGGAACAATCAGAATTGGGGATGAAAGTTGTAAAATCATTATCTTTGTTCACGCAGTTTTACCATTGCTTCTGTGGTATAATTCTTCTGAGACACAGTTCGACATTACTTCAGAAACAGAAGCAAAATGGCATGCTCGTGCTGACAGCACACAAGAAAGCCTGGGCCTTGAGGAACAAAGTTTATTATTTATTAGTAGTGTCACAAGTGGGGTTACATTAACACAGCAATGAAGTTACTGTGAAAATCCCCTAGTCGCCACACTCAGGCACCTGTTCGGGGAGAATTTAGCATGGCCAATCCACCTAACCAGCACGTCTTTCAGACTGTGGGAGGAAACTGGAGCACCTGGAGGAAACCCATGCAGACATGGGGAGAATGTGCAGACTCCACACAGTGACCCAAGCCGGGAATCAAACCCGGGTCCCTGCGCTGAGGCAGCAGTGCTAACCACTGTGCCACCCCAGATTGAATAAGAAGCTTCCACACTGTGTTCACTGCTTTTGTTCAGTATATATAAAATATCTGCTAAATAAATTTTACTTGATTCATATATAATGTTTGTTTGTACCTTGTTAGGTCAGGTACAACAGACTGACCCCTTTGATATAAATTGAGAATTTAGAATGTAGATTGAGCATTTGAATTAAAAGGGTTTTTTATAACTCGAAAATTCTCAAAAACCTAGACCATGAACAAAAAAAGAAAAATAAATGTACTCAAAAGAAACTTTCAAATATTCAAGTCATTGTCTGATCAGAATAATTTATTTAGCTTAAATTTACTTTCATGCTATACGGTTTATATTTATTATGTTTGAGTTTTAACTTTCAGCTGTGTTATAATTATGAAGTTTAAGATGACGTTTTGGGAATGTGTCCTTAATTTAGGATAAAATGAAAGGGATCATGTGACTTATTCCGAAGTCAGTCTGACAGAAAGCTTTCGTTTGTTTGTTTGATTTACTAGACATTAAAAGGGGTCCAAGATTTATTTTATTCGGAAGAAGGTGCATTTATACTTGGAGATAATGGCAAAGTGGATAGACCGAGTCTCCAAAGTCCCAGAAAAGTGTTGAGAATGCCTGGTTTTAAACAGCTGTGGAATCTCAAGGATAGCTAATCAGCACCTCAACCTGGATACGAGGCACATGGTGGGTCAGTGGAAACCAGAGAGACAGCGCAAGAGAGAAGAGCTGCCGAGCTACAGCTAGAGGAAGAGATGACCAGGAAAACTCACACCATGAAAGACAGTTCTGGAGTTAAAATTTTCCAGGTTGGGAAAGGAAATGATGAGACATAAAACTTTGGGAGCTAAGAATAATTTTGGACTGAGTCTGTGAGAATTGAATGCCGACTTAAAGGACACTGGAATGTGTATTTCATATTGCTGAAAAGAGAAACATATCGTTAAAGTTTCTTGTCTTGCATTCATCAGGATAACTGCAAGAGTGCATAGAACCATAGAACATTACAGAGCAGAAACATGCCTTTTGGCCCTTCTTGCCTGTGCCAAACCATTTTTGTGCCTAGTCCCACTGACCTGCACTTGGACCATATCCCTCAACACCCCTCTCATCCATGTACCTGTCCAAGTTTTTCTTAAATGTTAAAAGTGAGCCCGCATTCACCACTTCATCTGGCAGCTCATTCCACACTCCCACCACACTGTGAAGAAGCCCCCCCTAATATTCCCTTTAAACTTTTCCCCCTTCACCCTTAACCTATGTCCTTTAGTTTTTTTTCTCCCCTAGCCTCAGTGGAAAAAGCCTGCTTGCATTCACTCTATCTATACCCATCATAATTTTATACACCTCTATCAAATCTTCCCTCATTCTTCTACACTCCAGGGAATAAAGTCCTAACCTATTCAACCTTTCTCTGTAACTCAGTTTCTCAAGTCCCGGCAACATCCTTGTAAACCTTCTCTGCATTCTTTCAACCTTATTAATATCCTTCCTGTAATTAGGTGACCAAAACTGCACACAATACTCTAAATTCGGCCTCACCAATGTCTTATACAACCTCACCATAACATTCCAACTCCTATACTCAATACTTTGATTTATAAAGGCCAATGCACCAAAAGCACTCTTTACGACCCTATCTACCTGTGACGCCACTTTTGGGAATTATGTATCTGTATTCCCAGATCCCTCTGTTCTACTGCACTCTTCAGTGTCCTACCATTTACCTTGTATGTTCTACCTTGGTTTGTCCTTCCAAAGTGCAATACCTCACACTTGTCTGCATTAAACTCCATCTCGTGGTATGTATGTCGTGGACTCACCTGACGAAGGAGCAGCGCTCCAAAAGCTAGTGGCGTTTGCTACCAAATAAACCTGTTGGACTTTAACCTGTTGTTGTTAGACTCCTTACTGTGTTAAACTCCATCTGCCATTTTTCAGCCCATTTTTCGAGCTGGTCTAAATCCCTCTGCAAGCTTTGAAAACCTTCCTCACTGTCCACTACACCTCCAATCTTTGTATCATCAGCAAATTTGCTGATCCAATTTACCACATTATCATCCAGATCATTGATATAGATGACAAACAATGGACCCAGCACTGATCCCTGTGGCACACCACTAGTCACAGGCCTCCACTCAGAGAAGCAATCCTCCACTACCACTCTCTGGCTTCTTCATTGAGCCAATGTCTAATCCAATTTACTGCCTCTCCATGTATACCTAGCGACTGAACCTTCCTAACTAACCTCCCATGCGGGACCTTGTCAAAGGCCTTACTGAAGTCCAGGTAAACAACATCCACTGCCTTCCCTTCATCCACTTTCCTGGTAACCTCCTCGAAAAACTCTAATAGATTGGTTAAACATGACCTACCACGCACAAAGCCATGTTGACTCTCCCTAATAAGTCCCTGTCTATCCAAATATTTGTAGATCCTATCTCTTAGTACTCCTTCCAATAATTTATCTACTACTGACGTCAAACTTACCGGCCTATAATTTCCCGCATTACTTTTTGAGCCTTTTTTAAACAATGGAACAACATGAGCTATCCTCCAATCATCCGGCACCTCACCCGTGGATACCGACATTTTAAATATATCTGCCAGGGCCCCTGCAATTTCAACACTAGTTTGTTGTTTATTGCATATTGTTTACAAAGAACGGGTCCCGGCACATTAATTTCTTTAGCTTCCAGCAAGCATGAATAAGCCATGTTACGAGCCCAACTGATTATCATAAATTGGTTCTTCCTGCAGTTATTAGCACACTCAAGATTGTTCAGTAAGTGCTACCAATAAATGGAACATGTTCAAGCCTTAGCTTTGTTGAATTACCTGGGAGCTGTTATGTTCTCAGTGGCAATGCCTCAGCCAATCAGCATCAATATGCCAATGAATAGCATCCTTTTCTCCCAGAGCAAGATTTCCCAAATCTTTTAAAGTATAGAACCCTTGTGCCCTCCCAAGAGTATTGGGGAACCAGAAACATTCCAATGTCAACACCTCTTTTTTGTCACAAAATAAGTGCAAACACAGAAATCAGATGTAAAGCCTTTTTTTTTTTAGCTACATCTCATGCATATATCAATAAAACATTATTAAGATGAACCTTCCTGTTGTCTCCAGTGTGAGGAGTGATGCTGCCTCCTTGTATAATTCAACTGCTTGATGCCAGAGGTATACAGTCACAAATACATTTGCCAACTGCATAAGACTCTCACTGACACTGCTTCCCTTGTCCTCACCTTTCTGCCTCCTCACTTCTGGCACCTCCGCCCTCCTGCTGCTCTGGATGCCTGGCCTGCCGCCGCCGCGGCGGCCCGCCGCCTGGCCTGCCGCCACGGCGGCTGTCACCACAGTGTTCTGACTCCAACTTTCTTCTAGTTTCCTGTTCCTGCCGGCTCACCTCTGAACTTCACTGTTGGCCAGGGCCATAAATCAAATGGGTCAATCAGAGCAAAGCACTGAATGCTGATCGGTTGAGAATTATCAGCGCTTACAATGCTCAAGAGGCCTTGCTCCGATTGGCCCATTTGTTTTCCGTGCTTATTTTTAAATCTGGAGCATTGCAACAGACATTTGCTGATCATGTGGCTGCCGCCAGCATCATGGACCCCCTGGAGATGCTTCACAAACCCCTGGTGATAGAATCTACAATCCCCACAGTGCAGGAGGCCATTTGGCCCACCAAGTCTGCACCGGCTCTCCAACAGAGCATCTTACCCTGCCCCCTCACCCTATCCCCATAAACGTATGCATTTACCCTACTAATCCCCCTAACCTACACATCTTGGGACATGAACGGGAAATTTCACATGGCCAATCCACCTGATCTATACATCTCTGGACTGGAGAGAAAACTGGAGCACCGAGAGGAAACCCAAGCAGACACGGGGAGAATATTCAAACTCCACACAGATAGTCACCCAAGGCCTGAATCGAACCTGGGTCTCGGGCACTGTGAAGCAGCAGTGCTAACCACTGTGCCACAGACCCCAGTTTGGGAACGCCTATCTTGGAGTATAAATTGTTGTAACCATTTAAAATTCACCATGCGTGCATTTTGTTTTGTAGTCATCAAGATTAAAGCTTCAGCAACATTCAAGTTCTGTACGACCAAGCAACTGTTTGTATAACCAACTGATCATGGGTTTTTCTGATTGTCGAAAGTTATTTTCTGTAGTCTAAAGTTTAAGTTGCTTACAAGAATAGTGTTTAGTCAATAGTGCTTTAAGTCTGCTGGTCATAGCAAATTACAACATAAAATCTTGTTGTGTTATCCTTTCAGCTATTAATCTTTAAAAAGAGGAATTCAAACTTCCAACTTCTACAGTAATCATAAGAACTACAGCGAGTGAATATTACCTTTGTTTTATTCAGATTGAGTGAAGGCAATTAAGGAGAATTTTCTTAAAATAGAGAAGAGCTAATGAAAGAGTGAACAGTTGAATGTACTGCTCTGCAGAATGCTCAGTGTCTTTATTATGTCATAAAAATTAAGTACCCTATGCAGCATGATTTACTACAAAATGTAAAAATTCTTGCTGCCGATACAAATATATAGTACCAAAAGATTAATCATGAATTCTGCACAATGGAATATCTTCATAGCTGCTGAACTAAGCAATAAATAGTGCTAGACTAGATTTATTAAGTCTTATCACAGATCTAGATACATAATGAATGAATGCAATTACTTCTAAAAATAGCATGCATATTCCTTTGAGGAAATCAGTTTGGAGCCAAAAGTAGCATCAACTCTCTAAAAGTGATGATAATGAAGTATGTGCTACTGGGCATCTATGAAAATTAATTTATTAAAGGGAATGTTATATTGATGAGAGCTGTAATATTGATTAAATAAATTTTAACTGTCCGGCATCATAGAAGCATGAAGTAAATCTTATGCAACTCAGCTAAAACATTAAAGCATGTTATTGGAATCCCTAACTTTAATCTAGAGTCAATGAATAATTAAAAATATTGAAGTTTAGAATAAAAAGAAACAGTAACTACTTAAAAAGCTACTTCGTTTAATATAAACTACATTATTATGAAGTGGAACAGTTGTATAACTTCAGACTTCATATGAAGTACTTTCTACACTCCCAGGGTATACTAAACAGCTCTGGCCTCAATGACCCAAACAATTACTAGCCCATCATACTCTAAATCGTAAAGTGATTGAAGGAGTCGTCAACAGTGCCCTCAGGTGGCTTTTAAGTTCTTAAGTTTATTTATTAGTGTCACAAGTAAGCTTACATTAACACCGCAATGGAGTTACTGTGAAAATCCCCTAGTCGCCACAGTCCGGTGCCTGTTCAGATACACTGAAGGAGAATTTAGTATGGCCAATACACCTAACCAGCGCATCTTTTGGATTGAGAGAAGAAACTGGAGCACCTGGAGAAAACCCACGCAGACAGGGGAGTATGTGCAGACCCCGCACAGACAGTGATCCAAACCAAGAATTGAACCCCCAGGTCCTTGGCGCTGTGAGGCAGCAATGCTAACTACTGTGTCACCGTGCTGCACACATTTACTCTTCAATAAGCTGCAATTAACGTTTCTGCCTGGACTACACAGCTTCAGATCTCAATACAACCAAGTCAATGGAAATGGGAGAACACACTTCAGTGACTGGCGACGTACACAGCACAAGGGATGATGATTGTGGTCATTGGACATTAATCTTCTCAGCCCAGGACAACACTAAAGAACTTTCTCAGGACTGTGTCCGAGGAACCAACAATCTTCAGCTGGTTCAACAATGATCTTCCTTTTATCGTAAGGTCAGATCTGGGACCGTTTGCTGATGAACACACTGCTCAGCTTCATTCACAAATCCTTGGTTAATGAGTAAATGCAGATATTTGGGCTAATAAGTGGGAAGTAATGTTGGCACCACTTAAAAGCAGTGACCAGATCTAACAAGAGAGTAAAACACCTACCAACCACCTACTGCTAACATTCGATGAGAAACCAAGGATATCACTGATTAGAAACTCAACTGGAGCAGTCACATAAATGCCATGACTGCTAGAGCAGTTTGAATCTCCTCAATGCCCTAAGGTTCAACCACCTACAAGACACAAGTCAGGAGTCCTATAAAGCAGAAGTGGATCCCCCATCTGAGAACTAACACCTAACCACTCAAAGAGGAATACTTTGCCTCAATCTGTAAAAGTGAGTGTGAAGTGGTATGATCTGCTCTTCAGCAACTTTTAGTGGTTAAATCAAAATAACTCCCTGACACACTCTCTGAAGTCAACAAGTAACAATTTATTTATCTAACTAACAATGAACATGTTAACTAAATTATTAACAAACCGAATAAAACATGATTCAATGGAATGTTGTTTAGATAAATGTAATTCCCACTTATTAACAAAAAATATAGAATTGTTGTCACTCTCTAAATTACAACCAGGTTTGGCATCCTCCGGAATATTTTGGGCCTTCTCTGTTGATTCTTCTGTCTGGAACTTCTGTCTTCTTTGGTACCTTCACAATCGAGATGGAGCTTTCACTAAGACATGGATAAGGCTGTTACTCTGACAGATGGCAGTTGCTCTCTGCTTATTGTCCCACTGCGCTCTTCTTTTAAATGTGATGACATATCAACATCCCCCACAATAGGATTTTTTCTAGGTTACCATAACCATCAAATTCAAATCTAATAGGTTGCTGGTATCCAAGTGCTTGATTTAAACTGATTGGCTAAATTCAAAAGCCTGTTCTGATTCAAAATGATTGGCTAAATTCAAAAAAATTCAAAAGCCTGAAAAGCCTGCTACCAAGGCAACACTGCTGCTTGGCCTCCTGGTACAAATGCTTCAGTCTGGGACCCCATATATGCACCTGCATTTGTTTTAACTCTTTAAGCACAGAAAAAGCACCACCTTTTAAAGGGACCATGAAATGTTTTCATCTCTTAGCATTTTACATTTTTATAATTTTACAAACACCAAATTCTAACAATCTATTTTTCAACCTACAATTACTCTACTCAACTTCACAATGGGATTGATGTAATATTCTCTAGTTGCCTAGACTGGAGCAGCTCCAACAAGAAGCTCAACACCATCCAGGAGAAACAAGTTCTCTAACTGGCCATCCCACCACCAGTGGTATACCATAGCTGCAGTGCTACAGGATGTAGTGCTGTACTGATTAAACTAAATGAATTTGATCTTAACTGTTGTATTATGCACGGACTTCCTATGAGGCAAACTATTATAATGAATTGTTTTTGGCCTTGTCTTAACAAATGTATCTCTGTCCATCTTCTAAGCCCTAGGATATGCTGTTATTTAGTTGGATATTGAACAGCAGAGGCACAACATTAAACCGAGAATACCAGATTGCTTACAGAAGTGATCCTAAATAGCCAATTCTATCAATGGAAAATTTTACATCTTGCCCCAAGTGCATTTTTGCTGCACATTTGAATATACAAAGGGTTCATTTAATTAAAATGTGCTGGCAACATCCTGGTAAACCTTCTCTGCACTCTCTCCAATGCCTATCCTGGTCCTTCAGAAGTAAAAGGGTTTCTCACACATTTTTGCAGATTCAATTGTCATCCCTGGAAAAGGCATTTGCATTTTAATGGTTTTTCATCGTAAAGGCCGCCTTGGAGTTCTTGCGTTCTCCAAGGCGGCCTTCATGACACACGACAGCGCAGAGTCGCTGAGCAGAAACTGATAGCCAAGTTCCGCACACATGAGGACGGCCTAAACCGGGATCTTGGGTTTATGTCACACTATCAGTAACCCCCACAGCTTGCCTCCTAGACTTGCAGAATCTCACTGGCTGTCCTGTCTGGAGACGATACACATCTCTTTAACCTGTGCTTAATGCTCCCTCCACTCACATTGTCTGTATCTTTAAGACCTGGTTGGCTGTAGAGATTCGCATTCTAATCAGTATTCTGTAACTTGATTTTGTGTCTCTGTATGCCCTGTTTGAGAGCAGATATCCACTCCATCTGACGAAGGAGCAGTGCTCCGAAAGCTAATGGCATTTGCTACCAAATAAACCTGTTGGACTTTAACCTGGTGTTGTTAAAACTCTTACAAAGTTTGACAAACACAGAAAGATGCCATGTTGTCTCTCCATATTTACATTTTGAAAAATATTTTAATTCAATGTAAACATTTGCAAACAGAAATGTACCTTTAAAACAATTGTTCTCAAAATCTAAACTTGCACAATTGCATGTCTAAGAGACAACCTTTAGCTATTTATCCAACTGTACTCTCAAATCTTTGTTCCTCCAGATCACGATGCTTATTTCCCAAGGAATAAATGGCCTGCTTATTTCTCCTACCAAAATGAATTGCAGCACAATCTTGAACTTAATTGCTCTTTTATCTGTGCACTCTGCAAACTGATTTATGTTTGCTGCGTTTTGATATAATCTTAATTACTTATGACTCCCTCCCCCCGCCCCCACTTAATTTGGTATCAACTGCTGATTGAGGCAGGACCGGAGGCAGACATGCCAGCAATTTCTAATTATTGCCTGGTGTGCCAGTCTACCATCATGGTCCTTCCTCTTGGCTATTTTGAGGAAGGGTGCCAAGGGGGAAGCATGAGAACCAATGCCCACCAGCAGCAATAAGCCAATTAGGTCAATTAAATTGCCCATTGAGGGCACTGATCACAAGCATCTGGAATTTTCCAGACAACATTTGGGTCCTTCACCAAGGCCAAAGTCTGAGGAATGAATGGAGGCAGCTCCCCAGCAGCAGACCAGTAGGTCACAGATGCCCCATTCAATTTAGCCCTTCCCGCTGCTACAATTGCCGCAATGGTGGTCTGGCGTCTGTGACCACTTTTTATTTTTATACTTTGTAAACTCAAATGTGGTGCTTCCATATTGAGGCACCTTCTTATTCTCCCCACTTCATAGACTGCTTCCATGCCCAACAGTGGGGCGCCAATCTTTCAGGGCCGGAGAAGTTATTGGCCCTCCTGCGTCAGGAATCCATCCACCATTTGAACTGCATTGCAAACGCACCACCTGACTACCTTCTTCAAAATTGCACTGAGCATCAGGTGCCAATACGATGAAGGGTCAGAACCAGATATGCTCCTGCCTTCGAGGTCTCAACCCAAAAATGAAAATTCAGCCCCATACCTGCTGAACTTTCTTCATAAAAGAACACCGTGGAAAATTATGTAACAGAGTTGAAATAAAACAGAAGATCTGAGCATTGCCAAGAAACATCCCAGTTGTCAAACATTGTGCCATTTAGGTATTTTTTGTTCTTCATATTCTAGATTAATTTAGCTCTGACATCTTCAATCAATCTTAATGATGTGTTTGAATTCTTCAAACCTTCAAATATGTCTATTCTAGCCTTGTAATCTACTTGAACTTTCAATGACTTAGCTAATGAATATCATAACTTGTCTAGCAATTATTTTGAAACTCTTCAACAGAAACAGATCATAAAATAGCATTTGCTTTGAACACAAAACAAGCAATTTAAGTGATAATACAATTAGGTAATTATGCTATGTATATTATCTAGCCCCAGTATGAAAAGACGTAAAACCACTGCACTATAATATCAAGTTGCTGTTCTGTAACTTTAATATACATTGACTTTTTTTTTCCAAGCTTTTGTAAGCTAGTTGATTTTATATGAAAACTACAGTTGAGTTGACTATTATTTAGTAGCTGTTTAACGGACAAATCCAATTACTGACACAAGACACAACTTATTTGGATTTTTAGACCTGACACTTGGGGTCAAATTTTGTTCTGGGTGTGGAGGTGAGTTTTAGTGTACGCATGGCCACACCTGGATTTTCTTCGCGGAAATATGATTTCCCTCCATGTTGTCAACCTCAGGCCTTTTTCCACTGGTCATTTTGCAGGTCAGGAGTGTCTATTGTGAAAAATGCACACCTGACCCCACCCACATCAGGTTCCCCTTTTTAAATAGTGGACGAAAATCAGATTTCCTCCCGCACAGCATTTTCATTTGGTAGACTGGAGTTTGGAGGCCCATTAAAAGCACATCCAGTTTGCAAGTTTATGAAGAAAACGGAAAGCCTGTTGAAGAATTGAGAACATTCTAAAAGGTAAATGTAAAACATTTTCATGCCTTCAAATATCACTATTAAATGCCATACTATAATATAGATATATTATAATGCAGTGATTCACCACAGGGATCTGTCCTGCAAAGATGACATTGACCAGTATTGTGCAATTGTTCACATGCATTTTATTACTTTACCAATGGAGAAAGTAACACAATATCCTGTCAGCCTATTCCGTTATCCCTCTGTGATGCGAGTTAAATAGAGTGACAGCTTTGGCAAATGAAACAAAAAACAGCTTTTGACAGTTGACAAAAACACAGGCACCTACTCCCAATAAAAATCCAGCCACCTGCTTCTGTCCACTGATTGACAGGCATTCTACTTTAAAATTGAAATGAGCCTTCTGTTCTTTCCATCTTGGAGAGTACTCTGTTGTTTGGACAGCAGTAACTATTATGAGTCTTTGGCTGAGTTTCAAATGCATATGAGCCTCAGCAGAATAGGTGTTCCTTTCATCTTCGAATGAATTACGGTTTAAGGAGTTTTAATAACAGATATCAGACTTTTGCATGGACCTACCATATATTAAGCTGATCTTTCTCTACACCCTAACTATGATTGTAACACTATATTCTGCAGCCTCTCCTTTCCCGCTCCCCATGTACTCTATGAATGGTATATTTTCTCTGTATAGTGCGCAAGAAACAATACTTTTCACTGTATCCCAATACGTGACAATAATGAATCAAATCAAAGATTGCATCTTTGATGTAAGATTTCGATTACAGGTATTACAAGGTTTGTTAACACAGCAGAATGTATTTCTTTTCTCAGTATCAATGGTGGTCTACTTGACGAAGGCTTTTATTAGATGGCGAGAGGTTTTTCTGCTCCAAAGAATACAAAATAGTTTCCACTGTATGGAATCTGAGGATTGGACATAGTGGATACTGGGTAAATGGCTATGAAGGATACTTGAGGGTGTATGAGGGGGCATGGGGTAGCAGGGAGGAGTGAAAGAGTGAGTCTTTAAACATTTAAAATTTTGACCTACTCACCACCCTCCCTCTGCACCTCTTCAGCATTGATTCATGGCTCGCAAACTACACTGTGAACTAGAGCTCCATGAATAAAGGCAAACATCCTGGGAAAAGTTGCACATCATTTGGTGGTGCAGCTGGACACAAAATGGCACAACTCGCAAAATGGGCTTCCAAGAAGTAAAACCAGTCCTTGGATTCAAATATATTTGTGCCTCATACATTTAGCCAAACAAATCACACATCTTGCATTTGTTCCAATGTACCCTCACCACTCCTCTCAAGTTCAAAAACGAGTTTGAACTGTCCTGAAAAAAATGGTATTTAATTTGACTCACCATGTATCTACTGGTTTTAAAATGTAAACCAATTAAAGGTGTACAAATAAAAATACTTAATTTCTGTCCCGCAAAGCATTAAGGAACTTCTGAAATTCAGATTTTTTAAGCATTGTATAACTCTCTTTCTGGTCTGGATTATACCACCGTAATTAACATAGAGGAGGGATGTTCAAATGCTCAGCAATCACTTCCAGTGACAGTGTTGATAATAGCGGCGAGGCAGCCAATAGCTGAATCAATTTTTTTGTTTCTATTGAATAGCTTCCTTTAAAATAAAATTCATTATTGTAAATTTACTTTGTGACAAAATTCCAATTCTTTTAAATGTGCACGTGTCATACAATACTACTTCACATATTTAGAAAAACAATAAGTGATTGACAATGGTTTAGAAACGAACTGTGGGCATGAGCTGATTCGCATGTACAAGCAAGAAATATCCTCTCTCATTAAAATAATTGTGTATTTAGCTTTTCCTCCCAATATTCTGCATGGTTGCGCACAAAGGTGAATAGGTGGTTAGGGACGAAGCACAGCAAGCAGCTCTTAAATACAACACAATAAATATCTGAAGTTGCTGCAAAAAATGATATAAACAAAGCTCAGTGGTCTGGTGTGAAAATGTATAATTCTTAAATATTTTAATTACATACAGGCAGATTAGGGAATTTAATAAACAGAAACAATATAATGATTATAAGAGTGTGTGAAAGTAAAAGACCATTTAACCCTTGAGCCATGTTTACCATCATGTTAGAACACAGCTGACTTGTGCATCAACTCAATTGCCCAGCTTTCTTCTCGATTCTTTAATAGTCTTAGCAAAAACAGAGTTCCAGATTTCCTCTACTTGGCATAGCTCTAATTTTAAGATTATGCCCCCTTGTGGATTTCTTCTATTCACGACAAAAAAAATCTGATTTGGCATCCTATGACCCACATTGAACCCTCCATCTGCCATAAATTTTGTACAATCACTAAATCAGTCCAGAGTGGGAACACAAATTGGAAATGATGAGGGCTAAGTATGGCAGGGTACAAGTGCTAACTTGGGGATTTGGTGCAGGTGGGAAAGGAGGTGTTGCTTTTTATACCATATGCGCACTAGTAGCTGGTGACTGTTCAAAGCAAGTAGTGAGGTGAGCAGATAAGTGATTGATTGCTGTGTTTGAAGATCTTAACCGTCTAAACTGGGACAGCAGCTTTCTGATATTGGGGAGATACAAGCATTGCATTAAACTTATAGCTTAATTAGTTACTTTACACAACATAACAACAGATACATTGAGTGATATTGCTAAACTTGGAACCTAATTAGTTAATAAAACACATTAAAATTAGGCAGGGCATGTAATGCAGCTGTAGCATGTGGGCGCTGGTAGACACCCATGTGATCCGTAAGCAACCAGACCTGAAGTATCTGCAGTATGAGGAACTTCAGTTCAGAGCTGATGAGCTGGGGATTGAACCTCAAACACTGCAATGCAACAGAGAAGTTCCCTGGACACTTTGGCCGGGATTCTCCCCAAAAAAACCTAAGTGCCCAACAGATGAGAAAACAGGCGAATTTCCCACCCTTTTGGTGGGCATACTTACCTGAACAAATCTCTGATGCTCTGCTCCACAGAGTGCCTTAGTGCGATTCACACTGAAAAATGGGGGACGGAGCCTCATGCCACCTGAGAGGCCGGAATCAGCGCGCTGAGCGGGCCACTGTGCATGCGCCAATTTATCAGTGGGGAGTTCGGCTCATGCCCACTGCCTCCCTCCACCCCCCCCCCTTCAATTGCCAGCCTCCTGTTTATCCCTGAACCCCCACCCTGATCGCTGGCCTCCCCCCATTCCCACCTATTCCCCCCACCCCCCACTCCCACCTATTTCCCCCCCCCCCACCAGTGGGCAGTGCCAGGCTGCACCCTCATTGTATATATTTAAGGCTGAGATAACATATTTTTAATCTCTCACGGAATCGAGGGGTATGGGGAGCTGGCAGCAAAGTGCAGTTGAAGCCCAGGATCAGCTATGATCACGTTGAATGGATGGTCTGTATGGTTTTCTCCAACTTCTTTTGTTAAATGTTTTTCTATTCTTTTATCACCTCCTACTCCCACAACTTATGCAGCCTCCAAACCTACTGCCATCTCCAAATTTAGATATATATTTCTCTACTCCTTTAAGTGGCTGATATATATGCCAAGAACCTCTGCCATTGCTAATTCTGGGAGCGTGCCAGAAAGCAGCATGACAGGGGGACTGATAAAATCCAGTCCTATATGTAAGCATAAATATTCATCTTCAACAACATGCTTCAACTCCAATTGGAAAATTGAACCTCACCATTTATTTGCATTAGCTATCCTTGCAGTGTCTGTCAGTTACTAATTATTATAAGTTTTGCACATTTTTTTAAGAACTGAGTTGAAGTTATCCAATTCCATTTCATTATGGAGCCATAAAATAAAGAAATATTCAGTTTGCAATTATATTGATCAGAGGCCCGAATGATGAAAAAAATCAACTCAGTATACTAAGTTATTCTGTCTGCAATACATGCTTACTTAAAAAAAACTAATGAGGATTTAGCAGCTCAATAAAATGAACTGAAATAGCTTTATTATTGCACAGGGTTTGGATACTTATGCTACAAGTATTGGAAATATTAGGTTTTTGAGTTATTTGTTCATAAAAACAGTATTGGAAGTTAAAACTGCTCCTTGAAAAAGATTAAATACAAATTGCATGATCTGTAATGGCAGGGAGAATTTGACAAGATTTCATTTCAAGTCAATAATTTTGGATTGACCTCGAATTTACATTTACAAAGAGGGAGAGAATGAGAAAAACAGGACATCAAACACCAATTGAGATGCAAATAAAATGAAAACCAGCTGGTCAGCGAGTCATGTTTTTCTCCAGACGAAATCATGATTTGGACTTGAAAATTGATACAGCTATTTCACTCATCTATGAGAATCATAATAAGTGTTTTTTCTTCAAATTGAATTTTGTTTACCATCAATATATATGCTAGCATATTTTGTGATGAAACACATCAGGACTGCATCAGCAGAAAATGATCTGCACTCGGAACTAATGCTTAGGAAGCAATATTTGCAAAGCAACAAGGGACACAATATGACCCAAAGTCATAAATAGATACATCTGTTAAGCTTTTTTGTTTTGAGCAATGTATTTTAACATTATAGGATACATTCATTAAAAAAAAATTACCTTTTGATTTAAAATGACCATAAATAGCAGAAAAGTTGCTTACACATTATTTTTAAAATTCTACCGTTCATTGTGCAAATGCGTGGGAAGGGAGAGACTGGAACATATATTCAAATAATATATAAATTCCAATGAAAAGGATTGTTTAATAAAATGAATTAGATAAAATTATCTATCACCTTTCAACAAAAGAATAACTTTTCCATAAAGTCAGATGAGATTGCAATACATCATTTCAAAGAACTCTATAAATAGCTTCACAGGTTAATAGATCTTTGAATACATATTTATGAAGGTTTGCCAGTGGAACAGTGGTTGAATTTATTCTTTCAGCTCTGCTATCTAAATTCATCATTGGCTGAAAGTGCAAAGAATTATGAAATTACATAAGATGGTGACAAATGTTAAGGAAATTTAGTGATCTATTTTATATTTAAAATTGAGCTTTTAATTTTGCCTATAAATATCAGAATTTAGTCATGTTATTGATTTCACAATAAGGTTAACTATCAACAGTTAACGTTCCTAAATAATAATTGCAATTATTCTGGATCAGCATAGAGTTCTATTTTGCCAGATTTGTCTGATACACACCATTCCCAGACACTGTTGTCATAGATGAACCAATTTGAGTAATTTCTACTGTTTTTAAAACCGAAGAGTGAATCATTTATGCACTTTGAAGATGTAAGCAGTTGCAACTCTAGAGTGGTTAAATTATGTTATCAGTAAGCATACAGTGTTTAGAAACATAAAAGCAAAATATGTTTAATGAACTTATTTTGATTTTAACCATGCACTTGCAGTTATAAAGTGCAGCTTATCAGGAGCAAATGTGGACCTCCTATCTGCATCCAATATTTTTACTGATTGGATGCAAATAGTTTTTCTGATTAATTTTGAAACAATTAATTCAGCCCGGTTGAAATCCGAATCAAACTTTAGATCAACAGACATGTTGATCTAAACCCCTACTTTCAGTCGAACTGAATAAACAATTTCACATCACTTTGCCAAAGTTTCTTGTGACCTTTTGAATTTGAAGCTTAAGAATTACGTGGGACTGCCATAAGAAATCATGTTATTTTCACAGAACAGTTACATCGCAAAAGACGGCCATTCTGTTCATCATGTCTGCACCAGATTTCCGAGTCAGCAATTCACTTTATGCCATTCTGCCATCTTCTCCACATAATCCTGCACATTCTTCCTTTTCAGATCAGTCTAATTCCCTCTTGAATGCTTTGATGGACCCTGTCTCCACCAAGTTCCTAAGCAGTACATTCCAGACCTTAACCACTTGCTGCGTGAAAACATGCTTCCCATATCACTATTGCCTCTTTGCCAATTCCTTAAAATCAATCTTCTTTGTCTTCAATCATGAGTTTAAACCATGTAAGAGCTGAAATAGACTGGGTGTTAGACAGCTCTTTTGTCAGAGAATAGTGAGCCTCTAGAATGCTTTGCTCACAGGTGTGGTGGGTGCTGACTCTTTGTATGCCTTCAAGAGGGAGTTGCTATGGTTCTTCACTCGGGCAGAGATCACACCATATTCACAGAAGTACTATTAAAATAGGATTACAGTAATCTACTTTCTTTATCCTTCTCATCTTTTCTGTCCTGAAGAATTTAACTCCACATAGATTTATTACCCATGGATGCTAGCTAGCCTTCAGTACCTCTTTCAAATGTTCATTCTATGTGAATACTACTAGCAAACAATACTAGCATACAGGGTGTGTATGTTTCCGTCTTTGTGTGATAATTTATGGAGTAGATAACCCATCCTTAATAAAGTCCACATGGTGTTCATTCCACCGATTTGAATGGAATGGAGATCAGGCAGATTCTATAAATGGTGGGTGATCCACTCCACAAAATTACCGTCCAGGTGGTGAAAATTAAAATCTATCCGACAGTGCCAATACTCATTTAATATTTCAGCAGATAAAAATATAATTACCATCTGTGTTTTGTTCAAAGTTGGTAATTTGGCTAAAAATGGGCAGAAATAGAAACATATGTCCTGCAACCAATCATGTAATCACCAAATTCAATGTTTATAAATATCACTTAAAAAGGCATGAACAACTGTTGGAAAGTTCATGATCCACTTCAATCTGTGCTTTCAGGCCAACTTAACGTCCTCCCTGCTGGCAGATACAAGGAATACACCAGTGAGCCAACTCTCACGTGTAAACCCCGAAACCTCAGCAATGCCTTCCAAAGTTCCACCAAACACAATGTTCTCTTTCCCTGGTGACCAGGGACAGAATTTGCGTGTTGTCTAACTCAAGATCCTACCTTAGTTCTACACTTCACTTGTTATTTCCTGTTCATGACTAACAAAATGGTAACACAAGTGTAATCGGAATATAACCAGATCATTTGGCTTAAGTTGCTGGAATGATCGCAAATGATTTGTGACAAAACTTTTTTGGGTATAAAGAGTTTAAGATTGGAAGCTTTCAAATGAAAACTTTCCTCTAATTATTGCACTATTTAATGTTTTAGCTGATGCTGACAAAAGGCATGCGTGTGAAAAGGTTTCTCCAAAACACAAGTTTAAGGACAAGCTGAAACATAGACTCATCTAGTTATTAACAAAACACTGCTGCAAGCTTGAGGTACATTTACAATCCTGAAAAATTGATTAATACCCGGAAGTGGAAAATTGATTTGATTTATAATACTACAATGGCTAAAACTGTATTTGACTAGTTTATTGCACCATCCAGTTTGTGAATCATCTTCAATCAATTTTTAGACAAGACAGTTTTTGATTAACCTCAATAGGCTCTTTGAAAAAAAATTCAAGAACACTCACAATTCACTTTTACTGTAAAATGTTGTGGCATTATAACACACTTATAATTACGATATTTATAAATATATAGCTGCCTCTAATTCAAGTAGAAACCTATTAATATTTCCATTTGGGAACAACCTTGATCACGTTGGCAATGGTCAGTGCTGATCAAGTTAGAGTAAAATAACAGATGAAATTAGCATTATCGCATAGACTTGAAGCCTAAATTCATGTTGTAATTAAGACTGACACAACTTATACCTACTTTGAGCTAATTTGTCAATATCTAAAAATTGTACAATTTGAATCAAGAGGAACATGTCACAATATATAACTGAACCATAACTGTATCTATCCTGGCATTCAGAGCACTGACAGTTTGCCAATAACCCCTGTGGTTGTGTCTGCCAATAACCAAAAAGGCTGAATTTTTATTCATCTTTTTGTTCTCTTGCACTGAAGCCACACCATTCATGTCAGTAAAGCGACTAGCATGTATCCAAATTGCTTGGTGGTCCAATTGGGAAGGCAGATTAGTTCTCCGCCGTATTGCCAAACTGATAATCCTAGTAAGTAACAGACTCAGTCTGGCAGTTCAGTGTAATCAATTATATTTTTTTCTAGATAATATTGGATAGAGGATGTTTTCATGCTCCTCGGTGGTCGAGAAGTCTCATGCACAGGTCCGTGAGATGAGGATTAATGTCTTGGAATTAATTTCACATGTACCTGAATAAAGGACTTTCAGAACTAAACCCAAGTTCCTGAAGCAATCAAACTAAATCATTAATGGAAGACTCAAATAAATAAATATTGAAGGGGAAAAAATCCAGTTAAGTCCTGTTTTAATAGCTATAAAAGTTGACATTTGTGCTTTTCATATCAGGAGAACCTAAAATACCTTCATAGACAATTAATTTATTTTTGAAGCATAGTCACTCTTGTATGATGATGGCTGTCCTTCAATCTCATATGATCCATGGTTCCCAATCTTTTTTATATCACGACACACCATTATGTTGTAAACGTTTGAGGCACACCTCCGATATTTTCCAACTGAACTGCCTTCTAGCAAAAGCCTTTTACTCTCTAAAACCTGCTAAAAATGTCAAGCCACCATTTAATATAATTTTCATTAGTTTAAGCACTTTACAATGAAAGCTTTATCACCAGATGCATATCAAATACAATATTTTGCTATAGAAAATGTACACAATTTAAAAATTCCAATTTGTTTGTGTTTTTTTAAGTCTGCATTTCGCATTGTGTAAGCTCATATTCTTAACGTAATAAAAAAATCGTTTCTCCTCGATCATTAAAAAAATTGAAATTAAAACTATATTATTCAGAGCAAAACATAAATTAAGTAAATGCTGTGGCAAATTTAGTATGACACCTGCTGTGGTAGTCAACTCTGTTAAAACAGCATACACCATAACTGGAACTCGCTGTTCAATACACATTCCCCAATTTCCTGTCTTCCTAAACATCACACTGCTTCGTGTCCACCAACTGCCTAAAACCCACAACATTGCACCTTACTTAGTACTTTATGATGATGCATTGAACCTACTTACTGACTGCCTTCGATCTTACTGCTCCATATGGAGCACCCTTCCATGAGTAGGGTCTGCAAGCAGACATCCTTTGGATCAAGGAATAGGAAACACAGGAAGTCACTAACAAGTTCCTTGCAACAAACCCCTATCACTAAAGTAGTAGTGTTGGGCAAGCTAATGGGGCTAAAGGTAGACAAGTCTCCTGGCCCTGGTGGAATGCATCCCAGGGTACTTAAAGAGATGGCAGGGGAAATAGGAAATGCACTGGTGGTAATTTACCAAAATTCACTGGATTCTGGGATGGTTCCAGCAGATTGGAAAGCAGCAAATGTGAAGCCACTGCTTAAAAAAGCTAAATAAATAAATTACTGCACATCTCTGTTCAGTCTCTGTCAGTAAAGGGGATGTCTAGTAAAGTGGTCTAGGCTTTCCATTAGTCTGTATCTGAAAGAATGCAGCTCCCAGTCTTGCAGAAGACGCATCTGCAGCAATGACAATGGATAACTCTGGGTCATAGTGAGTTTAAACATCAGGTGATATCAGCATCTCTTTGACTTTCTCAAAAGTCCTCTGCTGTGCTTCCTTTCAGCACCATGTATTGTCCTGTCATAACAGTTGACATTGGGGCTCATTGATGACAGGTTGGACGAGAACTTTCCAACTTGGTTTACCATACCCATGAATCTCTGGAGCTCAGTAATGTCAAGGAGCTGGAAACTCTAATTTCTCTTGTCTTCTGTGGATCAACTCTAACACCAGATGCATCCACAATTTCCCAAGGAACTTGACAGTTGGCTGTGAAAATTTGTATTTGTTGTCGAGTGTAAATCTTGCTTCTAGCATTCATTGCAACATAGCTCGCATTCTGTGTGACTGAATCCATCGATTAGGACATCATCCATGTGACATATGATTCCATCCAGTCTTTTTAAGATACGTGCCCTCTGAAAGATTTCTGACACTGATGTAATCCCGAAGAATAATCTGTTGACACAAAACCTCCCAAATGGTGTAATAAAGGATGCGAGCAACTTCTGATTCTTCATTGAGTGGTAGTTGCCAAAAACCACTTATTTCCATCTAGCTTCATGAAGACTCAACATCTTTTTCAATTTTGCCAAGTTCTTGTCCACTGACAACAGAGGATGAACTTGGCATTCAACTGTTTTGTTCACCTGTCTAAGATCTACCGAAATTCTGGTAGATCCATTGGGTTTAAGCACTGACACCATTCCAAAGCACCAGCTTGTTGGTTCTATCACAGGTGAAGTAACTCCTTGTTTCAATATAGATTCATTTCCTTCTTTATCTGTGGCAAGAATGAATGAGGAAATATTTTGGCTATAAACAGATACACTGTCTTCATTTCAGTGTGGAGTAATGTGATATGCTATTTTCAGCTTTCCTAGTCTTGTAAATAGCAGTGGAAATTCAGCGAAATTTTTATGCTGTTTTTTCTGGCTGTCTAGTTCCTTTACTTTGCAAATTAGTTGTAAATCGGTACAGGCTTTAGCGTGAACAACTCCGGCAGGATATGAGTATATGAGGTTTCAGTGATTATTCTCTCTCTAGGTTGAAAGGTTGCATTCTGTTGTCCTATGCCCTCGAGTTCTATGCCTCCTGGCCCTTGTAGTTTCTTGTATGTTGACTGAAAATAACTTTCCCCCAAACCACAGTTCAGCATCAGGAAGAACTGTTTCTGTTGCACCTGTGTATAAATTAAAGATGTCTCTTCTCTCTCTACTAGAACAGAGAATAAAAAGTACAGCACAGGAAGAAGCCCTTCAGCCCTCCAAGCCTGTGCCAATCATGAAGCCTTAAGTAAACTAAAAAAAAACTTCTGCCCTTACTCGGACTGTATCCCTCTGTTCCCTCCCTATTTATGTATCCATCCAGATGCCTTTTAAATGTTGCAAAGAGATTCCAGCACTCCATTGGCTTCTACTTGGTTCTTGCTCTCACCAAGGAAAGGTATCTAAATATCGTTGATATATACTACTTCAGGGTTTTTGTCATCTTTGAAAGGCTTTTCTTTTTGCTTATTCTATAACAGCTTTTTGTTGCGACACATAGCCTAAAAATGACCCTCCTTTCTGCAAAAACAGCATTCAACATCTTTGGTGGAACGAGTATCACACCTGCATTTTTTCTCGCCACACCGAATAAAAATTAGCTGGAATGCTTTCTGCCTTGCCTGCTTTTTAGTGGCCACCTCTCTACTTTTAAATTTGACATACTCCACTAACTCAGTTATTTTTGGGATATGATTTTCTGTTTCCCTGAATCATCAATTGATGTTACTTCCTGACCTCAGCTTGTCCGCTCAGTTGAATTGTCTTTGTTACGGTTAAACATCTCTCGACTGCAAGTCAGACAATACTTCATCCAAAACTCTGACAACAATTCTGTCCATGATTAGTTCATCTTTTAAGTTGTCAAATTCACAATTCTCTGCAAGGCTATACAGATCATTGATAAATGTATCAATATTTTCCGTCATCTTTGTTAAATTTAGTCTGCTCAGCAACGGTATTCTTTTGCAGATTGAAGTAAGCATTGAATGCTTTTCTTACTTCATTGTACATAGCTTGTTCTTCAATGGTTACTTGTCGGACTAGGATATGGTCTGCAGAGTTACCCATCGCGTATAATAGTCATAGATAGGGGAGTCATAGAGGTTTACAGCATGGAAACAGGCCCTTCGGCCCAACTTGTCCATGCCGCCCTTTTTGTTTAAATCCCTAAGCTATTCCCAATTGCCCGCATTTGGCCCATATCCCTCTATACCCACCTTACCCATGTAACTGTCTAAATCTTTTTAAAATACAAAATTGTACCCTCCTCTACTACTATCTCTGGCAGCTTGTTCCAGACACTCATCACCCTCTGTGTGAAAAGATTGCCTCTCTGGACACTTTCGTATCTCTCCCTTCGCGCCTTAAACAAACCTATGCTCTCTAGTTTTAGACTTCTCTACCTTTGGGAAAAGATATTGACTATCTAGCTGATCTGTGCCGCTCATTATTTTATAGACCTCTATAAGATCACCCCTCAGCCTCCTACACTCCAAAGAAAAAAGTACCAGTCTATCCAGCCTCTCCTTATAACTCAAACCATCAAGTCCCGGTAGCATCCTAGTAAATCTTTTCTGTATTGACCTTCTCGCTGCTTGCCTTCACAATGAGGTCTGATGTGGTGCAATACCTGCCAAAGCTTTGATGTTTCTGCCTGGTTGAGACCTCTGACCTGTTCAAAGCTTTCTCATAATGGCACAGATTTTTCCATGTGTATTCTTTGACTCGCTACTACCGTACAAGATTCTTGGTCTTATGCTTACACAGAATATTTACAGAATCTGCTGAATAAGGAAAATGTTAACTTTATTCGAACATACTTCATGTGGCTCCCTGGCCATGAGGTTCACCAAGAGAGAGCAAGATAACGAGACATTGCTTCACTTTCTGTGATGATCTATACTGTGCCTTATTTGCATATGACATATCAAGTTTTTTAGTCCGAAAAAAAACTTTGGCACTATTTATTTCTTGTTGAATTTACTTTGCCATTCACACAATACATCAATTTTTAACATACAATTTCTCATCAGCACCTTAAAAACTGATGAATTGTAAATGCTGAAAAATGCACAGGTATCATTTTATCTTTACAATTGAATTTAAATTTATACAATGACTTATCAGATGCCCCAAAGTATTGCACAATTATTTATGTCTGCAGTCAATATTACATTGGCAAATTAGCCAGCCAGTTTTGTGCACATCAAGATATCCAAACAGCAAATAAAATGAATGAGAAGCTAATATCTTTCTTTGGCGATGCTGGCCAAGACAACAAATATTCTCTACTCATCTCTCAATAATAGCATAGGGTCATGGGGATTCTTATTTCCACCTGATGGGCTTTGATTTAACTTTCCATCTAAAAGATTGTACCTCCAACAATATAGCACTCCCTCAGTACCACAATGAAGTGTTAACCTAGATTCTGTTCTCTAATCTGGAGTAGAGTTGAACTCAAAATATTTAGTGAAAGTAGAGCTTTGACCAAGGGTCATCTGGACTCAAAACTTTTCTCTCCTTACAGATGCTGCCAGACCTGCTGAGATTATCCAGCATTTTCTCTTTTGGTTAGTGAAAGTAGTACGGAGTCAAGCTGCCACTATGCCAACTAGTTTCTTACCCCAATTTATTTTTGTTGAATCCAAATCAGTCAATATAGATAAACACCACCAGGCAGCTAGCTTTGAAAATTACAGAATTGTTACTGTGCAGAAGGAGACCATTTGGCCCATCATGTCTGCATCAGCTCTCCAAACAAGCATTGTTTCCTCCTTTTCCCTGTTTCCTTGCAAATGGTTTCTATTCAAATAATTATCCAATGCTCTCGAGCGCCTCGACTGAACCTGCCTCCACCACATTTCCAGTCTGCACATTCTGGTCCCGAACCACTCGTTGTGTAAAAAAGTATTCTTTCACATCGCATTTGCTTCCTTTGCTAATCACTTTAAATCTGTGCTCTCTTATTCTCAATCCTTTTGTGAATCCAATTTTTCCCAATCTACCCTGTCCAGCCCTCTCAAAATTTTGATCATAGAAACATAGAAACTAGAAGCAGGAGTAGGCCATTCGGCCCTTCAAGCCTGCTCCACTATTCACCCTGATCATGGCTGATCATCGAATTCAATATTCTGATCCCCCCTTCTTCCCATATCCCTTGATCCCTTGAGCCCCAATCAGACAACATTTTGGCCTCAACTACATTCTGTGGTAGTGAATTCCACACATTCACTACCCTCTGGGTGAAGAAATTTCTCCTCACCTCAGTTATAAAAGATTTCCCCCTTATCTTCAAACTATGACCCCTAGGTCTGGACTTCCCCAACATTGGGAACATTCTTTCTGAGTCTACTTTGTCTAACCCTGTTAGAATTTTATAAGTTTCTATGAGATCCCTTCTCACTCTTCTAAACTCCAGTGAATATAATCCTGACCGACTTAGTCTGCCCTCATATGACAGACCTGCCATCCCAGGAATCAGCCTGGTAAACCATCGCTGTACTCCCTCTAAAGCAAGGACATCCTTCCTTAGGTAAGGAGACCAAAACTGCACACAATACTCCAGATGTGACCTCACCAATGCCCTGGGGGCGCCACGGTAGCACAGTGGTTAGCACTGCTGCTTCACAGCTCCAGGGTCCCGGGTTCGATTCCTGGCTCGGGTCACTGTCTGTGTGGAGTTTGCACATTCTCCTCGTGTCTGCGTGGGTTTCCTCCAGGTCCTCCGGTTTCCTCCCACAGTCCAAAGATGTGAGGGTTAGGTTGATTGGCCAGGTTAAAAAAAAAATTGCCCCTTAGAGTCCTGGGATGCGTAGGTTAGAGGGATTAGTGGGTAAAATATGTGGGGGTAGGGCCTGGGTGGGATTGTGGTCGGTGCAGACTCGATGAGCCGAATGGCCTCCTTCTGCACTGTAGGGTTTCTATGATTCTATACAATTGCAGCAAAACATCATTATCCCTATACTCAACATTCCTATCAAATCTTCTCAACTGTCCCAACCTCTCTAATCTGTCTTTGTAACTGACATTTCTCATCCCTGCAACCATTCTTGTAAACCTCCACTCTCTCCAATACGTTCCCATCCTTTATATAGACTGGCACCCAGAACTGTGCACAATACGGCGGCACATTGGCACAGTGATTAGCACTGCTGCTTCACAGCACCTGGGTTCAATTTCAGCCCCGGGTCACTGTCTGTGTGGACAGGGAGACACACACACAGACACAAGATGTGTGTATTAGGTTGATTGGTCATGCTAAATTGACCCTAATGTCGGAGGGATTAGCAGGGTAAATGCATGGGGTTATGGGGATAGGGCCTGGGGCGGGGGGTTGTGGTCGGTACAGACTCAATGGGCCGAATCCTCCTTGGGGATTCTATGTCTATGGCTAATACTCCAGTTGAGGCCTAACTAGTGTGGTGCACAAGTTCAGCATAACCACCTTACTCTTGTACCCTATTATCTAAAACACAAGCAGACACCAAGTTTGAGTGTTGACTTAGAAAGGAAAAGGTATCTTTTCATAAATGTGAAAACAAATTATTTTACACAGTAGATTGTTGAAAATTGGTTCCAGATTATTTACAGTGGACTTGCAGGATTTCAGTTTTTCAAAGCTCTGTAAAATACAATCATCAGAAAAAGCACAAGTGTTGTAGCATTCATCCCTCGTGATTATTTTACGGTTGCCAGTTCCATGAAGGTTAACGCATATTTTTTAATAAAAGAACAAAATGTTCCTTCAAATTGTAAAAATGCACTGCAAGCCGAGCCATTGAAAATCAAAGCGACATCATGGAAATTGCTATCGGCAAAACAATACTGGACGTACAATGTGAATCAACAGTAAACAGTTAAGCACATTTAGCAAAATAGAAATGCAATTTAAAGAAAAATATTTAAAGAGGTTTGGCAACTCAGTTTGGAATTCAAATTCAACATTTTTCATTATAATTTAATTAGAAAAGCATGCTTAGTGCTCCAAGGATTATTAAATGCAATTTCCTGCTATTAAATTAACAATCAATCTGGCATGGAATTTAAAAGTGCATTTCTATGCCATAAAATTACAATTCAGAGCAGATTACTACACTTTGTGCTTTTATTTATTTGTAAGATGCAATAATTAGACCATTTTTTCATTACAGATTGTACATTTTAAACTAATGCATTACAATTGAGATTACATTTTAAAAGGACTTAATTGGTTGTGAAGTGTATTGGGGCATGCTGAGCTCATGAAAGGCACCTACAAATGCAACTTTCTTTGACATCCACGATTTTTTCACCAACTATGCAAACCTGCTGCAACATATTTTTAAAAAATTAAAGCAATGCAGCAGGTTAAAATGCTGCACTATCATGTCTATGACCTGGTGTTGGGCAGCATGGTGGCACAATGGTTAGCACTGCTGCCTCAACGCCAGGGACCCAGGTTCAATTCCCGGCTTGGGCCACTGCCTGTGCGGAGACTACACATTCTCCGTGTGTTTCTTCCAGGTGCTCCGGTTTCCTCCCACAGTCCAAAAGACATGCTGAATTCTCCCTCTGTGTACCTGAACAGGCGTCAGAGTGTGGCAACAAGGGAATTTTCACAGTAACTTCATTGCAATGTTAATGTAAGCCTATTTGTGACTAATAAATAAGTCTGTCCTACCAAAATGTTGGGTCAGTGTCAACACAGCGGTACATCATGCAGCTGGTAATGGTCCAGCATAAAACCTTACACATCAAGGCAACAAGAATACAATGGATGAAAAAAACTACAGTTTGGTGCGAAGATGCCTAGCTAGGGCACAGTGGGCTTCATTCAGTAACCAATTGCCAAAAAGTTCTACTTTCCCACAATGACATCACTCAAAGCCAATTCAATCAATTACTATGGAACTATTTCTAAAGTCTGCATGTTGACCTGAATGCAGCAAATATAAAACTGGATGGGGCAAAGCTCACATCTGTAAAATAAACTGCCCAATTAAATTAACAGGTGTTGACTGCTATTACCCAGTGTGCCTGAACACAGATGAAGGAGAATTTCCTCTTCTGTTTCTTTTAAAAATCTGTTTTCCTTATCAATAGCTTTAAATAGAAAATGCCAATCATTATGACAAAGTTCAAAATTGGTTGTAATTGTAATTTTTGACAGATTTCAAATTGATCTCTTAATATAGTCAGAAAATCTATTTGGCAAACGCCACAAACAAATCCAACATATTTAGTTTATAAAGTACAGAACGTTCATGTCGTTTGCAAATACATCATAGGGCGGCACGGTAGCACAGTGGTTAGCACTGCTGCTTCACAGCTCCAGGGTCCCGGGTTCGATTCCCGGCTCGGGTCACTGTCTGTGTGGAGTTTGCACATTCTCTTCGTGTCTGCGTGGGTTTCCTCCGGGTGCTCCGGTTTCCTCCCACAGTCCAAAGATGTGCGGGTTAGGTTGATTGGCCAGGTTAAAAATTGCCCCTTAGAGTCCTGGGATGCGTAGGTTAGAGGGATTAGCGGGTAAATATGTGGGGTGGGATTGTGGTCGGTGCAGACTCGATGGGCCGAATGGCCTCCTTCTGCACTGTAGGGTTTCTATGTTTCAACATTGAAGAAAGGATTTTACAGAATATATTCCTTAGCCGGTAATGCTTTCCCTGTATTAAAAATGATACAATCTTGCCTCATGAAAAATAATGCTGATATCTTTTCAGGGATATCAGGGATTATTAGGTTTTATTATTCTGTTTATTTTAGGTACAAGAACGTTTGCCGAATTCAGCATTTCATAATGTTCAAAATAATGTCAACATTATCTAATTTTTGTTCCATATACCATATCTGGAGTGGTAGGGTGCAATCCCAGGTCGGAAATGCCTCCTTTTTAGTGAAGGTATAAGATGCTCACAGATAGAGCAATAATTGGTTGATGAGTCACCTAGGATTACTCTCCTGCATCTCTGAGCTAAGCTGTAATATCAATCCATCTTGGCATCTGATATAACAGTGTGCAATCTCCATGATGTGAATTCAATGCATCCAATGTAAACATAACTAATTGAATTGGGTATTTAAGTAATGTCTGTTCTATAATTGATTAGGTGTTTATTATTACTTGCCTGTATTACAAATATCGGGAATATAGGTTACAGGAGCTCACATCAATCATGGAGTAAATTGAACTGAAGTGTGGTAACTGATTAGAACGGGCTTTAGAATAAACAAATGTAGTTATCAGAGCTCTAAGTATGATGAGTTATAAGGGGGTGATTTTGTGCTCACGGTCACAGTCTGTGGGATTGCCAACACGGGCAGAGAGAATTAGGAAACGTGATTCTCACTGACAAGGTCGTGTTTCCCAATTTTCCACACTCTTGACATCACAAGGTTCACACCCACAAAGAGCGAAAACCTCATTTTAATGATTTTGCATATATTTTAATGTCATTAGCCAACCTGCTGCCACATGAACGCACTCACTGAATATTCAAAACTCAACAGCTATTTAAAAGCATGATTCAGTCAAGGAGATTCACTGGGGGCACAAAATTAAGTATTGTCCAGGGGCTGTGGGGGGGTGCCCTGACACAGGTTAGCATAGGTGGAGGTGGCTACTCTGATGCCTGGAAATGGGGTGGGGGTTGTCCTGATGCCTCCAAGGAAGGGGGGTAGGTAGGGGCAAGGAAAGTGCTCTGAGGCTCGTGATGTGTGGCTGGAGGTATGGATGGGGGATAGGAGCCCCAGATACTTGAGTGGGGGTCTTAAGTGTATGTGGGGGGGAGGTTGGACTGGGGGCCATCCAGTTTCTGTGCTGATTGGGGCACCCTTTAGAATGGCGGTGGCCTTGCCAGCTCTTTCAGGCCCCACCAGTGTGACATCATAAACCCTGCCCAATTATTTTTTTCTCCAAGAGGCTCAAGATGTGGAGTAAAAACTTGGCCGTGTAGCTGGAGAGCTATGCACCAGTTTTCAGTCAGAGCTTGACACTGAAAAAAATTTGGGAAAATTCCACCCATAGCCAGCTAATTGGCATGATGGGTATAGTACTGTGGGAACACACCTAACTATTTATTTCAGGCCAAACTTAGACTGGTCTTTTACACCATAACAGAACAAAAACCTAATAACTTGGAATACACTCTCGCCTAGGGTAGATTCATCATGTGATTACCTTGTGACTTCCCCTGCTTTATTCCTACAAGGAAGAAACTAATTAAACTGATGGGAGCGCAAGCCTAATAATTGAATTCAAAACAACATAACTGATTAAAATGGTAGAAATAATTTTTCTGTTATGTTTCACATTTTCTCTCATGGGAGCCCAAGGACAATGAAGGTTATCCCACCAATCGAATTCTGGAGTACTGTCGTTATGTATCTACGTAGATTTAACTATTCTGCCACTTTGGGAGCAATTGGCCATACGAGCACAAATCTCACTCAAAATTGTGCTAGTTTTCCAAATTCATTTTTTGGTCAGATTTCTGCTCAAACGTATTTGCATATCACCAAATGTAATATGTTCTTTGAACTGCTGCTAACAGCGGTGTCTTAGAACACAATCTTTTCTTTTTACCAATAAAAATATTTATTGATAAGTTAATTGTGGTAACCTAGTGCAGTTTTATGAACACAGCTGAAAATGGATTCAACTTTAAAGAGCAGCTTTTTTAAAGAAGTACATCTTGACTACCGCCTGTGAATAATCATTTTAAATAAGTGAACATTACTTTAGAAAACCATACAGACAATTTGCTAGTTTCATTGGTCTACAGGAGTCAGCTTTTGAGTGAATATTCAATACTCTACCATATTTAAAATCTTTTAAAAAGGTACCTGAGCCTAATAGATAGATTTCTTCAAAAGTCAGTGCAGTACAAAAGTGACATAATATGCCAAGTAATTTCTGAAGTTTTTATTCAAATCCATGATGTTTAATGTTATGCAATGGAACACAATAAATGGAGGAAAGTAATTACAAAAACTTAAAAGAATCCAATGCCTATTAATATGCATGCTGGATATAGATGTTCATATTGAAGGAAACTGTCTTAGTAACACCTAATAAATTATTGTTGCATGGAAACAGCTGCAAGAGAGGAAGAGCTCTGGTCGTTTAGTAAGGAGTAACATTTCAGTTATATTTGATCTTGCAAAACTCATCTAATTTCCCAATAACATGATTTCACATTTATCTTGTTTTTCTCAGTCTTACTTCTGATTAATGTGATTCAGTCATTAATGTAGGGTAGTGTCATGAACACGCTCCAAAATAATGTATTTGGGAACTGCTGAATGATGTGCTGTAAACAGATTTTTGTAACTTTGGGAACCTTAAAAACTGAGCAAAAAAATCACGGTGCATCAAGGAGGGTAACTAAAACAGCTAATATAATTGGTCATATATCGAGTACATTTAGAAAATATGACTATATCCCAACAGTTGTTTATGTTTTATTGTATTTTTCTGCATTTAACCAATGAATATTGTAGTTGATGCAAATAAATGTTTGGAAGGAGGAGCATGTGGAATGTTTATTTAAAGAGGATTCAAATCACCACTTGTCAATTATAGTAGATTGCCGAGTTTGAACTTGAAAAATAACAGAAAACATCATTGCTCTTTTTTAAGACTAAAACCACATTCCAGTGACTTCCATCTTCCATTGAAGATGGCTACAGTTTTGCATCACTGTACCTCCTACATTCAAAAACAATTGAAATGGAAACAACCCTTTCAGAAAAATCATTAAAGTTGATGCTAATTGCAATAATTTTAACTAGTTAAAGGTCTGAAAGAGGAGGAAAACCTAAGACAAAGTGTAAAACAAAGTCTGTTGGAACCCCTGATTGTAAGCTAAAGTCAGAGAAGAGCAAGAAGTAAGTTATTTTTATCCACGGAATGAACTGCAAAGCCTCACCAGGAACAATTGCCTTGAAGACAGATGAATGCAGCAATGAAAATTGCATTTAAACTTTTAAATATCCTGGCATATTTAAGATTCATCTATGTGCAAATCTCCTATTGCAGGAATTAGGCCAGTCCAAAAATTAACCAATACGTTATTGGGGCTTTAAAAACATATTTGTCACATCCAAAATCACAATATACAAATGCACAGTTTCTCAGAACAACTGAACTTAGTAGCTATTAGCATATTACTATAGCAGTAGAGATTATTGCAGTAAAACCAAAAGCAAATCATTCTGAATTGTTCAGATGCTTCATCTCGTCAAGATGAAAAATGTTGTCATTGGTAGTTTGATATTTAAATGGGTAAAATAAGACAGTCCAATTCTCTACCCAAGGTTTACAATGAAACATCTACCTGCATGGCATAATTAATTCAACACAATTCAATTTATGCATTGCTCCTCTAATTGCAAGCTTTGGCAAGGGCCATAAAATAAATACAAGTCCTAGGTGTGTATTTTTCTTACCAAAATATAAATATATTTTAGCAATAGTGTTTACATTCTTGTTTTTTTTTTACAGATGGTAAGTATACAGCTACACAGCAATCTTGTTTCAGTTGACCTTTTGTTCATTGATGCTGTTAACTATGTAAAGCAATGAGCGTTATTTATTTGGAACAAATGATAATATGAGTAATATAGAAATTTCAATAGCAATCTGGCAGTACAATTATGTTGGGTACATAGCAGCATGTTGGATGATACAGTTGATATTCAGATTAATCATGGTATGTCATCCTTAATTTTGAAACATTCAGAGAGGCAACCTATGGTTAATATTGTTCTAATCCAGATAGTTAGGGAGTGAAAAATAGAATAAAAGCGCAATACTATGGATGCTGGAGATCTGAAACAGAAACAGAAAAAACCCAGCTGGTCTGGCAGCATCACTGGAGATGGAAACATAGCTAACACTTTGAGTTCAATATGACTTCTTTAGAACTCAAAGAATAATAGAACTACACATTTATAAGCTTTTTAATTTACAGTGACATGCATTACAAACGTATACCTCCAAACCCTACAGTTATGATTTCAGTCTGCTCCTCCATTTAGGAGAACATAGTTAATGCCCACCACCTGAATAAAATGAAACATCCAATTAATAATTGACAGCCATTTATCAACTCAAATATGATACCCATGTGCACCATCTAGTCTAACAGCTGTAATTCATCTTTTTAAATAGAATTTTCACTCAGACCAGTTTCTTCAATTCCACACCATGTCCAAGTACGCACATTTTACAACGGCACAACATATCCAAAGCTACATAATCATTGTAATGCAACATGAACATTTACTAAAAATGTAAAGAAAAAAGTGTGTTCTGCCTGACAGCAGGTCACAGATTCATCGAATTGGTATAGCAGAGAAGGAGGCCATTCAGCCCATTGTGTCTGACTGGCTCTCCAATTAACATTAATACAGCACCATTTCTCTGCCTTTTCCCCGTACCCCTGCACATTGTTTCTATTCAAATAATAATCTAGTGCCCTCTGGAATATCTCTATGACAGAATTAAGGCCTTTGGCAAATTATGTTACAGTTATATAAAACGATGGTTAGGCCACATTTGGAATACTGTGTCTAATTCTGGTCGCCACACTACCAGAAGGACTGTGGTGGCTTTGGAGGGAATATAGGAAAGATTTACCAGGATGTTGCCTGGTATGGAGGGTATTAGTTATGAGGAGAGATTGAATAAACTGGGATTGTTCTCCCTGGAAAGACAGAGGCTGACAGGCAACCTGATAGAAGTTTATAAAATTATGAGGGGCATAGATAAGGTGAACAGTTGGAAGCTTTTTCCCAGGGCAGATATGGCAATTACAAAGGGGCACAAGTTCAAGGTAAGGGGGAAAAGGTTCAGTGGAGATGTGCAGAGGAAGTTTTTTTTTTTACACAGAGTGGTGGGGGCCTGGAGTGCAGTGCCAAGTGAGGTGGTTGAGGCAGATACCTTAGCAACCTTTGCTGGATAGGCACATGAACAGGTGGGGTATAGAGAGATACAGGCAGTTGATCTAGGTAGGACAACGTGATTGGCGCAGGCCTGGTGGGCCAAAGGCCTTGTTCCAGTGCTGTATTGTTCTTTGTACTTTGTCTGCCAATTCTTCACCCTAAGCTGTTTTCTTGGCAGTCAGTTTTTTGTCAGTGGTGGTTACCCCTTGCCTTCTACTCTCAGGGGCAGTGCAAGGAGGCAGGTCCCAAACCTACCACTTACCTTTGCCGAAAAGGGAACCAAACACATGCTGTGGAGTTATTCTGAATCATGCATGCTAGCCATCTAGCCAACTTAGCTAACCGGTCCTCTTACTAAAAGTAAGTAATTAATAAAGCTTAAAACTATCGCCAGAGTGATTTAGTTAATCTCTGTGAATCTTTCACTCTTCCAAAAAATTAAGTTGTCCTTTTAGTAACATCTTTAATATACCTTTCATTTATTAAACAGGCAATTTTAAACTGTTAAAAGTATCACCAACTGTTTTAAAACGTCTATATTTAACACTACATCTATACTTATCATATCACCAGAAAGCCTAAACCCAGCAGATTTACTCTAATGGGTAGACCTTTCCGGCAGCTTTCTTGCATCACTCTACTTGGATTTTCTGTCTCTCAAAACCCTTAGACGTTTTCCTTCATCATATGACATAAATGCATCAATTCCACTTCGAAACGATTCACACAAGATTCATCAGTTAAGAGTCTTAGCAGCTTAGTACTGTAAGATATTTTTAAAGATCGCATATTCCTTTATCAAGAAATCTAATTTCATACTCACTAATCCCAGAATAAATCTTACATGTCAACATGAACTGCCTTATATTTATCCACAAATTAAACGGAATTTACTAATCAGTAGCCAAAATGCCACTTTAAAAGTCAATTTTGAGTGTATTCAGCGGCTATTTTTAGTTGTGACAAATTTTCCAGTTTATCTTAAACTTCATTTTTTAAAACTAAAAACTGAATAAATTTATAACGTGCAAGACCATGAACGATAGAGATTAATTCCAACACAACTGATGTCACTTTGGTGAAGCAGGCTTTGTTCTTATCACATTCACTTAATCTGAACCCCTCTTGTCTCTCAAGTTTGAAACAAAAATCTGAAAACAAGTATCTTGATTTACCTGCAGTACTGCAAGCAAAAATGGTCTCATGCTAGAGGATAAATCTGTGTTCACATTTCTTTATCCAAAAAAACAGGAATGACTAAGTACAGGCATAATCTAATCAACCACTCAGTCTGCTACAGCCATTTCATTATTAGAAGTGCAAGACCAGAAATACCAAACATAGATGTTTGATATCAACAAAATAGTTCATATTCCAACAAATAACTTCAGAGTTGCAAACATCTCCAGCTCAGATTAAGACGCAAAACAAATAAAACCAGTAAGTAATATTAGTTTTTCCTCACAATAAAATCTCTAGATTGCTCAAACAGATTCACTACTAGTTTGAGTGTCTCAAACTAACATTTTCGTACTCACCCCACTGCAGAGGAGCTAGCTGTAAATGTTCCTGCACCAGTTGATTGAGAACTCCTTCCACACTTGCTTCGCCTTCGCGATTAAGAGATGGGTACAAATAGTTAAGGAGATTCAACCTGTTGAAACCCTTTAGCTTTAGAAATAAAATGTTAAATGTTTTGAAGTTTTCCATTATAGCGTTTGCAGGCTTAACAGTGGTGATGCAGTGTTGATTTTTATCCAATTCTTATTTCATTAAACAATCCTAAAATTTTGTGACTCAAGCAAATAAAATCCATTAGTTACAAAATACTTTTCCTGTTTAGGTCTGCAACTGGTCCAGTACCATGTAGAAGTATGAATAAAATGCACATCATCGTAATAGGATCTGGCTTTGCACCTATGGGCCGGAATTTTCCGTCCATTCACAACATACTGCTGCTGCAAGCAACAGAGAATTTGGCGCTCAGCTAAATCTCCGTTCACTGCAGTTGGACCGAAAAATTCCACCCATGATTTCTGTGAAGTAAATTTCTAATTGAAACATGGCACAAGGAAAAATATATTTGTCACAGTACGGGACAATGAAAGGAAATGTCACGGATTATCACATACATCTTGGCTAGAATTTTCCGGGGGGGGGGGGGTGCTGCATATAACAAGAAACTTCATTGAAAGCAGTGAACAAAGAACAAAGAAAATTGCAGCACAGGAACAGGCTCTTCGGCCCTCCACTGACCATGCTGCCCGAGTGAACTAAAACCCCCTACTCTTCCAGGGACCATACCCCTCTTTTCCCATTCTATTCATGTATTTGTCCAGACGCCCCTTAAAAGTCACAAAGTGAGATCAGAAGATCCCACTGCCAGCGAATGGCGGGCCACCTCCACCATCCCAAAACATGCTGTGGCGGATGTGGAAAATCCCACCCCTCATGCCAGTTGTAAAGTTCCAATGGAAAAGGAGTAGAGTGAGGGAGACAGGGTTAGTCACCTTCTTGTTTCCTTGTACATGAAGGACAGAAAGAAAATACTGAATATTGGAAGTAGTAAACCTTAAATGTTCCAAACAACATTATTCCAAAATATATTAAGTTGATTTTATTTAACCACAGTCCATAACACAAAAAATGTCATTGCAGCTTCAAAGTAAATATCATAAATTAGTGTGGATTTATTATTTCTGCTGCATATTTGCTTATGTGAAGCTGATTAAAAGAAGGATTTTTGCTGAGAGTTTAAGTTCAGCATTGCAAACCACTGGGCTGGATTTTCAAATTGTCAATGGGAATCGGAAGTCAAGGTATATTCAAAGTCACAAACCTACCCCCCAAAGGCAAGAAGTCATTGGTCTGGTTTTCACAAGAGCAGTCCCTTAATTGATTTGGAAACGGGATTGGCAGCTAATTAGCAGTTGCAGGAGTGGGAGGCAGGACCACTCAGATGCAGGTCCAATTTAATCACCACGACAACCATTATTGTGGCTACTGCTTTATCTTCAGTCTTGAACATCACAGAAAGTCTGAGAATCAGATGCCTGGAACCCAAGGCAGGGCAGCCTCTCATTTCACTGATGCACACCTTGTGGTCTTTGAAATCACAAAGAAGAGACAGGTCCTCTTTCAGAAGATAGTAAGAGAGACCAAACCACAGACTCTGCAGGCCTGGATGGAGATAGTTGATATACAGCAGAATAAGTGTGACATGCAGAAACTGAATCCAGTCTCAAAAGAGGATTAATGACCTGATAAGCACTGGCTAGGTAAGTACAACCCCAAAACTCCAGGCTAGATCTCTGGGTATTCACCCTCCAGAAGACCAGCTAAAGAGCCTAATTAAGGCTACATGCTACTCCTGAACATGGGAGGAATGTGTCCAGGGTACTTACTGACCTCTCTCAAAGCCATGGTGCTGCTGAGGATTTGCCAACATTGAAACATGCAGCTATTAATAAATAGGAGCAGCTGACATTGCTGTGGATGCCAGCGGCGCCTTAAGACGCTCTCATTTGTCCTTGCCCATGGGAAGGCGCAAATAAGAGGAAGGGTTGCATACCTTCATGTTATCACTGCCATGGAGGGGAGGACCAGGGACATTGCCAGGGAAGCAATCACGAGAAAGTTGAAGTGCGTTGGACATCCACAGTGAAGATAGTGATTAGAGTGCAATATGGTTACCAAGGGGTTGCAGTGTATTACACTCCTTCTGGCAACATACCAAAAACTGAATCGCATGAAGAAGCCTGGTACAGATCAAAGCAAGCTCTCAATGAGCTCTTTAACAATCATAGTTGGCGCTGTTAATGGATTGGGTAGGATCTCAGGGCCACCCACTCCCAACCCTGTACTGGTGAAACCTGACAGCAATGGGAACAGCATTGGAAACCTACAAGCCAGCTAGTGCCGTTATTTTCATCCTCCACTTGCTTCTGTATCTACCCTGACCCCTGCAGATCCTGAAAATTTAGCCCATGTCTCTCATTATCCAAAACACAAATAACTTATTGCTCTGTTTTTTTTTCTACTGGTAGAATAACGATCTTGAATACATTACATTTTCACCCTCGGCAACTTGTGGTAAAGTAGTATTTTCTGGATGATATAAAAATGACGTTAGTCTTGCAACCTGTTCTAAACCTGCAATTTTTATTGATGCAAAACACTATCATAGAATTTACAGCATGGAAACAGGCCCTTCGGCCCAACCTGTTCACGTCACCCAGTTTTTACCACTAAGCTAGTCCCAATTGCCCACATTTGGCCCATATCCCTCTATACCCACCATACCCATGTAACTGTCTAAATGCTTTTTAAAAGACAAAATTGTGCCCCCTCTACTACTGCTTCTGACAGCTCATTCCAGACACTCAACACCCTCGGAGTGAAAAAATTGCCCCTCTGAATCCTTTTGTATCTCTCCCCACTCACCTTAAACCTATGCTCTCTAGTTTTAGACTCCTCTATCTTTGGGAAAAGATGTTGACTAGCTACCTGATCGATGCCCCTCATAATTTTATAGACTGCTATAAGATCACTCCTAAGCCCCCTACGCTCCAGGGAGTAAAAGTCCCAGTCTATCCAGCCTCATCATATAACTCAAACCATCAATTCCCCGTAGCATCCAATTAAATTATTTCTCCACTCTTTCTATAATAGGGTAACCAGAACTATACACAGTATTCCAAGTGTAGCCTTACTAATGCCTTGTACAACTTCTCAACCCCTGTATTCAATGTTCTGACCAATGAAACCAAGCATGCCGAATGCCTTCTTCACCACCTGTCCACCTGTGACTCCATTTTCAAGGAGCTTTGAACCTGTACTCCGAGATCTCTTTGTTCTATAACTCTCCCCAACGCCCTACCATTAACTGAGTAGGTCCTGCCCCGATTCATTACCTCACATTTGTCTAAATTAAACCCCATCTGCCATTCATCAGCCCCAAGATCCTGTTGCAACTCTAGATAATGATTATCACTGTCCATTTCACTGCCACCAATCTTGGTGTCATCTGCAAACTTACTAACCATGCCTCCTAAATTCTCATCCAAATCATTAATGTAAATTACAAATAATATTGAACCCAGCACCGATCCCTGAGGCACACCACCGGTCACAGGCCTCCAGTTTGAAAGACAACCCTCTACAACCACCCTCTGGCTTCTGTCATCAAGCCAATTTTGTATCTAATTGGCTACCTCACTCTGGATCCCGTGAGATTTAACCTTATGCAACAACTTACCATGCAGTAACTTGTCAAAGGCCTTGCTAAATTCTATGTAGACAATGTCGACTGCACTGCCCTTATCTACCTTCCTGGTTACCCCTTCAAAAACTCATCCAATTCTTAAGACATGATTTTCTACTCACAAAGCCATGCTGACTGTCCATAATCAGTCCTTGCCTCTCCAAATGCCTGTAGATCATAGAAACCCTACAGTGCAGAAGGAGGCCATTCGGCCCATCGAGTCTGCACCGACCACAATCCCACCCAGGTCCTACCCCCACATATTTACCCGCTAATCCCTCTAACCTACGCATCTCAGGACTCTAAGGGGCAATTTTTTAACCTGGCCAATCAACCTAACCCGCACATCTTTGGACTGTGGGAGGAAACCGGAGCACCCGGAGGAAACCCACGCAAACACGAGGAGAATGTGCAAACTCCACACAGACAGTGACCCAAGCCGGGAATCGAACCCGGGACCCTGGAGCTGTGAAGCAGCAGTGCTAACCACTGTGCTACCGTGCCGCCCTCCTGTCTCTCAGAATACCTTCCAACAACTTACCCACTACAGAAGTTAGGCTCACTGGTCTATAGTTCCCAGGCTTTTCCCTGCAAAGGCACAACATTTGCTATCCTCCAATCTTCAGGTACCTCACCTGTGACTGTTCAATGATTCAAATATCTCTACTAGGAGACCTGCAATTTCCTCCCTAGCCTCCCACAAATGTCCTGGGATACATTTCATCAGGTCCAGGGGATTTATCTACCTTGATACACTTTAAGACGTCCAGCACCACCTTCTCTGTAATATGTACACTCCTCAAGGCATCACTATTTATTTGCCCAAATTCCCTAACATCCATGCCTTTTTCAACAGTAAATACTGATGAGAAATATTCATTTAGGATCTCACCCATCCCTTGTGGATCCTCACATTGATGGCCTTGTTGATCCCTACGAGGCCCTACTCTCTCCCTAGTTACTCTTTTGCCCTACTAAACAAACCCCAAACCTCCATATATCAAGTCATAATATATTTGAACCACTACTGATGAGAATAGCTACGTTCAAAGCATTTCTTCACTCATAAATGCTTTAGGAAATTTTCTAGCACAATGCAAGAGTGTCATATTCGAACTAATTGTTACTAAACTCATATTTGTACACTTAACTGAAGTAATTTCTTTGTAATCAGAATGCTGCAATGATGATTTAATTGGGTTTACCTATTAGCAACCATCAGAAGATGATATTAAACTATGCATAAATGAGGTAATTTCACGTGAACAGTTAATTGCCTTAGAACAGCAATTCAATTTAGATTATTGGGTGTTTGATAGATCATGACTAGAAACATCATACTTATCTCTGGATTTGAGCAGTTAAGTATGCACCGTCAATAGCTTAAATATGGCATTGTGGACTCTAGAAGCAGAACATTTGTTTATAGCTAATGATGCTTTAGGGAATTTTCCATACAATTACCTGTCATCTGGAAAGCAGTCATGTTAACTACAGGTATCTGAAAGCAGGTCTTTCTTGTACAGTAACAGTTGCATACTGTCAAATGCTGAAAGGCTTTTTTTTGCATTTTGATAATATAATTGCTCATTAATGAGGCACTAGATACTATTTTTGTACTTACCTGTTGTTAAATAACAGTTAATAATTAAAGGTTTTTGTTGACTACCACTTAATTTGTTCTCATTATGCCACAAAGCACTAGATTTTTCACTACTCAGTTTCAAGCCCAACAAGGGCATTATAGATTTTTCACAAATGTAGTCTTAACAGTCAGTTAAGACCTTACCCAAAGGCTGGGGCTCAGCACTTAAATATGCTACAATAAAATATATCTGCAAAGTGATTCAATGACTAACCTGAAAATTATTCTGACAGATATGTCATACAGACAAATGAAAGAACAAACTCAATGACTACAGAAGACCTTACATTCCTACATCATGTATCGAAATACATTGATTCTTATTTGTTCTATTTAAATTTCATTGTATACTTTAACACAATGTTGTGAAAATAATTTTCAAGTGCTATGCCATTTGGTAGACTCATAATATATGTACTTGTATATTTGTCTCAGGATACTGAACAATAAGGCTGAAAAAGCTTAGGTATCTCTGTGAACATAATTTTATAGATGCTGACTTCACAACAGGGGCAGGATACTGTCTATTGTTTGGGAACTTGCAATAATTGACAATTGGAATCTCATCACAAGGCAAAGTATAGACATGGATGGATATGGATGAGAAACTGGTTGAAGAGTAGGAGACAAGTACATGGCTCATTAGTTCTGTTACAATGAAATTGTGGCCACTGTTTCTATTTTTTATGAATGACCTGGATTTAGAAGCAGTCAAATTTGAAAACGATACTAAGCTAGATAGGCCAGTGGAATTGGAAGAGACAGCTCAGAAATTGCAGGATGAGTTGAACAAGTCACTAAGTGGGAAGAACAATGGCTGACTAATTCTAATGCAAACTAAAATGATGTGCTACATGGAAGGGGGCAAAAGTAGATGACCGGGTTACACAGTGAAAGGTGTGGAAAAAGCTGAAGATGATGCAAATGGAAACTTAGAAGTCAATAGAATGCTGAACTACATGCAAACAAAAAGCAGAATATAAGTCAGTGGGGATAGTAATCAAATTATACAGCACTCTGGTTAGACCACAATTGAATACGGAATCCATTTTTGTCATTGGGAAACGAGAGATGTTCAAGGGTTGGAAGGTGTGAAGGGAAAAGCTTCAAGGCTAATCCCGAGTTACAAAGGAAAAAAATGGAGAAACTTGAAATGTGCCAATGTAATTAAACTATGGAGTATTTTAGAGGTATTTAAGAGTTTTAAGATTTAGAAAAGATTAATTGAGAATATTATTTTCAGTTAAACTATGGAAGTTGAACTTGGAGACAGGCTCAAACTAGCAAAATGTAATTAGGACTGATACCAGGAAGTTCTTCAAACAAAGAGCGACCAACATATGGAATATATGTCCAGATATACTATGGAGGCAAAACCATGAAACAATTTAAGAAACACTTTTAATCTATAAGGGAGATGTGGAATGGGGGGCTGGGGGGATTGCTCGCGGTGGTGGTGCTGGACGAATTAATTAGGAAAATGCCTTGCTCACCTATAATTATCTTAAGATCTTGTGAATACATGTTTTTAACATTTGGTGACACTCCAATGCACTCTGCAACTCAATTGCACCTTCTAGAATGGTCATGCCAAGAAAGCATTCAGACCATTTGTGTACAAATAATCAATTCATTGCTCATTTCCCAAGGTATAAGACACGAAGAAATGGAACTTCCAAATATAATGAGGGTTAAGCTTGGTATGGGGAAAAGCTGTTTGGCCAGTTACAATTTGCAGTTCACATCAACCTCCATGTGATGGTAAACTGTATGCATGCTGATTAACAGTTTTGAATTGAAAAATTGAGGCACATGTTTAAATTTACATGCAGGGTAATTTATGTGAACACTTAGGAAACTCAACCTTGAGACCCTAGAAATGAAACGACAGACTCTCATTCCAACAGGTACTGAATACGTTCTAGAGGTTCTTAACTCTGCTTTGGCAGCTATTTGTATTTTTGTATCAACCTTGCCATTCACACTCTTGTCAGTGTCAAAAGGTAATAATTTTCAGGATGCAAAGCTGTTTTGACACTCTCATGCAAATTAGGTAGCTTTCCTTCAAAACATTATTTTAGGATACAGTATATGAGTAAAAATATTTGCATATTTCACACACCATCATTCATTATTAACTTTTCAAAGACCAATACAACAATTTCCAAACATAACCAAGTCGAAATGCTGATAGCAAAATACTGTGGATGCTTGCTAATCTGAAATAAAAACAGGAAATGCAGGACGTTTCTGTAGACAGAGAAACAATTAACAGTTCAGGGGACTGGGGATTCAGATCACTATTTATAAGTTATCAGTCTGATCAGGGATCATAACACTGTCTTCAACAAGAGAGAATTTAACCATCTCCTCTTGACATTCAATAGCATTATCATCACTCAATCACCCACGATCAACATCCTTAGGAGTTATCATTAGCCAGAAACTGAACTGGACTAGCCACATAAATACTATGCTACAAGAACTGGTCAGAAGCTGGGAATTCGGTGGCAAGTGACTCACCTCCTTTCAGCCATCTACAAGATGCAAGAAGTGTGAGGGAATACTCTACTTGCCGGGATGAGTGCAGCTCCACCAACACCAAGAACTTGGGACAAAGCAGCCTGCTTGATCGACATCCCATCCACCACCAGAAACATTCACTTTTTCCATCACCAGTGCACAGTGGCAGCAGTGTGTGTATCACCGACAAGATGGGCTGCAGCAACACAACAAGCCTCCTTTCACAGCACCTTTTACATAGAAACATAGAAAATAGGAGCAGGTGGAGGCCATTCGGCCCTTGCCCGCCTCCGCAATTAATTATGATCATGGCTGATCATCTAACTCAATAGCCTGAACACACCTTCCCCCAGTATCCTTTGATCCTCTTCACTCCAAGAGTTGTAGCTAACTCCTCCTTGAAAATCTGCAATATTTTGGCCTCAACTGCTTTCTGTAGTAGAAGATTTCCACAGACTTACCACTCAGTGAAGAAATTTCTCATCTCAGTCCTAAAAGGTTTACCCCATATCCTTAGACTATGGCCCCTGGTTCTGGACACCCTCACCATTGGGAACATCCTTCCTACCCTGTCTAATCGTGTTAGAATTTTATAGGTTTCTATGAGACCCCTCCTCATTCTTCTGAACTCCACGAACATAAGAACATAAAAACTAGGAGCAGGAGTAGGCCATCTGGCCCCTCAAGCCTGCTCCGCCGTTCAATAAGATCATGGCTGATCTTTTTGTGGACTCAGCTCCACTTGCCCGCCTGCTCACCATAACCCTTAATTTCTTTAGTGTTCAAAAATTTATCTATCCTTGCCTTAAAAATGTTCAATGAGGTAGCCTCAACTGCTTCACTGGGCAGGGAATTCCACAGATTCACAACCCTTTTTTGAAGATGTTCCTCCTCAACTCAGTCCTAAATTTGCTTCCCCTTATTTTGAGGCTATGCCCCCTAGTTCTAGTTTCATCCGCCAGTGGAAACAACTTCCCTGCTTCTATCTTATCTATTCCCTTCATAATCTTATATGTTTCTACAAGATCTCCCCTCATTCTTCTGAATTCCAAAGAGTATAGCCCCAGTCTACTCAGTCTCTCCTCATAAGCCAACCCTCTCAACTCTGGAATCAACCTAGTGAATCTCCTCTGCACCCCTTCCAGTGCCAGTATATCCTTTCTCAAGTAAGGAGACCAAAACTGTAGACAGTACTCCAGGTGTGGCCTCACCAGCACTTTATACAGCTGCAACATATCCTCACTGTTTTTAAACTCCATCCCTCTCGCAATGAAGGACAAAATTCCATTTGCCTTCTTAATTACCTGCTGCACCTGCAAACCAACTCCTTGAGATTCCTGCACAAGGACACCCAGGTCCCTCGGCACAGCAGCATGCTGCAATTTTTTACCATTTAAATAATAGTCCATTTTGCCGTTATTCCTACCAAATGGATGACCCCACATTTACAAACATTGTACTCCATCTGCCAGACCCTTGCCCACTCACTTAGACTATCTGTATCCCTTTGCAGACTTTCAGCATCCTCTGCACACTTTGCTCTTCCACCCATCTTAGTGTCATCTGCGAATTTTGACACACTACACTTGGTCCCCAACTCCAAATCATCTATGTAAATCGTAAACAATTACAGTCCCAACACTGATGCCTGAGGCACACCGCTAGTCACTGATCACCAACCAGAAAAACACCCATTTACCCCCACTCTTTGCTTTCTGTTAGTTAATCAATCCTCTATGCATGCTAATACATTACCCGTAACACCGTGCACCTTTATCTTATGTAGCAGTCCTTGGCGCGACACCTTGTCAAATGCCTTCTGGAAATCCAGAGACACCACATCCACAGGTTCTCCATTGTCCACTGCACATGTAATGTTCTCAAAGAATTCCACCAAATTAGTTAAACATGACCTTCCCTTCATAAACCCATGCTGCGTCTTACCAATGGGATAATTTATATCCAGGTGTCTCGCTATTTCTTCCTTGATGATTGATTCAAGCATTTTCCCTACTACAGAAGTTAAACTAACCAACCTACAGTTACCTGCCTTTTGTCTACCTCCTTTTTTAAACAGTGGCATCACATTTGCTGTTTTCCAATCTGTGGGAACCACCCCAGAGTCCAGCAAATTTTGGTAAATTACCACTACTGCATTTGCTATTTCTCCCACCATCTCTTTTAATACCCTGGGATGCATTCCATCAGGACCAGGAGACTTGTCTACCTTTAGCCCCATTAATATAATCCTAATGACTCAATTTCTCCTTATATGCCAGTCCCACCATCCCAGGAATCAATCTGATAAACCTTCACTGCACTCCCTCTATAGCAACAATATACTTCCTCAGATAAGGAGACAAAACTGCACATAACATCCCAGATGTGGCCTCACCAAGGCCCTGTATAATTGCAGCAAGACATGCCTGTTCTTGTATTCGAATCCTCTCACTATGAAGATCAACGTAATATTTGCCTTCTTTACTGCCTGCATCATTACTTTCAGCAACTGGTGTACAAGGACACCCAGCTTTCATTGCAAATTCCCCTCTCTTAATTTATAGCCATTCAGATAATAACCTGCCTTCCTGTGTTTGCTACCAAGTGGATAACCTCACATTGATCCACATTATATTGCATCTGTCATGCATTTGCCCACTCATTTAGCTTGTCCAAATCACACTGAAGCATCTCTACATCCTCCTCACAGCTCACCCTCCCACCCAGCTATGTGTCATTTTAAAATGCGAAGATATTACATTTAGTTCCCTCATCTAAATCAGTAATATAAATTGTGAATAGCTGCGGTCCTAGCACTGATCCTGTGGTACATTACTAGTCATTGCCTGCCGTTCGGAAAAAGACCAATTTATTCCTACTCTTTGTTTCCTGTCGGCCAATTTTCTAGCCATCTCAATACACTACCTCCAATTCCATGCATTTTAATTTTACATGCCAATCTCTTAACGTGGGACCCTGTCGAAAGCCTTTTGAAAGTCCAAATAAAGAATAACTACTGGCTCCCCCTCATCAACTCGACTAGTTACATCCTCAAAGAATTCCAGTAGATTTGTCAAGCGTGATTTCCTTTTTATACATCTATGCTGACTCTTTCTAATTCTACCGCTGTTTTGCAAGTGCTCCATTATAAAATCTTTGATAATGGACTCTAGAAGCTCCCCCACCACCAATGTCAGGTTAACTGGTCTATAATTTGCAGTTTTCTCTTTCTCCCATTTTAGATAGTGAGGTTACATTAGCCACTCTCCAGTCTGTAGAAACTGTTTCAGTGTCCATAGAATCCTGGAAGATGACCACCAACGCATCCTTTATTTCTGGGGCCACTTGCCAAAGTACTCTGGAATGTAGATCATCAGGCCCTGGGGATTTATCTGCCTTCAATCCTATCAATTTCCCTCACACCATTTCCCCGAAGACTGATTTCCTTCAGTCCCCCCCCCTGCACAAAACTGTGTTCCCCAACATTTCTGGTATGTTATTTGTGCCCTCCTTTGTGAAGGCAGAACCAATGTATTTAGTTGGTCAGCAATTTCTTTGTTCCCATTATAAATTCCCCTATTGTTGACTGTAAGCGACTTACATTTGCCTTCACCAATTTTTTTCTCGTCACATACCTAGAGTAATTTTTAGAGTCAATTTTTATGTTTCCTGCATGCTTCCTCTCATACTCTACTTTCCCCTTTTTATTCAACCCCTTGGTCCTCTTTTGATGAATTCTACACTGCTCCCAAACCACAGGTTTTTTTCTTGAAACGAATACTATCTCTAATCTCCGTTGTAAACCATTGTTTGGCCACCATTCCAGCTTTACTTTTGCGCCATTTAGGAATAAGCAATTGCTACAGTTCACCCATGTGCTCTTTGAATTTTTGCCGTTGCCTAACCACCGTTTTCATTTTTAAAATGTTCCCTAATCCATCATCGCCAACTCGTGCCTCATGCCATTGCAGTTTCCACCAAATTGTTGCGATTCGCCACTCTGGCCTCCCTAGACCAAGTTGATAAATCATCGAATCCTACAGTGCAGAAGGAGGCCATTTGGCCCATCGAGTCTACACCGACCACAATCCCATCCAGGCCCTATCCCCATAACCCCATGCATTTACCTCGCGAGTCCCCCTGACACTAAGGGGAAATTTAGCATGGCCAATTCACCTAACCCACACATCTTTGCACTGTGGGAGGAAACCGGAGCACCGGGAGGAAACCCAAGCAGACGCGGGGAGAATGTGGAAACGCCACACAGTGACCCAAGCTGGGAATCGAACCTGAGTCCCTGGCGCTGTGAGGCAGCAGTGCTAACCACTGTGCCACCCGCATTTCCTTTATTAAGATTCAGGACCATTGTATCAGAATCAACTATATCATTCCCCACCTTGATGAAGAATTCTACCATTTTATGGTAACTCGTCCTCAAAGGGTCTCACACAACTAGATTACCAATTTTTCCTTTCTCATTACACATTACCCAGTCTAGGATGGCCTTTTCTCTAGTTGGTTCCTCAACATATTGGTCCAGAAAACCATCCTGTACACGCTCCAGGAACTTCTCCACTATGGTATTGTGACCAATTTGATTTGCCCAAACTATATGCAGATTAAAGTCACCCATAATTACAGATGCTCCTTTATCGCTTGCATCTCTAATTTCCTATTTAATGCCATTCCCAACATTACCACTACAGTTTGGTGGTCTATATACAACTCCTGGACGTTCATTTCCCATACGTAATGTCTCCAGAATCCCGGCTATATTATACGCATTTACATCAACTTGCACAATTAATTCATCCACTTTATTGCAAATGCTCCACAAGGCACAAAGCCTTGAGACTTTTCTGAACATTACTTCTCCCATTCCCACGATTTTTCATCCCTCTGCCACTTCAGTTTAAATACTCCCCATCGAATCTAGCAAATACTCCCCCAACACATCAAGGCCAAGTCCTGTTCTTGTCCAGGTGTAACCCTTCCAGTTTGTATTGGTTCCAGCTCCCCCAGAACCAGTCCCAATGCCCCAGAAATCTGAAAACCTCCTGTATACACTCCAAGATGTATACTCAATGCATTAATGCACTAATCTGAAGAGATAGGGTGGAGTGTATACTCCACCCCATCTCTTCAGGCACTTATTCATCTGATATATCCAAAACCTCTACCAACTAGAAAGGCAAGGTTAGCATATGCAGGGCAATACCACCACCTGCAAGTCCTGACTTTGAGCAGTATTACCATTCCTTCACTGCTGCTGGGTCAAAATCCTGTAACTCTCTTCCTAACAGCACTGTAGGCTTTCCGCCAGATGGATTGTGGTGGTTTAAGATCACAACTCACCACCACCTTTGCATCAGTAATTTAGGGATGGGCAACAAATGTTCTCCTTGCCAGTGACACTCACATCCCATTAAGAAGTAAAAACATTCCAATGGGCCATGTTACATATAAAGGTCATTGATGGATACAACAAAGTGATCAGTGCATTGTGAAGCTGATATTGAATTATGGCACCGGAACGTTTGAACCTGTGTGCTGAGGGTGGGTAGATGAATCAGCTGCTAGCCCACCACGGAGTCAGAGGGGAAGTTGCTTGTGCATAACTAACCAGCGTTCGAGTGAAGAATCTCGCTCAGAATCTCGCTATTCTGCTCATTAGGTCAAGCGCTGCCAGAGCCTATTGCTGCTACAATTAATCTCAAAATGGGAGAATTCCACCCAATATGTTCAATGGAGGATTGCTGAGGCACCGATCCAAAGGAGTGCTATCCTCTTTCTAAGTGATAGCATTCATGCTTGTATCCCTGCCACTCCACCAATAATTCAGTTGTTCCCAGTTAGCCAGCCAACTGAGAGTGCTGCTGTCCATGCTGTGATTGTGCTGTCTGTAACCAGGCCTTCTGGCTTGGAACTGCTCAAGGTCTTCCTGCAAGGCCATCTGCAGTCTTCTCCACTTAAAGTTCTATCAGCCATCCTGCAGCCACTGGAGGAGCACTTCATAGGAACACAAGAACAGGCAACAATTCATGGTAGGTAGGCACGCGTGAGGAGTTTAATTTTGTGTGCATCACAGCATAATTTAGTTTATAATTTAGGGTTGGAATGTGCATTTGGAATTGTATTTTTTTGCATTATGGTCCAGAGGATGATGAAATGGTCAGTCTTAGTGAAGTTGAGAAATGTGAGGCTGATGGCGAATAGGTAATTGGGGCTAAGGTTACCAGCAACACATTTATTTGAGTTCTTCATGTGCAGCCTGGACAGAAAGTGGCTATCTATTTTTTAACTTCTTGTCCTGTACTCTACCTCACACTCCTCAGCGACTCGCCTAATTCATAGTAGCAAAAGCTATTACTTTATGTTGGGAAAGTATGCAGCACACAACCACAGATTTGGGACCCACTCAGCTAAGTACTGCAAAAGTTCTCGAGAATGGTTCAAGTGCTAAACTGTTGCTTCAACAAACCAATGGTCTATTTTATCGTATTTCATGTGATAGCATGGCTCTTATTGTACTCACTTTTGAACACGAGTCACAAGGCATGACGTGTTAGTTGAAATGCAGCTTGCACTACAGTCTGGTAGAAAAATGAACTTGTGATTGCTACCAGGATACTAGGCAGTGGCATGCAGGATGCACTGACTATGATCATGTACCATTTTACATTTTTTTAAGAATTCGTTCATAGGATGTGGGTATCGCTGGCAGGGCAATTTCCTTCCCTAAAGGACATTAGTGAACCAGATGGTTTTTAATGACAATTGACAATGATTTCATTGTCATTAGACTTTTAATTACAGATTATTATTGAATTCAAATTTCACCAAATGCCGTGGTGAGATTCAAACCCAGGTCCCCAAAGCAAGTGTGGGTCTCTGGGTTACTAAACCAGTGACAATACCACAACGCCACTACCACCTTGAGGGTATGTAACCTCTTTCAGTTCCAGTACATGGTAAAGTTGGCATGAAGTGCTGCAAAGCAATTCACTTGCAGGTCATGTCATCCTGAACCATGTGGAATTCTTGCAAACCCTCATACTTGTTCAGCCTGCTTCAGTCTAGCGAGGGGGAATCAAACAAGGTTATCACTCTATGAACAGAGTCTCTGTGACATCCTTTAAGCATGTGCAATGCAAACTGCAAAATGTTGCTAACATCTCCAGCATGAGCCTGGAAGGGGGTACATGCAAAAGTAGCCAGTTATATTCACAGTCGTTGGCAATGTGGTCCATGGACTGTTCTGTGCCTGCAATTCTGAAGCAAGCAACAGGAAATTGATAACACAGCTGCATATATTTTAATTAATTCGCTCACAGGCTGTGGCAGGGCCAGCATTTATTGCCAAACCCTTATTGCCCTTGAGAAGATGGAGTGAGTGAATAAATACAACTGAGTGGCTTCCTCGGCTATTTCAGTGGGCAGTACGAATTAACCACATTGCTGTGAGTCAGGAGTTAAAAATGGACCAGCCAGGTAAGGACCAGCTGATTTCCATTCCTAAAGGAAATTAGTGAACCAGATGGGTTTTTAAAGATAATCTAGTAGTTCCACGGTCACCACTAATACTAGTTTACATTTCAGATTTATTTAATTAATTGAATTTTAATTTCCCAGCTCCCACAGTGGGATTTGAATTCATGTCTCAGATCACTAGCTCAGACATTTGGATTACGAGTTCAGCAAAAAATAAAAATATACATACACACAAACAGCTCATTACAAATACAGGAAAGAAATACAGATGGAATAGAGTGAGGAAGTTCTAATGATATTGCAACATAGTTTACAAAAAGCTACCAACAGCTAGTGATGACAATCAAAGAATAGATGGCCATCACTTGGCTCAAAGGAAATAATTCTAAGATGTAGGCCGAGATTCTCCCAAAAAATTCTAAGTGCTGAATTTGCGTAAAAACTGGAGGTAACTCCTGCTGTTTTTTTTTAAATCGGGATTTTCAAAATGAATCTTCCACACCCTGAGCACTGCCTCAGGGAGATTCATGCTGAAAATCTGGGGGTGGAGCCTATTCCTGCCCAAGAGGCCGGTAGCATAGCGCTGACTGGGCCACTGTATATGTATCAATCTATCAGAACGGAGATCAGTGCATGCGCAGTAACCCCGCACTGCCGGCCTCCCGATCACTGGCCAGCACAGCAACCCCACATCACTGCCCCTCCTAATCGCTGCACCTCCTACCCCCTCCCCCCTCCCAAATTGCTGGCCTCCCAGAGGTCTCCGGGCCATCCTCCATGGCCTCCCTTGATTCCAGCGGGGTTGGGCCACCATTAGTGCGGAGCTGTTGTAAATCCCACTGGAGTGAGCCATTCCTGGCAGGGGAGCAGGGGCTAGCGGGCCCAGAGATTCAGTCCCGGGCCCGCTAATGATATTTAAATTGTGATTTTAATATTTAAATCAGCTCTGCATCCACTTCCAGCAAGGAGCTGATGACGCCAGAAATCCTAGCCCCGGGGGCGCTCAAGGGCTGTGGCACCCAGCGGGGAGCCAGCTAAACAGCCTCCGCTGACGTCTCCCGGATCTTTGCGCTGCTCGAACAGTGCAGTGGGCTGGAGAATTGCTCCTGCAATCTTTAGAAAGAAATAAAAGAATAAGTTTTATGCCAGCACCTATTATATAGGTAGAGACGGGTATCTGGGATACACTTGGATTATAATTTGATAATGTCATAAGGCAAAACAAAGTAAAACTTTAAAGATTTTTAAATCTTCACCTGAATGGAAACCCTATATACTCATAAGTTACTTTCAAAATCTTCAGTATGTTTAGTGAATTGGTGTGGCAAGCCACTCAGTTCAGTATGTTTAGTGAATTGGTGTGGCAAGCCACTCAGTTCAAGGGTAACTAAGGATGAGCAATTATTGCTGGCCAGCCAGCAACGCCCATGTCCCACGAATGAATCAAAAAAAATATATTACAAAAGCAAAATATGACAGTGCTGGAATTCTGAAATAAAAACAGAAAATTCTGGAAATGTGCAGAAGTTTAGGCAGCTTCTCTAAAGAAGCAGAGGTTCTGATGAAAGGTCGTAACTCTTTCTCGCTTCACAGGTGCTGCCTGAACTGTTGAATTTTGTTATAAGTGGTTAATAATATGTGGGATTTATTCTGTTGATTTTGTGTGGCATCCTTCATATCCTTGACGTGTGACAATATTTCCCAAAAATACCGTAATTCTCATCATTACTTCAGAATCCTGAGAACCAAATTGAATACCAGAATATTCTTTATCCTGTATATATGACATACAGGATTCGTTATTTACAAAGCAAGAAAATCAATTGATGCAAATAATTACGCTGCTTATCTAACTTGTGTAATGTAAAATATATATATCTTTAACAAAGCATAACATATGCTTTAAAACATTTATATTAAATCTTTGAAATGCATCTATTTGACCGATAATTAAGGTTAGAGGATTGTTGCACATAAAAGTAGTTCGGATTCTCACAGCTCAAAATGAAATATAAAACTAGCAACTGTATAAATATAGTTCCTCCCTCTGCAACTGGAGCCTAGACTTCTTAACCCACAGATCGCAGTCAGGAAGGATAGGCAACAACGCCTCCTCCAAGATCATCCTCAACACCGGTGCTCCGCAGGGCTGTGACCTCAGCCTCTTACTACACTCCTTATACACCTCCGGTTGTATGGCCAAATTCCCCTCCAATTCGATTTTCAAGTTTGCTGATGACACCACCATTGTGGGTGAGATCTCAAACAATGATGAGACACAGTACAGGAAAGAGATAGAGAATCTAGTGAACCGGTACGATGACAATAATCTCTCCCTCAATATCAACAAAACGAAGGAGTTAGTCCTCAACTTCAGGAAACGTAGTGGAGGGCATGCCTCAGTCTACATCAATGGATATGAAATAGAAATGGTCAAGAGCTTCATGTTTTTAGGTGTCTAGATCACCAACAACCTGTCCTGATCCCACTATGCCGACACTATCGTTAAGAAAGCCCACCAACGCCTCTACTTTCTCAGGAGACTAAAGAAATTTGGCATGTCCACACAAACTCTCATCAACTTCTGCAGATGCGCCATAGAAAGCATTTTTTCCGGTTGTATCGCAGCTTGGTATGGCTCCTGCTCTGTCCAAGAAACTACAAAGCGTCATGAATGAAGCCCAGTCCATCACCCAAACCAGCCCCCCATCCATTGACACTGTCTACATTCCCCGCTGCCTCGGAAAAGCAGCCAGCATAATCAAGGACCCCACATACCCCGGACATATTCTGTTCCACCTTGGCCATCGTGAAAAAGGTACAAAAGTCTATGAGGTCATGTACCAACCGATTCAAGAACAGCTACTTTCCTTCTACCATCAGACTTTTGAATGGACCTACCTTGTATTAAGTTGATCTTTCCCTAACTATGACTGTAACATTATATTCTGCACTCTCTCTCCTTTCCTCCCTATGAATGGTATGCTTTGTCTGTATAGTGCGCAAGAAACAATATTTTTCACTGCATGCCAATACATGTGACAATAATAAATCAAATCTAAATCTAAATTATCTTCAAATTTCGCACACAAATTAATTGCATTTAATTATATGCAATTACATTCAATTTATTTTCTAATTATGAATACCCCAAACCTTCCATATAGAATTAAACAAAAAAAAATGAATGGTCGTGGAATCAAACCAAGTGCAGTCTTTTTGTGAAGTGGTGTTAAAGGGCAAGGAATAAGTGGATCAGGGTACTCAGATATAACTTGGTTCCCATTTTGATGTTGTAAATAATGTCCTTATTTGTACATATTTCTATTGGTTATGATATATATCTTGATTTTAAATGTATGTGCACTAATGTTGGAAACAAATGATGTCTGTACAGCCTATTGCACAATTATAGGCAAAGCAACTCTAAATTACTTCCTATTTTTCCTATAGCTCTTAGGTATTGTCAGAACTAATTTTCTGTACTGTACTGCTAAAATTGATGAGCACAACAGTACTCAAATATGAGAAAAATAAGGCCATTTTATAACCCTTGCACTGTCATTAGAGATGTTCAATAAAATCTCAATATTATGTTGCGAATGGCACACAAAAATGTATTGATGGCCTTTTCGTTATAAGCTCGCAGTTAATATCAACTATTTAAGTGAAATTAATATTTGTTTTACATGATGTCAAAATTATGAAGGAACACATCAAGAATATATGGATATATATAAGCATATACTACAGAAATATTACTTTTAGGCTGAAAGTTTGTCCAAAACAAAACGGACTTAACCATTGTGGCATTTCTTCCACTTAAGCAACAATATTGCCAATGCAGGGTAGGATAAAAGCAGTTCCAGTTACAAAGGTTAAATCAGTTTGGACCATGTGAAAGGGCATAAGTGCAGTAATTTCAATCATAGATTGTGCTGCATGCAATATTTCTTTAAAGTTAATTACACTGACAATGTTCAATAGCTATAAATAGTACCAGAGTTGCCATTACAATAAATAGGATGGCTAACCCATTGAAATGTCAGTGTTAATAGGTTTTTGTAATACCTGTCAAAATGCACTAGGATTTATCCCCAATGTGCTCTTTCATTTCATATCTCAATGAACAGAATTCACATGTTTAATCTTGTGAAGCAATTTAACAGCATTTTGTTTCAACTGCTACATTTGAAATAGAATGTGCTAAGTAACCCACTGCTACGGCTTCTGAAACAGACAAAAATGATCAAAAATGATTCAGATTGAGAAAGAAAAATAGAATGGAATCATGAAGTATGGATTTTGGATCATCTCATGTATCATAATGTACTATTAGAGAAATGATAACCTTTAATGTTGCAAGGCACATTTAAATGAATTAATTACAAAAGTTTCATATTGAGCCTTGAAACTAGGTAACAACTTGCATTTATATAGTGCCTTTACTGTAAAAAAAACCAAGAAATTTCAGATGAGTAATTGGGGAAACATAGGAACCAAGAAAAACCAAAAGATTATTGTCCAAATTTCCCAGTCAGTGACAAGGTGTAAATCACTGATTGCGATTTAAACTGTGGCCTTTACTTTTTATGCTGCAACTTCAGGGATTGCTGTCCTGGCTGCAGGATGCAACCATCAGTGAAGAAAGCACGAGGGGAACTAGAGAAGCACAGAAGCACCAAGGCCACACCATCTTGATGTTAGCAGTGGAAGAAAAGTCTTTGGGAGTCCAGCAGTCTTGTGACAAGTGTTTTTTGTAGTTCTGTAGCATTTCTTAAACTGTTTTTAATCTTTCAAAGACTTTTAACTATTTTTTTGAGTGTGTATAAACTTTAATGTTAAATAATTAAACATCGAAAAGTCTCAAAATAAATAAAAAATAATTAAAATGAAATTAGCAGGACAGTACATTTTACAGTATTGTAGACAGAAAATAAGTAACATTCTAATTTTTTTTTAAGTCTTTCAACTGCTTTCATATGTTTTTAATTGGACAGCTGCTAATAATAGGATTTTCGCGATCAAAAAACTTATCCAGAGAATAATAGGATCGTAAAATCATTCTAGCTTTTAAAGTTTAGACAACTGCTTTGAGTTTGAGCTACTGATAATAGGACTTGTGAATTCAAAATGTTTATACGCAGGATGAGGGTGGGGTGGGAGTTGGGTGGAGGGAGATGGCGTGTGTGTTCTGGGTGAGGGGCTGATTACAAGTTTATGCCATTATGGTGTAAACTTCTGGGCAGGTTTGGGGCATTTAGACGAAGTATCCGACAGCAAGGTCAGTTCTGTGCAGTGTCAGAAGTATCCACAGAACTGACGGGGCAGCATTTATCTCCCTGCTGCAGGTTTAAATTGCACCAAAAGCATTGCACACGTGCACGCATCCTAATTTTCTCTGGGTCATGAAGCTTAATAATGGCAAATGTCTCAACATTCTACACTGCTCTAATTGAATAATCTGGATCAAAAGGAAGACAAAACAAAAGCTTGACCAAAAGATGAGGGTTTTAAGGAGGATGTGATTAGAATTCCAGAGGCCCGAGGCGAGAATCAGCTGGAGGCTGTAACTACTAGAATTGTCACAACACCAGGTTAAAGTCCAACAGGTTTATTTGGTAGCAAAAGCCACTAGCTTTCAGAGCGCCCACTGCTCCTTCGTCAGGTAAGTGGGAGTTCTGTTCACAAACAGGGCATATAAAGACACAAACTCAATTTACAAAATAATGGTTGGAATGCGAATCTTTACAGGTAATCAAGTCTTAAAGGTACAGACAATGTGAGTGGAGAGAGGATTAAGCACAGGTCAAAGAGATGTATATTGTCTCCAGCCAGGACAGTTAGTGAGATTTTGCAAGCCCAGGCAAGTTGTGGGGGTTACAGATAGTGTGACATGAATCCAAGACCCCGGTTGAGGCCGTCCTCGTGTGCGGAACTTGGCTATCAGTCTCTGCTCAGCGACTCTGCGTTGTCGTGTGTCGTGAAGGCCACCTTGGAGAACGCTTACCCGAAGATAAGAGGCCGAATGCCCGTGACCGCTGAAGTGTTCCCCAACAGGAAGAGAACACTCTTGCCTGGTGATTGTCGAATGGTGTTCATTCATCCATTGTCGTAGCGTCTGCATGGTCTCCCCAATGTACCATGCCTCGGGACATCCTTTCCTGCAGCGTATCAGGTAGACAACGTTGGCCGAGTTGCAAGAGTATGTACTGGTGGATGGTGTTCTCACGTGAGATGATGGCATCCATGTCGATGATCTGGCACGTCTTGCAGAGGTTGCTGTGGCAGGGTTGTGTGGTGTCGTGGTCACGGTACTCTGTCCGCCGTGTCCAGTGTTTGTCTTCTGAGCGAAAAACCGCACCGACCTCCTCAGAAGACAAACATGGGACACGGCAGACAGAGTACCCTTTGTCGTCCAGTACTTCCCCAGAACGGAGAAGCTACGACATCTTCTCCGGAACCTTCAACATGTCATTGATGAAGACGAACATCTCGCCAAGGCAATCCCCACACCCCCACTTCTTGCCTTCAAACAACCGCACAACCTCAAACAGACCATTGTCCGCAGCAAACTACCCAGCCTTCAGGAGAACAGTGACCACGACACCACACAACCCTGCCACAGCAACCTCTGCAAGATGCGCCGGATCATAGACACGGATGCCATCATCTCGCGTGAGAATACCATCCACCAGGTACACGATACATACTCTTGCAACTCGGCCAACGTTGTCTACCTGATACGCTGCAGGAAAGGATGTCCCGAGGCATGGTACATTGGGGAGACCATGCTGACGCTACGACAACGGATGAATGAACACTGCTCCACAGTCACCAGGCAAGAGTGTTCTCTTCCTGTTGGGGAACACTTCAGCGATCACGGGCATTCGGCCTCTGATCTTCAGGTAAGCGTTCTCCAAGGTGGCCTTCACGACACACGACAACGCAGAGTCGCTAAGCAGAGACTGATAGCCAAGTTCTGCACACGAGGACAGCCTCAACCGGGATCTTGGATTCATGTCACACTATCTGTAACCCCCACAACTTGCCTGGGCTTGCAAAATCTCACTAACTGTCCTGGCTGGAGCCAATACACATCTCTTTAACCTGTGCTTAACCCTCTCTCCACTCACATTGTCTGTACCTTTAAGACTTGATTATCTGTAAAGACTCGCATTCCAACCATTATTTTGTAAATTGAGTTTGTGCCTTCATATGCCCTGTTTGTGGACAGAACTCTCACTTACCTGACGAAGTAGCAGCGCTCCGAAAACTAGTGGCTTTTGCTACTAAATAAACCTGTTGGACTTTAACCTGATGTTGTGAGACTTCTTACTGTGTTCACCCCAATCCAACGTCGGAGTCTCCACATCATCACTAGTAGAATTGACCAGGGAGAGCTGGTGGATGGTTTATTTAGGCTTTCAGAAGCCGTTGAATGAGGTATCACACAGCAGATTATTATGCAAAATTAAAGCGCATGAGATTGCGGGTAGTGTCTTGAGATGCACAAAAAGCCTGTTCGCAGGCAGGAAGCATAGAGTTGGAATAAATGCATCTTTTTCCGATTAGTAGGCAGTGACTCGTGGGGTATACAGGGATCTGTGCTAGGAGCCCAACTGTTCAACATTATATATCAATGATTTGGATGAACGATCCAAATGTATTCGTTCCAAATCTGCCGATGATACAAAGATGGATGGGAGGGTAAGCTGTGATGCAGATGCAGAGGTGCTTCAGCGTGATTTGGACAGGCTGAGTGAGCGGGCATATGCATGGAGAATGCAGTATAATGTGGGTAAATGTGAGGTTATCCTACTTCGGTAGCAAAAATAGGAAGGCAGATTATTATTTGAATGGGTGTGAATTGAGAGAGATAGGTACTCAGCAAGACCTTGGTGTTCTCATGCATCAGTTGCTGAAAGTAAGCACGCAGGTACAGCAGGCAGTAAAGAAGGTAAATAGTATATTGTCCTTCATAGCAAGAGGATATGAATATAGCAATAGGAATATTTTATTACAATTGTATAGGGCACTGGTGTATTGTAAACTGCTTTGTGCACCTTTGATTTGATTTATTGTCACATGTATTTACAGTGAAAGTATTATTTCTTGTGCGCTATATAAACAAAACACACCGTTCATAGAGAAGGAAACAAGAGAGTGCAGAATGTAGTGTTACAGTCATAGCTAGGGTGTAGAGAAAGATCAACTTAATGCAAGGTAAACCCATTCAAAAATCTGACAGCAGCAGAGAAGAAGCTGTTCTTGAGTTGGTTGGTACGTGACCTCAGACTTTTGTATCTTTTTCCCCAATGGAAGAAGGTGGAAGAGAGAATGTCCGGGGTCCTTAATTATGCTGACTGCTTTACTGAGGCAGCAGGAAGTGTAGACAGAGTCAATGGATGGGAGGCTGGTTTGCATGATGGATTGGGCTACATTCATGACATTTTGTAGTTCCTTGCTGTCTTGGGCAGAGCAGGAGCCATACCAAGCTGTGATACAACCAGAAAGAATGTTTTCTACGGTGCATCTGTAAAAGTTGGAGAGAATCGTAGCTGACATGCAAAATTTCCTTCGTCTTCTGAGAAAGTAGAGGCATTGGTGGGCTTTCTTAACTATAGTGTTGGCATGGGGGGACCAGGACAGGTTATTGGTGATCTGGACATCTAAAACGTGAAGCTCTCGACCCTTTCTACTTTGTCCCCATTGATGTAGACAGGGACACGTTCTCCTTTACGCTTCCTGAAGCCGATGACAATATCCTTCATTTTGTTGACATCGAGGGAGAGATTATTGTTGCCGCACCAGTTCACCAGATTCTCTATCTCATTCCTGTACTCTGTCTCGTCATTGTTTGAGATCCGACCCAGAACGGTGGTGTCGTCAGCAAACTTGAAAATCGAATTGGAGAGGAATTTGGTCACATAGTCATAGGTGTATAAGGAGTATAGTAGGGGGCTGAGAACACAGCCTTGTGGGGCACTGGTGTTGAGGATGATCATGGAGGAGGTATTGTTACCCATCCTTACTGATTGTGATCTGTGAGTAGGAAGTTCAGGATCCAATCGCAGAGGGAGATGCCGAGGCCCAGGCCACGGAGTTTGGAAATGTGTTTCGTGGGGATAATGGTGTTGAAGGCTGAGCTATCGTCAATAAATAGGTATCCTTGTTATCTAGGTGTTCCAGGCTTGAGTGCAGAGCCAGGGAGATGGCATCTGCTGGAGTATTGTGTGCTGTTTTGGTGTCCTTATCCAAGGAAAGATGTTCTTGCTATAGAAGTGCAGCAAATGTTAACCAGGTTGATTACTGTGATGACAGGACATCATATGAGGAGACTAAGTCGGTTAGGATTATATTCATCAGTATTTAGAAAACTGAGGGGGGGGTCTCATAGAATCTTATAAAATGTGAACAGGATCAGACAGGGGAGATTCATAAAGAATGTTCCCAATGGTGGGGAGTCCAGAACTAGGGGTCATATAATTTGAGGATAAGAGGTAAACCTTTTAGAACTGAGACAAGAGAAATTTCTTCACCCAGAGTGGTGAATGTGTGGAATTCAATAGCACAGAAAGTAGTTGAGGCCAAATGTTTGTGTCCTTTCAAGAAGAAATTAGATTTAGCTCTTGGGGCTAAAGGAATCAAGGGATATGAGGGAGAAAAGGAGGATCAAGGTATTGAATATGATCAGCCATGATCATAATGAATGGTGGAGTAGGCCCAAAGGGCCTACTCCTGCTTCCAGTTTCGATATATGTTTCTACGCATAATGGGTGAAGTAATGAGGAAATCAACAAGTCAGAGGAATGAAGTTCGAGGTGACTATAAGGCTAGAGGAAATAATAATAAGAGATGGAAAGACAATGAAGGAATTTCATAATTAGGATAATAATTTTATATGACAGACATTGAGAGACCAGGAACAAACTGCACATTAGAAAAAACAAGAGGCAAAACTTTGAATAAGCTGAAAACCAAAAACAACTTGGAGGATGGGAGATCAGTGAAGAGAGCACTGACAGTTGGGAGAGACATCACCTGAATGAGACACAATCCATATGGTAGTCTTGCCATGCCAGAGTAGAAGAGGAGTATTTGATGAGTTTTTTAGCTGCTGTGAGACAGCAGTGGGGGGAACAAAAAGACAATTGAGAGGTCACAAGAAACTGGTGAATTAATTATCTGACAAATGCTCAGTATCAGGGGTAATGTGTGAAAAACGTGTGCCTGGAATAAGGGAAAGTTAGGGCCGAATATAGTAAGGTGATACAAGTAGTCCAAAGTGGAATACATTTAATATTAGAGAAGTACATGGAGTGCACCCGAGGGTTTAAAAAAAGGCACAACATGTTGGACATCTAATATATAAAAAGCACCATAAATAAGTAAATAATTTAATTATTTAAAACACATCAAGGATTGCAGGACAGGTGATGTGTTATATATTGTGGGAGCTCTCAGATAACATTCCGATCCAGGCCAAGAACATCTGCAGTAAGTGTTTGTGACTTAAGTCATGAAGCTGGAGACAGAGCTACAGACACTGTGACAAATCAGAGAGGGTTACCTGGACACTTTGCTTCAGGAGATGGTCACACCCCTCAGGATAGAGTCTTCAGATTTGGAAAGTGGTCAAGGACAGGGGTGTGTGACTGCAGCTGACGGGAACTATAGTGTAGGAGTGCAAAGAGTCAGCCTCTGCAATAATCCAACAGGTTTGAAGTCCTCTCAGCTTGTTTGAATCAGAGTAGGAGCTGCAGGGTGGGTGAGTTAACAAGCCCGCAGCACCGTGGTACAGGAAGCCATTCAAGTTGGGGGAGCACATACAAATGTAGTGGCAGTAGGGGGCAATGTAGTGAGGAGGTTTGACACTGTTCTCCGCAACAAAGAGCCAGAGTCTAAATGGCTGTGTGGCCTGCCTGGTGCCAGAGTTTGGGACATCTGCTCCAGGCTGGAGAGGAACTTGCAGTGGAAGGATCCCATTTTCATGGTCCACGTAGGTACCAACAACATTGGTAGAATGAGGAAAGAGGTTCTGCATGGACAGTTTGAAGAGCAAAGCACTAAATAAAGCAACAGAACCTCCTAGGTTATAATCTCTGAATTGTTATCTGAGCTGCGTATAAATTGGCAAAGCATACATAAAATTAGAGAGATGAATACATAGCTCAAAGATCGGTGTGGAAGAAGTAACTTTCAGTTCATGGGGCACTGGCACCAGGACTGGCCAAAGGGGAGGATAGAAATAGTTTGGTGATCTGAAATATATGATTTCAGGGTGGAGTTAAATAAAACAAATTGTGCTAAAGACGACGAATTTGAAGTTGCTCCTGTTCTCTAGAAGAATCTCAGATGACAAAAAAAATTACTCGAAGTGGAGAAGAATGTCATGCCAAAAATCAAAATGGCAGGGAACGGCTAATGCATCTCAGACCTAATTTGTCGCTGCAAGAACAAATAAGAGAGCATGTTTGACCGATCACAGCTCAGGTTTAGTGGTAATACAGTAATGTGGAAAAATTTACTTTTCAAAACGTGTGGATGGTTATTTAGTCACTCAATCTTTTTTTAAACATAGGATGTCAGCAAGAGAGCAAACAGCCAACTTCTTAAGTTAATGACAGCACAGTGTTCATGTTTAATTATTTAAAATTTCTAACGCAGTTCACTATATACTACACACAATATTTAGTTGCAATACTTACAGAAACAAATGCGTCAGTATTGTTATTTATTTAGGGCACTGAGAAAGGATATTATCTTCCAGTAGATGTTTAATTTGTTGTTGATCTCAACAGCCTGGGCATGACTCCTTTCCTCTTCAATCTGCTTTAGATTTTCTGTACATAACATTTTGCCTATTTTGTTTGATGCTGGAAGAGTTTCAAAGTTGAACTTGTTGACTTGAATGGCCATCCTGCAAGGTAAAATAAATCAAACTCAGAATACAGCAACAACAACATTCAGAAGACTGGACTGCATTCAGATCTATAAGCTTAGGTCTAGAGGCCCGGCATATACATTTCACAACCTATTGGGTAAAACCACCAGGTCAGTGCTGAACCTTCCAATTTGCACATTCAGCATATACATCTTACTCCTGAAATCATGATCATAAATTGATCCAACTAGGCTAATTAAGAAGAAACATCAAAAAACTGAATAATAGTTTTTTAAGAACTGTCACAATTCCCAAAAGGCTAACAGTTCAAGACTGTCCTGAATACAAGCCTATGGCATCTGAAAATAAGTTGTCAAAAATGAAGTGTGTCACAAGCATGTCATAATTTGGAAAGCAGATATGCCCTATATTCCATCATTGTTATTACAAGGAAAAAATTTTAAGTATACAAGGGGTTTAATTTTGAAGGGTCGTGGAGCATGTACCTTTGAAAAAATTTTATGACTGTTTTTGCGGTCCATTTTCTGCCATTTTGCAACCTACTCTAAATCTGCCTTTTCTGCCATTAGTAAATTCTTCTGGCAAGGTTACAAAAATTAAAAAATGAAATTGGAGCAGTTGCATCCAATTTCAATACAATTCCTCAGACTGAAAATATAACTCCAGAAACAGTGCTGTTTAGTGCACAGGAAATATCTACACACATAGAACAATTTCCAGTGGCAACACATTTTACATTAATGAGGCAAACAGATGAACCACTGTATTTATCCTTATCCCTGGTCTTATGACAGGCCAGAAACAACTGGAAGATTATCATTTTGAGGAGTCCTGTGCTACAAACGCCATGGAGACCGATAACTTGTTTAAAAACTTCAATTCCCACATATAGGAATTACATGACAAAATTTCAAGTTTTACGACTTTTACTGTAACAAACCAACAGCAGCAGTGATCAATCATTAATTGGTAAGAAACTAGTATTCTAAATCACAGAATAGATAACCCTTACTCATCTTCTAATATGCTCAATGACCCCCACATTCCTGATCTATACATACTTTCCAGCACACTCTCCACAGGATTACAGTCTTTAAATTACAGTTTACAGTCCAGTCACTCTCATTCCAATGGGTTCACATCCTCTTGCTTCACAAATCATAACATGAGTGACCATTGAAAGATGTTTCTCTCAATTTTCAAGGGATTCCTGAACCAACTTCCAGCAGTAAAGCACACTCCAACAATTTCTCCTCTGAGCCATGCCAGGGCAAATCTTCCAGAGATTTAGAATGCCACAGGATGCATCTCTTCAACCAGAGACCTTCCTTCTTCCCACATTCTGTCTTGCAACTCTCAGAAAAGCAGCTGACCATACTCGCTGTGATCTTCCATCTTTTTAAAAGATATTTCTCTCTTTCTATGTAAAAGCAGAGAACAAATGTATGTCCAGAATTAACCTAGCGGCTCTTGCCTTTGCTTCAGGTGTGAACATTCTGCACTTTGCCCTCCGTCAGTGTCACCCTGGACTCCCGTGCCCACGGTGACTTTCCCGTGTTCAGGCAGAGTTCCGAACAGATCACATGATTCTCTTCAGTATGCTATTTTACCATGCATTAAAAAGATAGCTGCAAAACATAATCTTCTTATGAAACCTTGCATTCATAACACGCGATTTAACTATTTTGAATAATCTTTCAAGTTTCTGCCTTTGGCACTTCTCTCCTTTCCCTTAGTCCACTAGGTCAAACTTCTAAGGTTGTTCTCTATGCCTGAATTCACACCGATTTGTAGTTTCTCTCCTATCTTCCTTTATGCCCTCTTTCAGCTAATCTTGTTCCTGAGACCCATCTCCTGCTTCTGTGTTGACCGCCCCACTTCTCTACCTGGTTCTCTTGTTAAGTTGTTGCTTTAGCCTCAGGAGGAACAGGGGTGGGCTAATATTTTGGAAATCAACACAAAAATGGTATTCTTTTCAAAGGTCGCACATCATATTTTCTATTTTAGTTCTTGGCCAAATCACTGTGCATTTCAAACATATTCTGGTGTAAACCTGAAGTCGTCCAAGGCTATAAATTGTTGTGATAGCAGATGACAATTACTTTTTTGTAGCTCTATTGCAAATGGGTTAATGTGTAAAGTAATGGACAGAGTAAACAGGTTAGCATTTCTGGTAAAATGAGAGAGAAATGTCTTACAAACTCAATTTATTTTTAGCATACCATCACACACTCCTTTCCCTTTCGGAGAAATAGAGTGTGGAAGGATTCCCAAGCTAATTATCAGCTCATTGAACTGCATTATGTACGCTCGTTTCATGGCCAACGAGTCCTGGCATTGGACCCGAACCCAGAGTTTCAATCCAGAAGTAGGGATGCTACCACTGTGCCACAAGTCCTCAATAAATGTTCTACTGCTATTACTGTCAATTATTATTCAGAATCTATATTGTTATTTAATACTGTCAAAACGATGTACTTTCTTGTATTGAACATTAAAAAATTTTAAACTAGTCATCCAAAAGAATAAAAATTGGCAAAATGTGGTTCCAAACACAGGGAAATGAATATCCAGCTCTTTGGTAATCCTAACTGGCAGCATCTGGTCTGGGATTTGCTGTTTACTGTACTTCTATTGATTACAATGCCCCTTTTCACATTTCATAGTTGATGTTGACAATTCTAATATGGAATGTGAAGGTGCGTTCCCTCATTACTGGACAGAAATAAAAGGACCTCCACCAGAAGTGTGCAAACAAAGCAAAGATAGACTTCAAATTTATAGAATTGAATTGGGAAATACACATTATAAAAAACGGACATTGTAGTAAAATCCCAACATTGGCATCTCAATATCAGTTTTTTTAGTTGAATAAGTTCCTTGATCATTTAATTCACATAGCCTATTGAGTTTCCATGAATGCATTCACAGGGATTGTTCGAGGGGTTAGGATTACTTGGGACTAAACAGACTAATAGATCAAGATAGACTAATTTAGAGTGAATGCTGTATAGAGAAAGTACAAAGTATCTGGAGTTACAAAAGGTAGTTTGCATAGAAACACATATAACCACTGTTAGAGAATGTAAACATGTATTTTTTTTGAAAACACATTATATTCCGTATTAAAGGCATACACCTTGGCAAATAACACTCTAGGGCATGATGGGATACAGCTGAGTGAGAAGAAATGCATTCCTTGAAAACAATACAGCTACTCAGAACTCTCTTATCAGTGTGGCTTTAGAAAGTACAAGCTTCCCAGAGTAGAATGAATAGAATCATTCAGTTTTCTCGATAAAGGGTTGCGAAGTAGATAGTGAGAAAATAACTTTTGAACTCTATAGACCTACATATTTGGGTTGCTCGGAGACAGTGGGTAAAGAACGTTCGAACTGTACAAACTTGCGTATCCTCAGGCTACCGGAGAGTGAAATGTTATTGGCCAAGTGTTATGGTTCAGGTCAGAAACTCCAAAATGTTTTATGGAGCCCACCTGGATCATAAGTTTTGCCTCTTGAATTTGGCTAGGATAAGCATGGCATGTTTCACTTTAGGTATGATTCAAATGACCCACTAGGGAACTTTTATCAAACAAAGTTTATTTAAGAATATAATTAGCATGTATGGTAAGAAAATTAGCAAGAACTCTTATCAATTACAAACAAGAAACAAAACAACCACTACAATGTATAACCCTTAACACAGTAAGAGTTTTAACAACACCAGGTTAAAGTCCAACAGGTTTATTTGGTAGCAAATGCCATTAGCTTTCGGAGCGCTGCCCCTTCATCAGATGGAGTGGATATCCACTCCATCTGACGATGGGGCAGCGCTCCGAAAGCTAATGGCATTTGCTACCAAATAAACCTGTTGGACTTTAGCCTGGTGTTGTTAAAACTCTTACTGTGTTTACCCCAGTCCAACGCTGGCATCTCCACATCATAACCCTTAACAAACATGTCTAATGTGCTCCAATCAAACCAATCCCGTTGACAAAAGGCCCTTTTCACAGGTTTAATACAGCAAAGAGTAATGCTCACGTGATACTGGACGAGACCTTTGGATGAAGTCTTCAGTTCTCCAGATAAACTCAACAATTTGAAATCAGAACAGCTTCCCAAAATACCAGAGACTCTAAACAAGCCACCAACAGCCGATTCCCCCCTTCAGAAAGGCAAAGACCTTGTTTTCAGCTAACCCACAGAACTTCCGAAACTGGAAGAGACAGACTTCTTTTCAGCTTCATGCTCCTTTTAAAACTAAAACTCAAAACTGCAGCCAAACAGAAAAAAACCTTGAATTCCCCCTGAAGGAAAAAAAACCTGACCAGAACCCATGACTTTCCTCCTAGCAATGCAGGGCCATAAAAACAATCCAAGAGTACTCATACACAACCCCCATTTAAGCTATTGAAGTAGCAATAAAAGGACATCTCCAGTCAAGCTGGTAACAGATGACATCAGCTGAGGCTGTGAGCTAAGAAAACTTTGAAGCTGAGAGAGCTGGGGAGATAATGATTTAAGAAAAACTTTTCTTAAAGGTACATTAACGTCACACCAAGGTAAATGAGTCATACTAAAATTATTGGCTCACGTCTGGCTAAGCAAAAGGGGCAGGCAAATGATCTTTGAAAAATTATAATTTATGCTACAAAACTAACTGGCAGGCTAAGTCACTTTTGAGTCAGAGAATGAACAACACTGAATGGGCTGTTCTTCTCACGTCTTAAGAGTCAGTAGTTTTCCTACGTTGGCCAAACAGGTATTATAGAACATAACCTTTGAAAAAAACCAAAATGGCAATTTTCTTTTGAAATTCATTCCTTAGCCAGTTGGTATCCATGTTCGTCACTGACTTGCCTCAATACAGATCAAATGCAACAACAATAGAAACAAAACTTCTGAATGGCACATACAGTTCTTCTGCTCAACAACTGTCTCTGCTTAAATCCCCAGATTTTTTTACATTAAATCTCAGAGCTATTACAGTTCAAAAAAGGCTAAGCGACCACCTCAGAAGACAAACATGGGACACAGCCAACAGAGTACCCTTCGTCGTCCAGTACTTCCCTTGAGCGGAGAAGCTACGACATCTTCTCTGGAGCCTTCAACATGTCATCGATGAAGACGAACATCTCGCCAAGGCCATCCCCACTACTTGCCTTCAAACAACCGCGCAACCTCAAGCAGACCATTGTGCGCAGCAAACTACCCAGCCTTCAGGAGTACAGCGACCACAACACCACACAACCCTGCCACAGCAACCTCTGCAAGACGTGCTGGATCATCGACACGGATGCCATCATCTCATTTGAGAACACCATCCACCAGGTACATGGTACATACTCATGCGACTCGGCCAATGTTGTCTACCTGATACGCTGCAGGAAAGGATGTCTCGAGGCATGGTACATCGGCGAGACCATGCAGACACTACGACAATGGATGAATGGACACCGCTCTACAGTCACCAGGCAGGAGTGTTCCCTTCCTGTCGGGGAACACTTCAGCAGTCAAGGATATTCAGCCTCCAATCTTTGGGTCAGTCTTCTCCAAGGCGGCCTTCAAGACACACGACAATGCAAAATCACTCAACAGAAACTGATAGCCAAGTTCCGCACACTAAGGACGGCCTCAACTGGGATCTTGGGTTCATGTCACACGACCTGTAACCCCTACGATTTGCCTGGGCTTGCAAAATCTTACTAACTGTCCTGGCTTGAGACAATTCACACCTCTTTAACCTGTACTTAATCTTCTCTCCATTCGCATTGTCTGTACCTGTAAAGACTTGATTACCTATTAAGACACGCATTCCAACCATTATCTTGCCTATATACGCCCTGCGAACCCAACTCTCCACTCACCTGATGAAGGGACAGTGCTCCGAAAGCTTGTGCTACCAAATAAACCTGTTGGACTTTAACCTGGTGTTATGAGACTTCTACTGTGCCCACCCCAGTCCAACACCGGCATCTCGACATCATGACTCAATTTCACACCAACGATTTGACTACTGTTGGCAATGCTTGTAATCTAGCTGTTTCTATGGCCAACTTTTAATACAAAGTTACTTAATTTGGTACAGAAAGTCTGTTTGATGAAACATGCATGTTGTGTCCAAGAGAAGGCACAAAGCAGAAAGGCATTGTAGCAAACAGTTCCACAACACTGGGTTTATGACCAACTATCAATAGGATTGTATCATTCTTCAATCTGGAAAGACATCTAACTAAAACTACTGTTGACCAAAACACGTTCCCTTCAATTACTGAATCTTAAGGCAGCCAATACAATAATTATGAATATTCAATAACTGTAGCTTGAAATATCTTTTCTGTAAGGTGTTCTGATTGTGCAGTAATCCTGCTACTTTGGCTATCATTGTTGCTAACAAGAATTATTCTTGTTAAAGCGCATTCACTTACAAGAAAAAAAAAGGACAAAAAAAATAAATTGGAAGTGTGAGCTATAACATTTTAGTAGAAAAAATCTCCCCACAGTATGAAAGGAAATGTTATTATGAAAATAAGTCAAATAAGCTCATCAGAAAGGTGCATGTAGTGCATAGTGAAGCAGGATGAAAGCAGAAGTTGGCCACAGGCACATAAAGGGAATTGAACACTTATAGAGAAACCTAACTTTTTTTGTTTTTTGGATCTCCAGCTATGCTGGATAAAGGAAAAAGAACTCCTCATTCCATTATAAGAAATAGAGCCCAGTGTATCTCAGGTAGTAGACAAGAGTGTCAACAAAAATATAATTTGATGCAGGCTTTGAGGGAAAGCCTAACCCCATAAACATTTGTAAACATTCAAAAGATTATAAAAATCTACAATTATATTTTCTATCCAATATTGTTGATTTTCTGGATATTGTTTAAAAATAGGGCTTAAGAGTTTCTGCTCGGCTCTGATGGTTTATTTGGTCTCATTCAGTTGAAATCTGTGTAGTGAGTGCAAAAGATGACAAAATTTTAAGCACTAATTATGGTTATCACAAATCAGGTTTCCGTAATCTTTTGTGGTATATTTAAAAACATCACACGAGAACCAGGTGTTGGACACAATATTGGCCATACCCTCAAAGTGAATTAATTGCCATTGGGAGTTTAAACAACAACTAAACTTTTATTTTAAGTCAAATAAAGTAATGTCCAGGCCATGAGACAGGTTTTAAGGAGTGTCTTAAAGAGTTAGAGACAAAAAGGTGTAGGGAGAGTATTGCAAAGCTGAGGGCCTAGGCAGCAAGAATGCTCAAGGGGCCAGAATTAGACGAGTGCAGATATCTCAGAGGGTTGTAGGGTTAGAGGAGATTACAGAGACAGGGAAGGATGAGGCCACGAATGGATCTGAAACAAACATGAAAATTTAAAAAACAGAGGCATTGCTGAGCTGAGAGCCAGCTTGGGTTGATGTGCACAAGGGTAATAGTGAATGGGACTTGGTAATGAATAAGAGCACAGGCTAGAGTTTTGGATGACATCAAGATTATGGAGGCCAGGTGGGGTGTGATGAAATAATCAGGACTAGAGTTAATATAAGCATTAATGAAGGTTTCTGCAGAAGATGAGCTGAGGTGGGATGGAATCAGGTGATGTATGGAGTTGGAAATAGGTGCATTTTTCAGACAAGATTTTCAAACCTCGGACAAGCTTTGTATGTCAAAGTGCTTCAAAATTTCACTACAGAAATGTCGAGCTATAACTTTCAGATGATATCTCATACTCCTCGACTCCCTGATCTACAGAAATAGTTTGTCATCAACCCCATTTGTTCAACTTAATATCTTGGAAACCTTGATTAAATTACCCCACAATGATCTAAATTCCAGGGAAAATGATCATCCTTGGACAATGTTGTGTAGGCATAATCTTCGAGCCAAGTCCAAAACTCCCAATTAACTCTTGGCATTGCAGAAGATGGAACTAAACTCGGGGAAGAGGTAGTAATCATAAATAGTCATTTACTGATTAAAACATCTGATGCGGCAAAGCCAGAGAATAGCAGGATTGAGAGATGGCTATGGGTGGGTGGAAAGGTTTCAGAGTTTGAGGACAGCGAGACTGAGTAAGGTCAGAAATGTCAAAGTCAGAGGAAAGACAGCAGTGGACGTTAGATCAAGATTGAAGTCATCTACAATAAGATATCCACTGAAATTGGAAGTATAGAACAAGATGGGGCTGGGGACGCGAGGTAAGATAGAACTATGCATATTAGAGGCTGGAAGAGATAGGAGGTGAATAATAAAAATAAAACATTCACTAAAAGATCATGAGCCATTGGATTGTTCATTATCATCATTAGGAGGACTGCACTGGTTCAAGGCAGCAGCTCACCACTACTTTCTCAAGGGCAATTAGGGATGGTCAAAAAAACCTGGCCTGGCCAGAAACACCCATCCTGTGAAATAATCCTGTGGGAATTCCCACTCACCTGAAGAAGGGGCTTAAGGCTCCGAAAGCTTGTGGCTTTTGCTACCAAATAAACCTGTTGGACTTTAACCTGGTGTTGTTAAACTTCTTACTGAGAAATCTGGAGCACAGGGCACAGTCTTAAGATAACGGGTTAATCATTTAAGATTGAGAGGAAGAGAAATTTCTTCACTCAGAGGGTTGCTATTCTTTGCTATTCTCTAGCCCAGAGCATTATCGATACTCCATTATTGGGCTTACTCAAGGGTGAGAAAGACTGATCTTTGGCTGCTCAGGGAATCAAGATATGGGAGGTAGGTGGGAAAATGTGATTTAGGCAGAAGATTAGCCATAATTCTATTAAATGATGGAGCAGACTTGAAGGCTTCTATGGTCTACCCATGCTCCTATTTCTCCTATTATGCTATATTCTTTAAAAGAAACCTGCTGTCCTTACCCAGTCTGCCTGATGACCCATGATTCCAGAAGTGGCAAAGCAGTAACATGATTGACAATTAAGTGCCTTCTGAAGTGGCCTAGCAAGTGACTCAATTGTATCAAACCACAGATGGTTTCTTCTCAGAGCAATGCGGATTGGGCATTACCTGTTTTGTCAACAATGCCTGAATCACAAAAATAGATAAAGCAAGCAACCTAAAATCGAAAGATGTTTAGGAGATTGTAATTTTATATTTTAAAGAAGCTCTAAGACCATTTTAAAACTAATTCAATTCAAACTGTTCTGATTTTAAATGATTTATATTCACTTCAGATACAAAATGTTCAGAGATTTTATAATTTAATTCAAATTGCCTTCTGATTCAATTTTGAACCATGACCTCTTTATAAGATGTAGTAAATTAAATGCACATTGAGTAACTAATGAGGTTGTAGAGCAGTAATTGTATTAATTCATTTTAAACTGTTCTCTTCAGTTTACAAACCATTTCTAATGCTCATCTACATACACTTCCTCATTCAAAACACTTAGAAAAAAATGATTTTAAACAGGTGGTGAATGTGCTGGGTAAACAATTCTTCCAATAATTATTAAAGCTAGGTGTTTTGACAATCACAGAAAAAAGTCAAAATAACATCAAGCGCAGTCAGGATTCAAATAATGCAGTGTTATGTTCAGTTTTGACAAAGCATCTCACTTTTATCACCTTTTCACTAGACAGTGACAGTGATCAAGACTGCAATATCTACTGATTTTCAAACAGCACTGCAATTAGAAAATCTAGTTAGGACTAATTGGTGCTTCGTGGATTCATGAGGTGAATCTACCACTTTCAATAAATGACAATATTTAAAACATTGCAAAACTAGAAAAAGCCAACAGTCCTTCATCCCTTTGTCCAACATTACCTGCTGACTTATTGGTGTTGAACATCTACTTTCAGGTGGAATAAGTGAACTATTCCACGTTTAACATTATATTGGGCCAGATCTTCTGATCAGCAACAATGCTGTGGGCATTGCTGCTATCTGCAGAGATGATTGCGTGCTTACTATTAAGAAGAGGTGGTAGAGCAGTGTAGAGGACATACTCCCTTTTAATAAGATCAGCTGCCACACTGAGGTAAGTTTTTAAAGGTTCAAGTCTTTCAGTGGATTTAATGAGCGGGTGAGCAGGAGGGAATGGATAATCAGATTGGGAGAGTGAATGGGTAGTTGGGTCAGGGAGCCGGGCGGGTAGTCAGGTTGGGGGTGTTGATGGGTTAGGTGGTTCTATTCATCACTGAGTTACACCAGAATTTAAACAGTGTAACACTGAGCATTGCTGAAAAAAATACACTTTGTCAAAGCTTCTGTCTTCCATTTATCAGGAAAATTTCAATAATACCAATGTCAGGGAAACTTTATACTGTATGAGAAAAGAATGCTGATTAGGTGGCAAGTCAATTGCAATTGGTAGATGCATTGCCATGAAGAATGCACCAGTTAAATGTGACTGACAGCATTGTGAGAAAGTTTGATACACATTGCAGACAGAAAGAGCATGTACACTGCGTTTGTTTCAGCTAAACAAAGTGATCGCCATTCACTGGTCAGGGCAATGCCTTGACCAGAGCTGAGCTGTCAGGTTTAAATTCGCAGTACAGAAGGTCATCATTCGGCACATCAAGTCCATGCCAGCACTCTAAAACAATCTAGTTAGTCCTCCTGCCCCACTCTAGCCCATACCTCTGCATGTTTATTTCCCATTGTAGCCATTCAATTTAACATTTAAATTGTTGATTTTCTCTACTTCCATCACTTATGTAATGCAGAATTCCAAGTCATTACCACTCATTGTGTAAAAGGTGATATTTTGACTTTCTTCTGAGATTGTCGAAACACCTAGCTTTAATAATTATTGGAAGAATTGTTTACCCAGCACATTCGCCACCTTCCTCACAGCCCCACTACATCTCTTGCCCAAAGTTTAAATCTGTCTTCCCAAGTCCTTGCATCATCAGCTACTGGGAACAGTTTTCATTGTCTACTTTTTAATCGACCTGTTATAATCTCATACATGTCTATCAAATCTCCATCCAATCTCTTTGCTCCAAGGAGAACAAACCCCAGCTAAAATACCCCATTTCTGTAACCATTCTGGTAATTCTCCTCTGCACTCTCTCAAGAATTCTCACATCCTTTCTAAAGTGTGGTGAACAGAACTGGACACAATATTCGAGTTCTGGTGAAACCAGAGTTCAGCATAACACCCATGCTTTTGTACTCAATAACTTCATTTATGAAGACCAGAATCCAATCTTGTTTTGCTAATTACTATGAGTATATCTTACCACCTATGCACATGAACACCCTGGTACCTTTTTCCTGGCATACTCTGAAGAACTGCCATTTAGTATATATTGCTTCTCATGATCTCTTCTGCCAAAATGCATCACCTCTTACTTCTTGATCTGAATTTCAGATCAAGTCCTTACCCCAGCTAACACATCCTCGCTTTTCAAAACTAGGGTTTTCCTAATCAGTGCTGCTATCCTATCTGCCTTTTCTTTTTCCTTAACTTTTCTGAACACCTTATATCTCTGAATATTAAGCGCCGAGTCCTGACCATAGGTTTAAAATGAGAGGGGAGAGATACAAAAGTGTCCGGAGGGGCAATTTTTTCACAGAGGATGGCGAGTGTCTGGAACAAGCTGCCAGAGGTAGTAGTAGAGGCGGGTACAATTTTATCTTTTAAAAAGCATTTAGATAGTTACATGGGTATGATGGGTATAGAGGGATATGGGCCAAATGCAGGCAATTGGGATTAGGTTAGGGGTTTTAAAATAAAAAGGGTGGCATGGACAAGTTGGGCCGAAGGGCCTGTTTCCATGCTGTAAACCTCTATGACTCTATAACAGTTTTCTGTTATGTCAAATTCCCGCACAGCTATTGGTGCTTGTAACTCACCAACCTTATTCACCACACTTGGTGCGTGCACATGCATGTATTCTAAACCTATCTTTGTGTTCCTCATGGTCCTTCTTAGTCTGTTCCTATCTAATATGGCAGAACTTCTTTATTACTATGTAACACTCTTACTTATTCCACTCTTCTACTTGCATACACTCGTGCTCATCCCCTGGCCAATTTAGTTTCAACCCTTCCAAACTGCACCAGTGAACCTCCCCATGAGGACATTGGTCCCAGTCCTATTCCTGTACAACCTGTCCTTGTTCAGTCAGTGCTTCCTGCCCCAAAACTAGTCCCAATGACCCAAGAATTGAAACCTTGCCTCCTGTACCATGCCTCAAGTCACACATTTATTCTCCCCATCTTGCTATTTCTAATTTCATTAGCACAAGGCAATGGGAGTAATCCAAAGACTGCAATTTTCAAACTTCTACTTTCTAGAAAACTTCATACCTCCTGAAAATCTGATCATAGGACTTCAATACCTGCCCTCCCTATGCCATTGGTACCTAAAGTGTATCACAAGCTCTGACTCACCACCTTCCCCTTGCAGAATACTCTGCACCCTCTCCATAATATCCTTTACCAGCCAGGCAACACACCATGCAAGACATGAGGCAGAATTGACTATGTCCCCATCAAAATCTCCTACAACAACTGCATTTCTACTCTTTGCTATTCATTTGTATGCAATCCTTTGCCCACTGGTGCCAAGATCTGGTTCACACTCCTTCAAGGTGTCATCACTCTCACCAGAGGCACAGCCTCAGGAGAAAGGAACCATTACTTTGGGCTGAATGAGGAGAAATTTCTTCACTCAAAGGCTTTTAAATCTTTGGAATTCTTTACTCCCGAAGGTTCTGCATGCTCCATCATTGAATATATTTAAGATGGACAGATCTTTGGATGTTCAGGGAATTAAGGAATATGGGAAGTGGGTGGGAAATGGAGTTCAAGTCCAAGATCAGCCATGATCATATTGAATAGTGGAGCAGACTTGACAAGCATATGGTCTACTCCTGCTTCTAGCTCTTGTGTGCAGTCTGAAATGCTCAACTTGAGGAAACTCAGATGTGCATTGGTTTATTCCTTCTAATCCCTTGTGGTCTGCAACAATACTGTTCGAAATGGTGGTGTTAAACTCATTTGTACAGAAGTCTTTATAAGAAAACTTGGTGGTGTTTTGATTCCATTTCCAGCCTCTTCCAAAACCTCTGGATGGCCACTTTTCTACTATCCTGAACTAATACTGCCTGTGGTATGACCGGTTTCTGGAATCTACGAACAAGAATAATCATACCCTTCCTCACGTTCTGCAATGACTCCAGTTGCTCTGAAGCGCCAAAATCCTGAGCTTGAGCTCACGTAGCCGGTCCCCAAGACTCATTGAATGTCCATGTCAGAGCTTTATTCTATATTTGGGACTTCTAACTCCTAGCATGCTAAACAACCTTCTATTTTGAATATGAATAGTTAAACACACTAGCTCTGACTGACAAAAAAGCAAAATATTGCATGGAGTGTTAAATACCACAGCTGCTGACTGACTAATAGGATGAATAATGAAAGATTCAGACACCTACTACATTAAAGATCTAACAAATTGGGTGGAAAGTAAGATTGTGACAGATAACAGAGCTATGCACAATTTGCAAGTACAATTTTATCTGCAAGGCTAATAAAGCCACATGAAATTTAATTTTCAAAGTAACAATCCTAGACATATCAAATCGATGCATAGTTTCAGCAAATGAAAATGAAGGCGTGACCATTACTATCTCCCAAAACACACAAGAAATCAACAATTGATTACTACTTATGCACCCAAATCTTTTCCAGTTCCTTAAATGAACTCTCCTGCAGGAGTTCAGGATGCATAACCTATTAATTGAGTCTACCTTTAGAACTGCATTGCATATTCCATATGTAAATTCTGAATGAGGGGAAGACATTGCTGACTAAAATCCAGATTCTGAATATGTCATTTGATATGGATACACACTTAGTGACATCAATGGATGTAGGTTATAAAATGGGTTGCCGATCACGATCGGCCCATTTTGCGGTGTTGTCGTTGATCAATTTCACCCCGACTATCTGTGACCAACTCCAGCTGAAACGAAGAGGATATGAAAATGTATTTTTATTGAATGCAGTATAGGTAGATGCTGGATGAAGTGGATCATAGCAGTTTCAAATCAAACAAGTTTGACTTCAAAGAGCAATACTGCAAAAAAGATTCAACATAAAATTGTCACTCAGTCAGAATGGTTGGGAGGACAGCTGATCTTAGGGATAGGGTACACTGCTGGAATACAAAAGGATCTTAAGATTTACTATTGTGCAAAGTACAAGCATCGTTATGCTGCATCCAACGTATGCTATTTTTAAGCTTAGCACATTACTTGCTGACACTGCACACAAAAACTGCAGAACTGCTCTTTTTCCCAACCAGCACCCCACTTACCTTACATTTGCAAGACAAAGCGCATCACAGTCTGTGGCATACTTTTGAGGTGTACTTTTGTGATGTAGGGGAACGTGGCTGTCAATTATTGCACAGTAAGATCCACAAACAGCAATCAAATTTAAGATAAAATGGGTTTTATTGATTGTTGGGGTCGACCATGGCCAAGGCAGCTACCTACAGACACATATGTTATAAATGGAGAACTGCGGCTAGAATGTGAGGCATTATGGTACTTGACCAACTTGACCACATTCCCGTAGCTCTTCAGTCACAGGCCATTAAGCTTTCTCAGCAGGGACCCTCTTAAGAGAGCACAGCCAGCTGCATTGAGTAACGGAGTCAGGAATGTGGTTGAGATAAGAAAATCCTGAGTGTTGAGATTGATTGTGAAGACCCAAAAATGGTAGATAAGATGTCTGGTAAACATCATGAGATGGCCAAGAGCCATCCACAAGCTGGTCACGCAGTCTCATGATGCCTAACTATTAACTTGACTGGATAAGCATTTAACCAATAAATACCGTGACTGGCTTGTAACCAGCCAGGATGGGCTGAAGTGAAAATGTAAGAAGTGCATATTTTCTTTGTTCATTGGAGAAGTGCAAGGTGAGCCCAGTGACCTGCTCCCTGTTGGCGTAAAATAATAAACCATTCGATGATTGGAATGAACCTGTGTATCAAGTGAATTGTCTTAAGTCATTCTTCGCTTGATTAACAGATAAATATTGGCCAGCATGAGATCATCGCCACTGGGTTATCTTGGAAGAGTGTCATGAAATCTTTTACATTGCCAGGCCAGATGGTAGTACTCAATATAGCATTTAAGTGTCAGGGTAAGTTACAGGAAAATAGGCTGCACATGGCCATGGACTTCTGCAGTATCAGAGGAGGTGCAAATGGGAATAATTAGAGAACATTCCCACTTCTGAGCTTATGATGGAAGGAAGGTGATTGATGAATCAGCTGAAGATGGTTCGGTCCAAAACACTACCCTGAGGAACGGCTGCAGTGATGTACTGGGACAGATGATTGACCTCCAACAACCACAATCATCTTCCTTTGGGCTAGGTAAGCCCTGCCATTGAAGTTTGGAATTTTTTTGACTGTATGTCTGCTGAGTTGTTGGCGATCATGAAACCTCTGATTTCTGCCATCACTACTTGAAAGGCCTAAATAGATTGGGAGAATTGCAAGAAAAAGTGTATTCTCACAGTTAGCAAATAGCATGCTGTGGAAGGGGATTTCTAACCAGCTAATAAGATTTACAGGCAGAATGCAGTCTTTTAGAGGACAAGGAATCAGAAAGCAGTTAAATGATTATTGGGCAAGCTAACACAAACAGCTTGTGAATGCAGTAAGTGAATCAAACAAGTGATTATGATTTTAGAACATATAATGCTGATGTTTTAAATATATTTCAATGTAATATACACTTTAGTCAAGCAAAGTTACCAAAAGGCATGGAAGTCAATAGTTTAAAACCAAAGGTCTGGGAACAGGTTAGTCAGCAAGTCTTATCGGGTGGTATTCCTAATGTTGCATTATGCAACATTATGAATCGATAATAGATATGAACCTGGACACAGGAACACATGTCTCTTCACCTTGGCAGTGAGACGGTGGGAACATCCATTGTGACCTTGTGGGAGCGTCTGCCATTAACAAGCGACAGGGAGTTAGTTAGTGCCAAGAGGGGAGGCTATGTCCAGAATCAGTTGGACGAATAAGATATCACCATGATATTAAGTATCTTATGATTGGCTGTGGTATTTGACAGAGATTTGTATTGGTAGAACATAGAAAAACTACAGCACAAACAGGCCCTTCGGCCCACAAGTTGTGCAGAACACATCCCTACCTTCTAGACCTACCTATAACCCTCCATCCTATTAAGCTCCATCCAGGGTCTCTTAAAAGACCCTATTGAGTTTGCCTCCACCACCCCTGACGGCAGCCGATTCCACTCGCCCACCACTGTGTGTGAAAAACTTACCCCTAACATCTCCCCTGTACCTACCCCCCAGCACCTTAAACCTGTGTCCTCTCATAGCAGACATTTCCACCCTGGGAAAAAGCCTCAGAGTCCACCCGATCTATGCCTCTCAACATCTTATACACCTCTATTAGGTCTCCTCTCATCCTTCGTCTCTCCAAGGAGAAAAGACCGAGCTCCTTCAGCTTGTCCTCTCCTCATAAGGCATGCCACTCAATCCAGGCAACATCCTTGTAAATCTCCTCTGCACCCTTTCAATCTTTTCCACATCCTTCCTGTAATGAGGCGACCAGAACTGAGCACAGTACTCCAAGTGGGGTCTGACGAGGGTCTTATATAGCTGCATCATTATCCCCGGACTCCTAAAGTCAATCCCTCGATTGATAAAGGCCAGCACACCATACGCCTTCTTAACCACCTCCTCCACCTGTGGGGCCGATTTCAGAGTCCCATGGACCCGGACCCCAAGGTCCTTCTGATCCTCTATCATACTAAGAGTCTTTCCCTTTATATTGTATTCCTTCATCCCATTTGTCCTACCAAAATGGACCACTACGCATTTATCTGGGTTGAAGTCCATCTGCCACTTCTCCACCCAGTCTTGCATCCTACCTATGTCCCTCTGTAACTTCTGACATCCCTCCAGACTATCCACAACCCCACCAACCTTCGTGTCGTCGGCAAACTTACCAACCCATCCCTCCACTTCCTCATCCAGGTCATTTATGAAAATGACAAACAGCAAGGGTCCCAGAACAGATCCCTGGGGCACACCACTGGTTACCGACCTTCATTTAGAAAAAGACCCATCTATACCCACTCTCTGCCTCCTTTGGGCAAGCCAGTTCTGGATCCACAGGGCAGCAGCCCCTTGGATCCCATGCCCTCTCACTTTTTCTAGAAGCCTTGCATGGGGGACCTTATCGAACGCTTTGCTAAAATCCATATAAACCACATCTACCGCCTTCCCTTCGTCAATGTGTTCAGTCACATTTTCGAAGAACTCCACCAGGCTCGTAAGGCATGATCTGCCCTTGACAAAGCCATGCTGAGTATTCTTGAGCATACTAAACCTCTCTAAATGCTCATATATTCTGTCCCTCAGGATCTTCTCCATCAGTTTACCAACCACTGAGGTTAGACTCACCGGTCGGTAATTACCTGGGCTATCCCTATTCCCCTTCTTGAAAATAGGAACCACATCCGCAATCCTCCGGCACCTCTCCCGTCTCCATCAACGACGCAAAGATCATCGCCAGAGGCTCTGCAATCTCCTCCCTCGCCTCCCACAGTAACCTCGGGTACATCCCACCCGGACCCGGCGACTTATCAATCTTGATGCCATTCAAAGATTCCAGCACAACCTCTTTCTTAAAGTCCACATACTCAATCCTTTCAGTCCACCGCACCCAGGTCTTTCTCCTCTGTGAAAACCGAGGCAAAATACTCATTGAGCACCTCTGCCATTTCTACTGGTTCCGTACAGACTTTCCCGCATTCACCTTTTATAGGCCCTATTCCGTCACGTCTCATCCTTTTACTCTTCACATATTTATAGAACGCCTTAGGGTTCTCCTTAATCCTATCTGCCAGGGCTTTCTCGTGACCCCTTCTGGCTCTCCTAATTTCCTTCTTTAGTCCCTTCCTACAAGCCGTATACTCATCTAAATCCCTATCTTCGCCAAGCTCTCTGAGCCTTTTGTACACTTTCCTTTTCTTCTCGACTAGGTCCCGCACAGCTTTCGTGCATCACGGTTCCTTTAACCGACCAACACCTACCTCCCTGTCTGCTCAGAACGTTGTCCTGTAGAACTCTCGACAGACATTCCTTGAAAAACTGCCACCTCTCTTCAGTACATTTCCCCGAGAATACCTCCTTCCAATTTACTCCTCTAATTTGCTGTCTAATGTCTTCATATTTCCCCTTACTCCATATAAACACTTTCCTAGCTTGCCTGATTCTCTCTTTTTCCAATGCAAGCCTAAAGGAGATAGAGTTATGATCGCTATCCCCAAGATGCTCTCCCACTGAGAGATCTGACACCTGTCCAGGTTCATTGGTCAGTATCAGATCAAGTACAGCCTCTCCTCTTGTAGGCTTGTCCACATGCTGTGTCAGGAAACCCTCCTGAACACACCTAACAAACTCCTCCCCATCCAATCCCCTTACCCTAGGGATATTCCAATCTATGTTTGGGAAATTAAAGTCTCCCATCACAACAACTCTGCTATTACTGCATCTCTCCAGGATCTGTTTCCCTATCTGCTCCTCCACCTGTTACTATTGGGCGGCCTATAGAAAACTCCCAGCAAAGTGACCGGCCCCTTCCCACTCCGAGCTTCCACCCACAGAGACTCGGTGGACAATCCCTCCACAGCATACACCTTCTCTACAGCTGTGACACTATCCCTGATCAGCAGTGCCACTCCACCCCCTCTCTTGCCTCCCTCCCTGTCCTTCCTGAAACATCTGAATCCTGGCACCTGGAATATCCAGTCCTGTCCCTGAGACATCCAAGTCTCCGTAATGGCCACCACATCATACTCCCAGGCATCGATCCACGCTCTGAGCTCATCCCCTTTATTCACTATACTCCTGGCATTAAAGTAAACACATCTCAACCCTTTGGTCTGAGCTCTCCCCTTCTCTATTCCCTGTCCATCCGCCCTCTTGCACTGCCTATAACCCTTCTCTGTTTGCGCGCTACCTTCCTCACTCCCCGTCACCTCATTTTGATCCCCTCCCCCCAACCTATCTAGTTTAAACTCTCCCCAGTAGCCTTAGCCAACCTTCCTACCAGGATATTGGTCCTCCTGGGATTCAAGTGCCACCCATTTTTTGTGTACAGGTCACACCTGCCCCTGAAGAGGTCCCAATGGTCCAGGAACCTGAATCCCTGCCCCCTGCACCAGTCCCTCAGGCACACATTCATCCTCCACCTCACTCCATTCCTCTCCTCACCTTCCCGTGGCACAGGCAGCAATCCTGAGATTACTACCTTTGCTTTCCTCCTTCTCAGCTGTCTCCCTAATTCCCTATACTCTCTTTTCATGACCCCTTCCCCCTCCCTACCCACATCAGTGGTACCAATATGTACCGCTACCTCTGGCTCCTCTCCCTCCCACCTCAGGATTTCTGGGAGTCGCCCAGCGACATCCTGGATCCCGGCCCCAGGGAGGCAGACCACCATGCGAGACTCCCGCCTGCCTCCGTAAAATTGCCTGTCCGTCCCCCTGACTGTCGAGTCCCTGATTAATACTGCCTTCCTTCCTCTTTTCTTTAGCCCTCTGAGTTACAGGGCCGGACTCCACCCCGGAGACACGGCCACTGCTGCTTCCCCCAGATGGGCTGTCCCCCCCAACAGTACTCAGGCAGGAGTACTTGTTGTGTAGGGGCACACCCACCGGGGTGCTCTCAATCACCCGAGCTTTACCCTTCCTGGCCGTCACCCACTTGGCCTCCTCCCGTGGCCCTGGTGTGACCACCTGATGATAGCTCGTCTATCACCACCTCATTCTCCCTTAACAGCCTAAGATCCTCGAGCTGCAGTTCCAGCTCCCTAACACGGTCCCTCAGGAACCGCAGCTCGACACACCCCTCACAGATGTGGATGTCCGGGAGGCCAGGCGCCTCCAGGACCTCCCACATACTGCACTGTGAACAACACACTGGCTTAACACTCATATTTCACCCTTTCTACCAAGGTACACAGAGAAAAGTAAATTAGAAAAGGAAAAAAAAAGCTCACCCCTGCTCGCCCTTTCCCCCGAAGCCCTGTGAGCCAAAGCCCTTACAGCTCACACTCTACTCCTTGCTCACTCTGCTGCCCGCTCCCAACGCTGCCCGCTCAAAAGTGTGGCCTGCTTTTAATCCCTCCAAAAACCTTCCCAGGCTTCTCCTGGGCCTACTTCCTGTTTTGGATTTTAAAAAAACCTCTGATTTTTTTACACAAATTTAACTGAAAAAATAAATAAATAATTCACATGTACAAACACACTGTGGAACAATGAGGATGTTGATGTATTACTGTTAAATGAAATTGATTTTAAGCTTATGAAAGGCGGAATTATTGGTTATGAAAAAGTATAATTGATCTGTATTTGACTCTGTATTCCAGTTCTTTTGGAGGAGTTCTGTCGCACTGTCCTTGGAGCGATTCAACCCTTCGTGAGACTCCGGTCAGCTGTACATTTGTTTTGTATTGTTTTATGTCTTATGTTTAATAAATTTGTAACATCTTTTATACAGAGATATTTGCCTTGGGAGTTTTGAATTGTCTTAGTTTAAGACACAATTGGCCACCTCTTGAAATTTCCCCAACAACATATGCTATTTACTAAGTTCAAACTTATGTTCTTTTCAAGCCCTGATACAAATCAGGGTATCGAGAGAACTATGCAATTCATTTAACTTATCCGATTGTGTTGGGAAGCTTTGTTCTGAAGTTGGCAGGTCTGCTCTGGGTGACAATCTCTTGACAATCCAATCATTATTTTGTAAATTGAGTTTGTGTCTTTATATGCCCTGTTTGTGAATAGAACTCCCACTCACCTGACGAAGGGGCAGCGCTCCAAAAGCTAGTGGATTTTGCGACCAAATAAACCTGTTGGACTTTAACCTGGTGTTACATGAGAACATAAGAACATAAGAAATAGGAGCAGGAGTAGTCCATCTAGCCCCTCGAGCCTGCCCCGCCATTCAAGAAGATCATGGCTGATCTGATAGTGGTTTAGTTCCACTTACCCGCCCGCTCCCCATAACCCTTAATTCCCTTATTGATCAGAAATCTATCTACCTGTGACTTAAACATATTTAACGAGGTAGCCTCCACTGCTGCAATGGGCAGAGAATTCCAGAGATTCACTACCCTCCGGGAGAAGAAGTTCCTCCTCAACTCTGTTCTAAACTGACTCCCCCTTATTTTGAGGCTGTGTCCTCTAGTTCTTGTTTCCTTTTTAAGTGGAAAGAATCTCTCTGCCTCTACCCTGTCTAGCCCCTTCATTATCTTATATGTCTCTATAAGATCTCCCCTCAGCCTTCTAAACTCCAACGAGTACTCCCCTCATCTCCGGCATCAACCTGGTGAACCTTCTCTGCACCCCCTCCAAGGCCAATACATCCTTCCGCAAATAAGGAGACCAAAATTGCACACAGTACTCCAGTTGTGGCCTCACCAGTACCTTGTCCAATTGCAGCAAGACCTCACTGCTTTTATATTCCATCCCCTTCGCGATAAAGGCCAACATTCCATTTGCCTTCTTGATCACCTGCTGCACCTGCAAACTGAGTTTTTGTGATTCATGCACAAGGACCCCCAGGTTCCTCTGCACAGTAGCATGTTGTAATTTTTCACCATTCAAATAATAGTCCATTTTACTATTATTCCTTCCAAAGTGGATAACCTCACACTTGTCAACATTATACTCCATCTGCCAGATCCTCGCCCACTCACTTCTTACTGTGACAATCTCTTGTGTATTGATCAGTCTGTAAAGGGCCTTGTGTGGGGATGCCTGGAGCAGCAGCAGCATTACTATATAGCAAGTCTGTCGTTTATAATTTTTCCAGCTCAAAATCTGCCCCCTCTAATAGCCATACGATCAGTTCTTTCATCGGACATTTTGACTGGTCTCAAATTATATTCTCTTATCAGCTCAACATTCTTGTTCAACCTGGTGAAATCTTACAATTCAACTGAGGAATGGGTGATATGCTCACCTAACCTTTGCATTGTATAATCAAAATATAGGAGAGCAGGAAGCACCAATTTCACAAAATCCCATGATTCAGCCTTCCCCAAATTTTCCATGTGTATAAGGTATCTAATGTCAGTGAGTTATCCTGATGAGAAATCCAACAATAAAAATTGAGGTGGTTAACTCTTAGTCCGTTATTTTAAATACTTTAATATGTTAAGAAACAGAAATTAAAATGAATTCAAGATTACAGACTTGTTATAAACATTTTATAATCTTTTCCATTACCAATTCTGCTGAAAGTTTGGCTCTATTAACGTTTCCAATACTGCAAAAAATTCAATTTGAATGGGCATATTCAACCCTAATGTACTACTTACAGATAACATCATTTATATTGCATCTTGCCTGATAAGCAAATTTTCAGTCAGCAACTTAATTTTAAAATAAATTGTGAATCTTTATGCGGTTTAGCAAATCCTGCGTGTTCTCTGGTAAGAATACACAAATTAATTCTTCTCTTGATGAAAGACAAAGGGCAGAACAAATTGCTTGGCGTTCTGCTTTCAGGTAACTTTTGAAACTGTAGTTTCAGAGAAACACAAATATCGCCGTGGCAAACAGCCAATTTGACAATTTTTGTACCAGAAGTACCTGTAAAGTCTTGAGATGTACACCTAACAAATAAACAAGTATCCGGATTGTGATCGACGAGGAAGATAAATAAGGTGATAAACACAAATGGTTTGTCCAGTTTAGTTTACTCAAAAAAGTAATGGCCAAACTTGTCAATTAACACTGAGTACATAATTCACATGGTGCACTTTATAAGAAAGATAGGATTGAGTACTCGGAGGGGAACTGACTGACATACTCACTTGTTGACTGTAAACTCAATCAATCAAAAAAGCATATACAAAATGGTTCTTTTAAATACATTGTGAAGTTAATTTCAAGATTATGGATAAATTGACCAATTCATTTGTTAATGGTCAGAAGCACCTGCAGGACGTCGTCATAGAGATGACTGACGCTGGCAAGACACGTATTTCACCTCCTGGATGTATGCCCCACCAGATTGGCAAGAGAATGGACACCACAGGATGGAAGAAAAAGAAGATGGGGCCAAAGAAAACATGACAAAATCCATTTAAAATGACCTTCAAGAGTGGGATACCACATGGGCTGGAGCGAAGGAGATTATGATGGATTGGTGGTGAAATCTTGCTACCCATTATTTCACAACTGACCAGAGGATCAAGTTGGAAGTCTATATTTCCATGCACATCAATTACACAGCAATCTGTCCAATAAAAACGTATTTAATCAAAGATAAAATTTTAGATATTTATATTTTTGCAATTATTTTGATTGTAACATAGTAACCGCACTGAGAATACCAAAATGTTTGCTGCACATCTCAATACTGTGTACACTGAACTCCCAAATTAGATGATTCATTAAACACCTACCACAAAAAATAGCGCACACCAAAGGTCTGATTTTATTTTTGTCACATCTACTGAGATGCAGTGAAAAGTTTTGTTCTTGCACATATACAGGCAAAACATACCACTCATGAAGTACAGAGGGGAAAAGAAAAACGATAGGGTGCAGAATATAGTGTTGCAACTACAAGTAGGATAAAGCGAAAGATCACTTCATATATATTATGGTTAAAAGATCATGAAAATAGGCACAAAATGCCTGCTTTCAAACTACGAACAAATTTGGGATCCCAAAATATTGAAAAACGGTATAGAAGACATTCCAAGATGATTGACATCTTTTTAAAAAAAATGTCTTGCTAACATACAATAATCTCATGGGATAGATAGGATTTTTCTTTTTTAAACTTTGTTCTTCATATTATAACTGGTCGTTGCGTTCCTGAAAATTGCCATTTTAAGTGAATCGACTTTATGTGAATCATAACTTCCCATAGGAATTAATGTTAAAGCTGGATTAGGTTCCATTGATCATTGATCACCCAGAATGAAAAAAACATACAGGTTGAAATGCTGTGCCAGATGTGTGCAACACTGTATTCCGAATGGAAATAACTTACAAAGTAAAAGAAAACCTACAAAGATTTGTTAACACTCAGTCTCTCGCTCTCACCTCTCTTAGAAGTTTCTCAGGTTCAGGGATGCCTTGCTTCCACTGTGGCTCAGCAGATGGGGGAGTTGTTTTACCTCTTCCAGTGGGGACTCCGAGGACATCCCTCAAGAGTTTCAGTGGAGTTGACTTGGAGAGATTTACAGCCTCAATGCTGGGCATGTTGGGGGAAGACCTGGGTGTTGCACTGCCTTTCTTATCACTAGATTTGGAAGATCCTTTGAAGTCACTGTTGGCAGTGCTTTCAGCTGCCTGCGCCTGCATAGTTCGATGACCAAGGGCTTTGAGATCCTAACCCTCTTCTTCTGAGAAGATGGAGTGATTTGAATTGCAAACAATCCGGTGAGCCTTACATCAGTGGTAGGGAAATTATTGGAGAGGATTCTTCGAGACAGGATTTACTCCCACTTGGAAATATGTGGATGTATCAGCGAGAGGCAACATGGTTTTGTGAAGGGGAGGTCGTGTCTCACTAACTTGATCGACTTTTTCGAAGAAGTGATGAAGATTGAGGGAAGGGAAGTGAATATTGTCTACATGGATTTCAGTAAGGCCTTTGACAAGGTCCCTCATGGCAGACTGGTACAGAAGGTGAAGTCGAATGGGATCAGAGGTGAGCTGGCAAGATGGATACAGAACTGGTTCGGTCATAGAAGACAGAGGGTAACAATAGACGGGTGCGTTTGAATGGAGGGCTGGGACTAGTGGCATTCCTCAGGGATCAGTGCTGCGACCCTTGCTGTTCATGTGTGGTGTGTGAGACATATATATATTTTAAAAAGTGATTTGGAGGAAAATGTAATTGGTTTGATAAGTAAGTTTGCGGGCGACAAAGGTTGGTGAAATTGCAGATAGCAATGAGGACTGTCAGAGGATACAGCAGGATATAGATCGGTTGGAGACTTGGGCGGAGAGATGGAAGATGGAGTTGAATCCGGACAAATGTGAGGTAATGCATTTTGGAAAGTCTAATACAGATAGGAAATATACAGAAAATGGCAGAATCCTTAAGAGTATGGATAGGCAGAGGGATCTGGGTGTACAGGTACACAGGTCATTGAAAATGGCAACGCAGGTGGAGAAGGTAGTCAAGAAGGCATACGGCATGCTTGCCTTCACAGCCGGGGCATTGAGTTTAAAAATTGGCAAGTCATGTTGCAGCTTTATAGACCCTTAGTTAGGCCGCACTTGGAATATAGTGTTCAATTTTGGTCGCCACACTACCAGAAGGATGTGGAGGCTTTGGAGATGATACACAAAAGATTTACCAGTATGTTAGCTACGAGGAGAGGTTGGAGAAACTTGGTTTGTTCTCACTGGAACGACAGAGGTTGAAGGGCGACCTAATAGAAGTCTACAAGATTATGAGGGGCATGGACAGAATGGATAGTCAGTAGCTTTTCCCAGGGTGGAAGTGACAATCACTAGGAGGTACAGTTTTAAGGTGCGAGGGGCAAGGTTTAAAAGGAGATGCACGAGGCATGTTTTTTTTTTTACAGAGGGCGGTGGGTGCCTGGAACTTGCTGTCAGGGGAGGTAGAGGAAGCAGAAACGATAGTGATTTTTAAGGGGCGTCTTGACAAATACATGACTAGGATGGGAATAGAGGGATATGGTCCCCAGAAGGATAGGGGGTTTTAATTCAGGCGAGCAGCATGGTCGGTGCAGACTTGGACAGCTGAAGGGCCTGTTCCTGTTTTTCTTTGTTCTTTAATGGGATGAAAAGCCAGGATTGTCAACAAACTCGCAAAATTCATCCAAGAGCTGTTGGACAATTTTCATTTGCTTCTCCAGTAGCTATCTTTGTACCAAGTAAGAATATCATTGATCCTCTGTTTGGGTCATTCTCCATCATGATTTCCATTGCTTCTTCCAGGAGTTGGAAGGTTCTTGATAGTTATGTTGACAAAGCCCAAGGGGGTGGTGCTTCAGTGTAGTCTTTTGCTTCAGCTCATTGACTCTTTAGCTGCATCAAGCCTTCATTGGTCAACTCCTCTCCGTGAGGTGTAAGCAATTCCACCATGTCAACTTCATCCACTTCATCAAAGCCAGCCTTCTTTGCCAGGGTGATGTTTTTACATTGAACCTCAGGGACAGCTTGAGAGATTCTCCAAGGCCACTGACACACATGGGTCACAAATTCTGTCACACACCATTCAGATAAGATGATGTGACTTCATCCCACGAACCAGCAATATTGTCACTGTCATGCCAATATTTCCTGACTGATAGTACATTCCCATCATCTGTTGACATGAGCTCGGAGAAGATCTGGCACCAGTAGTGAACTTTGAATGCTGCAATTGCTCCCTGATCTATGGGTGTAACAATGAAGTAGTGCTAGGTGGCAGGAAAATCACCTTCACATTTGCAGACAATTCATCAAAGCTGATAGGAAAACCTGAGCAATTATCCAAGAGGGGCAATATCCTGAAGGGAAGATTTTCTCTGGTGCAATCTTGCCTTCAGGCAGGGATTGCATGCAGAAAAAAAATAATTCTTGAAAGAATGCCCTCGTCATCCAGGCTCTCTTATCTGAATGCTAAAAGATGTGCAGCTGTTCCTTGGAATGCCCATGATGTCTTGGACTGGTACACCACTAAGGACAATACTTAAAACTGCCTGCAGTGTTTCCACCAAGTAGAACTGTCAGGTGATCTTTGGCAGCTTTAAATCCTGGCATTGTCTTCTTCTCGTTTCAAATGTATGTTCTGTGGCATTCATTTCCAAAAATGTCCTACTCTCATTAACATTAAAAACTTGTTTCATAGGTGGCCACCTTCTTCAATTACTCTCTTCAACTGGACAGGCTATTCATTTGCCGCTTTTGCATGAAAACTAGCTGATTCACCGGACATTTCAAGGTTAAGCAAACAGGAATGCTTCTTGAAACATAGGAACCTTCCATGACAAGCATGGAAACCTTCTGACTGGGAACACACTGCTCATTCTGAACAGGTTTTTGGCTCTTTCTTGCATGACCATCAAACCAAGAAGCACCTGGTGCTAGTTTTGATCTTCAATCTAAACTGTTTCTAGTCTGGCCCACCACTGGCACTTAAAGGTGGGTCACTTCGCACACTTGGTTTCATTTTTTTTTCAGCATTACTATGGATTGCTCCCATTGACATCAGGGGTAGCCCAAGTACTCTACCAATTTCAACTATTTGTTCTCCAGCCTCAAGATAGCTTTTCTTGCTTTCTTTGCAGCAGCAGGCACACTACCACCACTTAGTGCACATTTCTCACTTATATTTAAAAATGATTTAAAAACTCTCACCCACAGCAAAACTCTGAAATTTAATAAACTCTGACTTTGAATGCTTTTTTTAAACAAAAAAATGATGTTGCTTCAAATATACTACCCAATTGCGCTGACCCAACAGGACCTGATGGTGGATCCAATGACTTGTGAAATTTGATAACATGTTATACCGGAGGTCAACACTTATAACAAGGAAACTAGATCTAAAACAAATACCATTTTAGAGTGAATCATCTCAATCAGGGCAACTTAAAACAATTACTTACTCTACTGTTGTGTCACTAACTCATCCTCAATTATATGGACATTTAAAAAGACTGACCAATTTCACATTCAGTATAAACTGAATGCATTTTTACTTCTTTAAAAAACCATTGAGATACAGCGTCACAGGACTACCCATTAGCTATTAAAAAAAAGATTTTATTAAACATGAAAAGTTTGACTACAATACAATACGCTTTCAGTACCCCCTATCTTCACAAATGTACCCAGAGTTCAAGGATAACACAGGTTACACAACATATCTTAAACTATAATATTACCAACAAACACAGTCCCTGTAATCAAACAGACTAACTATGGTCAGACAACAACCAACTATGACACTCAGTGGTAAATGCCACTCAATCAAGCTTCTGTTGATTTCTCATCAAATTCCCCCAGATGATTGTCACACGAGTGTTTCCAAACTCCACTCTCAAAAAGATACACTTTAGAATCATCTTTCAAACAATGGTTGCCCTCAGCTTTTTTCATCAAGGATCTGCCTCCAGGTTTTCCAACTATCCTTTCAAACAAGGCTTTCCCTCATCTTTCACCAAGGATCCTTGTCGAGATTTTCCAACTCTTTCAGTATTTCTTTGTCTTGAATTGCCATAAGGATACAAACGTCTACAAGAAACTCCGGTATGCTGCTCCCAAATGAATACTATTGCTTCCAAAAGCTGGAAATAAGGACACCAAACTTACTATTGCTTCAGATGTCTGGCTTTTCCCTAGCCAACTTCACTCATGCCTGCACTTCCAGCTCTGTCTTTAGTTTCAGTGACTGGTTCCTGTTCAACAATTCTTCTTTGTTCTTTTTACTTCAAACTTCCTGGAAACTTCTAATTTCTATAACTAACTATCCTTTAGCTTCTTTGGTACCTGCTTTCATACCTATTACATCATTATATAGCTTTCCTGCTTCTGGCAGACCCGAGAGTTGTTCTCGCTCTAGCTTCTGACTGCCAACTGTCTGGATTCAGTTCAAAACTAAAACTCAAAACATCTTCTCCCTAAAAGTGGCCCCTGGTTGCTAAGCAACATCTAATTCTTTCTGTAAGCTCATGTTTACTTTTCCCACCATAAACCCTCTTACAGCACAAATAGGAACAGTTTGAACTGAAACCATAAACCCCCAAACATACAAACTGCTTGGTTCAACATGAATCTAACTTGGGTTTTACTTTTCATTACACACAACCAATAAATTAGACTCACCATATTTCTAACATTTGACAATACAATTAAAGGTCACCTAAAACTGAGCATTGAACAATTCCAAATGATAAGCCAGTACTGTAATACTGGCTCCAGTATCAAATTTGAACTAAATTTTTTAGCCTTTAGCTTCTAAAGCAACTGTTTTGTTCTTGATCCTCCACTTCTCCTAGCAAATCTATATTCTTATTTCTTTCTTCATTCCCAATTTCCAGGACTGTCTGGTTTTCATAGACTCTCGCTTTTTTTTTCCTTTAATTGCACCTAATAGTTACAGAATTGTAAGTGTTCCATCTTTCCACCGAGGAAACTTTCTGCTGTACTGCCTTTTAGCGCCACAGCACCGGCACTTTAAAATGGCAATGATAGGGTTTTCAATTGTTCCCTCATTTTGGTAGGATTTTGAATGGGTGGGATTGCCAGCTTTGGGCGTACCACGAACAGACTCCTTCAGTCTTGGTATTTCCATGGATTATGGCCCGATTTTATTCCCTAAACTCTGCCTTTCTAGTGCATTGAATTACTTGTTCATGTTAAGCTGTCCATCATCTGCAAAATAACTAACCGCTTTTCATTGCAGATTCTGACAACAAGGCAGTTGGGAATAACTTAATCCTTCAAAATAATCCTCAAAATAAGGGGGAGCAGGTTTAGGACTGGGTTGAGGAAGAACTTCTTCACTAAAAAGGGTTGTGAAACTGTGGAATTCCCTTCCCAGTAAAGCAGTTGAGGCAACCTCGTTGAATATTTTTAAGGCAAAGATAGATTTTTGAACAGTAAAGGAATTAAGGTTATGGTGAGCAGGCAAGTAAGTGTAGCTGAGTCCACGAAAAGATCAGCCATGATCTTATTAAATGGCGGAGTAGGCTCGAGGGGCCAAATGGCCTACTCCTGCTCCTAATTCTTATGTTATGTTCAATGCACCATAACTGTAAAAACTAGCTAGTCTATTCATGTCAGTGAGGAGTAATTCAATGGATTCCCCTGACCTTTGGGATCTCTGATTGAATTGTATTCACTCAATTATGAGGCTCCACTTTGGGCTAAAGTATGCACCGAATATGTGTTGGACCTTGACTAACTTTGCAGAGATCTCTTCTCATGCCCTGTCTCAGGAGACATTGACAGCAACAGGCCCCACTGCATAGAGGAATATGCTAACTTGGTGCTTCTGTTCTTCAGCATGAAAAAACAATGCTGTTCAATGCCTCTGAAAATGCTTTATCCATAACTTCGAATGCTGGCCTTTCTGCAGACTTTCAAGGTTTGAAAATGGTCCTTGAAGGGGCAGTGACTGGTGCTGATGTTGATGTGACCAATTCTCAGTTTGCCTCTCACCAAGGTAAGTCTTCTGATTCTTGCTTTGAAGTAGTCTTCATGTGATTTTTCCCCATGAGTATTCTGTTGATGGGACTAAATGGTTTGGTTTCCATTTTGAATGCTATTTTGATCTCTCATTGGAGAAGTCATGGACTGTCCGAGTTTCAGAAGGTTCTCCTCTACTTAAAAAAACTCTTATTTAACATATTTTACATTGTAAGCTTTTAGATAAGTACACATTTGTCTCTTGAACAAACTATCCCAGCTTGACTTCTCAGTATCTTGCGCATGATGTCACTGTTACATTATGGTAGATATCACTATCTCATTCCCAAAACTATTCTATCATGTTGGAGATGGTCATTGCCTGACACTCATGTGGCACGAATGTTACTTGCCACTAATCAGCCCAAGCATGAACATTGTCCAGGTCTGCTCTATATAGGCACAGACTACTTCAGTATCTGAGGAGTCACGAATTGTGTTCAACAAACATCCTCACTCCTGACCTTATGAAGGGGAAATCACTGATGAAGCAGCTGAAGATGGATGGGGCTCAGACACTACTCTTGCAGTGATGTCTTTGGACTAAGATGATTGACCCCTAACAACCACTCCAATCTTCCTTTGTACTGGACATGACTCCAATCAGTGGGGAGATTTTCCCCAATTCCCATCAACTCCAGTTTTGTGAGTGCGCCTTGATGTCTCTCTCAGTTAAGTGCTGCCTTGATGTCAATGGCAGTCTCTCTCATCTCACCTTGAGATCAGCTCATTTGTCCATTTTTGGATCAAGGCTGCAATGAGACCAGGAACTGGTGGAACCCAAACTGGGTGGCAAGGTTGCTCAATAATTACCACTGCTGCTTCAGAGTGCCAGGGACCCAGGTTCAATTCCCGGCTTGTGTCACTGTCTGTGAGGAGTTTGCACGTTCTCCCCGTGTCTGTGTGGGTTTCCTCCAGGTGCTCCAGTTTCCTCCCACAGTCCAAAGATGCGCAGGTTAGGTGAATTGGCCTTGCTAAATTCTCCCTCAGTATACCAAAACAGGCACTGGAGTGTTGCAACTAGGGGATTTTCACAGTAACTTCATTTCAGTGTTAATATAGGCCTACTTGTGACCAATAAATAAACTTTAAACTGAGTGTCAGTGAGCAGATTGCTGAGTAAGTGTTGTTTGATAGCATTGTTGACAACACCTTCCATCACTTTTCTGGTGGTTGAGAGTGGGCTGATGGGAGTTGATCAGCTGAGTTGGAAAATCCTGCTCTTTGTGGCCAGTTTTGCAGCAGTACTAGAATTGGCTGGGGATGTGGCTACTTCTGAAGCAGCAGTCTTCAGTATTATTGCCAGAATAATGTCAGGGCACAGAGTCTTTGTAGTAGCCAGTGCCTTCAACTGCTTCTTCATATCATGTGGAGTGAATCCAACAGAGTGAAGACTGGTATTTGTGATGCTGGGAGCCTCAACCACTCAGCACTTCGGACTGAAGATGTTTGCAAATGCTTTAGCCTTATTGTTTTCACTGACATGCTGAGCTAGATTATCATTGAGAATGGGGATGTTTGTAGTGCCTCCTTCTGTGCAAAGACAAGTGGCAGGACAGAAGATCAAACAGAATATAAAAATATAGAGCCAGCAGTATGACAACAAGCAGCGAGAGTTTTTATAAATGTTTCAAAAAGAAAAAAGTTAACAAAATTAGTACTGGTCCTATAGAAAGTGAGTCTGGAGAATTGATAATGGAAAACAATGAGATGGCAGATTATTCAAATGGATATTTTGCATCAGTCTTTACTTTGGAGAATATAAGGAGTGATCCCAGAAGCAATGATAAATCAGGATATGGAAGAGACGAAGGAATTCAGGAAAATCACAGTCACCAGAGAAGCAGTATTGAGCAAATTGTTGAGGCCGACAAGAGCTTGAGTCCTGGTGGATTTATCCTTGTGTCTTAAAAGATGTATGTAATGAGATAATTGATGCATTGATTTTAATTTTCCAAAAAAGTAAATGGAAAAGGTCGCTGAAATCTGGAATTTATCAGCTTCCAGATTACCCAAGGATCTTATATATCAACCATCCTTCTAAGTGTACTTAAAGGCATAAAAGTTAGAGGGGTGAAATGATAAAGTACAAGTCATCCTCTCTCTTACTTTTGTAATGGAGCCAGCAAGTCTGGTGAGATTGGAGGTGTCCCGGTAATATAAATTGAAATAGGAAAACAACAGATTCTTAAAGTATCCAGATCAAAGTACCAGTTCTTAAAGTGTCCAGATCAAAGGGAGTTTTTGGGAATTGAAGTTAATTTTTTGAAATCTCTGTCTGGGCCATCCCAAGAGTGTCACGTTGCCATCGGGATAGGTTTCACAGGGGCACCCTTTTGTGTTAGGTTTAACTGTGCTTTTTCTGACAGCACAGGCAGAGAAAGAAAAGGCTGCTCGTGATAGGTGCTCGGAAGTAGCTGAGACTAGCACCAAACTTATTTTCTGATTCTGGAGCCAGTCGGCAAGGAAGCAATCAAGTCCATGTTTGAGTTGGGGCGTCCACAATCGTGAGGTGCTTCAAGAGTGTTACTGGGTCACCTGGCGAATGTAAGTGAAAGGATCCCAAGAAATCTCATATCATATCAAACCAAATTCTTAAGAGCTGTGACACATCTTGACTTGGTCTCTGGAGAAATGAAAAAATCCTCAAGATCGCGGAAAGTATAGGGGAACTCTTGGGTGGGAATAAAATCTGAACAGGAAGTGTCTGTTACGATTTTTGGGTTTAAAGAATAACAGTTTGCCAAAATATAGTGCTATGTTAATTTAAAAAAGAAAATTAGTAGAAGAAAATGTAGAATTGAAAGCTAGTCTCAGTAATACAAAGAACAAAGAACAGTACAGCACAGGAAACAGGCCCTTCGGCCCTCCAAGCCTGTGCCGCTCCTTGGTCCAACTAGACCAATTGTTTGTATCCCTCCATTCCCAGGCTGCTCATGTGATTATCCAGGTAAGTCTTAAACGATGTCAGCGTGCCTGCCTCCGCCACCCTACTTGGCAGCGCATTCCAGGCCCCAACCACCCTCTGTGTAAAAAACATCCCTCTCATATCTGAGTTATACTTCGCCCCTCTCACCTGGAGCCCGTGACCCCTGGTGAACGTCACTTCTGATCTGGGAAAAAGCTTCCCACCGTTCACCCTATCTATCCCCTTCATAATCTTGTACACCTCTATTAGATCTCCCCTCATTCTTCGTCTTTCCAGGGAGAACAACCCCAGTTTACCCAATCTCTCCTCATAGCTAAGACCCTCCATACCAGGCAACATCCTGGTAAACCTTCTCTGCACTCTCTCTAACGCCTCCACGTCCTTCTGGTAGTGCGGCGACCAGAACTGGACGCAGTACTCCAAATGTGGCCTAACCAGCGTTCTATACAGCTGCATCATCAGACTCCAGCTTTTATACTCTATACCCCGTCCTATAAAGGCAAGCATACCATATGCCTTCTTCACCACCTTCTCCACCTGTGTTGCCACCTTCAAGGATTTGTGGACTTGCACACCTAGGTCCCTCTGTGTTTCTATACTCCTGATGACTCTGCCATTTATTGTATAACTCCTCCCTACATTATTTCTTCCAAAATGCATCACTTCGCATTTATCCGGATTAAACTCCATCTGCCACCTCTCCGCCCAATTTTCCAGCCCATCTACATCTTGCTGTATTGCCCGACAATGCTCTTCGCTATCCGCAAGTCCAGCCATCTTCGTGTCATCCGCAAACTTGCTGATTACACCAGTTACACCTTCTTCCAAATCATTTATATATATCACAAATAGCAGAGGTCCCAGTACAGAGCCCTGCGGAACACCACTGGTCACAGACCTCCAGCCGGAAAAAGACCCTTCGACCACTACCCTCTGTCTCCTATGGCCAAGCCAGTTCTCCACCCATCTAGCCACTTCTCCTTGTATCCCATGAGCCTTAACCTTCTTAACCAACCTGCCATGTGGGACTTTGTCAAATGCCTTACTGAAATCCATATAGACGACATGATGACCATAAAGCTCTAATTGATTGTCATAAAAATCTACATGGTTCACTAATATCCTTTAAGAAAGAAAATCTGCCGTTCTTACCTGGTCTGGCCAACATGCAACTCCAGAATCACAGCAATGTGGTTGACTCAAAGGTAAAAAGCAAAATTGCCATAGTTCCAGATAGCCCTTTGAGGGGGAGAGTTGACTGTGGCGATTTAAACCTGAGGATCACCACACCTCAGGTGAGGGGCAAGGTTGTAAAAGCAGACCTTCTTGAACCACCTCAACCAGTAAGGGAATTGAACCCATGATTTTAGTGTCTCCCTGCATCACTAATGTCATCCAGCCAACAAGGTAAATTGCCCTCTCAAGTGGCTCAGCAGGTCACTTAATTCAAGAACCATTAAGTATGGGCAAAAACTGCTGACCCTTGCCAGCAATGCCCATGTCCCATGAGCGAATACTTTAAATAAAATCATAGTACTTATTTTTTTAAATCCTTGTTCAGTAAAACCTTTTTGTTTAAAACATATAATCTTGTTGTGTAGTTCTTTCAGTTTACAGTGGTCTCCCTCGAGTTCATAATAATAGTGTTATCTATCACCTCCAGACTTATATGTATACTTGCCACACTTAAACTGCTTTAGAGGATGATACACAATCTCACAAGGCAAGTTTGGACTAAACTAAATTATAAAAGCATTTTATTTATACATAGTTTCTTACAGTAGAATAGAAATAACAACCATTTTCTGATGTCTGCCAAAACCATTCGTTTTGAACTCATTGGAAACAATCGGGCACACTGATTGGTTAAATTCCTTTTTTCGTTAACAGACAGCAAACACTTATGGTAGGTTAGTAAAGCTCAAAAATCTCAACCAGCTATGCTGGTCATAATTGAAATTATATAAGTGTTCCTATTCATGTTGCATTCATACATGAATTGCAACTAGGTCAAACCAACTTGATTATCAGTAATGTCCAAATGTTAACATCCCCGTAGTCTTATAAGTACAATCCTGCTCCGGAGAAATGAATTATTCTCAACGAGACAGCCAGTATCATTAACATGTATACAAAGATCTGCCAAAGACCACGTGAGGAAGAGTCAATGAAGGCTGTCTCACCAGAGTTGCCTTGAAACACTAATAACATTTTTACCTTAAGCTGAACATTTTCCTTTTCCTATTGATGCTGGCTGACCTGAGTGTTTCACACATTTTTTTCTGCTTTTACCCTGAATTGACAGATCTAAATTAATTACCTGAGATGCATGTTAAGGGGTTTCTAGATTTAGTTATTGTTTTTCTGAAATGTTACATTTACTCATAATCAACAGACTGAAACATGTCAGAGAAAAAGTCTGTAACTGAGGGCCAGATAAACCTTTATTCTTTTTCATGATTAGTGGAATTACACATAGCATGATTACAATGAGGGCATGCATATTCCACATTCCACACAAAATCTTGAATGTTTGATTCAGTAACTATTCAATGAATACAAGAATATATCAAAATCAGCATTTTAGAAATGTACTTTCCAGAAAAAAATCCCAGCAGCAATTTTTTGAATAGACTAAATGTCAGTAACTATTTCTGACAGTTTATTTGCACTAAATGAATGTCAAAAACAATTGAGTAATGAGTCGGTCTTGCTCTCAGTCACCTACCTCTGACACTCTCCAGCGTGCAGAATCAAATCCTCATTATTCTTTGCACTAATGGTTAGTTCATGCTCTGTTGAGTTGAAGACATCTAAGAGAAGGTGGCATTGCCTGGTGCTGTTGGAACAGAATTTATCACGGTGAACAGCAAAATATATATTTATATAGAATTTTCAAACATACCAGAAGTAATAAATAATGTGATATTTTAAAGATACGTCATTTAATTTGCTCTTATAAAATCCACCTTTGCAGTATAGAACTTCTATTTAAATTCAAAATACCCACGAACAGTCATATTCTGATCCTATATATGAAAGGGGTTAATGTTTTACATGCATTGAGGTGCAATTTATAGGTTTCATTTGTGTTTCAATATTACCTAACACATAATGGCAGGGCTTAGGTATATCACTTTAACTCACCACACAATGAGATCTTGATTTAAATTACACCACAAGAAAAGCCCCTTTCCCATGAGGGTGGGAACTTGGTCAGAGAACAGAACTATGCTATTTGTACACAGCAAGAAGTATTCAACTCAAATGCAGCATTATCAGCACATCACCTGCTTGGTTGCTTATCTTTGGTTGAAGAATACCTGTTTTGACTCTTTGGACTTCGAGGTTGTTTCCCGTGCCCAGCACAAAACTAATGATCCATGAGCAATGACTATAATGCCTGATGAGATTATGTGCACAAGTTACCTGGAGTATTATACCATGGTCAAACAAAAGCCCAGTTAAAAATTCCTGAAGTTCATGTCACATACAAATAAATAAATTAGTAGCAAGAGTAGGCCATTCACCCTTTGAGCCTGCTCCAGCATTTGATAAGATTACGGCTGATCAGATTGTGACTTCTACTTTCTTGTCTACCCGCTGTACCTATTGCATCCCTCGTCAGGCAGGAATTCCATAAGTGTAAGATTTCCATATGCACACACATCACATCAGAAGTTAATTAATATCACACATGGCAGATAACGAAAAAACAGAATCAGCAGCCAAATAGGTATAAGAACATAAGAACATAAGAAATAGGAGCAGGAGTAGGCCATCTAGCCCCTCGAGCCTGCCCCGCCATTCAATAAGATCATGGCTGATCTGACGTGGATCAGTACCACTTACCCGCCTGATCCCCATAACCCTTAATTCCCTTACCGATCAGGAATCCATCCATCCGCGCTTTAAACATATTCAGCGAGGTAGCCTCCACCACCTCAGTGGGCAGAGAATTCCAGAGATTCACCACCCTCTGGGAGAAGAAGTTCCTCCTCAACTCTGTCTTAAACCGACCCCCCTTTATTTTGAGGCTGTGTCCTCTAGTTTTATCTTCCTTACTAAGTGGAAAGAATCTCTCCGCCTCCACCCTATCCAGCCCCCGCATTATCTTATAAGTCTCCATAAGATCCCCCCTCATCCTTCTAAACTCCAACGAGTACAAACCCAATCTCCTCAGCCTCTCCTCATAATCCAAACCCCTCATCTCCGGTATCAACCTGGTGAACCTTCTCTGCACTCCCTCCAATGCCAATATATCCTTCCTCATATAAGGGGACCAATACTGCACACAGTATTCCAGCTGCGGCCTCACCAATGCCCTGTACAGGTGCATCAAGGCATCCCTGCTTTTATATTCTATCCCCTTCGCAATATAGGCCAACATCCCATTTGCCTTCTTGATCACCTGTTGTACCTGCAGACTGGGCTTTTGCGTCTCATGCACAAGGACCCCCAGGTCCCTTTGCACGGTAGCATGTTTTAATTTGTTTCCATTGAGATAATAATCCCATTTGTTATTATTTCCTCCAAAGTGTATAACCTCGCATTTCTCAACGTTATACTCCATTTGCCATATCCTCGCCCACTCACTCAGCCTGTCCAAATCTCTCTGCAGATCTTCTCCGTCCTCCACACGATTCACTTTTCCACTTATCTTTGTGTCGTCTGCAAACTTCGTTACCCTACACTCCGTCCCCTCCTCCAGATCATCTATATAAATGGTAAACAGTTGTGGCCCGAGTACCGATCCCTGCGGCACGCCACTAGTTACCTTCCTCCAACCGGAAAAACACCCATTTATTCCGGCTCTTTGCTTCCTGTCGGATAGCCAGTCCCCAATCCACTTTAACACACTACCCCCAACTCCGTGTGCCCTAATCTTCTTCAGCAGCCTTTTATGGGGCACCTTATCAAACGCCTTTTGGAAATCCAAAAACACCGCATCCACCGGTTCTCCTCCATCAACCGCCCTCGTCACATCTTCATAAAAATCCAACATGTTCATCAAGCACGACTTTCCCCTCATGAATCCATGCTGCGTCTGATTGATCGAGCCATTTCTATCCAGATGCCCTGCTATCTCCTCTTTAATAATGGATTCCAGCATTTTCCCTACTACAGACGTTAAGCTGACCGGCCTATAGTTACCCGCCTTTTGTCTCCTTCCTTTTTTAAACAGCGGCGTAACATTAGCCGTTTTCCAATCTCATATTGGAGACATAACTCAGACACGTATTTATAAAAGCATATAACAAGAACAAATTGATGAAATTAATGAAATTAACAAGGCTTCTTTGAAACAATTTTTAAAAAGGTGAAAAAGGCAAATAGGATAGTTGAGTTATTTTGATTAGATACCTTCACAGATCTTTTTAAAAAGATGAGCAAATGCTGCTCATCAAAAGGAACAGACATTTGATCCTGACTGATTAGATGTTTCCTTGAAATTACATCATTATTGTACCTGTCGAGCTGCATCGCTTCATTTAACAGAAAATGCTGGAAAATCTCAGCAGGTCTGACAGCATCTGTGGAGAGAGAATAGAGACAACATATCGAGTCTCGATGATCCTTTGTCAGAGCTAAAGACAAAGAAAGGTGGATGAGATTTATACTACAAGGGGTTGGGGGAGCTGTAATTGATAGGACTATCGTAGACAAAAAGATAAAGGGAATGTAAATGGTGATGATAAAGGCTGAGAGTGGTGCTAATAGTGTCCATTAAGAGATCGGAATGTGCAAATGGCAGAACAAAAGTGCAGAATATCAAAGGACAGCCTGAGTGATAGCCTTAGTGAGGTAGCTGGGATTTAGGGGGGGGGGGGGGGGGGGGGGGGTGTTAGAAACAAAATGGAAAGCGAGATTTAGAAGTGGACAGATGAAACTATGGAAAAGATTATTTTAAATTTTAAGTTATAAAAATGAATTAAGATAAAAACATGAAATATATAAACTAAATGGAAATGGAGTAAAGGTGGAGGAGAGAGTGCATGCCCAGAAGTTGAACTCAGTCTTCAGTCCAGAGGGCTGTAGAGTGCCTATTCGGAAGATGAGATGCTGTTCCTCCAATTTGCATTGGGCATCACTACAACATTGCAACAGGCCAAGGGGGGACATGTGGACAAGAGGGCAAGATGGTGTGTTGAAATGGCAAATGACAGGAAGGTCTGGGCCCTGCTTGTGGATGGACCGAAGCTGTTCGGCAAAGTGCCCACCTCAATAGGGCCATCCTGCCATATTCCTCAGGTTGTACTTTGACACCTTTATTCTGCCATTTACACATTACAATCTCTTAACAGACGCTATTAGCACCATTCTCAGCCTTTATAACCACCATTTATATTCCTTTTGTCGATGACATCTTGGTCCATTCCCCCCCCGCCAGTATAAATCTCATCCTCTTTTCTTTGTCTTTAGCTCTGACAAAGAGTCATCTAGACTCAAAATGTTGGCTCTATTCTCTCTCCACAGATGCTGTCAGGCCTGCTGAGATTTTCCAGCATTTTCTGTTTTTGTTTCAGATTCCAGCATCAACACTATTTTGCTTTTATCTTGGTGTTTAACTCACTGCAACATGTACCCTGAAGTAATACTGCTCTTCTCTCCGACAGAATTTCCGTTTGACTCTCTTACCTTGTCCACCTTCACTGCTCGCCATTTTCCTCCTGGTGTTCGACAAGGTGTTTACCAAAACTTGCTTTCACAGCTATATTTCCTTCCTCAGTGACTGTCTCCGTCTCCAACTTAATCCACGTGGATTCCAGCTGATGTTCCACCCCTCATGTTTCGAATCCACTCAGGATAATGGGCATCTCCAGGACATACAACATTCCTCAGACTGCTGCTCTCGCTGCATCCCGAGATCCACACTCAGTGCCATGCACCGCCATTTGAACACACCCATCGCCTCTGGACATCTCCACAGCATCCAACCTCAGTCTCCCAACCACAGACAGCCCGCTTCTACCTCCTTCCCAAAATCCACAGACAGGACTGCCCCGGTAGGCCCATTGTGTCAGACTGTTCCTGTCCCACTGAACTCATTTTCTTCCTACCTTGACTCCATCCTCTCTCCTCTTGTCCTGTCACTTCCCACCTAAATCCGCGATTCCTCTGATGCCCTACGCTACATCAACAACTTCCAGTTCTCTGGTCCAAACCATCTCCTCCTTACCATGAATGTCCAATTCCTCTACACCTCCATTCCCCTCCATGATGGCCTGAGAGTTCTTCGCTTCTTCCTTGAGGAGGGGCCCGAACAATCCCCATCCACCACCACTCTCCTCCATCTGGCTGAACTTGTTTTCTCACGCAACGATTTCTCCTTTAACTTGTCTCACTTCCTCCAAACAAAAGGTGTGGCTATGCCTGTCTCGTTATGGAGTATGTGGAACATTCCTTGTTCCAGACTTACTTCAGCCCTCTCACATAACTCTTTCATCGGTACATCGACAACTATTTCGGTGCCGCTTCATGCTCTCGTCTGGACCTGGACAAATTTATCAATTTCACTTGCAATTTCCACTCCTCTGTCACCCTCACATGCTCCAAACTCTTCTCTTCCGTTTGTTGACCTCTCTGTCTCCGTTTCGAATGATAGGCTGTCCACCAGTATCCATTACAAGCCCACCGACTCCCACAGCTATTTTGACGACAGTTCTTCACACCCACATCCTGCAAGGACTCCATCCCATTCTCTGAGTTCCTTCGCCTCCGCCGCATTTATTCCGATGATGCCACTTTCCATAATGGTGCTGCTGATATGTCTTCCGTAATTGTGGTTTTCCACCCACTGTGGTTGACAGGGCTCTCAACTGTGTCTGACCCATTTCCTGCGGCACTGCTCTCACCCCCTCCCCACCCTCCCAGGACAGGTTCTACCCTCGTCTTACTTTCCCCATTAGTCTTCGCATTCAAAGGATCATCCTCTACCACTTCCGCCAACTCCAGCACGATGCCACCACCAAACATATCTGCCCCTCACTCTCCCGTCAGCATTCTGCAGGGGCAGTTCCCTCCGAGACACCCTGGTCCACTCTTGCACCACACTCAACACCTCACCCCGCTGCCCACAGCACCTTCCCATGCAATCATAGTAGGTGCAACACCTGTCCCTTTACCTCCTCCATGCTCACCAAACCAGGACGCAAACACTTTTTTCAGGTGAAGCAGCGCTTCATGTACACCTCCTTCAAGCTGGTTTATTGCATTTGCTGCTTCCAATGCAGTCGACTCTACATCAGAGACCGAATGCAGGCTTGCTGACTGCTTTGCTAACACCTTCAGTCCGTTCGCACGCATGACCCAGACCTTCCTGTCGCTTGCCATGTCAACACACCATCCTGCTCTCTTGTCCACATGTCCATGGCCTGTTGCAATGTTCCAGTGAAGCCCAGTGCAAATTGGAGGAACAACACCTCATCTTCCAATTAGGCACTTGACAGCCTTCCGACTGAAGGCAGAGTTCAACAACTTCAGACCAAGAACTCTTTCTTCCACCTCCACTCCATTTCCATTTATTTTATTTCATTTCTTTTTACCTCATTAATCCATTTTTATTATTTTATATTCCTATTATATATTTTACATTTTAATTTCTTCCATTATTTCATTTGTCCACTTCAAAATCTCGCTTTCCACCTTGTTCCCCCCCTCCCCCGTCAAACCTCACGAGGGCCATCTGCCACATTCCTCAGGTTGCCCTTTGACACTCTGTACCTTTGTTCTGCTACTTACACATTCTGATCTCGTAATGGATGCTATTAGCACCATTCTGAGCCTTTATAGCAACCATTCACATTCCCTTTGTCCTTTTGTCTATGACATCTTAGTCAATTACACCCTCACCCTTACAGTATAAATCTCATTCCATTTTCTCATTCAGTTCTGATGAAGGATCATCCAGACTAAAAATGTTGACTCTATTCACTCTGCACAGATGCTGTCAGATGTGTTGAGATTTTCCTGCATTTTCTGTTTTTGCTAAAGATTCCAGCATCCGCAATATTCTGTTTTTATTTAAGCTAAGCCAAAGCTGTAAACAATTTGTACATCAAAGGTGTTACACTCTCATTTCAAAGAGTCCTTTGAAATAAAGTTTCACCTTGTAGGGGCAGAATTTTCCATGCCCTATGGAAAAAAGGATGGAACCAGGATGGAGGTGGGGAGATGATGGGCGCACAGCAGACAGCCACACTACTACAGTGCCTTAAGGAATTCCCAGGGGTGGATAAGAATGCGGACTGGTGGCCTACATCTGAGATAATTAATAATTGGTCCATTTTCCAGGTTGTTAGGTATTTTGAGGCACCTTCATGTACTCACAGTTGCCTCAATAGTGCCCACCTTTTCCAATGGGAATTAGACTGCTGTACTGAAAGCCTGCCTGTTATCCTGATCAGGATAGTGAGTGGGGAGGTGGCCAAATAGGAGGCAACCACTGGAAAAATAGCTCCACCGGCCCAGTACTCCCAGTTGGTCCCACATTAGACATCCTGAATTACATAGGCAGGTCCTGTTCGGGAGAGGGGGCGCGGCGGTGGGGGGGGGGGGGGGGGGGGGGGGGGCGGCGCACGCGGCGGCAGGCACGCGCGGGGGCGCCAGAGGGCGCGGGGGCACCAGAGGGCACGGCGGCAGGGGGGTAGAGGGTGCGGCAGCAGGGGGGTAGAGGGCGCAGTGGCAGGGGGGGGGGGGTCGAGGGCACGGCGGGGGGGGGGGGGAGGGGGGTAGAGGGCGCGGCGGCAGGGGGAGGCTCGTGGGCACGGTGCCGGGGAGGGTAGAGGGTAAGATTTAGAAGGCATAAAAGTTGACCCTTCTGGTTTTAGGCAAGTGCCATCTTTGTTGGATATGTTCTAATTAGATTATGTCCTTGAACAACTGTCCTGTGATACACGTATATTGTTCCAAGGCGTATTTCCAACTGTATTAGATGGACAAGTCAGTGACTGGACTGAATTGATTGTTTTTTCCTTTCAGCTTTCATGTAGAACCAAACAAAAATAAACAATTATCCCAGCATGCAGTTGCAGAAGCCAGAGAATGAAACATACCTGAGGAAGAATATATTTTAGTCCACAAATTTCTTTAAAAATTACGTTTTTGTCACAGCCATGCCACTGACCAGAAACAAATAGCGCTATGTACAGTAATGTATAATGTGACACATTATGTTGGTTAGTTTCTGCTTTTTTACCAAGATCTCCCAATCAACCATATCAAAGGATTCTGTTCAAACTATTGTATCTTAAATCACAAGCGGGTGCAAAGAATTGTCCATCTGATTTACTTAAGAACATAAAGAATCTGAACAAAAATAGGCCATTTGGCTCCTCAAACCCACCCCGCCATTCATAAGATCATGGCTGATCTGATCATGACATCAACTCCACTTTCCTGCTACCTCGGATAACCTTCGACCTGTCTAACTCAGCCTTGAATATATTCAGTGACCCAGTCTCCAATGCTCTCTGATAGCAAATTTCAAAGAGGCAGCCCGCCAAGAGAACAAAAGGCTCCTTATCATTGTCATAAACAGGACTATTCTGAAACTGGGCTCCCGAATTTTAGATTTTCTCCCATGAGGAAAATATCCTCTCAGCATCTCCCCTGTCAAGCCCTCTCAGAATTTCATCCATTTCAATACGACCACCTCTCATTCTTATAAACTCCAATTCCAGGAATCAACCTAATGAACCATCTTGGAGCTACATCCAATCCAAGTATATCTCTTTTTGAATAAGGTGACCAGAACTGTACTAAGTTCTCGAGGTCTGGTCTCACCTATGTCCTCTGCAGTGGTCAAATGACTTCCCTGCTTATTCATTACTCCATCTCCCAAGCAATAAAGGCCAACATTCCATTTTTCTTCCTTATTATTTGGTGCACCTGCATGCCAACTTGAGATTCATTTCTGAAGACACCCAAATTTCTCCTAACTACAGCAGTCTGTAATCTCTCTTCATTTAAATAATGTATTGCTTTGCTATGCTTTCCACCAAAATGGACAACCTTGTTTTCAACCATTATATTCCATGTGCCAAATTTTTGCCCACTTGCTTAACCCATTTCTATTCCTTTGCAGAGACTGTGTCCACGTCCCAACTTGCTTTCATACCTATCTTTCTATTCTCAGCAAATTTGACAACAATACATTTTGTCCCTTTATCCAGCACATTAATATAGACTGTAAATAGTAGAAGCCCCAGCATTGATCCCTGTGGAATCCCGGTAGTTAAGTTTGCCCTTCTCACTGCAAGAAGCATCAGGCCTACATTCTGCAGTTCAAGGTTGCACGACGCAAGCAGATAACTTACCACATGACAACTTCGTGGCTTAAACAATTATCCTACCCTATATGTCAAAGCAGCATTACAAGTAATCCTCTGGGAGTTCCTTGCTTTTGGATGATTTACAGCATTGAATGAGGTATTAGTCATGTAAATTGCACCTTTTAAAAATAGACAAACTTCAATAATGTCTAGAGAAAATTTGTTCTGCTGTTGCAATAATTTTCTTCACCAATGCTGCAATATGAAAAAAAAATCCAAACACTGGTGCATCAGCACAAGCAGTTTATTTCACATGATTTTAAAATTCACACTTTCTGATTTTAGTGTTACAAATAGATCACTATAAATAGCTTCATGCTAATAGGTACAAAATGGTCTGCACAAATCATCAGCTTCTAAAAAAAAATCAAATAAAACTAAGCATTTTTAGTCACATTACAGTTGAAAAATGGTATTGTATTGAGACAGCCACAAGATGTATGTGGGTTGGATAGAGTTTTACCACGCCGTTGGAGGATGGTGGGGAAGGGGACTGGAGAGCAAGGGAAATCATAAACAATGACATTGGACTGGAAGGCTCTGACAACATTCCAGTAATAGTAGTGAAAGCTTATGCTTCAGAACTAATTTAGTCAAGATGTTCAAGTACAACTACAACACTGGCATCTATCAAGCAATGTGGAAAACTGCCCAGATAGGTCTTGTCCATAAAAATCAGGACAAATTCAACTGGGCCATTACCACCGTGATCCATGCTCGATCAGCAGCTCAGTGATGGAAAGCGTCGTCAATTGTGCTATCAAATGGCACTTACTCAGCAATAGCCTGCTCACTGATGGTCAGCTTGGGTTCCACCAGGGCTGCTCGGCTCCTGACCTCATTACACCCCTAGTCCACACATGGACAAAAGAGCTGAACTCAAGAGGTGAGGTAAGACTTCCCTTGGCATCAATGAGCCCTAGCAAACTGGAGTCAACAGAAACTAGGGGCAAAGCTCTCTCTTGGTTGGATCCATACATAGCACAAAGGAAAACGGTTGTGGTTGTTGGAGGTCAGTCACCTCAGTCCCAAGACACCAATGCATGAGTTCCATGGGGTAGTGTCCTCGACCTAACCATCTTCAGCTGCTTCATCAATGAACCTCCCTCCATCATAAGGTCCGAAGTGGGAATCTTTGCTGGTGACTGCACAATGTTCAGCATTATTTATGACTCCTTAGATCCTAAAGCAATCCATGCCCATATGCAGCAAGACAACGTTCAGCCTTCAGCTGATAGTGGCAAGTAACATTCATGCCACACATGTTCAGGAAAAGACCATTTTTAACAAGAGAGAATCCAATTGTCTCTCCTTGGCATGCAATGGCATCATCATCTCTGAATTCCCCACCATCAACATCCAGGGGTTACCATGGACCAGAAATTGAATTGGACTAACCATATAAATACTGCAGCTACAAAAGCAGGTCAATGGCTGAGAATTGTCCCAAGAGTACCTCCCCTCCTGACTCCTCAAAGCCTGTCCACAATCTATGAGGCACAAGTCAGAAGTGTGATGGAAACTCCTCACTTGCCTCAATAACTGCTGCTCCAAAAACACTCAAAACTGGACACCATCTGGCACAAAGCAGCATGCTTGACACCATCGACTACCTCCCAACACATGCTCCCTCCACCACTGATGCAGTGTCACCAGAGTGTACCATCTGCAAGATGCACTGCAGAAACTTACCAAGGCTCCTATAAATGCAGCTTCCAAACTCGTGACCTTTACCACCAAGAAAAACAAGGACATTGGATGCAGGGGAAAACACCATCACCTGCAAGATCCCTTCCAAGCCACATGCGATCCTGACTTGGAAGTATGTTACCATTCTTTCACTCTCCTTGTGGGTGTACCTACACCTCATGGACTGCAGCAATTCAGGAAGGTGGTTGACCAGCACCTTCCCAAGGACAATTAGAATGGGTAATAAAATGCTGGCTGAGCTAGCAACACTAACGTCCCACAAAAGAATTTTTTAAAAAGCTCCCATTTACTCACTCTTTTCCCAGAGGATGCTTCTGTGCGCTGACAGCAGCCCACCTGGATGTCAATTGAGGTTGTTACTTAAGCAATTAGCAGAGATTTGAGGAGAATTGGAATTTTACCAAAGTCGCAAATGACTCTCTGCTTATCTGCAACTCATCAACTCACAGGAGGAGAGGGCACAGCAGGTGGCCGGAGCACCAAGAAAATAATATGCAATCTGTCATTAAAGATTAAAACTTGGTCAGAGGCTTGCAGTTGCATGATTATCTCCTGGAGATGACATCACAATGCAGATGATGAAAAAATGGCTGCCATTTCTTTCAGTCGTTTCACTCCATTTCATCCTGGTCTCTTTTGTCCTATTCACTCCTGCTGTGCTCTCACTGAGGAGAAAGTGAAGGCTGTCGGCCGCATTTGTAATCACACCCTTGTTTTGCTCTCCACATCCTCAAATAGTCCTTCATCTCTAATTAGATGGCAATCTCGGGCAGTTTTTTTTAATGAGGCCTCCTGGAATACTGTAACAGCTGTCCTCCTGTTGTGCCAAGTGGGTTCACGACCTGAAAGCTTTCCTTCCATCCAGAAGGACACAAAATTGTGTAAATTCAGCCCATAAATTCTCCTAGTTTGAAATTTTGAAAGATCATATAAATAATATGAGGTATAGTTGATAGTAAAATAGAATGATGATCTGAAGAAAAATCAATGAAAATATAACTGGATTGGAATGGCAAAAGTTAGAAACCCCTTGATACCTTCCAAAGGAAGAATAAATACGGGGAGGCGATTTATGCTCCAACATCTCATCTCACATAATTCACGTTTCTAGAAATTATACAAATTTTCATTCAGCAACATTATTCCATCATGATCAGTACCGTTGCTATTCATGACATGGAACCAAGCAAATGTTGCAAACTGAATAATTGGGATATCCATCTTCAAGTAAACATGCAAGAGTCAAATAGTTCAGTGTCAATTTAACAGAGAAAGGTTATTTCCTAACAGCTGCTTTCAATTAACACTGCTGAATTATTTGTGAGCACATTGTCTGCTGCAAGCCTTTTTTCAAATATGGCATACATCTGAAATGTGCTTGGTTAATTTGTTACAATTAACATGGATAAATGGGCCATAACTTTCTGTGGCATTGTATCCCAAAGATGTACTGGGGACCACCCCCACCCCCTGCCATGAATTTCCAAGGTAAAGATTGAATAGCAAGTGACTAAGTTCAAACCTCCTTTGGGGAACTGCTATGCAATGGGAACCATCCAAAAGTGTGATTTAAATAGCAAGCTTCAGATGGTTCCGACTTTACCTTGAAAATACTTGAATTAAAAAACTTCTAACTTCTGCATCCCCTCCCCCATTGGACTCTCTTCTCTGCCACTTGCCACCACCCCCACAGGACTCCTCCCATCCCTGTTGTCAATTCATAAAAAACTAAGAGTGGCCTGCAAATTTCTGTTACCAACAACACTGTTATAAACAAATTACCTATTATGAATCCATGATTAAAAGCTAGATACAGCAGTATTACACAATCCATACACCACATTATCCCAGTCTTAGCTTTCTCGTTAAGGTGCACTCACTGGTAAAAGCAGGGTCAAGAGTCTCCCTACAGTCAGATAACTACAAGATTGTCATTGTTCTGTGATGTATATTGCATTGATTGTCCGAAAATGCAGAGTCAGGGAATTTTAAAACAAGTAAAAAATAAGAAGTATTGCAAAGAAGTAACATATTCATTTTAGAGTGAGTATTAAAGTCCATAAAAGCACTGGAGCGTTTTAATCTATAAGTAGCATTTTCCAATTTGAGTTTAAAAATTGAGAAAATAGGCTTAACACAGCTTTCTTTTTTTTCCCCCCCCCAGAGCAAATGGAGGAGATGTAATAATTCAATATGCTGAAATAAAGTAGAAAGAGATTCTGATGGAGTAGATGACACCACCAGAACATCACATACATCAAGACATTATTATAATGCCCTGAGATTGTTCATATGCTCTTTGTCCAGAGACTATGCATCAATATACGTGTGACATCTCAAGATTACATTGACTACTTACATTTAAGCAATGTTGACAAATTTTAACACTGGAAATACAAACCCATGGAGTTCTTGGAAAAACTACAGCCTTGCCTTACAGGGTTATTGAAGTGACACATCGAAGAATTAACTTTTAAGTAATCAATTCAAATGACATTAAAATCGCACCGTACCTCTACATTATCAATGTTGTTCTATTGCACTGTACATATGGGACAATGCATAATAATCTCATGTGGTCACTAAGGAATTTAAGATGAAGGTGCAAAAAGAAAACAAACAAGAAACTCTGACGTCTTTAACTGCAGTGCAGTAAGGCTGCAGAGATTCCAGGTTCGCAACTTCGCCAAAAACATCAGTTCTTTCTTCGGCCATACCCTATCTATGTACCACATTTCATTAAAAGCTATCCATTGGTTTTTTGAGATATATTCTTTACAATCAAACAGATGAGTGGAATGAAAACCTTACTTCCGCCCATTTGCAGTGGCAGAGGTAATTATCACATTGTTCAAACAATGAGCCCAATCTTTTTGCAGGGCTTAACAGGGAATTAGTATGCAAATCTCAAGTTTTTAAAATTAATTGGGAAGCAAAGGGTCAAGTATGTTTGAGTGAGATAAACCGACAAGGAAATTGTAAAGATTTGCAACTCATGCCATACCCCTTCTACTCCTATATTTATATTGGCATCGGTCATGAATTCAGTCAAAATGGCAGTTTAACATGGAGAAGCTGGTGGCATTGATCAAAATTCTCCCTCCTTAGTTTGAGCAACCTTGGTGTTGGATGAAAGCAAAAAGGCAAACAGAATGTTATGCATGATAGTATCATGTCTTAAACATTCCCAAGGATGTCATTTGTGCATGCCACTAGTATACATCCTAATAAGTGTCTAAATGTTGAAACATTTTATATAGAAAAGTTAAACTAGAAAATTATATTTCGAGGTACAAATTGTATCTTTTAGAATGGTTCACCTGAATGAACCAGTCACTATGATCGGCCAGACCACTTGGAATTACATTCCCTATGGCAGCTTAAAGGACAGTTGTCACTTACGAAATGTCAAAGGTATAGATGATATTTTGCAAAATGTTTGGAAAATTTAAAGATAGGATGGAAGAAAATAGTTGCAGAAGGGTCAAATTATTTGGATCAGCATGAAAGTACATCAGCCTCGACCGCCTTCCTTAAGCAGGAAACTGCGCTGTGGTAGAAACCTAATGCACCCATTTATCCCAGAAAGTCATCAACTTCTTTAATCTGTATCTTGGTGGCAAACTCAGAGGGATCTATCAAAGCGATCAAGCAATACTGCAGCCACATGGTTAATGATAATTGTTCAACCTCTGCCAGACAGCATTTGGACAAGGTCTGTCCTGTGTCCTAGTCAAATAGTGACCTTGGCTTCCAGCTTTTGAAAATTAAGATAAACTCCATGCCCCGCCTGTTGTGTGAACTGCCTCCACAAGGACACAGGAATGTTTCCATGCAAATGGCCTGCAATTACAGGGACATGGGGGCACTCCTGACACAATACTAAGTGAAGAAATGCCTTAAAAGGACCCGTTAACCTTCATCAAAAACTTCACAATGGTTTTTTAAAATTTGTTTACGGGATGTGGATGTCACTGCCTAGGCCACTGATTGCCATCCCAAATTGCCCTCGAGAAGGTACTGGTGAGTTGCCTTCTTGACCCGCTGCAGCCCATGTCATGTAGGTCCACCCACCCACAGTGTTAGGGAGGGAGTTCCAGGATTTTGATACAGCAACAGTAAAGAAATGGCAATAGAGATCCAAGTCAGGATGGTGGGTGGCTTGAAGGGGAACTTCCAAATGGTGCTGTTCCCAGATATCAGCTGTGCTTATCCATTTCGATGGTAATGGTCATGGGTTTGGAAGGTGCTGCCTGAGGAGCCTTGCTGAGTTCCTTCAGTGCATCTTGTAGATGGTACATACTTCTGCCACTGTTTGTTAGTGGGGGAGGGATTGAATGTTTATGGAAGCAGTACCAATTAGGCAGAGTTTGTTCTGGATTGTGTTGAGCTTCTAAAGTGCTGCTGGAGCTGGATTTGTCCAGAAAAATGGAGTGTATTCCATCACATTCCTGATTATGCCTTGTAGACGGTGGACAGATTTTGGGCAGTCAGGAGTTGAGTTACTCGCCACAGGATTCCCAGCCCCTGACCTGCTCTTGTAGCCACAGTATTTACATGGCTACTTCAGTTCAGTCTCTTGTCAATGACAATCCCCAGGATGCTGAAAGTGGGAGATTCAGCAATGGTAATGCCATTGAGCGTCAAGTGGTTAGATCCTCTTTGGAGATGGTCATTGCCTGACATTTTTGTGATGCGAATGTTACTTGCCACTTGTCAGCACAAGCCTGAATATTGTCTAGGTCTTGTTTACATAATCAGATCCCGATGATGAAATGTGTTTCCCAACCAAAATGCCCGCAGTGTCCCAAATAAGTATTCACTCTGTTGAATGCCAGATCCCGATGTAGTGCAAGGTCGACACCCGACAGGCCAGCCTTCTGGGAATGATGGACCAGGTCCCTGACAAAATGGGTTGACCAACTCAGGACCATATAACATTGGTCAGGGTAGATCATGTGGGCCTGAGTTGAACAATCTTACAGCACAGCACGCAGGAGAACAAACATGCTGGTGACAGACAGAAACCAATTCTTAAGCAAGTGGAGACGCCTCTCTTAAGCAACTGGACAGTGACAGCATTCTCTACCAAGAGGGGCATCTCCCCAGTTGCCAGACTATCACCCAGGACATTCAAGTAGTCCTCTTAGTTCTCTCTCCCCCAAGTTATCACAAACATCTTGTGGAACTCAACAGCTAGCCTATCCAGCCCCAGGGACCTTTCCATTGAGAGCTGTCAAGGGCACCTGTCAGCTCTGCCAGGCTAAGCGGAACACCCAGTATCCTCTGGGTCAAATTTTGACAGGTTGTCCCACAAAACATTCTGCATCCACATTGGACAAATCGGGAAAGAACAAAGCAACATAGTCTGTGTAGGCCTGACCACTGATGTACTGCAGATTCAAGACCAGGGATTCATTCACCAGCCAGCAGTCCCTATGGCTGCTGACTTGCCCCTTGCAATTTTTTCAGCTTTTTTTTCAGAAGATGGGGAAGCCACAGTCCAGGTCTTTGAGGAACTGGGTCCAAAAGTCTTATGAGCCTGCCATTCAAACTTGATAAACTGCAGGTCCTTAAGCACGTCCTTCTTTTCACTGTATACCTTTTGCAGGGCAAGGTATTTGATGTCCCGACCAACAGGGAATCCAAGTCGAGCATCTCCTGTTCGACTGTCCCACCCTGGTCTTCTGCCCCCTTGCTTACCCCAGAAGATACAAGCATGAGCACTGCCACGTTCCACCATAGCCTTGAGAGGAAGACCACGGCTTGCTTTTCCAATTGGCCCAGAATCAACATGACACATCCTGAGCCACCTGACCTCTGGCTGCAGGCTATCAGAATGCCAGTATTGTGCCCCACCCACATGGAAGAGAACCAGCTCCAACTATAACATGCAGCAGCCTGAGCATGACAGCAGCTGCACGCACGTCACTGGAATGCAGGAAACATACACCTAAGCAATTCACAGGCACTCTAGGACCTCCTCCTCCAGACTCCATCAAAGTGCAATTGCTAGAGTTGGGGTGCAAAATTTCCAGTCATCCACCAAGTCAAAGGATTCAGCAACGTCCCTCAACTACCCCATCTCCGTCAAGCAGTGTGGGGAACCGGAGTGGTCCCTTGCCTCAAGGGTACAATTAAAACTCCTCTCTCCACCCCCACCACAAGGGTGATACATTCATTGGTGTTAGCCAAGATCAGTGGATACATTTTCAAAGAAGCACACAGATGAGTGCCAGCTTGGGGACCGTCTTGCATGTTAATGAGATGAAGTGGATGGCCCACAGCAAGAGGTGAAGCAAACGTGGAGGCAAGCTTATCCATGTAGATCTCTCCTTCCCATTCCAGGAGCCACAAAGTTTCATTTCCTGAACAATGTGGGTTTTCTGCAGAAATAAAACCTTCTCCACCCCTTCCATAAGAAGTTGAGAAATCTATGGTATGCCTCTCTGTTACCTTTGACATTGAGGCGGGTTTTGGTTTTCATCAAGGCAAGAGTTAAGTCCAACCACTACTTTCACCCTACTGTGGGGAGGAGCAGAGTTACTGATGATCTGTGCAGAGTTTGCATGTTCTCCCCGTATCTGCGTGGGTTTCCTCCAGGTGCTCCGGTTTCCTCCCACACGCCAAAGATGTGCGGGTTAGGTTGATTGGACATGCTAAATTGTCGCTTAGTGTTCCGGGATGCGTAAGCTGGAGGGATTAGCAGGGTAAATATATGGGGTGACGCAGATAGGGCCTGGGTGGGGTTGTTGTCAGTGCAGACTTGATGAGCCGAATGGCCTCCTTCTGCACTGTAGGGTATCTATGATCCTCAGCGGGCCAGCAAGGAACACTTTGAGCCAGTGCAGCTCAATTTGGCTCACATCCTCACTCATGCCTGCAGTTTTTACAGCAGAATAAATGGACCCAACCGCAGCACCAGCTTCAACCATCGATTGAAGGCTAACAGGATTTTGTCACTGTTACAATTATCTAGTTTATAAGATTATTATACTTACTATTACATCTAACTTCAACCTTATTTTGTGACCTCAATGTGTTGTCATCATCAAATCTTAAGAGTACTTTTACATTCCTTAAACTTCCATCAATCCTCAATACCGAGTGGACCAATTGGTTACACATATTCCTGAAGTGCAAGTGCTATCCAGCATTGTTCAGTCAAAAGAGTCAGTGACTAACACATCCTTCAAACGGCTAAAACTGCTTATGACCTGTAAAATTAAGCAGATTTTGGAATGGTCCACATACTGGACGCAGCTAGTAATACAAAATCTGTTTATCATCAATTCCTCTATTCATTGCTTCAATGCAGAATGTTTCAGTTGTTCCATATGTTTCCCAGGAATTTCTTTCAAGGAAGCAGACAAGTAATTCAACAGGTTCTCCCTCTCTTCTTGGAGGAAAAACAATGCCTCTTCAGTCATGACATTACTCATGTCCACATATCCATTTTATTCATCCACGCTCATGAGCCAGATTCTGAGAAGACTGGAAGATAGTCATGCCCAGACAATTTGCACATCCCTTCTACCATTTTCGGCAGGGAGCCGGGTTAGACCATAAGACATAGGGGCAGAATTAGGCCACTCGGCCCATCGAGTCTGCTCTGCCATTCAATCATGGCTGATTTTTTTTCTCATCCCCATTCTCCAGCCTTTTCCCCATAGCCTCCGATCCCCTTATTAATCAAGAACCTATCTAGCTCTGTCTAAAAGACACTCAATGACCTGGCCTCCACAGCCTTCTGTGGCAAGGAGTTCCACAGATTCACCACTCTCTGGCTGAAGAAATTTCTCCTCATCTCTGTTTTAAAGGATCGTCCCTTTAGCCTGAGGTTGTGCCCTCTGGTTATAGTTTTTCTACTAGTGGAAACAAACTCTCCACGTCCATCTACCCAGGCCTCGCAGTATCCTGGTAGTTTCAATTAGATCCCCCCTCATCCTTCTAAACTCCAACGAGTATAGGCCCAGAGTCCTCAACCGTTCCTCATACGACAAGCTCTTCATTCCAGGGATCATTCTGGGTTCAATTCTGGCATTGGATGACTGACTGTGTGAAGGTTGCATATTCTCCCCGTGTCTGCGTGGGTTTCCTCCGGGTGCTCCACAGTCCAAAGATGTGTGCGTTAGGTTAATTGGCCATGTTAAATTGTGTTAGTGGGACTAGGAAGATAAATACATGGGGTTACAGGGATAGGGCCAGGGGGGATTGTTGTCGGTGCAGGCTCGATGGGCTGAATGGCCTCCTCCTGCACTGTAGGGGTTCTATGATTTCCACAAATACTACTAGTATTGCTAATTTTTTCAAGCCTTTTTCCAACCTTCAGGCACCAACCCTCTAAAACCATGCAAATTTCCAGAAAGCAAGTTGGCGAAATATAAGAACAGAGCCAATCTAAATGCAGTTATTTACAGAGTTACGCCTTGTAAGCAATCACCTCCTATCCCAACACCACACACTCCCCCACACCCACACAGTCTCCAATTATAGGGGCAGACGTTAATCACCAGTTCATGCCCAATACCTTCATACAATTAATATACAATTAGTACAGCACCATCCATTTGTATTATCAAGGTCAACAAAATAGTACAAAATGAACATCACAGATCGCCATCAAGTATCCAGAAGTAAAAGCTTAGCATTGCATACAGAGGCATTTTCCAATGCCATTGCCAGCCTACCAAAGAACCAGATACTACAGCAATGCAAACATCACATTTGATAATGTAACTAGCACTGTGATACTGGCTGTCAACTAGTCAAATAGGTACTATAATCATAGATCATCAGTGGCTGCTAACTGTACTCAGCTAATACTGAGATGTTCTTATATGCGTAGTAATGTACAATCATGCTATCAAAAATTCTTAAGATATGCCAGTTTATGCAAATTAAATGTTGATGATTATGATCAAATTAAAGTCTAAATCATAAAAAGACAAATGTAGTTAAATTTCACGGTTTAGTCATGCATCCGTCTTTGTACTCACTCAAGAATTATTGCTGACAAATTCATAAATACCTTCAAGACTAGGTTATGCAGAAAGGTTTCAGGGAGACTAAGTCAGACCTCTGATATATTGGCAAAATATTTAAGGGGACAAGGATGATGGTGAAATGCCATTGAATAGCTTTCACCGAGAAGACAGAATCTATAGTCACAAATGGGTCATGTGGTCCAACCAGTTAAAATGGTGTTCATGCTCCACACAAGCCTCTTCCCATTCTACTTCAGCTAACTGTCAACACAATTTGTTCACATACTTATCTCGCTAGCACTTAAATGAATCTACAACACCTTTCTCTACTAATCCATGTGATTGCAAGTTTCACATTCTAACTACAGCCTGATAAAGAAGATTATCCACAATTTCTTGTTAGATTTGTGATAATCTTATGATTATGATCCCAAGTTTCGCAATCTCCCAGAAGAAGGAGCATTTCTTTAAGTCTGCTCCATTAATCACCTTCCCAGCTACGAGCTGTGCTTGCTGTTCTGATGAAAAGTCATCGACTTAAAAGGTTAACTCTTTCTTTCCATAAATGCTGCCTGACCTGCAGAGTTTTTCCATCATTTTCAGTTTTTATTTCAGGTTTCCAGCATCCACAGATTTTGCTTTCATCTTCTTGTTGTCATGCTTTTTGGTCGCATGTTTGCCATTGTAATTTGATGTGTAAACACTTCCTTGCTACATGCTAAAGGAGGAATAGGTTGAGTTGACCATCATTGTTATTGGCAGTATTTAGAGTGAGGAAGTCAAACAGTGACAAAAGAATAGGCACAGCAGTTTGGGAGTAATGAGACCAAATACAATGAGTGGAGGTGATGGAAAAAATGAGAATGAGAACGTAAGTATTGTACATAGATGAAAGGAGTAAGGAGGAGTTAAGGAGATCACAGGGCAACATACTTGCAACCAAAAGGTCACAGGTAAACTCCCATTCGCATTGTTTTGCTCAACCATCCTGCACTCATGCTGGATGCTCCTGTCCAATCACGATTCGAAAACAGTCCAACAGTCTGATCAGATTCCTATCCACACCTATCCTATACTCTAAAACAACTCTTCATCTGTTACAGGTCACTTCATCAAATCTTACAGCTCCCACAACAACAATCACGTGCCCCAAGAAGCCATCACAAGTTTTCTACTACCAAGTGCGGTACAACTATCAGAAAAATAGCAACCTGCAAAAAGTAAATTAATTAGTTTGTTGTACCTTGTTGCAGGAAGTGTGCTGACCCTAGTAAAGAATACAGATGGCTCTACATCCACATGAAGCCCCAAAGAGAGATTCCTGTAGTATCCATCAATGTGGCCTGGTCCACCAGAATACTTGAAGTTCAAAACGGCTTCTAATGTCTGAAAAACAAAAATGATATTCAAATATTTGTTGTATGCACTCATTTCAGCAATCTAATTTACCAGTCATTCGCCAAGTAAAATCAATTAGCCAAATAACACCCTTAGTCCCAGCATGGACAAAAGAGCTGAACTCAAGAGAGTCAGCGAGAGTGTCTGCCCTCGATATCAAGGCAACACTTGACTCAGCGTAACAGCAAGGAGTCCTACCAAAATTAGGTAAATGGGAATCGGGGGAAAAGGCTGCACAAGTTGGAGAAATATCTACCATAAAGATGGTTATGATTGTTGGAAGTCAATCATTTCAGTCCTAGGACATCACTGCAGGAGTTCCTCAGGGAAGAGTCCCAGGCCGAACCATCATCAATGATCTTCCCTCCATCATAATGACAGATGTGGGAATGTTCATCAATTATTGCACAATATATATCACAATTCACACTCCTCAGATACTGAAGTAGTTCGCGCCCATATGCAGGAAGACATGGGCAACATTCAGGCTTGGGTTGATAAGGGGCAAGTAACTTTCACGCCACACAAGTGCCAGGCAATGACCATCTCCGTCAAGAGAGAACCAAATCATCATCGCATGACTGTCAATGCCATTACCATCATTGAATCACCCACTATCGACATCCTGGGAGTTACCACTGACCAGAAACTGAACAAGATTGGCCATATCAAGATCTCGAAGAGCAGGTCAGAGGCGGAGAATTTTGCAGATGATTCAGTTCCTGATTCCTCAATGCCTGTCCACTTTTGGAACATAAATGGGGAAATACCAAGGGCATATTTGAAGCGAACTGCAATTATGATGTGAGATTTTAATCTGTATATTGATTGGACAAACCAAACCAGCAAAGATAGCAGAGAAGAATAATTTATGGAATGCATCAGGGATTGCATTTTAGAGCAGTACGTTGAGGAACCTACCCAGTGACGGGCTATTATAGATTTGGTATTGTGTAAAGATGATTAATAAAGTAAAGTTTATTTACTAGTCACAAGTAAGGCCTACATTAACTGTGAAATTCTCCTAGTCGCTGGAATAAGGGATCTTGTGTTAAGGATCCCATAGAGAGTAGTGATCACAACATGATAGAATTTCAAATAAAAGTTTGAGGGTGAATGTCATAGGTTCATAACCAGTGCTTCAACTTAAATAAAAGCAATTATAATGGTATGAGGGAGGAGTTGTTTAAGGTGAAAACAAAAAGGGAAAATGCTGGATAATCTCAGCGGGTCTGGCAGCACCTGTAAGAAGAGGAAAGAGCTGACGTTTCGAGTCTGGATGACCCTTTGTCAAAGCTAAAAGGCATAGAAAGTGAGAGATATTTATACTGTAGCATGAGGGAATGAAAGATGAGTCATAGCCACAAAAACAAGGGGAAAGGCTACTAATGGCAGTCCATAGAGAGAATAAGTGGTGTGAATCGCCAAACGGCAGAGAAGCTGAAATCAAAGGGTAAACTGTGACGGATGAAGATGTGAGCAGAAGGGGGGAGATGGGTGAGAGAGTGGCAAAATTGATAAAAACGGGGAAACGGGAAGCAAAGTGGGCATAACATATTTAGAAAGATGCGGATTAATCCAGGATAGTCAGCACGGATTCGTGAAGGGCAAGTCGTGCATCACAAATTTGATTGAATTTTTTGAGGAGGTAACCAAGTGTGTTGATGAAGGTAGGGCAGTTGATGTCATATACATGGATTTTAGTAAGGCCTTTGATAAGTTCCCCCATGGTCGGCTTACGATGAAAGTGAGGAGGTGTGGGATAGAGGGAAAGTTGGCCGATTGGATAAGTAACTGGCTGTCTGATCGGTGTTGTTAAACTTCTGTCTGATCGAAGACAGAGGGTGGTGGTGGATGGAAAATTTTCGGATTGAAGGCAGGTTGCTAGCGGAGTGCCACAGGGATCAGTGCTTGGTCCTCTGCTCTTTGTGATTTTTATTAATGACTTAGAGGAGGGGGCTGAAGGGTGGATCAGTAAATTTGCTGATGACACCAAGATTGGTGGAGTAGTGGATGAGGTGGAGGGCTGTTGTAGGCTGCAAAGAGACATAGATAGGATGCAAAGCTGGGCTGAAAAATGGCAAATGGAGTTTAACCTTGATAAATGTGAGGTGATTCATTTTGGTAGGAGTAATTTAAATGTGGATTACAGGGTCAAAGGTAGGGTTCTGAAGACTGTGGAGGAACAGAGAGATCTTGGGGTCCATATCCACAGATCTCTAAAGGTTGCCACTCAAGTGGATAGAGCTGTGAAGAAGGCCTATAGTGTGTTAACAGGGGTTTGGAGTTTAAGAGCTGTGGGGTTATGCTGCAACTGTACAGGACCTTGGTGAGACCACATTTGGAATATTGTGTGCAGTTCTGGTCACCTCACTGTAAGAAGGATGTGGAAGCGCTGGAAAGAGTGCAGAGGAGATTTACCAGGATGCTGCCTGGTTTGGAGGGTAGGTCTTATGAGGAGAGGTTGAGGGAGCTAGGGCTGTTCTCTCTGGAGCAGAGGAGGCTGAGGGGAGACTTAATAGAGGTTTATAAAATGATGAAGGGGATAGATAGAGTGAACATTCAAAGACTATTTCCTCGGGTGGATGGAGCTATTACAAGGGGGCATAACTATAGGGTTCGTGGTGGAAGATATAGGAAGGATATCAGAGGTAGGTTCTTTACGCAGAGAGTGGTTGGGGTGTGGAATGGACTGCCTGCAGTGATAGTGGAGTCAGACACTTTAGGAACATTTAAGCGGTTATTGGATAGGCACATGGAGCACACCAGGATGATAGGGAGTGGGATAGCTTGATCTTGGTTTCAGATAAAGCTCGGCACAACATCGTGGGCCGAAGGGCCTGCTCTGTGCTGTACTGTTCTATGTTCTATGTCATAGATGATTTACATAGATAATTTGCAGTTGGGGACCAAATGCAGTGTCAAAATTCGCAGATGACACTAAGACAGAGCAAAGTGTGCAGAGGATGCTGAAAGTCTTTTAGAAATAGAAATAGAAACCCTACAGTACAGAAAGAGGCCATTCGGCCCATCGAGTCTGCACCGACCACAATCCCACCCAGACCCTACTCTCATATCCCTACATATTTTACCCACTAATCCCTCTAACCTATGCATCTCAGGACACTAAGGGGCAATTTTTTTTAACATGGCCAATCAACCTAACCCGCACATCTTTGGACTGTGGGAGGAAACCGGAGCACCCGGAGGAAACCCACGCAGACACGAGGAGAATGTGCAAACTCCACACAGACAGTGACCCAAGCCAGGAATCGAACCCAGGTCCCTGGAGCTGTGAAGCAGCAGTGCTAACCACTGTGCTACCGTGCCGCCCCTCATTTTTGCCAAGGGATATAGATAGTCTAAGTGAGTGGGCAAGGGTCTGGCAGATGGAGTACAATGTTGGTAAATGTGAGGTCATCCATTTTGATCGGAACAACAGCAAAATGGACTATTATTTAAATGGTAAAAAATTGCAGCATGCTGCTGTGCAGAGGGACCTGGGTGTCCTTGTGCAGGAATCACAAAAAGTTGGTTTGCAGGTGCAGCAGGTAATTAAGGCAGCAAATGGAATTTTGTCCTTCATTGCGAGGGCTGGAGTTTAAAAACAGCGAGATTATGTTGCAGCTGTACAAGGTGTTGGTGAGGCCACACCTGGAGTACTGTGTACAGTTTTGGTCTCCTTGCTTGAGAAAGGATATACTGGCACTGAAAGGGGTGCAGAGGAGATTCACTCGGTTAATTCTGGAGTTGAAGGGGTTGGCTTATGAGGAGAGATTGAGTAGACTGGGGCTATACTCACTGGAATTCAGAAAAATGAGGGGAGATCTTATAGAAACATATAAGATTATGAAGGGAAGAGATAAGATAGAAGCAGGGAAGTTGTTTCCACAGGCAGGTGAAACTAGAACTAGGGGGCATGGCCTCAAAATAAGGGGGAGCAGATTTAGGACAGAGTTAAGGAGGAACTTCTTCACATCAAGGGTTGTGAATCTGTGGAATTCCCTACCCAGTGAAGAAGTTGAGGCTACCTTATTAAATGTTTTTAAGGCAAGGATAGATAAATTTTTGAATTAAAGGAATTAAGGGCTATGGTGAACGGGTAGGTAAGTGGAGCTGAATCCACGAAAAGATCAGCCATGATCTTATTGAATGGCGGAGCAGGCTCGAGGGGCCAGTTGACCTACTCCTGCTCCTAGTTCTGATTTTCTTATAAAATAGGAGGAAAGAAAAATAAAGACAATAAAGAAATAAAAGGTAAAGAACAGTTAAAAATGAAATAAAATGAAAACAAGGGGATTGAGCTAATCATCTGAACTTGTTGAATTCAATGTCGAGACCGGAAGGCTGTAATGTGCCTAGGCAGATGAGATGCTGTTCCTACGGTTTGCATTGACCTTCACTGGAACATTGCAAAAGGCCAAGGACAGACATGTGGGCATGGGAGCAGGATCGTGTGTTAAAATGGAAAGCATCCGGAAGGTCAGGGTCCTGATTGCGCACAGACCGAAGGTCCTCAGCAAAGCAATCACCCAGTCTACGCTTGGTCTCTCCGATATAGAGGAGACCACATTGGGAGCAGTGAATGCAATAGACCAAATTGAAAGCGGTGCAAGTGAAACGCTGCTTAACCTGGAATAAGTATTTTTAACCTTGGATGGTGAGCACAGAAGAGGTAAAGGGACAGGTGTTATACCTTCTGCAACTGCATGGGAAGATGCCATTGGTGATGGGAGTTGTGTTGGGGATAGTGGAGAAATGGACTAGGAGGGAATCCTAACGGGAATGGTCTCTGTGGAATGCTGACAGAGGGAGTGAAAGGAAGATGTGTTTGGTGGTGGCATCACGCTGGAGTTGGCGAAAAGGATTATGCTTTGCATGAGGAGGCTGGTGGGGTGAAATGTGAGAACAAGGGGGCTCTCTCCTTGCTCTGGAAGGGAACGGAGGGAATGAGGGTCATGGTGTGGGAGATGGACCACACTGTTGAGGGCCCGGTCAATAACTGTAGGTGGGAAACCACGGTTGAGGAAGAAGGAGCACATATTAGAAGTACCACTTTAGAAAGTGGCATCATCGGAACAAATGCGACGGAGGTGAAGGAGCTGAGAGAAAGAGATGGAGACCTTACAAGATGTAGGGTGCGAAGAGCTGTAATCCAGATAGCTGTGGGAGTCAGTGGGCTTGTAATGGATATTGGTAGATAGTCTATTGCCAGAAATGGAGACAGAAAGGTTATGGAAGGGAAGGGAAGTGTTTGAGATGGACCAGGTGAAAGTGATAGAGGGGTGGAAACTGGAAGCAAAATTGATGAATTTTTCCAGGTCCAAACGAGAGCATGAAGCGATTGTCTAAGGTGAACTGGTTGAATAAGTTAAGATAGAAGTCAGTAGATGAGCAGTGGCAGATATTCAAATAGCTATGCAAAATGCTCAGCAGGAGTTTATCCCAATCAAAAAGAGGGATTCCACAAGAAAGAGGCAAAATCCATGGCTAACAGAGATCATCAAGGATAATGTTAAACTGAAAAGCAGGATATACAAAGTGGCAAGGAATTGTGATAGACCAGAAGTAGACTAGACTGGTAAGTTTTTAGGGTCGAGCAGCAAAAACCTAAAAAACTCATAAGGGAGAAAATGAATTTTGAGAGAAAACTTGCATTAAAACAAACAGCAAGAGATTGAATTGATAACAACAGACAAAGAAATAGCAGATTTGCTAAATAAATTTTTTGCATCAGTCTTCACTGTGGAAGACATTGCAAGTATCCCCTTAAGGTATCAGATGGGCTGATTTCAAATAACATGGTAGAACTTCCAAAAATCCCATTCACAAGGGATAGAATAACAGAAACTCAAGGGGCTGAAGACGGACAAGGGTTTGAATGGAAGTGGCTGGAGAGATAGTGGACCCATTCGTTGAGATTTTTTGTTACTCGCTAAATACCGGGAGGGTAAAGAAGATTGGAAAACAACCAATGTGACACCCTTGTTCAAAAAGGGAGAAAGGCAGAAGGGAGGGAACAATAGGCCAGTTAGTTTAACATTTAAGTCCCAGGCACTCATCACTCTGTGCTTGCTAACTCACAATGGTTCCTGGTTAAGCAGCATTTCAATGTTAAAATTCTCATCCTGCTCTTCAAATACATCCATGGCCTCACCCTCCCTATGTACTCTCCTCCAAGATACCTGCCTTCATTTAATTCTGGCTTCTTGAACACCCGCAATGTTAATTGCTCCATTAGTGGCGCTGCTCCTAATCTCATGTTGTTTCTTCAGTTTTACTGTTGATCCAGTTGTGGGGCTTTTAATCTACATGTCAATATTTTTGAAGTTGTTAACTTGTTGTTTTTAATTTTGTAGTTACTATGTGTGGCCTTTTAAAAAAATCTGCCTTCCCACAGAATTTTGTTGAAATTTAAGCTTCTGATTTTATCTACATTTGCTGAGCAAGAGAATATGAAGTAGCGAAATTAACAGGCACTGTTGAATCTTGCTTTTTTGTTTATAGACATATAACTAAACTTAATAATCCCTCCAAACTAATTTCCCAATTACCTTAAGAACCAGGATAATAGCAGACCCTCAGATTCACAAGTCATTCAAATTTGCAGCAAATATCAATACCCAATTTCTTATGTAATTGGACTTGTGGCAGTCCAAAAATATTCAGGTTAGGTGGATTGGTCATGCCAAATGGCCCCTCAGTGTACAAAGGTGTATAAATTAGGTGGATTAGCCTTGGTAAACGCACAGGGTTATAGGGATAGGGCCTGGGTGGAATGCCCTTTCAGAAGAGTCAGTGCAGGCTCGATGGGCCAAGTGGCCTCTTTCTGTTCTGGAGGGATTCTCTGCATCAAAAATAAAATATTCTTTGGTTAACTTCCACAAATGCACAACAAGTTTCATTTCAGTGCTGCACAATTTTAGAAATGATTCAATTTAATTAGATCTACTATTTTTAAAAGACCTTATTTTCTATAACTAGGACTTTATTGAACTAAGTAAATCAATAATTAACCTCAGGAATATAAGCAATTATTCTCTCCTTTACCCCCAGTTTGTAAAATGCAAAATAATTATGACTTCTTAAAATATATTCAATACATGAAAGAATCATGAACTGACAGGCAATTAATATGGCTGATAAAATGATCTATCATAAGAAAAAATATTCATCAAAAGTACTGATTCCATATTTAAATTGTGGGAGATGAGAACATCAGCACAATTAAAAGGATGGACACAAACCACTTGCCAGTTCTAAATCATGGACTTGGCCTTCTGGTAAGGAGGCAAGCACTTCAGTCAGTTTGAACTAAATGTATTTACATCTGATTTAAAAGCAGTATTCCGATAGCTGAACATAATAGGTCTTAATTCAGCATACAGGATTCAATTTTGTTTGATTGACCTGGTTACCAATTGCAAGATACAGATACAAAGCTTCAAAATAAATACATTGAGGAGCTGCACAGAGTTGGAGCACGAAGGCTCTGTGCAACAAAATGCTATGATATGGTTCAGATTGCAATTGGCACACGATGATTGTTGATCTCATGTGCAATATCACAAGAAGTACAAAAAAAACAAACAGAAAATCATCCTGAAGTGCTCTCACATGTTGCCTAGCATCCAATAATAAAACTGTGTTGGGGTATGGGAGCCATATCCAGACATCTTCTCACTTAGAGATGGTCCATGATCTAATGGGGGAACAAATAAGGGAAAACCTAACCACTGCTTCCACTTTTAAAAAATGACATCTTACAGAAAGAAAAGTTCTGTATGCTGAGCTGGGAGAATCTACTAAACGGAGGGACTTGTTAGACAGATTGACAACGGGATGTTGGTGAGTATGTGGATTTGATGCAGAGGACGAAGGGATTGCTTAGTGATTTAAAATGAATAGCAGTTATATAAATATGTAAATAATCTGAGACCAACGTTGGAGAGTCGAGGAGCGTAAAACCAGCAACAGACCACAAAACTATCAGAAAAAAAATCTGAAAAACTGATGTTATAACCAGGATGGAGGATAGAACCAGGAATAACAGGCAAGCATTTGACGGTCTGTTGTTATGTTAGTTTAAAGATAAAGTATCTACCTTATTGGTTCGTGTTTTTAAATAGTTGGTATTTTAAGTGGTTAGGGTTTTAGTCTTTTAGTGTTAGCTGATCATTTAAAGAGCCTTTAAGCTGAAAAAAAACTTGAATAAGTAAGTGGACATGGTAGGACACTAGAGCCAGTCACATGTATATTCAGTGCCATGTGGGAACTCTACCAGTGGAAAACCACGTTGAATCACTGAATTATTGAAAAGTGGGCTATTTGGCCTGACGTATCCATGAGAGCCCTCTGTCATGGCAACATCTAGTCACTGCAATATCTTTCCTGCTGATTTATTCTCAAGATAATTATCCAATTCCCTTTTGAAAGCCATAATTGAAGCTGATTCGAAGCACGTGCTGCATAAAAACATTCTCCCTCTCATCACTGTTAGCTCTTTTGCCAATCATCTTAAATCAGTGTGCTCTGCTTCTCTTCCTTACGCCAATGGGAAAAGTTTCTCCCAACCAACTCTGTCCAAATCCTTCATGACTCTGAGCACCTCAATAAAATCTCCTCTTAATCTTCTCTTCTCCAAGGAGAACAGTCCCAATTTGTCCAATTTATCCATGAAACTGAAATTCCTCATCCATGGAACCATTTCTTTAAGATCATAAGTAGGAACAGGAGTAGGACATTCAGCCCTTCAAGCCTGCTCCACCATTCAATAAGATCATGGCTAATCTGATTGTGGCTTCAACTCTACTCGCCTCCCATTACATTCAACTCCTTTATCAATCAAAAATCTGTCTAACTCAGCCTTGAATATATATTCAATGACCCAGCCTTCACTACTCTCTGGAGGAGAGAATTCCAAAGACTAACGATTATCTGAGCAAAGAAACTCCTCTCCATCTTCATCTTAAATCCGTAAATATTTTATGCATGTAGTCTAATGCCTTCACATCCTTCTTAAAGGATTCAATACTAGTGATAGTACCTGGGTGAGCACTTGACACATCATAACATTCAAGGCTATGGGCCAAGTGTTGGTAGATTTGGATTAGGTGGGAGTTCAAGTGTTTCTCACATGTCGGTGCAGATTCAATGGGCCGAAGGACCTTTTCTGCACTGTATGATTCTATGGCACAATATTCCAGGTGAGACTGAACTGGTGTTTTCTCAAGATTCGTAATAATTCCTTATTTTTATACTTTATATCCCTATTTATGAAGTCCAGGATTCTCTATGCTTTATTAATCACTTCCTCAACCTGCCCTGTCACCTTCAATGACTTATGCCCATATACTGCTTGGACTCTCTACTCCTGAATCCCCTATAAAATTGTATCCTTCCAATATTGCTTCTCCTCGTTCTTCCTGCTAGATTGAATCTTTTCTCTGTACTATGTATCACTGGCCTGTAGCCACGTGTCTGCCCATTAGACCAGTCACAAAACCTTCATCTATTTAGATCTTTCTTGAGGAAGTGCTGAGCTGCCCAAATATTCGTCCCTCCCTCCCAGGAGTAACACTAGATGAGACTGGGACCTTAGGAGTGTCGCCATTGCACCCCAACCCCCACTTCCCAGTAGCTGTTGTTGCAAAATCTGTGCCACATGCATGCCAATCATTCGAATTTTAGGCAGACAATCCTAGGGTTCAATTAGCATTTGCTAGCATAAATCAGCACAATTGTGCATCCCCATGTCTCTGCTCCTGAATACAGTCATTAAAACATCCAAGAGGTCTCGACTCCTAATGGATTCGAACCTCTATATACTGTAAGCAGGAATTCACAGAAAAACAGGGACTGCTACCTTCTTTAAATGCAAGAAACAATCCTATTTATAAAGAGAAGGAATTTGGTGCAATCAGTCCATTAGCCTCTGACTTGGATAAGAATAGATGTGGAAAAACAGATGCCAAAGGGAAGTGTTACAATACATTACAAAGGGAAGGGGCACAAGATTGGTAAAAGAAATGGAAAGGACGAAATGTATCAGAAAGGGAGGAGGAAGAGTGCATAGCAAGGGAAAAAGAAGGATCAGACTGCATGGCAGAGCCAGGGAGGACAGATTAAATGGTTGGGGGAAAGGAGGAAGGAGAATACCTGATGAAGGGAGTGAACAAAATATAAGAGAAAGAAATAGAGCTGTTGAATTGTATTAGAGCCTATCCAGAAGAATACAGTTGTGCAAAATCTTAGAATAATATTGTCAAAACTATCTGCTTCTCAGCACTATGTTGAAATAGACTTCAAATGTACCTGGATATACTTGTTGCTCAAAGCTATTAACCTGTCAAGTATACAGATAACCTAACCATAAAATATTATTGCCAATTTAAATGAATGTGCATAATGAACAAGACCCTGTTCCATATTATGTAAAACCCAGCTGGTGCCTAGTTATTGTGCTACATTTAACCTAATGCTTGATTGTGTAATTATTGAAACTCAACCATTTAATAATATCTGCCTGAATAATTTGTGTATATTGAATGCCTGATCTGAAGATGGTACTAATCATGTTACCGTCAACGTATTAATCAAGTGATGGTAATTCATGTGCAACTGTGCCTTGACATTTCTGATGACTTTGACAAGAGTAACTTGCTAATTTACTCAGTCATGTGGAGTGTTCCAGCTGTGATTGGTTTGGTTTATATAGATGTACACAAACATCAGACAGTTTAAATGAGCTGAATTTTTGGTACATAATAAACCTTCGGTTATTGATTTGATGTGGAGTTGAAGGAACAGCTTCATTTGATGTCTCCAAATAACAATTCTTACATGGCCTATAGAATTGCCACCAAAGCATGGTTACAAAATTAAAAACAAAACATTAAGGACAAAACATAAGCAACTGTTTAAAGTAGCTATTCAGGGAGAGACTATGGGCGGGATTTTCCAACCGCGATTGCTCCGAAACCGGAAAATCCCGCTGGAGGTCAACAGACCTTTCCATGGTCCACCTCTCGCCTGCTACGATTCCCGTGGCAGGCGGAATGGGAAAATTCACTCCTATATTTAAATTTGAATTGTAAATAAAGAATAAAAAGACCATATGGAAAGGGCAAGGAAATTGTATTGAAACACCAGCATGGACACTGGTGCAATAGGTTCCCTAGTGTGCTATAATCTCTTTTGCAAGTGCGTAAATGTTTTTGCACTAATCATTGTGCATAAGCAAGTAGAATGAGACCACCACATGATAAACCAAAATTGAAAAACAGAATTGAGACAAAACAGCTGCAATTCCTTGGGTATCTTAGAAAATTGACCAGTGATAGATTTCCTTTATTTGAAATCGGCACATCAGTGGCAACATGGGCAACCGTAGTACTGATGATGGATTAATGCGATCAGAGAAGACTAGATGGAAGGTAGCTGGGGCTCCTGACTGCACAGCAAAAAGATAAATGATGTTCAGCTCTCAAGAGATCTCAACGAAAGCAAGCTCGAGCCAAAAATATATGACAGATCATGATAATGATTCTTATACGTAGAATGCTGCTTTCTTTTTTAAAAGTTTATTCATGGGATATGGGCATCATTGGCAAGGCCAAAATTTATTGTCTATGCCTAACTGCCCTCAAGAAATTGATACTGGGTCGTAATCTTGAACGACTGCAGTCTGCTTGGTGTTGCCATGCCCAGAGTGCTTCAAGGTTTGACAATCAGAGATGAAGGGACAATTATATATTCCCAGGTAAGGATATGTGAAACTAAAAGGAGAACTTGCAGGTAGTGGTGGTCCCATGTATCTGCCGTTCTTGTTCGACGAGGTGGTAGAGGTTGCAAGTTTGGAAAGTCCTATCAAAGAAACTTTGAGGATCTACTGAAATGCATCTTGTTGATGGTGCACACTGCTGCCATTTTTGGTTAGTGGTAGAGGAATTAGCTGTCAAGCTTTGTCCTGGATGATGTTGAGCTTCATGAATGTTGTTGGAGCTGCTCTCATCCAGGCAAGTGGAGAGTATTCCATCACACTCCTGATTTATGCCTTGTAGATAATCAAAAAGCTTTGGGAATTCAGGATGTGAATTACTCACCTCAAGAAAACCCAACATCTGATCTGCTGTTATAGCCACAGTATGTGTATGACTGGTCCACTTTTATGTCTGGTCAATGGTGCCCCCGAGGGTGCTGATGTAGGAGATTCAGTGATGGTAAAGTTGTTGACTATCAAGATTTTCTTTCTGTTATTGGAAATAATCATTTTGGTGATGCAAATCTTACTCGTCATTTAGTATCCAGGCCTCAATGTTGTCCCAAGTCTTGTTGCATGCAATTATTGCAATTATGGACAGCTCCAGTACCTGAGGTGTTTCAAATGGAATTGAGTGGGTGTAATAGTCAGCTAACATGATTGGCCTTCAACAATAATTTTGCTTTTTAATTTGATTTGTAGTCACATGCATTGGGATGCAGAGAAAAGTATTGTTTCTTGCACGCTATACAGACAAAACATACCATTCACAGAGTACAAAGGGAAGAAGGAAAGGTGAGGGTGCAGAATATAGTGTTACAGTCATAGCTAGAGTGTAGAGAAAGATCAGCTTAAAATGTGGTAGGTCCGTTCAAAAGTCTGATGGCAGCAGGGAAGAAGCTGTTCTTGAGTCTGTTGTAGGTGATCTCAGACATCTGTATCTTTTTCCTGACGGAAGAAGGTAGAAGCAAGTATGTCCGAGGTGCGTGGGCCCTTGATTATGCTGGCTGCTTTTCCAAGGCAGTGGGAAGTGTAAATGGAGTCAATGGATGAGAGGCAGGTTTGCATGACGGACTAGGCTACGTTCACAATCGTTTGTAGTTTCTTGTGGACTTGGTCAGAGCAGGAGCCATATCAAGCTGTGTTACAACCAGAAAGGATGCTTTCAATGGTGCATCTGTAAAAATTGGAGAGAGTCGTAGCAAACATGGAAGAATTTCCTTAGCCACCTGAGAAAGTAGAGGCGCTAGCGGACTTTCTTAACTATAACGTCAGCGTGAAGATACCAGGACAGATTGTTGGGGATCTGAGCACCTGGACACTGAAGCTCTCGACCATTTCCACTTCATCACTGTTGATGTAGACACGGACGTGTCTTCCACTATGTTGTCTGAAGTCGATGAGATCTCCTTCGTTTTACTGACATTGAGAAAGATTATTGTCATCACACCAGTTCACCAGATTCTCTGGGCAGGATTTTACGGCCTCGCTCGTCCTGAAACCCCAAAATCCCGCCTGAGGTCAACAGACCTTTCCATAGTCCGTCCCTCGCCCGCTCAGATTCCTGTGGCGGGCAGGGTGGTATAATTCCGGCCCCTATCTCCTTCCTGTACTCCATCTCAGATCTGACACACTACAGTGGTGTCATCATCAAACTTGAAAATGGTGTTGGAGCCGAATTTGGCACAAGTGTATAAGGAGCATAGTAAGGGGCTGAAGAGACAGCATTGCGGGGCACGGGCATTGAGGATGATTGTGAAGGAGGTGTGTTACCTATCCTTACTGATTGTGGTCTGTGGGTTAGGAAGTCAAGGGTGCAGTCGCAAAAGAGCCGCCGAGCTCTCGGCCACAGAGTTTGGAGATGAGTTTGTGGGGATAATGGTATTGAAGATGGAGCTGTAGTCAATAAATAGGAGTCTGACATATATATGTTTATTATCCAGGAGTTCCAGGGTTGAGTGAAGGGTCAGGAAGATGGTGTTCGCTCTGGACCTGTTAGAGCGATAGTGAACTGTAGTGGATGCAGGCAATCTGGGAGTCTGGAGTTGATGCGTGTCATGACTAACCTTTCGAAGCACTTGATAATGTTGTGAAGTTGGATAGAGTAATTGTAGATTGGGAGGTAGGAAGTTAAAATTTGGTGTTTGTAAAATTGTAAAAGGTGGCGCTTTTTCTGTGCTTAGAAATTTAAAATGCAACTACATAGAGAGCCCAAACTGAAAGATTTGTATCGAGAGGCCAAGCAACAGTTTTCAGCTAGACAACAGGCTTTTGAATTTAGCCAATCAATTTGGATCAGGCATTTAGATACCAAAAACCTATTGAATTTAAATCCGATGGTTTTGACGAGCGAGAGAGCGAATCGCTGGCTTTCACAGCTTCATCTATGTCTTAGAGAAAGCACCATCTAGATAGCAAAGGTACCAAAGAAGAAAGAAGTTCCAGATAGAAGAATCAACAGAGAAGGCCCAGAATATTCCGTAAGACACTGGTTGTAATTTATAGAGTGACTAAATTCCATTTTGTTAATGAATGGGAATTGTATTTAGTTGAACAGCATAACATTAAAATTGTGTTTTATTCGGGAATAGTTAATAGAAGGGATTTATTCGGTTTGTTAATAGTTTAGTTAATTTGGCTAATTTGTTCACTGTTAGATAAATTGTTACGTGTTGATTTAAAAGTGAGCGTCACAGATTTATTTTGTATTTAACCATTAGAAGTTGCTGAAGAGAACATAAGAACATAAGAAATAGGAGCAGGAGTAGGCCATCTAGCCCCTCGAGCCTGCCCCGCCATTCAATAAGATCATGGCTGATCTGACGTGGATCAGTACCACTTACCCGCCTGATCCCCATAACCCTTAATTCCCTTACCGATCAGGAATCCATCCATCCGCGCTTTAAACATATTCAGCGAGGTAGCCTCCACCACCTCAGTGGGCAGAGAATTCCAGAGATTCACCACCCTCTGGGAGAAGAAGTTCCTCCTCAACTCTGTCTTAAACCGACCCCCCTTTATTTTGAGGCTGTTGCCGAAGTTGCCGAAGACCCAGTCACACCACTTCACACACACATTTTACAGATTATAAAGTGAGGGACACCTCTTTGGGCGTTTGGGTATTGGTTCTCAGAGGGGGGAATCAACCTATGCTTTATACCAATAATGTTGGATGTCAGAGCCACCAGGTGATAGTTATTACTACATGCTGCCTGGCTTCTCATAAATATAGGGCTGATGGTTGTCTTCTTGAAGCAGGTAGCGACGTGGTATGATTTCAGCCAGCGGGGGGGGGGGGCTTGCCACCAGATTTACACTGGATTACGTGTGCAATTCAGCTCTTCTGTCCATGTTTGGGCCAAGATCTGGAGCCAAAAGTTATTGGCAGAATTATCACTGAGCATCAGTGATAATGCGATACATATGAAGAAAGATCGATCAACTGGCCTTCACATCAAGGTAGTATTTCACAGAGTATGGCACTTGTGTAAAACTAGTTAGTGGGACTGATGAGGAAAACACTCCACTGGCTCAAGTCATACCTGGCACCAGGGCATGACTGCAGGATCGCCTCAGAGCATGTCAAATAAGCAATGTCTTGAGCCACGACACAAACAGAGAATGATATAACCTTTAAAAATCACACAAAACAGAAGAGGCTATTTGGCCAATAGTGCCAGCGCTGGTTCTTTGAAAGTGCTATCAAATTGGAGCAATTACCCCATTCTTTCTCCAGAGCTCTGCACAATGTTTCCTTTTTGAATTGCATATTGAAATTGCTATTCAAACTTATCAAATCTCAAGATCAAACTCACTGCATAAAAGTTATCTATCTCCTCATGGTTCTTTTGACAATTTTCTTAAATCTATGCGCTCTGGTGACCAATTCACCTATCAGTAAGAGCCGTTGTGCCTTTCTCATCTGAAAACCACTCTAGTACATTCTTTGAACACCTCACCTTCTCTTTGTCTGCTTTAAGGAGAAAAATTCTAGCTTCTATTGTCTCTCCATGTACCTGTTTTATGACCACAGCAGATGTTAATTGCTGAGCAAACCAAACCCGAGGGGAAACTTGGCTTAATGGCTTAAATGGTCCACCATGCTGTTTTGTATTCTAAAGACAAGAATAAAAGTATTCATCTCAGCAGCAAAGACCAGTAATACTTTTGAGATTTTAAAAATTAAAAGTGTAAATTAAAAGAGTAAATTAAAAGTAAAGTTTATTTATTCATCACAAGTATGCTTACATTAACACTGCAATTAAGTCACTGTGAAAATTCCCTAGTCGCCACACTCCGGCGCCTGTTCGGGTACACTGAGGGAGAATTTAGCATGGCCAATTCACCTAATCTGCACATCTTTGGAGTGTGGGAGGAAACCGGAGCATCCAGAGGAATCCCATGCAGACACAGGGAGAACGTGCAAACTCCACACAGCGACCAAGCCAGGAATAGAACCCAGATCCTTGGCGCTGTGAGGCAGCAGTGCTAACCACTGTGGCCACCGTGCCACCCCTGTTTACTAACAAGCGCACAAGATCACACAGTTAAAATTGGTCTTGCAAAATATTCCACCCAAAATACTCCCTACTTGGTCAAATCCACAAGTAAACACCTTCCAAGTAATACTCCCTTATGGATGTTTACCTGTTAAAATCCATTACCATTAATCAAGGCAAACTGTTGTAGTTTTAAAGGGATACCACACAATCTCGCAAACTCACTTCCACTCTGCTGTGGAAATCATGACTTCAGAATGAGACTGCTGTTCGCAGCCTAAAGGGGTGATCTTACCAAAAAAATTCTAAGTGCCAAACAAGCACTTGGGAGAGAATTGCACCGTTTTTTGGGCATTAAAAATCAAATCTTATTTCATTTTTTTTTCCTCAGTGAGGTAAGATCTGCTTCCTGCCAGCAAATGGAGGGAAATGGAGGGAAAGGGAGGGGGGGTGGGGCATAAACTCGCTGAAAATTGGCACTTGCAGCAGAGGGCGTCATTGTGACTATACAGACCTCTGTTCTGTGCTCTCAGTCACCTTCCCCCAGCTATAGCGGGGCTCTGCAGCCGATTGCGCCGCCCCCCCCCTCCCCTCCCTTGCACAGATCAGCTGATTGCCTACCATCCCCGTGGGTCGGCTGATCCCCCCCCAACCTCGCATGGGTCGATTGTCTCCACCCACCCCCCCCCCCCCCCCCCCCCCGCCCACCTTGTATGCACAGGTCAGTTGCAGAGTACACAATGTTCCCCCACACCCTCCCCCACCAATCCCAGCACTCCCCCCACTCACCTCTGCCTCAGGCCCCACTCCCTTGGCACTGCCCTGTGCCTGATGGGCACTGCCAGTGTGCCAGGCTGGCACTGCCCAAGGGACACCCTCTGCCCCAACTTCTCAGGGGGGCCTCAACGGCCTCTGCCCCTACCATGAGGCCATCAGTTTCCCTTTGATGGGGACCATAGATGATCCTCGCTGGTGAGGACCTTCACCAGCATGGCCGCAAAGACAAGTGAGGCTGGATGATAGCATCCCGGACTCACTTGTAATATATCTTCCCCGCCTGACCTCTGGTTCCATTGTTCCCTCACCTCTGAAACTCAAATCCTGCCACGTGTGAAATCTGTCACGTTTCTATGTTGTCTCTTCTTTCGGGTCAATAAAATGTAATATACCCTCTTCTGTTTAACCATGGAACTCCTGCAAGATGCAACATGTTTCCTGTCACCTCTGACTTGCCTTTGATATGCAAACAAATTCAACTTATCTAAAAATTCAAATGTTAGATCCAACCTATTTACCTGTACCTAACTCTTTCATCCTTTCATGTCTTAAACCTTCCAGATTAGTCTTTTATAACATTTCCCCAATTTAATTAATTTACATACACAAAGACACACAGCCTTCTTCACAGAATAACACAGTATTCTGCAAACCTATTTTTAAAAATCCATTTTCATACCAAAAATCCCTTATCCTTTTCACACATCTCCTTGTCGTGAGTCTTTTGAACTTTCTTCCTGAAAAGGTGATAGAAGCAGAGTCTTTGAATATTTTTTAAAGCAGACATGGATAGAGTCTTACCAAGAAAGGGAGTGATAGGTTATTGTGGGGTAGACAGGATGCAGATTTGAGGTTACTGTCAAATCAGCCATGATCTTACTAAAAGGTGGAACATGTTTGAGGGGGCTGAATGGCCTGCTCCTACTTCACGTCCACACGTTTTATGTTTCTCTGCAAACTCTCCAAGGACTTTTACCACATTATTTTACAATTTCTGAAAATTTGGTGCCTATTTGATACTTTCATGTACCCAGTGAAATTGTTAAAAATTTTGGAGCACCTGTCTGAATGCTTATGCCACAAGCAACACTATATTCTCTGCAGAAATGTGAATCTTCAAGAGACTTTTTAAAATTCATTCATGGGACATGGGCGTCGTTGGTTGGGCCAGCATTTATTGCCCATCCCTAGTTGCCCGAGGGCAGTTAAGAGTCAACCACATTGCTGTGACTTTGGAGTCACATGTAGGCCAGACCAGATAAGGACGGCAGATTTCCTTCCCTAAAGGACATTAGCAAACCAGATGGGTTTTTCCGACAATCAACACTGGTTTCATGGTCATCAGTAGATTCTTAATTCCAGATTTGTTTTATTGCAGAATATCAAATAGTGCAAGCTTTATTGCATGATATCCAAATAGAATTAGAATTAATAATTATCTGCAATTAAGTTTACATTTAAATAGACCAGCACTGTGAAAGCCTCAGCAACCATGTGCAAAGAATTTTCAGCACTTCGTTTAATCAACAAAATATTTCTGTGACTGTTCTTCAAGTCAGCTGCCAAAAATTGCTACCTAAATCTGTAAATAGACTTGACTGTTCATCCTGAGAATAAGGGCTGACATTCCAAATGCCAAAATGTAAATTTTTAAATTGCCAAATAATAAAATACTTTCTTTATGAACAAAACAGTAACATTTAATTTACAAAAATACAGGTAGCTATAAATCATTCAACCAATGATATACTGAACAATATTAGAAAATACACAAGGATAAATCCCAAGTCTAAATTTACATTTATTCCTCTTGTTTCTCTTCCCGCACCCAATGGTGCACAAGGCAGACTTTCATCTGTTCCCAGAACAAGTTTTACCTGGAAGAGGTTGCTAGCCTGTCATCAAAGGCTTGAGGGGCGCAACCAAGCATTGATCTCCCAGCATGATCGACCCCCTTTTACCTCCTGCCATTAACATGCTGGAAGGATATTACAGGTCGATACTCAACTTGTTGGTGGCATTATGAACATGTATTCCTTCGTCATCAAGTCCTGGGATAGGACTTGACCGTGGAGCTTGTGGCTGAGGTAGGTGTGCTATCCACTGCACCACAAGACCTCCCATAGTTTTCCAATAACAATTTTTAAAAATTAACTAAATAATTGTAAGGGATACCAAGTAAAGTACTTTAAATTATATTTAAGATTTCTAAAGTTTAAAAATTGTGAATATAATAGCATTGGATAAACCTCAATCTGTTACACAAATAGGGTTTCACATTGCAAACAGCATTTTTATTGGGTGTAGAATTTGGATTTCTACAAGTCACCATATTACAAACAGAGCACTCTCAAACAATTCAGTGAGTAAGCAAAACAAAGAGACACGACCTCTCCTTCACAAAACCATGTTGCCTCTCACCAAAACGTCCACTTATTTCCAAGTGGGAATAAATCCTGTCTCGAAGAATCCTCTCCAATAATTTCCCGACCACTGATGTAAGGCTCACTGGCCTGTGATTACCTGGATTAGTCTTGCTATCCTTCTTAAACAAAGGAACAACATTGGCTTTTCTCCAATCCTCTGGGACCTCCCCAGTAGTCATGATGTGGAGATGTCGGCGTCGGACTGGGGTAAACACAGCAAGGAGTCTAACAACACCAGGTTAAAGTCCGACAGGTTTATTTGGTAGCAAAAGCCACTAGCTTTCGGAACAGGCTGTCCCTTCGTCAGGTGCGTGGGAGTTCTGATCACAAACAGGGCACAAAGACACAAACTCAATTTTGTAAATTGAGTTTGTGTCTTTATATGCCCTGTTTGTGAACAGAACTCCCACCCACCTGACGAAGGGACAGCCTGTTCCGAAAGCTAGTGGCTTTTGCTACCAAATAAACCTGCTGGACTTTAACCTGGTGTTAGACTTCTTACTGTGTGGACTTCCCCTGTAGCCAGTGATGATACAAAGATTTCTATCTAGGCCTCAGCAATTTCCTCCCTTGCCTCTCTCAGTATTTTGGGGTATATCCCATCAGGCCCTGGGGACTTGTCAACCTTAATGTTTCTCAAGAACCCCAATATCTCCATCTTTTTGATCTCAACATGACTCAAACTATCTACACACCCTTTCCCAGATTCATCATCCACCAAACCCTTCTCTTTGGTTAATACTGACGCAAAGTACTCATTTAATAGCTCGCCCATTTCCTCTGGCTCCACGCATAGATTCCCTCCCTTGTCCTTGAGTGGGCCAACCCTCTCCCTGGCTACACTCTTGCTCTTTGTATAAAAAGCCTTGGGATTTTCCTTAATCCTGCTGGCCAATTCTTTTTCGTGACCCCTTTTAGCCCTCCTTACTCCTTGCATAAGTTTCTTTCTACTTTCCTGGTATTCCACACTTGCTTCATGTGTTCCCAGCTTCCGAGCTTTGACAAATGCTTTCTTCTTCTCTTTGACTAGGCTCACAATATCTCTCCTTATCCAAGGTTCCCAAAACTTGCCATACTTATCCTTCATCCTTACAGGAATGTGCCAGTCCTGAATCCCTATCAACTTGCACTTGAAAGCATCCCACATGCCAGATGTTGATTTGCCCTCAAACACCTGCCCCCAATCTACATTCTTCAGTTCCTGCCTAATATTGTTGTAATTAACCATCCCCCAATTTAGCACCTTAACTTGAGGACTACACTTATCTTTATCCATCAGTACCTTAAAACGTACCGAATTGTGGTCACTGTTCCCGAACTGCTTCCCTACTGAAATATCGACCACCTGGCCGGGCTCATTCCCCAATATCAGGTCCAGTATGGCCCCTTCCCGAGTTGGACTATCTACGTACTGTTTCAAGAAGCCCTCCTGGATGCTCCTTACAAACTCTGCCCCATCCACGCACCTAGTGGTAAGCGAGTCCCAGTCAATATAGGGGAAGTTAAAATCTCCCACCACAACAACCCGGTTACTTTTACACCTTGCAAAAATCTGCCTACATATCTGTTCCTCTATCTCCCGCTGGCAGTTGGGTGGCCTCTAGTAAACCCCCAACATTGTGACTGCACGCTTCCCATTCCTGAGTTCTACCCATATTGCCTTGCTGTATGAGCCCTCCGAGGTGTCCTCCCGCAGTACAGCTGTGATATTCTCCTTAACCAGTAGTGCAACTCCCCCACCCCTTTTACATCCCCCTCTATCCCGCCTGAAACAACTGTATCCTGGAATGTTAAGCTGCCAATCCTGTCCTTCCCTTAATCAAGTCTCTGTAATGGCAACAACATCATAGTTCCTATTACTAATCCAAGCTCTAAGTTCATCTGCCTTACCTGTAACACTTCTTGCATTGAAACAAATACACTTCAGTCCACTGGACCCTCTTTGATTAGCAACTACACCCTGCCTGCTCGGAGTCTTATTGGCCCGACTCTCTGGTTCTCCTTCAGCTAATTCACCTTTGCTTTGGTCCCCACCCCCCTGCCAAACTAGTTTAAATCCTCCCGTGTGACACTAGCAAATCTCCCGGCCAGAATATTTATGCCCTTCCAGTTTAGGTGCAACCCATCCTTCTTGTACAGGTCCCACCTGCCCCGGAAGAGACATCAATGGTCCAGATATCTGAAACCCTCCCTCCTACACTAACTGTTTAGCCACGTGTTGAGCTGCAATATCTTCCTATTCCTAGTCTCACTAGCACGTGGCACAGGGAGTAATCCTGAGATTACAACCCTAGAGGTCCTGCTTTTTAACTTTCTACCTAACTCCCTAAACTGCTGCTGCAGGACCTCATCACTCTTCCTCCCGATGTCCTTAGTACCACGACCTCTGGCTGCTCACCCTCTCCCTTCAGAATGCTTTCTGCCCATTCAGAGACATCCTGAGATGAGATGAATGAGACATACAACACAATGAATGAGACAGACAACACAACGTAATTACAGTGAAGGAGGAAACCAAGCAGCACATCATCTCAGTGTTGTCTGCAGAAATGCTACATCATTTAATCCCACTTTCCAGCTATTGGTCTATAGTCTATTAGGTTACAACACTTTAACTTCAAAACAATCCCAGTCTATCCAATATTCCTTCACCTCTAAGATTCTCCATTCTTACCACCACCCTCATTAATTTCCTGTGCATCCTCTCGTGTGCGATCACATCCTTTGTGTAATGCCATGACCAAAATTATATGCAGCTCTCCAGCTGTGGGCCAACTACTTTTGTTTTAATACATTTCTCGGGTAACTTCACTGCTTTAATATTCCACGTCTCTGCTAATAAGGAAAAGTATCCCACATGCCTTCTTAAACAGCCTCTTGTACTCCAAAAAAAAAGGACGGCACGGTAGCACAGTGGTCAGCACTGCTGCCTCACAGCTCCAAGGACCCGGGTTTGATTCCCTGCTCTGGTCACTGTCTGTGTGGCGTTTTTTTACATTCTCCCCGTGTCTGCGTGGGTTTCCTCCGGGTGCTCCAGTTTCTTCCAACAGTCCAAAGATGTGCGAGTTATGTGGATTGGCCATGCTAAATTGCCCCTTAGTGTCAGGGGCACTAGCGAGGGTAAATGCATGGGGTTATGGGGATAGGTCCTGGGTGAGATTGTGGTTGGTGCAGACTTGATGGGCCAAATGGCCTCCTTCTGCACTGTAGGATTCTATGATTCCATAAGCTCTCTCCATTTCACTTGCTTCCATAATCCTACCGTTTATCATGGTTTCCCTTGCTTCTTCCAATTTACTTTCTAAACTTGTATCCAGTCTACTCAGCACAGGAATCTAGAAATCATGCATCCCCTTCACCTGAAATCAGCTAGAAGGATAGCTAATGAGGAGTGCAGAATCTGAACCAGGAAGTGTCAACTGGAATGGCTAATTCAATACCAAATCATGAACAGAAAGTGAAATAAAGAGAGGGAAAGAAAGATGGGATTAAAAGAGAAACGAGAGGTGGAAAAAGTAAAAAGAAAACTTCATAACTCCAACAAGAATGTAAATCTGAAGGCTGAGACATAAAATAATAATATAACAAAAGCTGATTTTCAGTATCACAGAGGTTATTTGGCAGTAATCATGCCTTGCCACACCATTAAAACTTTACTTTGAGGAATGGGCAAGCCTTACATTTTCTGACACGTTTAGTGGGTACTTACTTCGTAAACACCACTAGTTTATGGAGTCCCATGTATGTCAATGCAGAGTCTCTCATTGAGATACGAGGACGGCACAGCTTCTAAAAGAGCTGGTTTCTGATAATTGCATATGTGCTGTTGCCAGAAGTTGTATATAACTTGGTCATTAATCATGGTAGTGTTAATAGATTCATTGTTACTTCTACCAAAAATCCAGGTTTTTAGTTTGTTTGGATAAAACATATACGATTCATTACATTGAGAATAATTGCATTGTGGGTCAATCCAAAGAACATGGACTGCAGCGATTCGAGAAGGCAGCTCACCACCACCTTCTCAAGGGCAACTAGGGATGTGCAATAAAAACGCTGGCCAGCCAGCGACACCCATGTCCCACGAATGAATATTTAAAAAATGCTAAATTCTAGATTGATGCACCACAGGGGTTCGTGGCTTGGCTCATCATGCCTGTTCAGCTCAAACCACCAGGGAGATATTTAACTTGTGGGGGCAGTGTAAGCAAGTGCCACAAGTTTGACCCTAGTGAAAAAGAACTGAGTGAAAGAAGATGATTAAGGAGGAACCTCAGAATTAGGACAGACAATAATATGTATGAAAGAGGTAATGTAACCTCAAACTAAAACATGACAAGTACATAAAGTAAAAGGGAAATTTAGGATTGTCATTGAGTTTCTCAGAAAAGGAGTAATGAATACATATAATGGACTCCTGGATGGAGCAAGGAGAAAGAAATCCTGGCATTATTCAAGAAACAGCTGGATTAAATGATTAGGTAACTGCAGGTGAGCTGATTGCTTTTCGGGAAGGATGAGCAAGGATTTGTTAATGGCTTTTCCAATCTGTATCTATCCAGTGATTTTGTAATTTTAAAAAAAGCATCTGTCTTCTTTACTCAGGATACATAATTACTGGGACAGTTTTATTTTTAATTTGTGAGGATATGAATAAACTTTACAATGCAGTACTTTCAGAAATACTCCACATGCTGCCATTTAGGAAAAGATCCACCATGCACCAAATAAATGGCAAAAAATCTATAAATACTTCTTGCTAACAGTTACCATGGCAATCAGAATTGCACCTTGTTTCAGGATTATCTGGTGTGTGCAGAAAATCTTGTTGCTATTTAAAGGCAATGAAGAGCAAAGAGGAAAGAACTAATTGATGGGAAATTAAACATCAGCCCAGCTCCATGAGAGTTCACAAAGTCTATTTCTGATCCTGTATAATGTCAAACAGATCGCTTCCTATCCTTTAATGTGCAGTATATTACCAGCCTATTTAGCAAGCATCTTTACTTTAGTAAGTAAAGGATATAGATAAGTGGCTACAGCATTTTTAAAATAATTATAAAGCTTGGATTTGGAGCTTTCTCCCATTGAATTTCATTGTAAACAAAAATAAATTGATTCCTTTCCCAACATTACAAAAACATGAGTAACCTAGAATTTTACTGACAAACCTTTATGCTCACTATGTTGCAGGATGCAAGCTCTGGCAAACAAACAAATTTCAAACATTGGACATCTAGTGTAGGCTCCAAATACTTCTGAATTGACATATCATTAACTGGGTGAGTAATAAAGCAAGATACAGTTTATACAAATTGCATCTTAATCCCAATCTTAGATAGTAACTTTCCTACAGTACTTCATTCATTTCCCTTTCTCACATCTACCATCCATGCAAACTGAGCTCGACAACTTCTGTAAACTGTGCAAATTTTTGTGTATACTTCCATCCAAAGGCATTGGATTTCTAAGGAATCAAATAGCTCGATAGCCAAAGACTTACAACCCAAAACTTTAATTCAGATCTCAGAAGTGTTTTTACTCACACTGCAGTCTTTAATTCATTAGTTCAACATTACAAATTGCATGGGGGTTTCAATTATTTCAAAAATAGGCTTAAAATCTCTAGACATTCTTGAGTCAGCAATTATAAGGATCTGTTAAACTTTTTTTTTGTTATTCATTCGTGGGACATGGGCATCGCTGGCTGGGAAGTATTTATTCCCCATCCCTGGTTGCCCTTGGAGGGCAGTTGAGGGTCAACCACATTGCTGTGGCTTTGGAGTCACATGTAGACCAGACCAGGTAAGGATGGCAGATTTCCTTCCCCAAAGGACATTAGTGAACCAGGTGGATTTTTCTGACCATCGACAATGGCTTCATGGTCATCAGTAGATTCTTAATTCCAAATATTTTTTATTGAATTGAAATTCCACCATCTGCAATGGTGGGATTCGAACACAGGTCCTCAGAACATTAGCTGATTTTCTGGATTAATAGTTCCACAATAACACCACTCGGCCGTCGTCTTCCCTTAACTACCCCAGTAAGAAAATCCAGCAGGAATGACAAAGCTCATTCACAAAACGGGTGCTCAATATCTATGTTCATTGGACATCTTTTTTCCACAAGGAAAAGAGCTCAGATTGGAACTGGCTAACATAGATGTGCCATTGTAAATATTCAAAAATAAAGTAACTCGCAATCATCCTGATGGAACTATAGTAAACAAAACTACTGTATTGTCGCTAAACATTTTGATGTGTAAAAGAAACTATTCCCTACAGTGCAGGAGACGGCCATTTAGCCCATCTAGCCTGCACTGACAAAAATCCCACCTATCCCCACAACCCCAGATATCTACCCTGATCACTAAGGGCAGGATTTTACGGCCTTGCTTGAGCGAGCGAGCTCGAGATCAACAGGCATTTCCATTGTCCACTCCTTGCCCGCTCCGATTCCATGGCAGACGGGGAGTAGAACTCCAGCACAAGGGTCAACTTAGCATGGCCAACCTGCACATCTTTGGACAGTGGGAGGAAACCAGAGCAGCCGGAGAAACCCACGCAGACACGGGAAAACTCCACACAGACACAATCACCCAAGGCCGGGATTGAACCTGGGTCTCTGGCGCTGTGAGGCAGCAGTGCTAACCACTGTGCCACTGTGCCTCCCGATCATTAAGATCCACATAGACACTTTAAAATAATCAAATTAAACCATCATTTTCTGCTTAAAACACAAGTAAGAATTTGCATCAGTCCAGAGAAATATCACCAAAAGGGCAATAAAAGTAACAGCTTAAAAACTGAACTAAAAATCATTTTGTGAGGATCATAAATTAGCAATATTCCCAACTTTGACTTTAATGCAGAGAAAATGGGGAACAAGAGTCGAACAATTCAAAAGCCATCTTTATTCAGCTCCCACTAAAAATTCCACAACCTGTCTCAGATTCCAATATCCTTCTCCAGCAGCACACGGAGCATGAATCTGACTATGCAAACTGTTTGACCAGATGTTGACGTTACATGGAGTGAATCAAATTGGTTGAAGACTAGCATTTTTGATGCTGGGGAGCTATGGAGGAGGCCGAAATGGCTCATCCACTCTGCAGCTCTGACTGAAGGTTGTTGCAAATACTTCAACCATGTCTGCTGCACTGATATGCTGGGCTACCCCATTGCAAGGGATAAGGATATTTGTGGAGCCTTATCCTCCTCCACTTAGTAGTTTAATTGTCTATCACCATTCACGATTGGATTTAGCAGTACTGTAGAGCTTGGATCTGGTGCGGCGGTTGTAGGATCGCATTACTCTGTCAATTGCATGCTGCTTTCGCTGGTTAGCACGCAAATTTAATAGAAACCTAGCTAGAAATACAAACACAAATAGTAAGAATTTCTCGATGTATTTAAATTGGAAAAGAATAACTCAAGATAGTGTTGGTCTTCAGAGAGCGACTCTGGGTTGAATGCCTCGAGTGCTGTCTTTATTCCTAACCACAATGTTTATAAACATTCAGCTTTTGATTGATGAATTGGATCTTTTACGAGGTTTCACTTGCTCTTTTCTAATCACAAGATTTACAAAGCACTCCAGATGCATTAAACTGTGAAGGGAAATAAAAACAAATAAAGCTCTTTTCTAGTGGGTGTAAACCATACCTGTCCATCAAACCACTTCAAAAGGATGCATACACAGGTGCTTTCACCTTTCAATGTTAAAAAGGGAACTCCCCAGTGAAGCTGACCTTCAAAGGACATCAAAGGGATTTCAGAGCAGCTGTGGGTTATGAGAGGAAACAATGAATTTTTTTCTCTAAGAACACTTACATCCACACTGCAATGAAGTTCTGTAAGAACACTTTAAAGAGGTCTCCGACCACCTGGGCCAATCCCTAATGTGGAATGGAGAGCTGTGGTGATTTTGAGGGCTTCCAGGTGTCTAAGGGGCATGGAAATCAAAGTGATCAGGACACTTCAAAGGTTTTAAAGGAAAGAGACAATAATGAAAATCTTATCTCAGAATGGTGCCTGAAATTACCATCCTGAAAATGAACACCACCTTTCCCAGGGCAACAGGGACAAGTGCAACCACGAGACCACCATCCTGGGGGAGAGTCCCGAGGTCAAGCCCTTTCTCCGAGCTTGAGATCACCCAACCCCCAGGTCACTTGCTCAATTTTTAAGTAAGTAAATAAGTAAATTTATTAGTCACAAGTAGGCTTACATCCACACTGCAATGAAGTTACTGTGAAAATCCCCCAGTCGCCACAGTCCAGTGCCTGTTCATGTCAATGCACCTAACCAGCACGTCTTTCAGACTGTGGGAGGAAACCGGAGCACCCGGAGGAAACCCACGCAGACACGGGGAGAATGTGCAAACTCCACACAGACAGTGACTTAAGCCGTGAATCAAACCTGGGTCCCTGGTGCTGTGAGGCAGCAGTGCGAACCACTGTGTTTGGGGCAGTTTTGGAAGACATGCTCTGGGATAGATTAGTCGTAGAATAGAACCATAGAATCCCTACAGTTGAAGAGGTCATTTGGCCCATCAAGTCTGCACAGACTCTATGACAGAGTATCTTACCCAGCCCTCTCCCCCACCCTATCCCTGTAACCCTACACAGGGACATCTGGGGCTGCCAATCCACCTAACCAGCATATCGTTGGACTGTGGGAGGAAACCAGAAGAAATCCACAAATCCACACCAGGGAGAATGTGCAAACGCCAAACAAACAGTCACCCAAGGATGGAATCAAACCCAGGTCCCTGATGCTTTGGGACAGCAGTGCTAACCACTGTGCCACCCAATAAATCCCAGTGGCATTTATGAGGACAGCACACAGCATTGCCTGTTGGAAGAAACCACACTGACTTACAAGAAAGCTCTAGAAATTTCTCAGGGAATTGAAATGGCTGCAAACAATGCAAAAAAAATTCAAAAGGCCAATGATGGTGCACAGGTGGGTGCAGTGCATCAAGTGAGAAAAGTAGCAAATGAAAGGGCAAAAGCAGCGGAGTGTTTCAGGTGTGAGGAGGGCACATTAAACAAGCCACTGCAAATTCATGGATGCTGTTGCAACAAAAAGGGTATTTGGCTAAAATATGCAGGGGTGCCAAAAGCGAGTCAAAGGCTGGGTAGGGAGTTTCAAATTCAAAAAAGTTTCAGTCAGATATGCATCATCTGGAAAGCACATCACAGGAAGAGGAATGCTCCTGCAACATGGTCAATGCGAGTGAGGCACGCGCGGAGCCTATCTATGCTGCGCTGAATGTAGATGGAAAAAAAGACAATGGAGATAGATGCATGGATTAAACTTTAGACATGTACTGGAGAGACTATACCATTGCTTGAGGACTTAGAGGTGGACATTGCATATAACAGCTAAAAAGCAAGAGCACAGCTACTGGTGGTGAAAAGGAAAGGGCCGAGCTTACAAGGACAAGACTGGCTCAGTAAAATTCAGTTGAACTGGGGTAAGATAAAGCACACACAGGTGACAGAAGATATCATTCAGAAATATCCTGAGGATTTCAAATATGAACTGTGTACATTGCGGACACTATAGTTTATTATTGGTAGACCATCAGACTACTTCCTCGCTTTTACAAACCCAGGACAGTGTCCTACACCATGAAAGACAAAGTGGAGGAGAGGTTGGAATGACTAGGAATGATTGAGCCCATTCAGTTCTCACGCTGGGCAGCCCCAGTTGTCACTGTTCTTAAAAATGATGGTATTGTGCACATATGCGGGGATTATAAATACCACCAATCAACACTCCAAGCTGGCGCATACCCACTGCTGCAGGTGGAGAATCTGTTTTCAACAGGAGGAAAGAAATTCTCAAGATTTGACATGAGCCATGCCCACCAGCAGCCCTTGTTAGAGGGGGACTCAAAACAATATGTCACAATCAACACAAAGGTTTGTTCAAACACAACTGTCTGGTTTTCAGGGTGTTCTTCAATCCGGTGACTTTTTTCAAAGGACAATGGGGATTCCTCTTGTAGCAGTTTACTTCGATGACATCTGGATCACATGGAAAACAGAGGACGAACACCTCAGCAACATGAATCAAACGTTAAAGAGATTTACAGAGGCAAGGCTGCGCCTGAAGCATAGCAAGTGCATCTTCCAAGCACAAAGTATGGAATATTTGGGTCGGAGTATCAGTGCAGCATCTGCTCCCTGTGGAAGACAAAGTCAGAGCTATCAAGGCAGTTCCAAATCTCAGAAGTCTGTCTGAGCTCAGGTCATGTCTGGGCATGGTAAATTCCTACGGGAAGTTTCTACAAGACCTGATAACACTGTTGACGCCAAGGCATCTACTGCTTCACAAAGAGACTCAATGGAAGCAGGGGCCAGCACAAAAGTATTCAAAACTGAAGGTGCTACTACAATCAGCTAATCTGCTGGTTCCCTTTGATCTGGATAGAGAGCTCATTGTGTCATGATGCCTCGCCCTACAGCTTTGGGGCAGTTCTCTCTCGTCTGATGGAGGATGGATCAGAAAAGCCCATAGTTTTGCATCACAGATACTGTCAACAGCCTAGAAGGGATACTTACTGCTAGACACGGAAGGTTTTCACTTTGAAACGGTTTCATCAGTACCTTTATGGTCAGCCATTCACTGTATGTACAGACCAGAAGCCATTAATGAGCCTTTTTGTGAAGCTAGATGCATTCCTCTCACGGCCTCAGCAAGGATACAACGTTGGCCTCTCACATAGTCAGCTGACCAGTATAACATTGTGTACAGGGCAGGGAAGGACAATGGAAATGCAGATGAGCTGAGTCGTCTCCCTTTACCAGACTTGCCCGCCAAGACATTATTTCCTCCAGAGACAATTTTCTTGCTTCAGAGAATTTCATATTCTCCTGTGAATGCCAAACAGATTATGCAGTGGATGGATCAGGACTCTGTTCGAGACCAGGTGAAGAGATTCCTTGTGCAGGATTGGGCTACTGCTATAAGGAAAGATGAACTGAGGCCAAATGCAAAACAGAAGGGTAAGCCAAGTGTGCAGGATGGTTGCATTCTTTGGGCGTCCAGAGTGGTCATCCACACCTTGGTTGTTCACAAGCCTTGAATGAAGTCCACGAGGCTCACCCAGGTCCCAGAGACATTGGTAGGCTTTCTTAGCTATAGTGCTGGCATGGGGGGGACCAGGACAGGTTGGTGGTGCTCTGGACACCTAAAACATGAAGCTCTCCACCCTTTCTATTTCGTCCCCATTGATGTAGACAGGGGCATGTTCTCCTTTACGCTTCCTGAAGTCAATGACAATCTCCTTCGTTTTGTTGACATTGAGGGAAAGATTATTGTTGCCGCACCAGTTCACCAGAAAGGAGGACTGAAAAGAATGACAGGCAGAACCCTTGGAACCAAACTCTCATGGCTCTTGCTTCAGTACCGCATCACACCACGAACAATGACCAGACTCTCCCCAGCTGAAGTGCTGAAGGAAGCCAAGTCTCACCTGGCTTCAGACAACCAGATTTCAAAGTGAAAGTGGGAAGCAGACAGGAAAAGCAGAAGGAGAGGTGTGACTACCATGCTAGGGAGAAACATTTCAATTAAGATGACTGTGTCTATATAAGGAATTTCCACAGGAACCAACGTTGGCTGCCTAGAGTCATTCTCAACTGAAGTGGTCCAGTATCTTTAATGGTGAAACTAACTAATGGAAGAGTCATTTGCAGACACCAGAATCACATTAGTTTGCACAATGACTCTGAGACAAACAAATACCTAGACCACACGACAGAAGGAAGGGCTGCTGTAGAAACTTGACAAGAAATAGTTCCTGATGTTCAGGGACATCAAGTGGACTCTGCTCCAGGAGAGGATGAGGGGCATTCATTCATAAATACCCAACCTACTCAGCCGCCCCACAAGCCCAGCTTCAGTAAAAGAAGCCTCACCAGTGTCTACTGAGTCACCAGTGGTACTGTGCAGAAAACAATGTAATTGCAAAATTCCTGAAAGATTGACGTATAGTTGAGACATGAGTACCATTATGTTTTTTTTTCCTCAAGGGGGATTGAAATTAAGGGGAGAGAAGTGGTATCGTGGGTACACTAAGCATCTTCCTACTTGAATATGTGTACTGATGTCTTTACTAAGTGTGAGCATACAGGTTATTATTGTAGCCACGAAGGGCCTGTGCTTAGCAGGTTGTGTGTCCATGCTGTACTCTTTATTTCATACTTTTGTAAGTAATGAAGATTAAGCATCAAACCGTGTTTGTCTTTGTCAAGTTACCACAGGGAGTTATTGCAAAAAACATAAATCTCAGTTCAAAATAATAGCGGACATTAGTAAACCAGGTGGGTTTTTAGTTCTCATGGTCATCATTGCTTGGACCAGCTTTTAATTCCAGATTTGTCAATTCAATTTAAATTCCATTAGCTGCTATGGTGAGATTTCAACCCTTGTCCCCAGAGCCTTAGCCTAAGCCTAAGCCTCTAGATTACTAGTCCAGCAATATTACCATTGTGCCACCGTCTTCCATACTGCATCCAATGCAAGTGTATCCTGGAGTCATTCTCATCTGAAGTGGTCCAGTATCTCTAGTGATGAAACTACTATGTGGAGTCCAAAATCGCACACAGTATTCCTACTGTGGTCTCTCCAAATCCATATAATTTTAGCAAGATTTCTTAATCCTTGTACTCCAATTCCCTTGCAATAAAGGCCAACATGTCATTTACTTTCCTAATTGCCTGCTGAAGAAGCATGCTAATTTTTGGTATTCCTTGCACAAGTACACCCAAGTCGACAAGTTTCATGCCTTTGCTTTTCAATTCTTACGAACAAAGTCAATAGCCTTACAATTCTCCACATTATAGTCCATCTGCGACCTTGTTACCCACATACTTAACCTGCCTCTATTTCTTTTCACCTCTTTGTGCCCGCCTCATGGCTTGCATTCCCACCAGCCTTTGCATAGTCAACAAAACAAGAAATATCGTTCTCATTATCCAAGTAATTAATATAAATTATAAATAGCTGAGGCGTTAGCACTGATCTTTGTCACACGCTAGTCGCAGCCTGCCAACTTGAATATGCCCCATTTATCCTTATTCCTACATCCTATCCAATAACCAATTCTTTATTGATGCTAATATATCACCCTAAACTCCAAGAGCCCTTAGATTGTGCATTCACCTTTCATGTGGCACCTTATTGAATGTCTTTTGCAAATCGAAGCATACTATGTCGACTGGCTCCCATTTATCTACCCTACATCCTCAAAAAAACTAACAAATTTGTCAAATTTCATAAAACCAAACAGGTCCCAAATCTAACTGTTCACCTTAGCACAGTGTATTCACTCTATCATGTCTCAAATTACTTCTAGAGATTATTCCCAAAATGTTATTTTCTGAAATGAAGTTAATTTGCATTTCTGAACATCCAAACAGCTTTGCAACATGAAAATTGTTGCCTTTTGACGTGATTAGAAGTGCGGTTGGCACAACTGACATATAAAAACTGCCACAATAGATATGTTTTAAAAAATGTCTTGGAACAATATATTCATTCTGGGAATCAGCCTCCACAGCTTCAATGTTCTCTTCCTGGGCCTCAAAAGTTTAATGCCAAGACCCTAAGTCACTTCATGGAGGGTACCTTTGACTTACTTTTCAGGTCCTAACTGGCTGCAGCAAAATTAATTCACAAAATGGCGCAAATCCAGCAATTTCATGACAGACCTCATTTCAATAGAATGATAATGGTGGCATGATAACTTTCCCGGTTTTGTCAAGGCCAAGAGCAAATTTTCCAGCAATTTACAGTAAATTGCCAATCTTAACTTCTCCCTTCTTTGCTGCAAATTGTTGAATTTATAACCGAGTAATGGCAAGTACTGTGAACTGAACTCAGCATTATTCTTTCAGCAATTTCTGGGTTAATGAGTTTACACACATCTGAAATCCAAATGATCAAGACAAAAAGCAATTACTTGCTTTTAATTTTAAAACACAGCTAGAGAACAAGATGAGAAAATTACTGAAACCCAAGAAGCCTCAAAGTCTCAACAAGAAATGAAAGCCACTTAATACCAAATAGCATGATAGGAGTTATTGGTATGTATTCAATCTCAGGATTCCAAAAGGATATAAATGAATTATTGCCATAGCAAACATTCTAAAAACTAAGTTGTATCAGAGCCTTATCCTTGCCAATACCTTTAATAACATCCAAAAAAAATTTTTAAATTAGAGCCTTCGAACAGATTGGAAAAATTTCCATGCATTTGTGCTCATTTTAGTTTTGTAATTACAACAGAACAAGGATCATTTTCCCAACATTTGTATCAGTTTCCTCTGCCCATCATTGGGCAAGACTTTGAATAGAAATCCCAGCAATAATACAAAAGTCCAAAATATAGTAATAAATGGGGGGGGGGGGGGGGGGGGGGGGGGGGGGGGAGGGAATAACAACAGATTTCAGGAACTCACCGGCTGGTAACATGGGCAGACACGTGAAATTTAACGCAAAGAAGTAGAAAGTGATACATTTTGGTAGAGATGAGGAGAGGCAAAATCAAGTAAAAGGCACAAATTTGACAGACATACTGGAACACAGTGACCTAAAGATATATGTATGAACAGCTTTGAAGGTGCAAGACACGTTGAGAAGCATGATAAAAAGACATTTGGATACTTGACATTGAATATAAAAGAAGAGAAAACCCATTAATGTCCATTAATGTTTTGAACTAAGATTTATGGGGTACTCTTGTTTCCAATAATTGTAAATCACATCTGATTTTACAAACTTAACCACATGGCAACAATGAACACTTTAAATGGTGAACCCAGGAAGTTTATTAACCAATAAAAAGAAAAGTCTGAAAGATAGAAGGCAAATGTCAATTAACAGTGATTAACAATAAGAGGAGAAAGCTTAACTTTAATAATTAAATAGACCTCTCCCCACCCTTCTCAGACTAGGAGTTGAAGAAAAGGCTCCGACAACGTGGATAACATGTTAACACAAGATGGCTCCTCGAGACCTTTCACTTATACCTAAAAAACACTGGTCAGACCTCAGCTGGTTCACCACTATATGTTATCAAGGGCAGTCAAGTATGAGCAACAAATGTTGGCCTTGCCATCAGCGGTAATATCCCATCAAAGAATAAATGAAACCATACTTTCAGCAGGATGTCAAGACCTCAGAAATAACAGAAGATTTTACTAAAAAGACACCACGGATGAGCAACTTCAGTACAGATTGGAGAAGCCGTTAAATCAGAAAAGGGAAGGGAGGGAGCAACCCAAGAAAATTACAATCAGCATAGAGGATACAAATAACATCCCAGAAATGGTGGTCAATCAGGAATTGGAAAGGACCAAGGACTTGAGAAAACATCACCAGGGAAGTGGTGCTTAACAAATTGTTCTGGTAGACAACACACGTTCAGACATGCTGCAAGCAAAGGATGAAGTAACCTCGAGATTGCTTTCCAGTTGGTTAGGCAGTCCAAGCTACACAGGACCATTTTAAGAGGAGAAAATAAACCATGGTTGGTACAAAGGAAACCACACAGTTAAACAGCAGAGACAAGGACACTCCAGGTCAATGGAAGCAATGCCCTAACTGACCAGCGGAGGGACCATGCCAGCATTGTGGAGCAAAGCACCCCCACAGACAAAATCAATGACCTGCAATTTAAGCCCAATATACTAAATGTAACAGATTTGGACGCTTTGGCAAACTGTGCAAAGCCAAAACATCTAAATGCACAGAAGACCCAAAGATGATTCATGAGGTTGAGATTGCACACAGAGAGCCATGCTTCTTGGGTGATCTCTAAGACCTGGATTTTTGCTTTGGAATGCCAAGATTTCAGTTAATCGCCATCTCACAAACTTGAAATAGGATACAGGAGCCAATGCTACGGTGCTGTTGGACAAAAAACAGCAGTTGGTAATCTAACAGCCAGTGTCATCGAGGATACACCTATAGAGAGCAGGAGGCATGAAGTTCCTTCATGCAGGCGACATTGTGCTACAAGGATAAAAGAATCTGAGAGATCCTGTTCATGATACAAAACTAGGACAGTTTATTACTAAGTCGCAAAGCCCACGTCAAACTTAACCTTCTACAAAAAACTGACGAGGTTAATTGTTGAGGTACAAGATCAGAAAATCCCAAGGTATGTTATGAAATTAGACTACATTTCAACCATTTGCTATTTTGGCATTGTGAGAATATGATGTTTCGCTTCAGGTGTGATTCTACTGACAAACTGAGAATCTTTTATTAAAACTTTATTTAACAACACAGTAGTTTAACTATAACAAATGCATTTGCTTAACATTTAAACAATACTTAAAAATGACAAAATACAATCCTTAACTGCTAACCTATCCCTATGACTTCCAAATCAAGCAATATTCCTCTTATAGAATTAACGGCGGGTGGGGGCGGCAGGATACCGTACCAGTCGGGATGGCCGAGTAATCTAAGGTGCTGCATTCAGGTCACAGTCTTCTCTAGAGGCGTGGGTTCAAATCCCACTCCTGACAGTTACTTTTTGGGCGACATGGTGGCATAGTGGTTAGCACTGCTGCCTCACAGCACCAGCAACCCGGCTTGGGTCACTATCTGTGAGGAGTTTGCACATTCTCCTCTTGTCTGCGTGGGTTTCCTCCAATTCTCCGATTTCTTCCCACATTCTGAAAGACGTGTTGGTTAGGTGCATTGACCACGCTAAATTCTCCCTCAGTGTACCCGTACCTGAACAGGCACTGGAGTGTGGAGAGTAGGGGATTTTCACAGTAATGTTATTGCAGTGTTAATATAAGCCTACTTGTGACACTAATTAATAAACTTCAAGAAAAATTTTAATTATGAGGAGAAATTATACAAATTAGATCAGTTTCCTCTAGAATTTAGAAGGTTAAGGGGTAATCTGTTCTGATTTCAAGATACTAAGAGGAAAAGACAGGGTAGATAAAGATAAACTTTTTCCACTGGTTGGAGATTCTAGAACTAGGTAGCACAGTCTAAAAATTAAGGCCAGACCGTTCAGGAGAGATGTTAGGAAGCATTTCTACACACAAAGGGTAATTGAGGTTTAGAACCCTCTTCCACAAACAGCAGTTGATGCTAGATAAGTTGTTAATTTTAAATCCGAGACAGATGAATTTTTCTTAAGGTATTAGAGGGATATAGGCAGATCAGTCAAGGTATCATTGAATGGCAGAACAGGCTTGAGGGGCTGAATAGTCTATGCCTGCTCCTGTGTTCCTATAACAAGCAGGCACCTGCCAGTGACCACAAGAAAGCTCTAACAGATTCACCAGAAACAAATGCATGATAAGGAGTGTGCCTGCATCCATCATCACCTCCAAGATGAGTGGTCACAACAGAAACCACACGCTGGAACCATAGAAGCTTGATCTGAACAATAATATTAGTTGAAGGGTCAGTTACGAGGGGACACAAGTTAAAAGTGGGAGTGGGAGGTTTAGGGGGGATTTGAGGAAAAACATTTTTACTCAGAGGGTGGTGGCAGTCTGGAATGCACTGCCTGAGGGGGTGGTGGAGGTGGGATGCCTCACATCCTTTAAAAAGTACCTGGATGAGTACTTGGCTCAACATAACATTCATGGCTATGGGCCAAGTACTGGCAAGCGGGATTAGGTGGGCAGCTCAGGGCATTTCATGTGTCGGTGCAGACTCGATGGGCCAAAGGGCCTCTTCTGCACTATAATATTCTATGATTCTGTGAATTAAAATACTTCACAGTCATTGACGATCTCCTCGCTTACAATGAGTGGCTGGTGATCCCAGTTTCCTTTCGGTCAGAGATTCTTCAAAAAACACACGAGGGCTACTTGGGCATCACCAAGAGCAGGGCATGGGCCCAATCCACTGTCTGGTTGTCAGGTGTTTCCAGGGCAATTAAGAACCATAGCAAACATAAGGTGTGGGCACTGCAAGGGCAGGACCAAAGAGAACCCGTCATCTCCACACAGTTCACTACCAGGCCATGGGAGAAGCTGGGCATCGACCCATGTGTCTTCAACAGGAAATCATTCCTTGTAGTAGTGGATTACTTTTCCAGATGGGTTAAGGTGAAGTAACTACATACAAAGTAACTATACCACAGAAGCAGTAATTAAGGCACTGAAAAAGAGTTATTCGGGAGCTACTGCATCCCGAAAAAGATTGTGCCCAATAACAGCCCACAATTTTCAAACGAGTGCTTTGTTCACTTCACGACCACATCCGGCTTCCACCACGTACCTGCTTCCTGAGATACCCAGTAAGAGTTTTAACAACACCAGGTTAAAGTCCAACAGGTTTATTTGGTAGCAAATGCCATTAGCTTTCGGAGCACTGCTCCTTATCAAATGGAGTGGATATCTGCTCTCAAACAGGGCATACAGAGACACAAAATCAAGTTGCAGAATATTGATTAGAATGCGAATCTCTACAGCCAACCAGGTCTTAAAGATACAGACAATGTGAGTGGAGGGAGCATTAAGCACAGGTTAAAGAGATGTGTATTGTCTCCAGACAGGACAGCCAGTGAGATTCTGCAAGTCCAGGAGGCAAGCTGTGGCATGGTACATTGAGGAAACCATGCAGACGCTACGACAACGGATGAATGAACACCGCTCGACAATCACCAGGCAAGACTGTTCTCTTCCTGTGGGGGAGCACTTCAGCAGTCACGGGCATTCAGTCTCTGATCTTCGGGTAAGCGTTCTCCAAGGCAGCCTTCACGACACACGACAGCACAGAGTTGCTGAGCAGAAACTGATAGCCAAGTTCCACACACGAGGACAGCCTAAACCGGGATGTTGGCTTTATGTCACACTATCAGTAACCCCCACAGCTTGCCTCCTGGACTTGCAGAATCTCACTGGCTGTCCTGTCTGGAGACAATACACATCTCTTTAACCTATGCTTAATGCTCCCTCCACTCACATTGTCTGTATCTTTAAGACCTGGTTGGCTGTAGAGATTCGCATTCTAATCAGTATTCTGTAACTTGATTTTGTGTCTCTGTATGCCCTGTTTGAGAGCAGATATCCACTCCATCTAACGAAGGAGCAGTGCTCTGAAAGCTAATGTCTTATGGTCTTATTTCTCGAGGAATTAAGGGCTATGGGGAGAGAGCGGGTAAATGGAGTTGAAATCAACCATGATTGAATGGTGGAGTGGACTCGATGGGCCGAATGGCCTTACTTCCGCTCCTATGTCTTATGGTCTTATGGTCTTAATGGCATTTGCTACCAAATAAACCTGTTGGACTTTAACCTGGTGTTGTTAAAACTCTTACTGTATTTACCCCAGTCCAACGCCGGCATCTCCACATCCTGAGATACCCGCAGACAAATGGGGAGGCTGAAAAAGAGAGATCTGCACTATAAAAGCCCTCCGAAAAAAGAATGAGGTCTTTCTCACAACACTGCAAACCTACTGGTTCACCCTGTAACAGTATGGCCTGGCTCCATCCAAACTCTAAACACAATTTCCAATCCCACCAAAGAAACTAATACCAAGCATTACCAGACTATCCAAGCAAAAGAGAAGTCTTGCAGGCAGAAGTAAGCCTCTGCCTACAACACAATTTACCATACAAAGGGATGCTAAGGTCTGGATTGGATACCAGTAGTGCGAAAGAGATATGAAAGGGTTATTGGGCAACCTGACCGCCTGAACGTTTGAACTTAAGAGATTTGAAGTGGGGAGATAGGGTAATAACTGTAAATACTGTAAACTTGAATAACTTGAAATACATTGGATGGTTGGGAAGTGCAATATAAGGATCTGGCACATATAGGGTTAGCATGGCACTGAGCACAGTATTGCCCACAAAGTGATGTGAGAGAGCACTGAGGAGAACTGTGCACACAAGCAAGCATGGAAACAACTCCTAGCATGACCCCTTTGTACATATATAGATAGTTCTTGTAGTTACTATATACAGTTAACCTACTTAAGATCACGAGGACTTTATTAAGACCTACTGAATAGCATCCAACACCCCACATACGAACATACATACATATGTACGAACACCCTACAACAAGAGAGACTAACTTCCTCACTTTCTCAAAGTTACTGCTTTCAGTGGAGCAAACACAAGGAAGAGAAATACGACACAAGGGAGTAATGAAAATGAATCATTTGATCCCATTTGTCCATTACATCAGGTGATTCATAAGACTACACACACGTTATTGGAGTGACGTGACTGCTCGATTTCTCATTGAAAACTGCGTTTGGTCTTTGGAATGAGAAAAAATACAACTCAAAGTAAAGGGAAGGATTTAACTTAAAACTAATTTCAAATTCCACAATTCATTATTAATGGAATCATAAAAATTTTATATTTCAAATAATACAGCAGTAAAATAAAAATATACCAGTCATTCTGGAGCAATAGGTAGGATCTCCAGATACCAACAGCAGCAAATCCTGAGACTTACGCTACTGTTGCGCATCAGGACTCTTTGAAGTCCCGAACCATAAACATGCAAGGGCATTGCCTGGAGGTTAAACTTCGAATGCAAAGTTTTGCACTGTCCAGGCTCCTTTGAAAATGGCTCAGACACGAACCTCGGAGTCGGAGACTTAAATCTGTTGTGTGATGTTTATCCTCATACTGCAATATTCTCCCACTGTTAATTTCTGGTGGAGGTCAGTGATTCAACACCAGAGCCAACCTCATGGAGTGAGTACATTGGTGAGCTTTTAATTAATTTAAATTAATCAACTTTAAAATAAGGCTATTTCAATTAATTAAGACGGAAATCGCAAACTATTTTGGTAATTTATCATATAATTACAAGCAGTATTCAATTAATTTGATCCAGGGATAAATTAAAATTAAACAGCAAGAAATAGTTACAGTAAAGGGTTCTAATTTTTTCAATAAATTAAAAGCAGAAATATACTGAGTCAGATAAGTAAAATCATTTCTTACCTCACAGCATAAGGGAAGTAGCTGATTGGTGAATATCTGGTGCGTCTATTTTTTAAATCTCAAGTTTATTTCTATTAAATCAGTTAATCATCTAATAAAGAACAGAACACCTTGGTCCTGCAGAATGCATATACCGCTCACGTGGGAACTCCAGGACACTTCTTGTGCATGGATGATCACATGTGTAGACTGTGTCATCAGCTGGAGCTGATGATACAAGGCTGACAGTTTTGTGGATAACATTTTTGGATGTGGTCACCTCATAGTTTATGAGCATGTCGGCAGAAGCGGAATGGCACCATGCAATCAAGAATCATGCAGGTAGGACAAGAATCCAGAGGCTCACTCTTCAAACAGTATTCAGAAAAGGAAGAGTGGGAAAGCAATAGTGATTGGAATTTCATGGTTAAGGGAAGTCTATCGTTTCTGCAGTTGCAGACACGAATCTAGGATGGCCTGTTGCCTCTCTGGTGTCAGGGACAATGATGTTCAGAGTGGCTCCAGAGCACTCTGAGGGGGTGAAGGGTGTACCGGCAGCGGTCATAGTCCACATTGGTATCAATGGCACAGGTAGAGATATTTCAGGGAGCTAGGAAAGGAAATAACAAACATGACCTCAAAGGTAGTAATCTCCAGATTACTTCTTGTGTAACACAAGTGACCAGGGAAATAGAAGGATAGAGCAGATAAATGCTTGGCTGGAGAGACAATGTAAAGGGAGAGCTTTAGATCCCTGCGGTACTGGGAAAGGCTCTGGGGAGATTGGCCAGTACAGGCCAGATGAGTTGCACCTGAACAGGGCAGAACCAAAGCCTTTGCTCTTGCGGAGAGCTTAAACCAGCTGGGTGGTAATTGGAGGGAATCAAAAATAGAAATGAGAGAGGAAAACAAAGATGCATAAAAAATTAAAAGAGCGAGATAGCACTAGAAGAAGAAATATTAAGGGTGGGGTTAGAGTAAGACAGAATGCAAAAAGGTCTAAATCTCCATGGAAATGAATGCACGCAGCATGGTAAATAAGATTGATAAGCTACAGGGACAGATAGCCACTTGAGAATATGATGTTGTGGTAATAACGTAATGGTGGCACAGTGGTTAGCACTGCTGCCTCACAGCGCCAGAGACCTGCGTTCGATTCCCAGCTTGGGTCACTGTGTGTGTGGAGCTTGCACGTTCTCCCCTGTCTGTGAGAGTTTCTTCCGGGTGCTCGGTTTCCTCACACAGCCCAAAGATGTGCAGGTCAGGTGGGATGGCCTTGCTAAATTGCCCTTTAGTGTTGGGGGGACTAGCTTGGGCAAATGCGTGGGGTTATGGGGATAGGGCCTGGGTGGGATTTTGGTCGGTGCAGACTCGATGAGCCGAATGGCCTCTTTCTGCACTGTAGGGTTCTATGATTCTAATTCAAAGGGCAAGAAATTAGGAAAGGGTATACCTGGAGTATTGTGCACAGCTTTGGTCCCCGTATTTGAGGAAAAATGTAGTGGCATTGGAGACAGTTTAAAGGATATTCACTAGATTGATTCCGGAGATGAGGGGTTTGTTATATGAAGAGAGATTGAACAGTTTAGGCCTATACTCTCTGGAACTTAGAAGAGGGGAGATCAAATTGAGGTATTCAAGATGTTAAAAGGGATGGATAAAGTAGATGTGTAGCGGATGCTTCCGCTGGTGGGGCATTCTAAGATGAGAGGTCATAGTCTTAGGATAGGGGATAGAAAATTTAAAGCAGAGTGGAGGAAAAACTACTTCTCCCAAAGGGTTGTGAATCTGTGGAATTCACTACCCCAAAGTGTGGTGGATGCTGAAACAGTGAGTAAATTTGAGGAGTTAAGACAGGTTTTCAATTGGTAATGGGTTGAAAGGTTACAGGGAGAAGGCAGAAAAATGGGGATGAGGAGTATATCAGTCATGATCGAATGGCGGAGTGGACTCGATGGACCGAATGGCCTAATTCTGTTCCTACATCTTATGAACTGTAAACCGGCCTAGATTTTAGATCTTACTTTTGTAGGTTGCCTGTTTAACTTGGCAATTTTAAACAAGCTGTGTGTTCAATTCTGGGCACTGTAACATTAAGGAGGATGTGCAGATTTTAGAGAGGGTGCAGAAAAGATTTATGAGAATGGTTACAAGGATCAGGGACTTCAGTCACATAAATAAATTGGAGAAGCTTGGCTGCTCTCCTTACAGAAGGTATGGAGAGGAAATTTGATAAAGCTGTTCAAAATCATGAGGTGTCTGGACAGACTTGATATTGCGCAATTATTCTCAATTGCAGAAGCAAATCGGAGGAAGGTAAATTCAAGGTGAATGGGTAAAGAGCCAAAGGCAACATGATGGGAAACATTTTTACACAGCAATTGGTTAGGATTTGGAATACACTGCCTGACAGTGTGGTGGAGACATATTTAATCATGTCTTTAAAAAAAAAACTAATTACATGAAGGGAAAATATTTGCTAGGCTATGGGGATAAGGTAATGGAGTGGGACTAGTCAAGTTGCTCTTGTAGACAGCCGGCAAGGACACAATGGGCTGAATCTTCTTTGATTTAAGCATTTTATTGCTCTATGCTTTTATTATTCTAAATCATGATTTCAACCAAATACACTTTTTTTTAAGCCCAGCACAATTTATTGGCACATTTCTTTCCAGTTGCTAATTTATGAAACTAACACAATGAGGGGACACACTCACAGCTAGGATAAACTTAAGAAAAATATGTGCAAGAACTAGATCTCAGAGCCAATGCAAGATGTGGTTGCCAGAATAAACAAATATTTTTGATTGGGTTGTAATTGGAATACAGTTTTTAGGATGGGCATAATGTATCTCATTTCTTTGTCAAATTATGCTGAGCTGTATGTACAGAATACCCATAATACGCCAATAGTAAACTCCAAATTTATCACTGCCATAGTCTTTAGTTCTTGGTATATTGACTTTTACGAAAAGGTATCAGCTGGAGACAATTCCTATATTACATAGAACATAGAACATAGAACAGTACAGCACAGAACAGGCCCTTCGGCCCACGATGTTGTGCCGAGCTTTATCTGAAACCAAGATCAAGCTATCCCACTCCCTATCATCCTGGTGTGCTCCATGTGCCTATCCAATAACCGCTTAAATGTTTCTAAAGTGTCTGACTCCACTATCACTGCAGGCAGTCCATTCCACACCCCAACCACTCTCTGCGTAAAGAACCTACCTCTGATATCCGTCCTGTATCTCCCACCACGAACCCTATAGTTATGCCCCCTTGTAATAGCTCCATCCACCCGAGGAAATAGTCTTTGAACGTTCACTCTATCTATCCCCTTCATCATTTTATACACCTCGATTAAGTCTCCCCTCAGCCTCCTCCGCTCCAGAGAGAACAGCCCTAGCTCCCTCAACCTTTCCTCATATGACCTACCCTCCAAACCAGGCAGCATCCTGGTAAATCTCCTCTGCACTCTTTCCAGCGCTTCCACATCCTTCTTATAGTGAGGTGACCAGAACTGCACACAATATTCCAAATGTGGTCTCACCAAGGTCCTGTACAGTTGCAGCATAACCCCACGGCTCTTAAACTCCAACCCCCTGTTAATAAAAGCTAACACACTATAGGCCTTCTTCACAGCTCTATCCACTTGACTGGCAACCTTTAGAGATCTGTGGATATGGACCCCAAGATCTCTCTGTTCCTCCACAGTCTTCAGAACCCTACCTTTGACCCTGTAATCCACATTTAAATTTGTCCTACCAAAATGAATCACCTCACATTTATCAGGGTTAAACTCCATTTGCCATTTTTCAGCCCAGCTTTGCATTCTATCTATGTCTCTTTGCAGCCTACAACAGCCCTCCACCTCATCCACTACTCCACCAATCTTGGTGTCATCAGCAAATTTACTGATCCACCCTTCAGCCCCCTCCTCTAAGTCATTAATAAAAATCACAAAGAGCAGAAGACCAAGCACCGATCCCTGCGGCACACCGCTAGCAACCTGCCTCCAATCCGAAAATTTTCCATCGACCACCACCCTCTGTCTTCGGTCAGACAGCCAGTTACCTATCCAATCGGCCAACTTTCCCTCTATCCCACACCTCCTCACTTTCATCATAAGCCGACCATGGGGGACCTTATCAAACGCCTTACTAAAATCCATGTATATGACATCAACTGCCCTACCTTCATCAACACACTTAGTTACCTCCTCAAAAAATTCTATCAAATTTGTGAGGCACGACTTGCCCTTCACGAATCCGTGCTGACTATCTCGGATTAATCCGCATCTTTCTAAATGGTCGTAAATCCCATCCCTAAGGACCCTTTCCATCAATTTACCAACCACCGAAGTAAGACTAACCGGTCTATAATTACCAGGGTCATTTCTATTCCCTTTCTTAAACAGAGGAACAACATTCGCCATTCTCCAGTCCTCTGGCACCATCCCCGTGGACAGCGAGGACCCAAAGATCAACGCCAAAGGCTCTGCAATCTCATCCCTTGCCTCCCACAGAATCCTAGGATACATTTCATCAGGCCCAGGGGACTTATCGACCTTCAGTTTATTCAAAACTGCCAAGACATCCTCCCTCCGAACATCTATTTCCTCCAGCCTATTAGCCTGTAACACCTTCTCTTCCTCAAAAACATGGCCCCTCTCCTTGGTGAACACTGAAGAAAAGTATTCATTCATCACCTCGCCTATCTCTACTGACTCCATACACAAGTTCCCACTACTGTCCTTGACCGGCCCTAACCTCACCCTGGTCATTCTTTTATTCCTCACATAAGAGTAAAAATATTAACAGCATAACAGCTGCTTTTCATTTGATGTGAGATTTTGATCAGAGCTGGGATAATCTCAGTAGGTAGAAGGATATTTCCAATAATGAATGCACTTGCAGACTTAGAACATAAGCCTATTATTTCCCATACCAACAAAAAATGTATTGTGACAAACTTCTTATCTTCAGAGTTAACAATGTAATAAATGATAAATATGGTTTCTTTCAGATGCTAAACATCAGGAGTAAAATTTCTCTATGCAAAACTGATAGCCTCCAAATGAAATCATAAGCATTGCTCTGAGGTGGCAAGTTCCTCTTTGATCTGACCACTCTGGCCCCTTTGAATGCCACAACCTAACATTCAGCATATGGGCTGGGTGAATTACAGAAAAGATTAGCCCGGTTTCCTGTATTTTCACGTAGTTTGCATGCACTGACCCACTGATGAACCACTGGACTGCGTCTTGTGAAGGTGAATGGATAAGGGAGTAAAGGAAATGACGAAGCATTTCCGCAAATAAACTTCTGTCTCCACCAATCTTAGATCCACCTCAAAACCAAAGGGAGTTAGGCCAGGAATTCAAAGCCTTAAAATTTACACTAACACATTTCCAAACTACACACTAGCCATCATCAAATTTGCAGGGAAGTAAGTGCAACAAGGATCATATTGCTCAAAAGTATCTGATAAGGTTCCAAAACAAGATAAAGTAAAATCTCAAAGATCCAGTGGGAAATGCAACCATAGTAAGAGATGGTGAGTTTTTTTTTAAATGTAACCTTAGGTTGGTATCTATGGAGTGTCTCAAGGATTAGTTCACCATAATCACCTTAATGCAATTGGGATGTCCATGTCAAGAAATGAGGCCATTTGAGTTGAACTGAAAAATGAAAGAGGGGCAACCACACCTCTGGAAGTGTACTACAATCCTCCCAAACAGTCATAGGAAGATAGAAGAGCAAATACATAGGCAAATCTCTGACAAGTGCCAGGACAGTAAGGGATAATAATAGGTGATTTAAACGGCCCTGATATTAACTAGGGTTAGAATAAGCATTCGTATAAAAGGCACAGAGGGAACAGAATTCTTAAAATGCATTCAGGAAAACTTTTTTTTTGCCAGTATGTATCAAGTCCAACAAGATAGGGTGCGATTCTGGAATTAGTTTGAAGGGATACAACTTGGCAGGTGGAAGAGCTCAGTTGGGGAGAAATCTGATGGAAGTGATCATAATTGAGTTAGAATTGGAAAAGGACAAAGGTAGACCAGGACTAAAAATTCTCAACTGGGAAAGTGCTAATTCACAAAGTTGAAGTGCGATTAGCTACAATAAACTTGAGGGCAGTTAAGGATGGGCAGTGATGCCCACATCCCATGAAAGAGTAATAAAAAGTCAATTGGAAGGTAAATCAATGTCAGTGGGGCATGATCATATCTTTCTAGCTGTTAACCCCTTAAGTCAACATAGTCCCAACCTTTTAAATGCTTCAAGTTGTTTTAATTACATTTATCCCATTTTCTACAGTTAAACCTTAATCTTCCCAGAAATAAAAATTACTTCTAAAATATTACAATGAACCATGAGCTCAGTTTTATAACAGTACTCAGTGAAGGCTATTAAATTAATTTCTATTCCATTTCCATTCCACCAGCCCCATAAAAAGAACCGACCAGTATATTTTACCAATATATCAGAAATAAATCTTTTTACACCTAGCCGTTTTTCTCTAGCCGTTCATGCCCCACCAATGCTGCCAGAGAGGAAGGAGCATTTGGCACTCAGCTAAATTTCCGTTTACTGCAGTGGGACCAGAGAATCCAACTGGTGTAACGGCCAGGGAATCCTGCCCTTGGTTTCATATTTGAGGTCTGAATTAGTCTCCCTCAAAAAGTCCTACATATCCCAGGCTTAGGACATTTATTAAATCAAGTCTATCAACAACCAAACTGTTCTTGATTCAGTATTAAGAACTGATGCATGACGAATTCTAATTTATTTCACTATACTTACTACGCCATGATTCATACTGCTCTAAATTGTATTATTGATGATTATGGTTAAATTAATTGACATGAATTGGTAAACTTTAATGGATTTTAATAGTATCACACATATAAGTATTGTGAACTTTCAGGAGGATAATGACAAACTTCAAAAGGACATAGACGTGCTGGTGGAATGGGTAGACACGTGGCAAATCAAATTTAATGCAAAGTGTGAAGTTACAGATTTTCTAAGGAAGAACCAACAGGGGTAATATGAAATAAAGGATACAATCAGTAGGTGGCATAGGAAGATAGAGGTCTGAGGGAATACATGCACAAATCATTGACAGTGCCAGGGCATGTTGAAAAACAAGTTATAAAGTGAAACAGAATACAGAGGAAGTTGTGATAAACTTTAATAAAATAAATTCTGGTTCAGCCTCAATTGAAAGAAGGGATTACTGCACATATTTAATAATTAATTAGAAAACGGTGAAGTGGCAGCTACCATAACTGGGTATGATAGACCCGTCACCTTAACATTGATAGTAAGAATAATAGAATCCCCACTAATCAACAGAATAGAACATCAAGAAAAGATAAGTATAATAATGAACAGTCAGCTTGGATTTTAAAAAGGGAAAAACTTGCTTTTACAACCTTATTGATTTTTTGAGAAGCTAGCAGAGAGAGGAGACAATAGTAATGCAGTGAGTAATTTATATGGATTTTCAAAAGGCTTTCAATGTGGTGTCCCAGAATAGACTATTGAATAAGGTCAATGAATGTAGAGTCAGGCAGCATGTAGTACAATAGATTTCTAGCTAACTTCAAGACAGAAAGCAAAAAGTAGGAAGTAAAGGGTAGGTATTTAGAGTAGGAGATGGAAAGTGGTGTTCCTCAAGGATCAGTGCTGGGACCAGTGCTGCTCACAATGCACAATAACAATTCGGATTTTGACATCAAAGAGATAAATTATAAATTTGTGAATAACACCAGATTGGAGGGATGATTGGGGATAGTCAATAATAAAAGGACTATAATAAACTACTGGAGGACATTAACAAACTTGCAGAATGGACAAATAATTGGCAAACTAAGTTAATCACAGATAAATGTGAGGTAGTACATTTTGGCAGGAAGATTATTAGTTGGAAGCTGCAAGTCTAGGTGGGGTAGAAGAACAAAGGAATCTCAGAGTACAAATTTGCCAATTACTGAAAGCTGCACCACAGGCTAGCAAGGCCATCCAAAAAATAAACAAACCAAACATCTGGCTTGAATGCTAAAGGAAGAGAGTTGAAAGGGAGGGAAATTATGCTAAACCTGGATAAAACCTTGGTTAAACCATACAAAGTACTTCATACAGGTTCGATGGTCAAGTTAGAGAAAGGATAGAGGCACTGGAGAAAGTGCAGAGTAGATTTACAAGGATAATACCAAAAATGCATTGGTACACACATATTTAGCTCAAACATTAGCAATCATCTTCAACCTCCTCCCAAGGTCCCCAGCATGACAGATGCCAATCTTCACTCAATTCGAGGGCAAGAATGACTGCCATTGATATCAAGGATCCCAAGCAAATTTAAGTCAATGGGAATCGTGGGGAAAGCTCTCCACTGGCTAGAGACATACCAAGCACAAAGTTGAGATTCTTGGCAAGCAATCACCTCAGCCCCCAGTAGTCATTTCTAGGGTTCATTAGGGTAAAGTCCTAGGCCAAACCACCTCAGCTGCTTCAGTAATGTCCTTCCCTCCATCATAGAGTCAGAAGTAGAGATGTTTGCTGATCATTTAATATTTGAAACATATCACTATTAATATCCTACGGGTTATCATTGACCAGAAACTTAACTGGATTCGCCATATAAATACTGTGGCTACGCAAGAGCAGGTTAGCGGCTAGGAATCCTGCGGCGAATAAGTCACCTCCTGACTCCCCAAAGCCTGTCCACCATCAACAAGGTGGAAGTGAGGAGTGTGATGGAACACTCTCCACTTTCCTGGATGAGTACAGCTCCAACAGAACTTAAGGAGCCACATACCATCCAGGGCAAAGTAGCCCACTTGGTTGGCATTCCATCTACAAACATTCACTCCCTCCACAACTGACACACAGGGACAGCATTGCGTACCATCTACAGGATGTACTCTAGGAACTTATCAAAGCTGCTTCAACAACACCTTCTAAACCGACAGCTGCCAGCATTTATAAGGGCAAGGGTAGTAAATGCACAGAAATACCACTGCCTGCAGGAGGGGGGTGGCATTGTTGGTCAGGGAAAATGTTACAGCGGTACTCAGGCAGGATAGATTAGGGAGCTTGTCTACAGAGGCCCTATGGGTGGAGCTGAGAAACAGGAAAGGTATGACCACATTAATGGGCTTGTATTGTAGACCACCCAATAGTCAGCGAGAATTGGAGGAGCAAATTAGCGGAGAGATAGCTGACAACTGCAAGAAACACAAAGTTGTGATAGTAGGGGATTTTAATTTTCCACATATAGATTGGGACTCGCATACTGTTAAAGGTTTAGACGGGGTAGAGTTTGTAAAATGTGTTCAGGAGAATTTTCTACATCAGTATATAGAGGTGCCAACTAGAGAGGATGCGATATTGGATCTCCTATTGGGAAATGAGTTAGGGCAGGTGATGGATGTGAGTGTGAGGGAACACTTTGGATCCAGTGATCATAATGCCATTAGTTTCAACCTGATCATGGATAAGAATAGATCTGGTCCTCGGGTTGAAGTTCTGAACGGGAAAAAGGCCAAATTTGATGAAATGAGAAGGGGTCTGGGAAGTGCGGATTGGCACAGGCTGTTCTCTGGTAAGGATGTAAATGGAAAGTGGGAGGCCTACAAAGGAGAAATTTTGAGAGTGCAGAGTTTGTATGTTCCTGTCAGGATTAAAGGCAAAGTAAATAGGAATAAGGAACCTTGGTTCTCGAGGGAGATTGTAACACTGATTAAGAGGAAGAGAGAGAGTTGTATGAAATGTACAGGCAGCAAGGAACAGATCAGATGCTCGAGGAGTATAAAAAGTGCAAGAAGCTACTTAAGAGGGAAATCAGGAGGGCTAAAAGAAGACATGAGGTTGCTTTGGCAGACAGAGTGAAGGAAAATCTAAAGAGCTTCTATAGGTATGTTAGGAGCAAAAGGATAGTGAGGGATAAAATTGGTCCTCTTGAAGACCAGAGTGGTAGACTGTGTATGGAACCAAAAGAGCTGGGGGAAGATACTAAATGGTTTTTTTGCATCCGTATTTACTGAGGAAACAGGCATGGAGTCTACGGAAATAGGGCAAACTGGTAGGGCGATCATGGAACCTTTACAGATTAAAGGGGAGGAGGTGCTCGCTGTCTTGAGGCAAATCAGAGTGGATAAATCCCCAGGACCGGACAGGGTATTCCCACGGACCTTGAGGGAAGCTAGTGTTGAACTTGCAGGGGCCCTGGCAGACATATTTAAAATGTCAGTATTCACAGGGGAGGTGCCGGATGATTGGAGGGTGGCTCATGTTGTTCCGTTGTTTAAAAAAGGTTCCAAAAGAAATCCAGGAAATTATAGGCCAGTAAGTTTGACATCGGTGGTGGGCAAGTTATTGGAAGGTGTGATAAGGGATAGGATCTACAAATATTTTGATAGACAGGGACTTATTAGGGAGAGTCAACATGGCTTTGTGCGTGGCAGGTCATGTTTGAACAATCTATTAGAGTTTTTCGAGGAGGTTACCAGGAAAGTGGATGAAGGGAAGGCGGTGGATGTTGTCTACCTGGATTTCAGCAAGGCCTTTGACAAGGTCCCTCATGGGAGGTTAGTTAGGAAGGTTCAGTCGCTAGGTATACATGGGGAGGTAGTAAATTGGGTTAGACACTGGCTCAATGGAAGAAGCCAGAGAGTGGTTGTGGAGGATTGCTTCTCTGAGTGGAGGCCTGTGACTAGTGGTGTGCCACAGGGATCGGTGTTGGGTCCATTGTTGTTTGTCATCTATATCAATGATCTGGATGATAATGTGGTAAATTGGATCAGCAAGTTTGCTGATGATACAAAGGAGGTGTAGTGGACAGTGAGGAAGGTTTTCAAAGCTTGCAGAGGGATTTGGACCAACTAGAAAAATGGGCTGAAAAATGGCAAATGGAATTTAACGCAGACAAGTGTGAGATATTGCACTTTGGAAGGACAAACCAAAGTAGAACGTACAGGGTAAATGGTAGGACTCTGAAGAGTGCAGTTGAACAGAGGGATCTGGGAATACAGGTACAGAATTCCCTAAAAGTGACGTCACAGGTGGATAGGGTCGTAAAGAGTGCCTTTGGTACATTGGCCTTTAGAAATCGGAGTATCGAGTATAAAAGTTGGAGTGTTATGGTAAGGTTATATAAGGCATTGGTGAGGCCGGATTTGGAGTATTGTGTACAGTTTTGGTCACCTAGTTACAGGAAGGATGTAAATAAGGTTGAAAGAGTGCAGAGAAGGTTCACAAGGATGTTGCCGGGACTTGAGAAGCTGAGTTACAGAGAGAGATTGAATAGGTTGGGACTTCATTCCCTGGAGCGTAGAAGATTGAGGGGAGATTTGATAGAGGTGTATAACATTTTGATGGGTATAGATAGAGTGAATGCAAGCAGGCTTTTTCCGCTGAGGCTAGGGGAGAAAAAAACCAGAGGGCATGGGTTAAGGGTGAAAGGAGAAAAGTTTAAAGGGAATATTAGGGGGGGCTTCTTCCCGCAGAGAGTGGTGGGAGTGTGGAATGAGCTGCCGGATAAAGTGGTAAATGCGGGGTCACTTTTAACATTTAAGAAAAACTTGGATGGGTTCATGGGTGAGAGGGGTGTGGAGGGATATGGTCCAAGTGCAGGTCAGTGGAACTAGGCAAAAAATGGATCGGCACAGACAGACAAGAAGGGCCAAAAGGCCTGTTTCTGAGCTGTAATTTTCTATGGTTCTAATGCTAACTTGGAACTCTATCACCATTCTTTCACTGTTGCTGGGTCAAAAACTGGAAATCTCTCCATAAAGCACTGAAAACATAGCTACATCACATGGACTGCAGCTGTTCAAAAAAGGCAGTTCACCACCTTGTCAAAGGCAATTCAGGCTGTGTGATAAATGCTCGCCTAATCAGTGGTGCCCACATCCCATACGTGACTTTTTTAAAAACAAAATACTCAAGCAGTCAGTACCTGTATGCAGCAAGACCCGAACACATTCAGGTTTGAAATGAAAAGTAGCAAGGAGCATTCGTATTACGCAAGTGCCAGGTAATGATCATCTCCAACCAGACAGAGTATAACCATTTCCCTTGAAATTCAATGGAATTACCATCGCTGAATTCCCCCTATTGTCACCACTCAGGAGGTTACCACTGATCAAAAACTGAATTGATGTGGCTACAAGAGCAGTTCAGAAGTTGGAAATTCTGGAGGAACGCACCACCTGACTCTCCAAAGCCTGCTTAACATCTGCAAGTCACAAGTCAAACGGTGGATTACTCTCCATTTGCATGGATGAGTTGAGCTCCAACAACAATCAAGAAGATCAACGCTGTCCAGAACAAAGCAGCCCACTAGATCAAGAACCCATCCACCAGCTTAAACATTCATTCCTTCCACCACTGGCACAAAGTTGCTGTAGTGTGCATCAGCTACAAGATACACTGCAGCAACTCTAACCCTCCTTTATCAGCACTTTGCAAACCTGCAACCACTGCCACATGAAGGAGCAAGGGCAGCAGATGCTTGGATGCACCATAAGCAAGTTCCCCTCAAGTCACACACTATCCTGACTTGAAACTATATTTTCATTCCTTCACTGTCACTGTTATCAGAAAGCTGGAACATCTTTTGTAAAAGCACTGTGGGTCTCTTGACACCAGATGGACTGCAACTGTCGAAACCGGTGGCTCACCACCACCTTCACAAGTCCAATTAGGGATGGCGAACAAATGACAAACAAGGGTTGGCCTCGTCAGCAATGCTCACGTTGCATGCAGAAATATAATATGGCTTTGGAGGATTGGGAAAATACACCGAAAGAAAATTGACGATAAACTGGCAATTAATGAAGTATTCCATGGTCTACAACAAATATACATTTCTCAAAGACACTAAAACACACCAAGAAATGTTAGTCAATCATGGCTATCAAAATAATTTGAAGGTTACATTAGATAAATGGAAGTGTATCATAAGATTGTTAGGCAAACCAAAGAATTGGAAGCAGTTTAGAATCCAAAGGAGGAAGAAGAAACTGATAAAGGGAAAAGTGAATATGAATTCAAGCTGGTGAGACACATAAAGGCAGACTATAAACAATTCTTTAGATATGCAAAAAGGAAAAGATTAGCAAGGACAAGTGTTTACAGGCTGAGACAGCAGAATATCAAAATGGAGAACAGGGAAATAGCTGAGGAACTAATATTTATGTTGCATTGGTATTCATGGAGGGAGTTACAGAAAATTTCCCAGATACTAGGGAACGAAGGGACTTGTGAAAATGAGGAACTGAAAGACATTTGCATTAATAAAGAGGTAGCACTCAAAAAACAAATTGGATTGAAAGTTGATAAATTACCTGGGCCAGAGGAGCTACATCTCAAAGTGTTGACGTTATTTTATGAGCTATAGAGATAGTGTATACACTGTGGTAATCTTTCCAAAATTTTAAGATTCTGGAAAGGTTCCTGCAGACTGGAAAATAGCAAATATAATCCTACTATTTAAGAAGGGATGAAGAGAGAAAAATGGAGATTACAGACTGTTAGTTTGACGACAGCTGTAGAGAAAATGCTAGAATCTACTATAAAGGATGTGATAACTTGACACTCAGAAATAATTATATGATTGGACAAAATCAACATGGATTCATGAAAAGGAAATAAATGTTTGAAAAACCTGTTGGGAGATTTTGGAGGATGTCGCTTGCAGCATAGATAAAGGAGAACCAAATGAAAGTGGTGTTTTTGGATTTTCAGAAGGCTTTTGATAAGGTTCCACACAGGAGGCTGGTAAACAAAATTAGAGCATAAAGAATGGGGATAATATACTGGTATGGATTGAGAACTGGTTAATAGACAGGAGACAGTATGTATAATTTATTGAAGACATAAAACTAGATGGGAACGTAAGTTGTCAGGAAGATGCAAGGAGGCTTCAAGGGGATTTGGACAGGTGAAATGAATGAGCAAGAATGTAGCATAATGTAACTCAGAATAGAAATCCTACAGTGCAGAAAGAGGCCATTTGGCCCATCGAGGCTGCACTGACCACAATCCCACCCAGGTCCTACCCCCATATCACTACATATTTACGCGCTAATTTCTCTAACCTATGCATCTCAGGACAGTAAGGGGCAAATTTTAGCATGGCCAATCAACCTAACCCGCACATCTTTGGACTGCGGGAGGAAACCAGAGCACCCGGAGGAAACCCACGAATAAGTGTGAAATTATTCACTGTGGTAGAAACAAGGAAGAAAGGCAGAATATTCCTCAAATGGTGAGAGGTTGGTAAATGTAGATGTGTAAAGAGTGTCCTTGTTCATGAGTCACTAAAAGCTAGCATGCAGGTGCAACAAGCAGTTAAGAAGGCAAACAGCATGTTGGCCTGCATCACAAGGGGATTTGAATACAGGAGTAAAGATGTGTTGCTGCAATTGTGCTGTGTACAGTACTGGTCTCCTTATCTAAGGAAGCACATGCTTGTCATAGAGACAGTGCAATGGAAGTTCACAGACTAATTGCTGGGATCACAGGATTATGCTATGAGGAGAGACTGAGGAAACTGGGCCTGTAGGTGCGAGAGTTTTGAAGAATGAGAGGTGATCTAATTGAAACTGACAAACTCTTACAGGGCGCGGCAGAGGTGGAGGTAGGATGTTTGGCCTGGCTGGTGAATCTAGAATCAGGGAATGCAGTCTCAGAATGAACGGCAGACCATTGAAGACGAAGAGGAATGTCTTCACTCAGAGTGTGGTAATTCTTTGGAACGCTATACCCCAGAGAGCTGTGGAAGCTCAATTATTGAGCATGTTCAAGACAAGTTGATAGATTTCTGGATACTAATGACATCAAGAGAAATAGTGTAGAGGTGCTCGATCAGCCCTGATCTGTTTAAATGGCAGAGCAGTTTAAATGGTGGAGCAGGTTAAATGGGTCAAATGGCCCTCTGCTGCTCCTATTTCCTATGTTCCTAAATTCATAGGAACAACGACTCCAGCTTGATATCAGAATTTACCAAAATATTTTATTAACATGACTGAACAGATAGCACTGTACATTACCACTCTAAGGTAGGCAGGCAAATTGAAATTGTTTGATATTAATGTAATATGGCAGATGAAGGATGCCAGAAAGATTTTAGACGTAAACAATCTTTAACATTTCCTTTTGTTTTGGTCAAAAGCCACAGATCTTCCAGTTAAGCTTTGATACATTTCCAGTCTGGCTTTGCCTTTTCCTTCTTTACCTGTCACACAGCTTTGTTCTCGTCAGTTTCAGCATAGACAGGTCGGTTGCCAATGAAAATTTAACTTTTTCCAGTTCTGTAATGGTGCTGCATGTGACTTCATTATCAGCAATGGTACTGCAAGTAGCTTCATTATCGGCTTGCAGCATCAAACAGTTCACAAATTTCCCCTCAACCATAGTTAGCTGGCTCAGCACTGCCATCTGCGGTTGCAGTTCAGGGAATGTATCAGCATTTAAGAAGATTTATCCCAAAGTCTTCTGAATGTTTCGTTACTTCTCTGACGCCCATGAGTGGTTGGCTTGGGTAGTGTGTTTTACACATTTGTAGCTTTACTGGGGCTTCTCTATCCCTCTTTTTAAGCTCTGTGCTCTCCACAACTTGAAGGTTAAAGTATTTGTCAAAAGGCTTATAATATTTCATCAAAGCTGGCTGAGGCTTCATCAATGCATTGCATTAAGATGACTTTGTCAACAAATGCGCTGAACAGGTATAAAAAGATTAATCTGGACTTGTTCTGATTTCCTATGTAGACCTGATGTACTCGGGTAATTTAAGACACCCAATTTTGTGTCAGGCTTGGCCCGTGCATGACTGCAAACTGGTCAGGAAGAGTGGATTTCTGATCCAAGATTAAAATCTTTAAATGCAGGTTCAGCTGCAAGACATTATCATTACTAGAGATATTGGATTTTCGGTAAAGAAGTGGCAGCAATGTTAAATAATAAATTCGCTCCAATATTTACCAGAGAAGGCAACATTGAATAACAAGATGAGTAAGGAGATAAATGCATTTAAAATATAACAAGGGATGTTTGAACAACCTAAACAAACTCAAAGGCCCTGGTCCAGATGGACTACTTCCATGGTGTAATGACTCGGAAGCCCGATTGAAAAGCAATATAGTTTATGAAGAATGCAAAATAAACCACTATCGTGATGTGTGCACACTTGTCCCTGCCTTGGACTACAGTTTGGCAGGCCCAGTCCTTTGCCTGCCTTACAAAAGGCTCAGGAAATGTGTTCTAACAGAGCAGGCCACTGCCTGTTACCAGGGGAACTGCTATTCATCGAGCCCCTCAGGGAGATCAATCAGTGATTCCCCATGGGCCTCGTGAGGGTTATAACGCATGTATTTTAAAATAATCAAAAGATGATGATAATGGAGGCAGGGGGCATTTTTATTCATATTTAATAATTTCCTAGAAAAAGATGATGCAGTGCCAGATAGCTAATGTAATTAATTTGATTTGTCACATGTATTAGTTAAAGTGAAAGTGAAAGTGTTGTCCCTTGCCACTATACAGACAAAGCACACCGTTCATAGAGAAGGAAAGGACAGAGTGCAGAATGTAGTGTACAGTCATAGCTAGGGTGTAGAGAAAAATCAACTTGTGAGGTAGGTTCATTCAAAAGTCTGATGGCAGCAGGGAAGAAGCTGTTCTTGGGTCGGTTGTACGTGGCCTCAGACTTTTGTAAGTTTTTCCTGACGAAAGGAGGTAGAAAAGAGTATGTCCGGGGTGCGCGGGGTCCTTGATTATGCTGGCTACTTTTCCAATGCAGTGGGAACTGTAGACAGTGTCAATGGATGGAAGGCTGGTTTATGTGATGGACTGGGCTTCTTTCACAACCCGTTGTAGTTTCTTGCAGTCTTGGGCAGAGCAGGAGTCATACCAAGCTGTGATACAACCAGAAAGAATGCTTTTTACAGTGCATCTGTAAAAGCTGATGAGAGTCGTAGCTGACATGCCAAATTTCCTTAGTCTCCTGAGAAAGTAGAGGCGTTGGTGAGCTTTCTTAACCATAGCATCGGCATGGAGGGACCAGAACAGGTTGTTGGTGATCTGGACACCTAGAAACTTGAAGCTCCCGACCATTTCCACTTTATCTCCATTGATGTAGACAGGGGCATGTCCTCCACTATGCTTCCTGAAGTCAATGACTATCTCCTTTGTTTTGTTGATATTGTGGGAGATATTATGGTCATTGCACCAGATTCTCTATCTCTTTCCTGTACTCCGTCTCATCATTGTTCAAGATCTGAACCACAATGGTGGTCATCAGCAAACTTGAAAATCGAGTTGGAGGGGAATTTGGCCACACAGTCATAGGTGTATGAGAAGTATAGTAAGAGGCTGAGGACACAGCCATGTGGGGCATCATTGTTGAGGATGATCGTGGAGGTGTTGTTCCCTATCCTTACTGATTGTGGTCTGTGGGTGAGGAGGCCTCGCATCCAGTTGCAGAGGAAGGGGCTGAGCTCCAGGCCACAGAGTTTGGAGATGGATTTTGTAGGAATAATGGTGTTGAAGGCTGAGCTGCAGTCAATAAATAGAAGTCTGACACAAGTGTCTTTTTTATCCAGGTGTTCCAAGTTTGAGTGTGGGGCCAGGGAGATGGCGTCTGCTGTGGACGTGTTGCGGCGGTAGGCCAACTGTAGTGGATCCAGGCTATCTGTATTTAACCATATTTGAGGAGCAAAACACAATACGTTCAGGAAACTACAAGCCAATCAGCTTAACACTGGTGTTAGGAAAAGTAACAAGGTGCTGCTGTCAAGCCAAAAGAACATTCTGCAATTTGCATAAATGAAGACTGTGGTATATGAATTTCAGCGTTGGTCCAATGCCAGGTCTATGTCTCAGTGACGAGCGGATCATATCAAACAGCACATTCCTTCAGCAATTCATGATAAACAGAGTACTGACTTTACTCAATCAGCTATGCTTTCAAAGTAACGAACCCCAATCTCTCTCACCTTGCATATTGGGTAGGTCGTGGCGTATTTGTATTGTTGCTGGACTAGTAATCCAGATATTCAGAGTTACGCTCTGGGGACCCAGATTCAAATCCCACCACAGCAGATGGTGAAATTTGAACTAAAAAAAAAAATCAGGAAGTAAAAGTCTAATGATGACCATGAAACCATTGTCGATTGTCATAAACAACCATCTGGTTCACTAATGTCCTTTAGGGAAGGTGATCTGCTCTGGCCTACAAGTGACTCCGGAGCCACAGCAATGTGGCTGACTTTTAAATGCTGTCAAGGATGGGTAATAAATGCTGGCCCAGCCAGCGAAGCCCACGTCCCATGAATAAATTTTTTTAAAATTCCAAAACATGGATGATGTGTTTGTTATATTTGAATCTGGAACTGCATCCTTGCACACCTTATTGCACTCAATCCCATGCTCAAATTCACCTTTGAAACAAAGCAAACATACAAGCTCCCTTTCCTCGATGTGTTAGTTGAGAAACGCTGGATGGGCTCTCTATAGCTGTTTACTGAAAGCCTACAAGTCAATGAACACATTGGGATTCCTATAGCTTTACAACACTGACCTTTGTGGCAATCGCATCTTTCGGGCCTGCCGACTCATTTGCTTACCATGCAAGCTTCATGCCAAAATAAGGACATCAAAGCTATTGTGCAGGATAATAGCAATCCAGATCAATTCATTGTGTGCAACCCACAGCGAGAAGTCATGAATGAGCCTAAGGCCACTACTTTCAGACCTGAAAAGTGCCCAGTCTATCCCAAATTACATTGGTAGGATAAGGCATCTCAAAACCTTGAGCAACAAGCAAAGCTGGCCGTTTTACATTGCTACTATGTAGTAGCAACACAAAGTTTTTTTTGAACTAGCAGAATGTTATCATCAAACCAAAAAGATGTTCCCCCCGCAAAACAAATGCGTAATAACGTAAACAAATATCAGTGCCACTGCGATGCCAGGTATGTAGGTCATACATCCCAATAACTCATCTGGTGAAGGAGCAGTGCTCGGAAAGCTTGTACTACCAAATAAACCTGTTGGACTGAACCTGGAGTTGTGAGACTTCTTACTGTGTCTACCCCAGTCCAACGCCGGCATCTCCGCATCATGGCTCCCAATAACTGACGGATCATATCAAACAGCATATCCCTTTGGTTGTTCACAACGGACAGAATACTGACAGTAATACTCAAACAGCCCTGCTTGCAAAACTCAGAACATAAAGTCGAAAATGAAATGTGATTCCATGATTGGACATCACTTGCTTAATAATCAGGAACAATCCTGAATATCACGAACAACCAGTTGAAGATTTCCAGTCTGCTTGCAATGTGATGTACATCAGGGCCAGATTTACACTGTCTTGCTTCCTTTTACTGTGTACTCAAAATTGAAAGGGGATCAGGAACAGGTCCTTAAGCTCGTTAGAAGTTACATATATTCATACACAGGGACCAGTCTTCAAAGCACACGTTGAGCCTCATGTCCACAGCGAAAATATCCTCTTCAAAGAGCACCATTGGCTGACTAAAGCAGTACTCCAACTGGCACAAGATACCCCCCCCCCCCCACAAAAAAAACCCACACTAGTCAGAAATCCCATAGTCCCTACTGGGACATACTCCACATCCTCTGAACTGATGACATCCCATCTCTCAATGGCGCACCTCCTGATTGATTGCACAATTCACCAACCACAACCTGGTAGTTAATCCATTTGGTAAATGCACAAGTTTCAAGTTTTCAAATAAAATCTTGTCAACCCTCAACCACTTGAGGGTGGTCCAGAGAAACTGTGGCCACTTGCTTTCCAAGTGGAATATGAGGAACAGCTCAAGTTGTGATTGTTGCTATCCAAGTCAAACCATAACCTGTATCCTGAATATGTGCCCTGTAAAACCCATTCCTGGTGGTATCACACTATTCACACCAGTTCAGCCAAAGGCATTGGGTGAATTGTTAATCTTGACATCAAACTCCAACTGCTTCCCCAACATTACGAATAAAAAAGCTGACACCTGCATAAACTGTCACTGAATTTCTTTTTTTATCCCTTCATGGTGTTTTTCAAATTAGTGATTCAGCAAGAATTATTCCACTATCACTGGTAAGAGCTAATTATGCCATTAATATTCCTCAATCAGTCGAAACCTAACTCAGCTGCACATCGCTAAATGTACTGTTTGCATGCGTTCTAACAGAGCTGTTGCAGATCCCTTTCCTCAAAATTTTGGTCCATAGCAAGAGGAAGCAGGACAGCAAATATGGCTCTGGATAACACCATTGAACAATGATAGCAGTGCTGCATCATGGTATTAATGTGAACCCCCAGGTTGCAAACCTAAAGGACAGTTTTCTTGAACAGAATTTAAACAACAATTCTAAAATCATATATTTCTAACTTCCTAGTAGCTATTGCCATATCAATCAATTTTGGGGATCATTCCAAAGTTTATTTCTAAGTCACATTGCCTCTTCACTATCTTCAGATGCAAAACACAAAATTTGTTCAAGTTCCTTACCTCCAGAGAGATTTCAGAGTTGAAGTGGATTGGGGCATACTCAAGTTTGAAAAAGTGAAAGAAACATCAAACTGTGACATTACAGGAAGACTGAGTGTTGATGAATCAGTAACTATTTCTGTTGAATTTCCCTTCTATGAAGGGAGTTAGTCTAAGCAGCTCGAAATTTTTTTTAAATTGGAGAGTTAAGTAAAGCAGTTTTCTGATATTTTAAATAACAGAAGTAGAGTGAGTAACTGGTGCATGTCTTCATTTTTAAATCCTAAACTTAATTAGTAGAAGCAAAGCTCCTTCAGAGCAGCAAGGCTAATTATCTAACAGATAGAGGAATGGCAGGGCAGATAAAGTGCACATCCTGTACTGTGCGAAAACTTCAGGGTGCTTCCTGTGTTATGGATAATGATGTGTGCAGTAAATGTCAGCAGTTTCAGTAGCTCACGCTCTGGATTTTGAAGCTTCAGCAGCAGTTGGCATCAATGTGTCACATCTGAGAGGTTGAGGAGTTTGTGAATAGCACCTTCATGGACGTGGTCAGCTAAAGAGTATGCAGGGAGCGAGGAAATGGATGGCCATCAGGCATACAAGAACAAACAGGCAAGTCACCCTCCAACTAGTGTTTTCAATGGAAGTAATGGGTCATCGGGGGAGTGAAGCTTGAGCAAAGTTTAAGGCACCATCATTGGCTTAGCTGTACAGGAGGGGGCACAGAGGAAACTGGAAGAGCAATATTGATAGGTGATTCAATATTTAGGGGAACAAGAGAGGCATTCCAGCAGCCATAGATGTAAATCTATGATGGAATGCTGCCTTCATGGATGCCTACCAAAGGATGTCTCTGAACTGCTGAGGGGCACCAAGAGGGGAAGATGAACAACCAGTATCAATAAGTAGAAAGAATTATGTAGGCCTGCAGTCAGAGTTTAGGGAGCTAGGTAGGATATTAGCAAGAAGGACCTCAAAAGCAGTAATCCCTGGATTACTCCCACTGTCATGCACAAGGAACACAAGGATAAAGATGATGAATGTATGTAGGAGGGAGGGCTTCAGATTTCAACTCTGCGGGAGATGGGACCTGTACATGCAGGCAAGAAAGCTTACATCGAAACAGAGGTGGGACTATTTCCTTGAGAGGTGATTCCTAGTGTTGCTGGAAAGGGTTTAAACTAACTTGGCAGGGTTGTGGGAGCCAAGAGGTAATATCAAATAAGAATACCAAGGTGCACAAATACTGAGATACGGAAAGCACAAATGACAGCAAAAGAAGGAAAGGCGGAGGAGTGGGAATGGCAATGTTGATTAAGAAGCACATTATATTGCTAGAGAGAGAAGACATCCCAGAGAGGTCAAGGGCAAAGTCTCTGTGGCTACAGCTAAAGAATAAAAAAGTGCAATTATATTTCTCTGCAGGCCATCAACTAATGGGAAAGAGGTAGAGGGACAATTTTGCAAAGAAGTTAGAAAAATGCAAGAATTTGAGAGTTATTATGGGGGACTTTAATTACCTGAATATAGGCTGGGATAGTTGAAATGTAAAGGGCAGAGGGGGCAAATGTTCTTACTGTATTCAGGTTTCCCACACAGTTATATTTCCAGTGCAATGAAAGCAAACATAGAAACGAGAAGCAGAAGTAGGCCATTCGGCCCTTTGAGCCTGCTCCACCATTCATTTTGATCATGGCTCATCATCAAATTCAATATCCTGATCCCCCCATATCCCTTTAGCCCCAAGAGCTATAGCTAATTTCTTCTTGAAATCAGACAATGTTTTCGCCTCAACTACTTTCTGTGATAGTGAATGCCACACATTCGCCACCCTCTTGGGTGAAGAAATTTCTCCTCACCCAAGTTCTACCCCTTATCCTCAAACTATGACCCCTGGTTCTGGACTCCCCCACCATTGGGAACATTCTTTCTGAATCTACCCTATCTAACCCTGTTAGAATTTTATAAGTTTCTATGAGATCCCCTCTTAGGATTTGGAGTGCAGTATCTGAGTGTGCGATGGAGGCAGGTTCATACAAGTCATTTAAGAAGGAATTGGATCAGAAAAGAAGAAAGGTGCAGGGCCAATGAAATGATGGGGGAATGGTACCAAATGAATTTCTTCTTCAGAGAGTCAGCATACACATGACAAGCTGAATGGTTTCCTTCTGTATTGTAACTATTTTGTGATTCTGTGAATTGCTTATGCATTCAACATCTACTGATCGTATAGATTATTGGCAGCGTAGAAGTTTTTATTGAGAATAAAGAAAGGAGCTTCTTGAACCTCAGATGTGGAGTTATCTTTTCTTGTCAAAAGACAAAGAAAATATAATACAGATCTTTATACAAACATACAAAAATAAGTGGCCGGAAAAGACCAACTGGTCCATCAAAACATTTCATACTCAGGATGCCTGGAGCATCATGGCCAGACAAATCCCACTCCAAACAGCCATGTAATCTCCTGGGAGGGGCAAATGGAAAAATAAATCCAGGGACAGAAAAGGGGAAAGCAAATCCAGGATATTCCTCATTGATATCCTCAGGCAATGAAAGCAAGCTGAACAGATCATTTTGACTATGCATTACTGTTAAATTATTTACTTTTTATAAGATGTCTGCCCTAGCCAGTCTAGCTCCCTTTCAAAGGCATGCAAAGTCAGCACATACCATATTCCAAAGATTCATTACTCTCTGAGGGAAAAAAAAACAAAACATCTAGTCTAGTCTACTCTTGTACATTTTAAATGCAGGATACATAGTCCTCCAATTTATCAAACTTAAATAATTTGTTAGATATGGACTCCATATTTTATATGCCTCTATCAAGTCATCAATAAGTCTGTGATGCTCTAAAATCTATATACATAGTGCTTTAAGACTACATAATAATTAAAGGCTCAAATAAGGTTGAAGTAAGCACATTAATAGACTGAAGGTGAGAAGTTTGAATAACTTGTTCATATGACAACAAATAATCTGCATTTCTATAGCACCTTTACTGTAAAGGAAATCCCAAGTACTTCAAAAAGGTACAAAAAATGGATGCTAGATAAGGAAACAAAAAGCTTGATCAGAGGTGGATTTCAGCAACTTAAATTTATCTCGCACATTTGACATAGTAAAATCTACAAAGGTTGGCAATTATGACCAGTGAAGAGTCACAGGGATCATCAGTGCTGGGGCCTCAACGATTTACAATGCATATTAATGACTAGGATGAAGGTATTGCATTGACCACAAATTAGACTACAAAAATAGGCACGGAAAACAAGTTGCAAGAGAGACACAAAGGGTCTACAAAGAGATATAGATAGATACGTTAAGTGGCTAAAAGTTTGTCCGATCGACTATCATGTGGAAAATAAGAGATTACCCACTTTAGTGAGAAGAATAGAAAAGCAAAGTATTTAAATAGAGGGAGACTGTTGAATTCTGAGGTACAAAGGGATCTGGGTGTTCCCGCACATGAATTACAAAAGGTTACTGCGATGATTGTTCAGCTGTGTGGCCCTTATAGAAACAATCACCACAATTAAGTAGATCAATAGATCATGGATCAGCTATGATCGTATTGAATGGCAGGGCAGGCTTGAAGGGCCTGTCGGCCTACTCCTCCTTCTATTTCTCGTGTGCTCGTGTGTGTTAAGAAGGAAGACAAATGGAACGTTGGCATTTATGGAAAGGGGTGCACTATAAAAATAGGGAAGTCTTTTTACAATTGCACTGACCTCAAGTACTGTGTACAGTTTAGGTCTTTCAATTTGAGGGGGGGGGATATACTTCATTTGAAGCAGTTTAGAGAAGGTTCACTCGGTTGATTCCTTGGATGGGTTCTCTTGCAAGGAAAGGCTGAGAAGGTTGGGTTGATACTCATCGGAGTTTAGATGAACGAGGGATGTTGTTATTGAAACATACAAGATTATGAAGCAGCCTGGCAAGGTAGATGCTGAGAGGATTAAAAGTAAACTTTATTTATTAGTCACAAGGCTTACATTAACACTGCAATAAAGTTACTGTGAAATTCCCCGAGTCGCCACATTCCAGCGCCAGTTTGGGTCAATGCACCTAACCAGCACATCACTGCCCCTTGTTGGTGAGTCTAGACCTGGTGGATATAGTTTCAAAATAAGGGCTCACCCATTTAAGATGGCGAAGGAGGAAGAATTTCTTCTGAGGTTTTAATCTTCGAAATTTACTATCCCAGAAAGCAATGGAGGTTGGGTCATTGAATATATTCAAAGCTTGGTGATACAGATTTTTGATATACAAGGTAGTCAAGAACTACAGGGGCAGGCAGGAAAGTGGGGTTAATGCTATAATCAGATCTGCCATGGTCTTACTGAATAGTGGAGCAGGCCTGATGGGGACAAATGGCTTGTTCATATTTCTTACATTCTTATATAAGAAACTGAACAAGAGCAATATCAACAAAAAAAGACACAAGGCACAAGAGTGGATACCAGCATAGCAGAGTTCTGGAGAAAATTAGAAGATAGAAGTTTGGCCAGGAATGCTATGAAACAGTCAAGTCTCGAGGGAACAATGAAATGGATAAGGGTTTCAGTAGCAGCAGCTAAGCTACGACAGAATCGGAGTCAAGCAATGATATGTTTGAAGAGAATCTTAAATGCTGAGAGAAAGTGGGGAAATGAAGAAATTCCAGTGTGCCTCCCAGGCAGCAAACGGCCGGCAATGCTGAGTGCGAATGGAGAATGCAACACAATAGACTGGTCAAAGAAAAGAAGAATTTGGATGGGGAATTACAGGAGATTCCAGAAAGGCGCAGGGCAATGAAGGGATTTAAATATCGGGATGAAAACTTGGAGATGCTCAGAGTCCAGAATCTCATATAGGTTAGAGAAGAACTGTGTAGATGGGAGAGATGTGCATCGGATTATGGGCAGCAGAACGTTGGCTGAGTCAGTGTGTATAAAAAGGTGGTGGAAAGGAGACCAACCAGGGTAGTATTGGAACAATTAAATCTCATGTCCAGGATGAAGGATTCAGTCAGATAGCCACAGGTAGAGACTGAGCTAATAACCAACAATCAGTCATTGAAGCACATGAATCCTGCTCCTTTAAGTCAATTTTAACAATTCAGGACTATACCAAAGGCATATGCAATATGCAGACCAGAGCTCAGGGACAACTCACTAATACCCAAATCCCAGTTACTATTTTGAAGGTTAGGAGAAACTAAATGAGATCATTGCTCTTCGTTACCATTAAGAGTGTCTGAAAACTTTGGAGACTTTGCATTTGAATTCTACACTTGAGACTAAAAGCATGTTTATCTTTTTTCAATCTGTCTTGCACGATTTTATTTTGAGAAAAGTTGAAATCTGGTCAAATTAAGACAAACTACACAGTGTAAACGCATGTTGAAATGGAGTGAGTGCCCCATCTACAGGTAGATTGCGAGGCAGATGGAACAAAACATACCAATTCTGTTTTAACTGTGCTTCCTGTTGACTAATCACGGAACTGTATCGACATCAGTAAAAGAAAAACCTGCTCACAATATGGTCTGCTCTTCTGATGGAGAAAGCATGGGGTAGAGCAGAATCTGTGGGTGTTCAAAATTCTGAAAAACTGGTCAATTTAAATTTCAAACTTAAAATTAAACATTAATTGCTTTGAAAATAAACAGGTAAATTGTCTATGTGAATTGTTGAAATTTAGTTGAGCACCTATATAGTGTTCTAAATTCAGGCAAGCAAACTCATCATAATTCTCACTTTATCATGTTGTCATTTTTGAATAAATTGGTATATTTAAGTTTTATTCAAGACCCAAACAAGATCTTTTAAGTATCTATGAAAAAGCTTCTGGGCTTCCCTCGATTTAATTTCTAGATAAGAATTAAGATGACCATATGCTCTCTCAGTGATGAGATGCTCCTGATTCAGCAATCTTTTTGGTTTGTTAACATGAAATCTGGAGGAACACATGTCAGCAAGTGTTTGGAGGCTGGGGCTACATGCAGGAGGAGTTGAGGGTGTTGTGCTCAACAGGAAGGAAGTTCACAAACAACAATAAAATTGGATGGAGAGTCATGAATTTCATTGTTTTCTAACAGCTATTGTCATGCAGTGCAAAACTCAATGGAACAATAAAATAATGTGTACCGAGTGCAGTCATGTTCTTCTTTCTAAATGAATTCATGACCAGTACTGTCCAGAATGTATCATATGATAGAAATGGTCGAGAGCTTCAAGTTTTAGGCCAGATCACCAACAACCTGTCCTGGCCCCTCCACGCTGATGCTATAGTTAAGAAAGCCCACCAATGTCTCTACTTTCTCAGGAGACTAAGGAAAGTTGGCATGTCCACTACAACTGTTATCAATTTCTGCAGATGTACCATAGAAAGCATTCTTTCTGGTTGTATCACAGCTTGGTTTGGCTCCTGCTCTGCCTAAGAATGCAAGAAACTACAAAGGGTTGTGAATGAAGCCCAGTCCATCACTTAAACCAGCCTCCCATCCATTGACACTGTCTACAGTTCCCGCTGCCTCAGAAAAGCAGCTAGCATAATCAAGGACCCCACACAACCCAGACACACACTTCCACTTTCTTCCATCAGGAAAAAGATACAAAAGTCTGAGATCACATACCAACCAACTCAAAAACAGCTTATTCCCTGCTGCCATCAGACTTTTAAATAGATCTACCTCGCATTAAGTTGATCTTTCTGCCAGACCCTAGCTTTGACTATCCAGGCTACTGCTTTTCCGTTCTGCCTATCTTTCCGAATATTGCAATCCTCAAATACTATTTCTCAAGCTTCATTGCCATGTAACCATATCTCTGTAATTAGATCTAAACCATTTCTCTCTTGTATCTTTAGTTAATTTATCTTGTGAATGTTCTGTGCATTCATACTGAACAGCCTACTTTTTTAACCACTATTCTTTGCATGTACCTTATTTGCTGATGCACTATTACCATTAAACTCTCTGTCCCTTTCCGCCCCACCCTGTTCATCTTTACTCAAATCTCAGCAGTGCTCCTTTGCCTCAATTTTTCTTCATAGGTTTCCAAATGTCCTTTCACGTGGCCCTTTTCTCCTTTTAGTCATAAGACCAATACACAACCCTAATTATGCAATTCACCAGGATGCTGATTCCAGCCTGCTTTCAGAGGAGTCCATCTCAACATAACATCTCCCTATTTCCCCCACACTGGTGCCAGTGCTTCATGAATCCAAACACCTTTTTTCCCACACCAGTCTTTAATTCTCCAATCTGCTTGGCCCTATGCCAATTTCCACCTGGATCAGAGAGCAATCCAGAGATCACGACCCTTGAGATTATACTTATTAATTTAGAACCCAGTTCCTCAAACTTCCTCTATCATTTTTAGTTCTACCTAGGTTGTTGGTTCCTATATGGACCATGACAACTGGATCTGCTGCTTCCCACTGCGAGTTAACCTCCATCTATATATGGGGTAAAAACTGCACTCAATAACCCATCCCTTTTCACTCCCCACTCCCACTTGGATTGGTTTCTGCATCTTGATAGTCTGGTCAGTTTGCCCATCCACCCTGCATCAAACCTCTTTCCAAACAGGTAGCAAGTATCTTGTACAGGTGGGACAAAGTTAAAGGCCGAAGCTCCTCCATCAATAGAGCTTGAATCTCCACATTAAAACTGTATAACTCTCAATCATAACCAGCTGTCCCCGGCCATTGATCATTTCTAAAGTTCTTCTTAACCGGGGAGGTGTGACTGCCACCTGGAACAAATTGTCCAGGTACTGTTCCCCTGCTATGATGCCCTGCAGTTGTTGCAACTTGGGTTCCAGCCCAACAACTCTGAGCTGAAGTTTCTGGACTTGCAGACACTTTACACAAAATGGTTGTGAAAAGCATAAGCAAAACAATCCCATGAAATTTCACAATTTGGGTAAGTATAAAATTGTTAATGTTCTGTTTCAACAGCTTTCAAATATTGTGCAAGATGACCTTAGAATCTAAAACTACAATTATGATGTCAAAAATGTTACTATGATACAACTATTTCAGTTCATAATGATCTTTAACTATGCTTTGTCATAAACGCAAGTTGCTGTCAAAAAGAATGTACTCACCATATCAGCTGCATTGATTATCAAGATAAACAGAATGATCTGGATAACTTGCAAGAAAAAACAAGCTCAGAACCTATCATTGCACATTTTGGCAATCCTAATTTGGCAATTATGTGCATTTGAACTTGATATAACAGAGTGCTGCAGATAATTACACCATTTTTAAAAATGTTTTTCACACTGAAGCATTTTGATGTAATTCTGCAGCTGGTTAAGTTTGACATATGTTATAATCCTGGTCAGAAACTCCAAGGTGTTTTATGATGTCAGCCTAGACCTTAAGTTTTCACTTTGAATTTTGGCATGGGTAAACATAAGACATTTCACTCCAGGTATGATTCAATTGGCCTGCTAGAGAAGTTTTATCAAAGTTTATTTAAGAATACAGTTAACGCAAAAAGAAAATTAGCAGTAATTTTAACTAATTACAAACAAAAACCATGATATTGTATAAACCTTAACAGCTCAATGTACTGTTCCAACCAAGCAAACATTCTTACAAACATACACCCGTCCCAGGTTTAGCACAGAAAATAAGTAGGCTCATGTGATGCCGGATCTTGCAACTTTCCAACCTACACTATGGTTTACTCCTTTGGACGGTGAGTTGAAAACACTGAGGCCTTCTGACCCTGGAACTTTCAACACACTTCAAGGGACAGTGGCATTCTTTGCCTCTAGTCACTAGCCAGCCACCAAGAGTCAAACGTTCAATACCAGAAACACTATTTTCAGTCTGGATTCCAAACAGCTTCTACCTAGTTGAATTGAAAGTAACTCTGGATTTCCCTATGAAGGAACCACCTGACCTTGACTTGTCAATCAGTCGCAAAATAGACAAAGGTCGTAAAACTCGTAAAACTCCAGGACATTGCATCCGGCGCAAATTAAAAATAAACATTGCTGCAATTATCCTGATAAGTGGCCATAAAAAATACCGGTACAGACACTACAGTAACGAGGACAAAAGGCCAGGCTCCCTTCAAAGAATTACAGAGAAACATGATTAAAATACATTACTTCAAGGCACAGTCGCATCACATATAGAATACTACAGCTGGTGACAAACCGCGTGTTTCTGGCAGAAATATAAAGGTCTCGCTCAGGTAGGGGTTGTGCAGAAGCTCTGAGATTGCTCATCATCAGCTGAAGAACGTTGATGGAAGAATTTTCAATTCACTCTCAAATCTCCCTTTACCTCCATAGGAACAGATACCGAAATATTCAAAGCCATTCTGTGAAAAAATAGTTCCTGCCTCTCGGAATCACGCAAAGACACATCAACTGAAGGATGATTTCATTACAGGTAGGTTGTCTTATGAAAGAAAGTCTGCTAAGAGGAAAGAAACAACACTCAAGGAAACTACTGACACGTGCAGAAGCTCTGAGATTGCTAATTATCAGCCAGAGAGTATTAGAACTAATGAGCTTTTTCACTATACCTGTCTTTTTCTACCAGGGTTTCCTGGAACCCAAGTGCTACTAAAAATAGTTCCTCACAATTTTCAGGCCAGCCCAATTACAAAAGCTTTTTCTTCAACATTGCACAAAATCTAAAATGAAATACTTATGATATGCAAGTTAACGTACAATCCATGTTACAAATAAGCAATATTTAACAAAATAGTTCATTTTGCATTGTTTTAACTTTAACAGGAGAATTAAAACAATTTTTGTTACATGATAAAGTCTTGTATCTGTACTCGTTTCTTGGACACATTGCATCTGATCTTAAGCCCTTCATTGTGTCCTATTGCATTGATTTGTCTTGTTACTAATCTCATGACCTTTAGTTCTTCTTTACATTGAATGTCATCTGTCAGTGAATAAATATTTTTCTTGGGAGCAATGGAAATTATGATAATTTTTGTGAACTTATTTAAAAATATGGGTATATTTCCAAAGGAAACCCAACTGTCCCTTCACTAGATTGGCTACATATTGGTAATAATATCACATATTGGAAGTCATCCAGAGGAAGTGAAATCAAGTACAAGCAACACAGCAGTACAACTTAACAAAATGTATCATATTTAGGCAGTATAATGATCGCTAACTAGCCAAAGGCTACACCTGCGTAATGTTCTAACTACATCAAGGGTTGTGGGTTTTTAACAAAGAAAAAAAAACATGGTTTCCACCCGTGGATTCAAAGTAACAACAGATTTATTGAAGACAGAGCACAAACTGAAAGTAAAACAGCCTACAACACCCTAATGAGATCAAATCATGTGATCAACTCTTAAAGCAACTGGGAACCCTTTGAAGTACATAAACCTTTAACTCTGTGGTCGTGACAACAAATTACGATCACATTACACATAGGATCAATACCATAAACACAGTACTATGCATCATTAGGCATCAATAAGAAAGTCGATCAGGAGGACATCTATTCCTCTTTGGTCGTAAGTGACGTTCTGGAATTTGGCTGTCCTTGACACTAGAAATGAATTGAAGCTAATTGGAACTAATTGTGCATGATTCTCAGATGGTATAGTAGCGTAGACATAATCATCAGGCAACTCAGATGCAAATGAATCACCCACAGTAGTATTCACAACACTAGGAACTAAAGACGTTGGTACCTCTAAAGATGATTTTGAGAAATAATTTTGAGATGACAACAATTAGTCAGCATGGTGTTGCCAAAGTAGTTAAGTCTTTGGTTTGAACGGTGTAAGAAATTGGACCGGTTTTTGCTAAAATTAAGGCTGGTACAGATTTCTCACTTGTGACAGAATTGCACGCTAATAATACTTGATCGCTTTGCTGAAATGAGCATTGCTTTACCCTCACTTCTCATCTAGCAAATTGAGATTGTTGTTGATGCTCTACTATCTTTGATTTGATTTATTATTGCCACATGTATTATTATATAATGAAAAGTATTGTCTCTTGCACGCTATACAGACAAAGCATACCATACATGGGGAAGGAAAGGAGAAAGTGTTACAGTTATAGCTAGGTTGTAGAGAAAGATCAACTTAATGCGAGGTAGGTCCATTCAAAATTCTGATGGCAGCAGGGGAGATGCTGTTCTTGAGTCGGTTGGGTACATGATCTCAGACTTTTGTATCTTTTTCCCGACGGAAGAAGGTGGAAGAGAGTATGTCCGGGGTGCATAGGGTCCTTGATTATGCTGGCTGCTTTTCCAAGGTAGCGGGAAGTGTAGACAGAGTCAATGGATGGAGGCTGGTTTGAGTGATGGACTGGGCTTCGTTCACGACCTGTTGTAGTTTCTTGCAGGAAGAGCAGGAGCCATAATAAGTTATGATACAACCAGAAAGAATGTTTTCTATGGTGCATCTGTAGAAGTTGGTGACAGTTGTAGCGGAAATGCCAAATTTCCTTAGTCTCCTGAGAAAGTAGGGGCTTTGGTGGGCTTTCTTAACTATAGCGTCGGTATGGAGGGACCAGGACAGGTTGTTGATGATCTGGACACCTAAAAACATGAAGCTCTTGACCATTTCTACTTCGTCCAGATAGATATAGACAGGGGCATGCCCTCCACTTCCTGAAGTCGATGACTATCTCCTTTGTTTTGTTGACATTGCGGGAGCGATTATTGTTGTTGCACCAGTTCATCAGATTCTCTATCTCTTTCCTTTACTGTGCCTTGTCATTGTTCGAGATCCGACCCACAACAGTGGTGTCATCAGGGAACTTGAAAAATCAATTTGGAGGAGAATTTGGCCATACAGCCAAAGGTATGTATAAGGAGTATAGTAAGGGGCTGAGGACACAGACTTGCAGAGCACCAGTGTTGAGGATGATCGTGGAAGAGGTGTTGTTGCCTATCCTTACTGACTGCGGTCTGTGGGTTAGGAAGTCTAAGATCCAGTTGCAGAGGGAGGAGCTGAGCCCCAGTCCATGAAGTTTGGAGATGAGACTCATAGGAATAATAGTGTTAAAGGCTGAGCTGTAGTTTATGAATAGGAGTCTGACATAGGTGTTTTTGTTAACTAGGTGTTCCAGGGTAGAGTGGAAGGCCAGGGAGATGGCGTCTGCTGTAGACCTGTTGCAGCAATAGGCAAACTGTAGTAGATCCAGGTAAGGTTACAAGAGAACTAGTTCCAAGAGAAGTTCTTCAAAGTTTCTGGAGGTAATAACAAATCAAATGTAGTTCTCAACTTCCTCTTCAAGAGTGGTAATGCAGGTAAACTTTGGGTAGTCGCATGCGTGTTTCTACATGATACCAAAAAGCTACTTACTAGATGTGATAACGAACATTGCTCTTTTCAAACATTTTAAACATTTCAAGGCTTGTACAAATCTTTCAGCCAATCCATTAGTTAATGGATGATAAAGGTGCAGATTTTATACGCCGAATACCATTTACTTTGAGATAATCCTCAAACATCTGTGAAGCAAACTATGAACCATTATCGCTAACATTCTGTTCCAGTTTACCAAATCTTGCAAAAATGTCATCAAGTTTTTCAATGGTTTGTTCAGTCAAGGCAAATCTCATGATAACAATTTCTGGCCACTTTGAGTGCGCATCAATTATGATAAAGAACATCTGATCCTCAAATGGACCAGCAAAATCTACATGCAGTCATTGTCATGGCATTTTAGGCACTCTCAAGGGTGTAAAGGAGACAACAATGGTGCATTTCTTATTTGTGCACAAGATTGACATTGTCCCACCCTTTCTTCAGTCTGAGCATCCTGACCTAGCCACCAAAAATAACAACGTGCCATTTCCTTCATCCAGACATGACCAGGATGTCCTTCATTTAGTTGTTCAACAGCTCTTTCACGCAAACGGGGTGGTATGATCACTCTGATTCCCCACAATAAACACCCACCTTGGATGGTCAACTGAAGTTTTGTTGCCACATATGGTTTCAAATCAAAATGTGGACAATGCGCTCCAGCCATTGTTCCTTTCAAAACCATACTTTCCCCATTATCGGATCATTTCTGCTGTTTCTCTAAATATGAGAAGCTGTCACAGGCAAATTATCGACTAGCGAAAAATACAGAATATTAGCAAAACTAGTTAGTGGTATCTGCTCAATAGGTAAAGGTAAGTGTGATAATGCATCAGCATGGTGCTCTGATTGATGGTACTTTATACCGTAAAAGTTTGAAGATAGCACCAGTGATCATCTTTGCAATCGGTTAGTAGCCAACAAAGGTATGCCTTTATAAGGACCAAAAACAATAGTTAAGGGTCGATGATCAGTCAATAATGTAAAAGAACATATAAATAATGATGAAACTTCCATACACCAAACATTATACTCAATGCTTTGTTTTCTAGCTGAGCACAGTTAGATTCAGCACTAGTCAAAGTATGCGAAGCAAAAGCTATTGGTCGTTCTTCTCCCAAAGGCATAATATGTGAAACCACTTCCCCCTACTCCATAAGATGAAGCGTCGCAAGCCAGCAGTAATAGTAGCTTCGGATTAAAATAAACCAATAAGTCAGACTTCTGCAAAGCATCTTTGACATTCATGTATGCTTTCTCAGTCTGTTCTCCAGTCCCATGACAGTTTCACACATAGTAAATTATATAATGATTGCAATAATGTAGCTAAGTTAGAAACAAATTTGCCATAATAATTTACTAATCCTAAAAAAGAACCTCAATTGCATCACGTTCGTTAGGCTTGGTGCTTCTAAAATAGCATCCGGCTTGGCAGGCGTTTTATGTAGGCCTTTACTATCAAAAATGTGACCCAAATACTGAACTGAAATCAGGAAAAAGTCTCACTTTTTTTTCTTGATACACAGACTGTGTGCTTGATGATGTTCCAATGTTTCTTCTAAATTATTTACTGGACCCTGGAATTAGAATATTATGCAGGTGACATTGTACACCAGAGAGACCACTTAAAATCTGATCCATTGATCTTTGCAATAGGGCTGATCAACACATTAGAAACACCTGAACTCCCACCCAATCCCATCTGCCAGCACTTGGCCCATAGCCCTGAATGTTATGATGTGCCAAGTGCTCATCTAGATACTTTTTAAAGTATGTGAGACAACCCGCCTCCACCACCCACTGAGGCAGCGCATTCCAAACTGTCACCAGCCTCTGGGTAAAAAAACGTTTTTCCTCACATCCCCCCTAAAGCCTCTGCCCCTCACCTTGAACCTATGTCGCTTCGTGACTGACCCTTCAACTAAGGGGAATAACTGCTCCTTACCCACTCTGTCTTCCATAATCTTGTATACCTCAATCGGGTTGCCCCTCAGTCCTCTCTGCTCCAATGAAAACAACCCAAATCTATCCAACCTCTCTTCATAACTTAAATGTTCTTTCCGAGAAGTTTCTCTATTCGTTACCCTACCACTGACACGAGACTCACTGGTCTGTAGTTCCCTGGTTTCGCTCTACAATCCTTCTTAAATAGCGAAATCACATTAGCTGTTCTCCAGTCGTCAGGCACCTCCCCGATGGCCTCCAATGATCTCCTAGATGGACCTGGAAAACTACCCCGGACCACATCGAGAGGCAATTCCGTTGCTTGTCCACTCAACAGTATGTTTACCATTATGTAAACTTTTAACGGCACAATCTCTTCCATGTCTATCCTTAAAATCACATCAGCTGGCTTCATAGGAAGATGCTTCAGCTTTTGCTGGTATGCAGTCTCAGGAATGGAAGATACAGCAACACCAATATCAACCACCAAATATGACCCATATTGCCACAATTTTTGCATTGACAATCTTTGCTCCAGCATTTCCAGAGTCCGAAAGATGTGCTGGTTAGGTGCATTGGCCCAGGCGCCAGAGTGTGGCGACAAGGGGATTTTCACAGTTACTTCATTGCAGTGTTAATGTAAGCCTACTTGTGACACTAATAAATAAACTTAAAACAGTGTCATAGGAGGAGACGATGGACGAGTAAGTCTGGATGAATGGGTAGGGGCGGGATGAATGAGTGGGATGAGGGGGAGGGCACAGTAATAAGTGTGCTTGTAAAGATTGTCATGTCTTGCAGCTCTCGAGTTCATAAAGTATGACCATCCTTGCTATGTATGGAACAAGAGGAACAAACTTATATTTAAATAAGATCTTGAAAATAGCAAAAAATGTCTAATAATCTGCAAAGGAGTAAAAATGGGCAGTCTGAATAAGTGAGGGGTCCAAAGATGTACGAGTTAGGTTGATTGGCCATGCTAATTTGACCCTAGTGTCAGGAGGATTAGCAGGGTAAATATGAGGGTTTGCGGGAATAGAGCCTGGTTGGGATTGTGGCCCATGCAGATTCGATAGGTCGAATGGCCTCCTTCTGCACTGTAGGGATTCTATGATTCCATTATAGGATGCATTCTACAAAGCATTAACTTTACTTGAGCAGCTAAACAGGTAAAACTCCAAAGTGCTCTTCAATACAATTATGCAGCAGATAACTCACCTCCTGACTCCCCAAAGCCTGGCCAGCCATCTCCAAGGCACAAGTGAGGAGTGTGATAGGATCCACTTGCCTGGTTGAGTGCAGTTCCAACAACACAAGAAGCTCAACACCATTCAGAACAAAGGCATTTGCTTCATCAGCATCCCATCTTCACTTCAAACATTTACTCCCTCAAATGACACACAATATGACCTACAATATGTACTCCAACAACTTGCCATGCCTTCTTTGAAGGCACTTTTGAAACCTGTGACTTAACATTTAGAAAGAAAAATGGAAACAAACATATGGAAGCACCACCACCTGTAACTTGCCCTCCAAACCTACACTATCCTGACTTGGCATTATATTGCTGTTCCTTACTGTCAATGCATCAATATCCTGGAACTCCCTTTCTATTAGCATTGTGCATGTTCTACACCAGATGGACTGCATCAGTTCAAGGAGGCTGCTTCCCACCAACCTCAAGAACAATTAGGAACGGGCAACAAATGTTAAACATGGCATGGAGTTATAGAGGTTTACAGCATGGAAACAGGCCCTTCGGCCCAACTTGTCCATGCCGCCCTTTTTTTAAAACCCCTAAGCTAATCCCAATTGCCCGCATTTGGCCCATATCCCTCTATACCCATTGTACCCTTGTAACTATCTAAATGCTTTTCAAAAGATAAAATTGTACCCGCCTCTACTACTACCTCTGGCAGCTTGTTCCAGACACTCACCACCCTGTGTGTGAAAAAATTGCCCCTCTGGACACTTTTGTATCTCTCCCCTCTCACCTTAAACCTAGTTTTAGACTCCCCTGCCTTTGGGAAAAGATATCGACTATCTATCTTGTCTATGCCCCTCATTATTTTATAGACCTCTATAAGGTCACCCCTCAGCCTCCTACGCTCCAGAGAGAAAAGTCCCAGTCTATTCAGCCTCTCCTTATAACTCAATCCATCAAGTCCCGGTAGCATCCTAGTAAATCTTTTCTGCACTCTTTCTAGTTTAATAATATCCTTTCCATAATAGAGTGACCAGAATTGCATGCAGTATTCCAAGTGTGGCCTTACCAATGTCTTGTACAACTTCAACAAGACGTCCCAACTCCTGTATTCAATACTCATATTCCATTAAAGAATTTAAAAAGTGAAGAGAAACACTCGTTTGATGCAGAAATTGCAAAATAAAGGTCTATTTTAAGGACTAAGTTTCATGGTTCAAATTGCCTTTTCTAATCTCATACTTCTGCCCACATTCCCGCAGAAAGGAGGCCACAAGTTCTCTCACCCAGCAGGCAGTAGACGTTGCAGACTATGCACTCCAAAGTGAAGGCAGTTACAGAAGCAATAAGTCTCATGGGTACAATCATTAGAAGTCTGCATGTAAGAAAGTTTCCTGAAATCTGTATGCTCGAAGCTTAAGGACCAATAAAATAATTTTCAAAGCACACTGAAGCAGATGCAATTTAGGAATCATGCATGTTGCTCTTCAGTTTTCACATAGCCTGAAAAATATTTCAATTGATAAAACATTTACGATGTGCAAATTGAAACATTTCTTAACCTCACAAAATGAAAACAACTATGGATATTGGAGACAGCAATAATGTTCCGATGAATTTTGGGATAAAGCAGTAGTAATTCTGACATTTCCTGATCAAGAAATTAATTCTACATATATCGTATTGTACAATACAATCATTAATTTTTTTTTTGGAACATCAGAGCAGGAGTAAGCTATTGGGTCAATTGAGCATTCACTGCCACACAATTAGATCATGATGGATTATCTACACCTCAACATCACTTTCCCACCCTATCCCCATAATCCTTGATGTCACCAATATCCAGAAATCTATCAATTTCAGTCTTGAATATGCTCAATGACCGAATTTCTGCAGCCCTCTGGAGCAGAGAATTCCAGGGTACACCAGTCTCTGAAAGAAACTCAAAATACAGGCCCAGTCTCCTCAAACACTCCCGATAAGAAAATCCCACCATTCCAGGGATTAGTCTGGTCAAACTCCATGGCATGTCCTCAACGGCAAGTATATCCTTCCTTACATAAGGAGACAAAAACAATACTCCAGTTGCAGTCTCACCAAGTCTCGATACAATTGCAGCAAGACACCTTTACTACTGTACTCAACTCCTCTTGCGATGAAGGCCAACATGCCATTTGCCTTCCTAGTTGCTTGCTTCATCTACGTGCGAGCTTTTAGTGACTAATTAAAAGAACACTAAGATCCCACTGGATATCACAACTTCGAAACCTTTCACCATTTAAGAAATACTGTGCCTTGTTGTTTTTTTCTACCAATCTGGGTAACTTCACACTTATTCACTGTACATTCCAGCTGCCGTGCATTTACTTAGCCTGTCCAACTCCCCTTGAAGCCTCCTTACAACCTTTTCACAACTTACATTCCCATTTAATGGTGTAAGCAGCAAAATAGGAACGATTATATCTGGTCCCACCATCCAAGTTATTCATGTAGATTGTGGACAGCTGTGGTCCAGCACTGATCCTTGCAGTATACCACAAGTAACAGCCTGCCATTCTGAGAATTACCCATTTAATCCTACTCTGTTTTCTGTCTGATAAACCATACCAGTGCATTATCCCCAATCCCGTGTACTCTAATTTAGTTTACTAACCTCCTGTACGAGACTTTATCAAAAGCCTTCTGAAAATCTAAATACACCACATCCACAGATTCTCCTTTATCCATGCTACAAGGCACATCCTCAAAAAACTCCAACAGGTTTGTCAAACATGATTTCCCTTTCATAAATCAGTGTTGATTCTGCCCAATCATGCCATTTTTTGCCAAATGTTTAGTTATCACACGCTTTAAAATACATTCTCATGTTTTCCACATCAATCTGTCTTTCTCCATTTTCACTCTCCTTCAAGACTATGTTCTTGATAATCCTTTTCACATACTTAAATAAACTTTTACAATCTGCCTTTATGTTTCTTGTTAACATGTCTTCACACTCCCTTTTCTCTTTCTTCATCAGTTTCTTGGTCCTTCTTTGCTGGATTCTAAATTGTTCCCAATATCAGTCTTACTGCTTTTTCTAGCAACTGTTTAAGCCACTTCCTTTGATTTAATGCGATCTTTAATTTATTTTGTTAGCCACAGTTGTTTTTCCTGGTGTTTTTTTGTGTCTTTGAGGAATGTACATTCGTACACCATGTAATACTTGTTTAAATACTCGCCATTGCCTTTTCACAATCTACCATAGCCAGCTTGTCTTACGTCCACCCAAACTGATTCTGCATCAAAGATCCTCCCTCACTCGTACCGATCTTGCCCCTTATTAGCAACACTACCCCACTTCCATTTCCTTTCGCTTACCCTTCCTTAAATGACGATATTTGTTTGTGATTTATATAAACGATCTGGAAGAAGGTGTAACTGGGGTAATCAGTAAGTTTGCGGACGACACAAAATTGGCAGGGCTTGCTGATAGTGAGGAGCATTGTCAGAAGCTACAGAAGGATATAGATAGGCTGGAAATTTGGGCAAAGAAATGGCAGATGGAGTTCAATCCTGATGAATGCGAAGTGATGCATTTTGGTAGAAATAATGTAGGGAGGAGCTTTACGATAAATGGCAGAACCATAAAGGGTGTAGATACGCAGAGGGACCTGGGTGTGCAAGTCCACAGATCCTTGAAGGTGACGTGACAGGTGGAGAAGGTGGTGAAGAAGGCATATGGCATGCTTGCCTTTATAGGACGGGGCACAGAGTATAAAAGTTGAGGTCTGATGTTGCAGATGTATAGAACGTTGGTTCGACCACATTTGGAATACTGCGTCCAGTTCTGGTCGCCACACTACCAGAAGGACGTGGAGGATTTGGAGAGAGTACAGAGGAGGTTTACCAGGATGTTGCCTGGTATGGAGGGGCTTAGTTATGAGGTGAGATTGGGTAAACTGGGGTTGTTCTCACTGGAAAGACGGAGGATGAGGGGAGACTTAATAGAGGTGTATAAAATTATGAAAGGCATAGATAGGGTGAACGGTGGGAAGCTTTTTCCCAGGTCGGTGGTGACGTTCACGAGGGGTCATAGGTTCAAGGTGAAGGGGGGGAGGTTTAACACAGATATCAGAAGGACATATTTTTCACAGAGGGTGGTGGGGGCCTGGAATGCGCTGCCAGGCAAGGTGGTGGAGGCGGACACACTGGGAACGTTTAAGACTTATCTAGATAGCCATATGAACGGAGTGGGAATGGAGGGATACAAAAGAATGATCTAGTTTGGACCAGGGAGCGGCACGGGCTTGGAGGGCCAAAGGGCCTGTTCCTGTGCTGTATTGTTCTTTGTTATCTTTGAATATTCATTTCCCAGTCTTCATCACCCTGTAACCTTGTCTCCATAATGGCAATTATATCATACACATTTACTTCCATCTGTGCCTTCAAACCCTCAACCTTATTGTGAGTACTGCATGCATTCAGATGAGTACCCTTAATTGGGAAGACAGTGGTGTAGTAATAATGTCACTGGACTAGTAATCCAGCGACCCAGGCTAATGCTGTAGAGACGTGGGTTCAAATCTCACCATAGCAGCTGGTGGAATTTTAAATCAGTTAATAAATTTGGAATATAAAGCTAATCTCAGTAATAGTGACTTTGAAACTAATCATCGATTGTTGTAGAAGCCCATCTGGTTCACTAATGTCCATTAGGGAAGGAAATCTGCCATCCTTATGTCTGGCCTACAGGTGATTTCAGATGCACGGTAATGCGGTTGACTCTTTAATTGCCCTCTGAAATGGCTGAGCAAGCCTCAGTTTAATTATTGAATAGGCAAAGTGCTAGCCTTGCCAGTGATGTCTGCATCCTATGAAAGAAAAAAATAACTTAGTATATTTTCAACATTATTGTGTATTCTGATCGTATTTGATGCTTGCCTTCACTTTGAATACTCTGTTACCAGTTTGGCTTCCCCCAAATTTGAGCTCCCTCACAGGTTCCCATGCCCCTACCAATCTATACCAACCTAGTTTAATCCCTTGCCAACAGTACTCGGATGTTAGTCCGGGTCCTGAAAAGGTGCACCTTTGTGCACCTTGAACAGTTGCAACCTACCCCAGAACCAGTCACAATGCCTCAGAAATCAGATATCCTCCCTCATACAACAATTCACCAACTATGTACTCAATCATTCAATCCTCCTTTTCCTACGTTCATTAGCACTTGATACTGGGTATGTTTTTTTTTAATTCTTTCATGGGACATGGGCATTGCTGGATGGGCCAGCATTTATATTGCCCATCCTTAATTGCCAAGAAGGTGGTGGTGGTGAACTGCCTTTTTGAATTGCTGCAGTCCATCTGATGTAGGAACACCCACAATGTTGTTAAGGAGGGAGTTCCAGGATTTTGATCTGGTAGCAATGAAGGAATGAAGATACAGTTCCAAGTCAGGATGGTTTATACCTTTAGAGGCACTTACAGGTGGTGGTGTTCCCATGCATCTTGTCCTTCTCAGTGGTAGAGGTTACGGGTTTGGAAGATACTGGCAAGGGAGCCTGGATGGTATACACTAGTGCCACTATGCAGTGGTAGAGGGAGTGAAAGATGTGCCAATGAAGTGAGCTCTTTTGTTCTGGATGGCGTTAAGTTTTTTTTTTAAGTATTGTTACAGCTGCACTCACCCAGGCAAGTGGAGAGCATTCCATCATACTCCTGACTTCTGCCTTGTAGATAATTTGAAGAGTCAGGAGGTGATTTATTCACCACACAAATCTCAGTCTCAGGCCTGTTGTTACATCATTTATATGGGTGGTCCAGTTCAGTTTCTGGTCAATGGTAATCCCCAAGATGTCGACAGTGCGGGATTCTTCAATGGTAATGCCATTGAATGTCATGGAGAGATGGTTGGATTTTCTGTTGCTGGAGATAGTCATTGCCTGGTACTTGTTTGGTGCAAATGTTATTTGCCACATATCAGCCCAAGCCTGGATGTTATCCAGGTCTTGCTACAAATGGGCGCAGTATCCAAGGAGTCGCAAATGGTGCTAAACATTGTACAATCATCCGCAAACATCCCCACTTCTGACCGTCTGACGGAGGGATGAGGTTGGGCCAAGACATTATCTGGTGGAACTCCTACAGTGACGTGCTGGGACTGAGATAATTGACCTTGGCAGCCACAACCACAATCTTTCTTTGTACTAGGTATGACTTTATTTGTTAACTCCCTGAAATCTGCTTTCATACCCTCATCACACATCCTACCTAACACATCCTTGCTAACAATGTGGACCATGACTTCTAGCTGTTCATCCTCCCCCAGAAGAATGTCCTGCAGCGGCTGTGTGACATCCTTGACCCTGGCAACAGGGAGGCAACATACCATCTTGGAGTCATGTCTACAGCCACAGAAACGAATGTCTGCTCCCTTAACTGCTCACCTATCACTTTTGCTCTTCCACCTTTCTTTCTCCTCTTCTGCACAACTGAGTCACCCATGGTGCTCTTGCTCCACTCCTCTGAAGAAAAATCACCTTCACCAGTATCCAAAATGGAAAACTGCTTTGTGGGCATGATCAACTGCATTGGTTCTCTTAGCTTGCCTTGTAGTCGTCACCCATGCCCTCTCTGCCTACAATCTCCTAACCTAGGGTGTGACCACCACCCTAAATGTGCTGTGCATCACAGTGACTTGAGCCACCACTCAAATTCCAAAACCCAGAGCTCAAGCTTCTGCAACCAGTGCCGTTTTCTACAGATGTTTTTGTTGAGGACACATAGTACGGTCAGGGCTTCCCACATTCCACTTGGCCAAGCTGCCCAGCCATAGTTTTACATTTACAAACTATTTATTCCTCCGTACCGAAGAATGAACCAAATACTGAAGATCGGAAAAGAATGGCAAGAGCACCACCTTGCCGTCTTCTCTGAACTCCCTCACTCACTAAACCCCAGCTGCTCATTCGGTAAAGTCACGCTCACTGCAAGTTGTATTCAGAGCCCTGTAGTTATGCCAGCTGAGATTTGAATGAGATAACTCTAAGAAACCAGATTAAGCTGGCTAACTATTTAATAGAGAGATTGTTTATCCACACTTAGGGCAAGGAAATTTAAACTTAAGTCAGTGGTAGAAAGAAGTATTTTTAACCTTCGCACATAGGATGACTATGGCACAAATAATCAATTTTAGTTCAAATCTTCCGAGGAGTGGCAATAATCATCGGATTGCAGCTCTGCTTTAACTTTCCCCAGCCTAGATACTGTTCCGCATTTCTTGCAGAGTCATCCGAGCCCGGCTTGCCCAGAAATGAGAAGCAGTGCCCCTCAGAATTCTATCAGATTGCAGTAGAATCAGGAAATACAGAACATACCCCTTTTTTAACGGCACTAGAAGTCACATGTATATTTAAAGGTTCAGTGTGATTGTTGGCAGGTGAGGCAAATGGGTGGGACGAAGTTGAAGGGTAGTGAGATTGAGTTAGGAGGGGTCGTCAGGCTGGGGGCTATTTGATTTGATATGTCATATGTATTAACATAGTGAAAAGTATTGTTTCTTGCGCGCTATACAGACAAAACATATCGTTCATAGAGAAGGAAACGAAAGAGTGCAGAATGTAGTGTTACAGTCATAGATAGGCTGTAGAGAAAGATCAACTAAATGCAAGGTAGGTCCATTCAAAAGTCTGATAGCAGCAGGGAAGAAGTTGTTCTTGAGTCGGCTGGTACGTGACCTCAGACTTTTGTATCTTTTTCCCAAAGGAAGAAAGTGGAAGAGAGATTGTCTGGGGTGCGTGGGGTCCTTAATTATGCTGGCTATTTTGCCGAGGCAGCGGGAAGTGTAGACAGAGTTAATGGATGGGAGGCTGGTTTGCGTGATGGATTGGGCTACATTCACAACCTTTTGTAGATCCTTGCAGTCTTGGGCAGAGCAGGAGCCATACCAAGCTGTGATACAACCAGAAAGAATGCTTTCAATGGTGCATCTGTAAACGTTGGAGAGAGTCGTAGCTGACATGCCAAATTTCCTTAGTCTTCTGAGAAAGTAGAGGCATTGGTGGGTTTTCTTAACTATAGTGTCAGCATGGGGGGACCAGGACAGGTTGTTGGTGATCTGGACACCTAAAAACTTGAAGCTCTCGACCCTTGCTTCGTCCCCGTTGATGTAGAAAGGGGCAAGTTCTCCTTTACGCTTCCTGAAGTCGATGACAATCTCCTTCATTTTGTTGACATTGAGGGAGAGATTATTGTTGCCGCACCAGTTCACCAGATTCTCTATCTCATTCCTGTACTAGCTAGACAGCTGGTGTCAGAAGGTCAACAGGTAGTATAGTGGAGTTGGCTTAGGGATATTTGGGGGGGGTGGGGGGGGGGGGGAGCAGGGGCTCACGCACTTCTGAAGTTAACCAGGAGTTAGACTAGGTTTTAATCTGTTTAACATTTCCTGGCTTAGTACCACGGAGCTCTCCAAAGTATCCAACTCTGACCTGAGTCTGAGACAGTTGTGGAGGGTGCTATGGAACAAAAGAATTGCCCATCAGAAGTTCAAATTCCTATGAAATTCCCAAGGAGTTCAGCACATTGGACATCCATCGAGCCTCAGCGCACACCTTCAGTCCAGAGACTAACACCTGGGCCATTGTTAATAGATAAACAGATCAATGCAGGAAGTTTAGTGCTCAGATTTAATGAAATTTGCCACAAATTTCAGTAAAAGTCTCTGCAAGAATCCATTTATACATGCTTCAAGAGAAATTAAACCAATAATTTACGATATATCATACAAGTGGAAAATAGAACCAATTTGTAGATTAAAAAATATAAAGATTACTGCTGCATTTCCTCAAAATACAATTCTAGACATCAATGGCACTGCCCAATATCAGCTCTGCTCTTTTAAAAAAAAATCATAATTGAAATCCATTTAGTCTTGTGGCAACAAAATGAAATCTTTACTGAACTGAACCTTTGAGCAATTGATTTTCATTTCTATGCAGTCCACACTCCAGCCTGTCAGTCATAACTTCACAAACTTGCACCTCAAAGATCAAAGCTGACATTTTACTTAATAAACAGCATACTGGTCATGCATTCCAGGTTGCTTCAGTGGAATGGACCTTCAATTTTGCCAGCAAGTTATGTAGCAAATTATCTTTTTGGAGATTTCAGTCTTTCTAATGTTTAAATCATGAATTTCGTAAACACAATTATGGGAACACAGATTATATTCAAGTAATATCATGCGATCAAGCTTGCATAGATATTTTTAAAATATCTCAATTTCCATTTCTTTCAATAAAACTGGACTGCCAGCATATCATGGTTATTTGTTTAGACTACATGTTATTCAAAGATCTGCCCATTTCATATTTGGTCAATGGAGACTAGGCACAATGGCTTCACCGTTTAGAAATTGCAGGTATCCACATTTTATTTCTGTACTTCATTTCTTCCCCAAACTTTGCCCTTGTACATTTAAGGTCACCTATATTTGTGTCCTTAATCTGGGACACGGGACAAACTCCGGTAGCACAAAGCCAACGGACCTTTCATAATTTAAAATTAATTCAGTTCAAATATTTATCCAGTACCCCTGCCTGGTGCCACTCTGCAACACAATCAAAAGAAAAGCTGACTTTCTTTGCTTCACTGATCAATTGTAAGGGGATCAGCTGCATTTTAAGAATGATTCCTATCATTTCTATTTCGTAACCGGAAAAAGAAATCTACAAAAATTAAAATCAATAATTTAAATGCTGATTCTTATAATGATTTGACAAACATTTTGCCAATCAAATGAATGCGAGAGAGTTATATTTACATCGTATTTTAAAATTCAGGAGTTCTCAACTGAGTACTTGCAGCCTACTAGAGGTAATTGAGGAGGTCTCAAGGGGTCCATCAGTGGTTCTGTCTTCAGTATGTAGACAGTTTAAAGTAAAGTTAATAGCACTCCCCTAAGGTGACAGTATCCCAGGCACAACATCTTACCTTCCAGCCTTAAGTCACCAATCAACCACAGCACAATATCGCCTGTGTGAAGGCCCTGCACAGGGTGTGGGGAAATAGACCACCACTAGGCCCCATAGGTTAATTGTCAAGGAGGCAGCATCCAGTTTCACCGAGTACAATCATTTCTGCTCATTAGTAACAAGGAAGGTGAGAGAGAGCCAGCATGGGCCTCAACATATTGGTCTGATTAGCACTCGAGCAGCTTCCATGACAGCCTTAGTATAATTTTACCAAGCTTGGCGAACTGAACCAGGAAGAACACTGAGCATGTCATGCTCATTGAAAGACCCTCCACATCGACCAAACTGTTTTTCAGCACAAGTACCATATTTCAAATTAAAACAAAGTAGAAGAGAAATGCATACAAACTTTTAATTGTACAAATAATTTCTGAACAGAAAATATAGTGTTGCATTACGGGGTCCAATGAATTATTTTATAATATAGGAGGGGGGGGTCACAGAAGCAAAAAGGTCGTGAATCCCTGTTCTAATTAAAGTACTTATTATATGAAAACTGGTAAAGAAATGCGAATAAGCTGCGATGCACAGCTAGCATCAAATTCCTCCTGTTTCAGCCCATTCATAAACAGCAAAATTAAATTTAGTTTATGTTTGTTGTATCATACTTGTCATCAATGTTTTAAGATATTACTTTCCCATATATGTTAGGCTAGAATTAAAGGGACTCAATTATTCACAAAATTCATTGTTCAGCAGAAGTAGATCCTCTCTACTGTGGAGTTCTTGATTCATTCACAGGAGGTTGGCATCACCAGCAAGTAGTCTAACAACACCAGGTTAAAGTCCAACAGGTTTATTTGGTAGCAAAAGCCACAAGCTTTCGGAACAGGCTGTCCCTTCGTCAGGTGGGTGGGAGTTCTGATTACAAACAAGGCACAAAGACACAAGCTTAATTAAGCTTAATTAGCTGTAAAGGCTCAAATTCCAATCATTATTCATGTAAATTGAGTTTGTGTCTTTGTGCCTTGTTTGTAATCAGAACTCCCACCCACCTGACGAAGGGACAGCCTGTTCCGAAAGCTCGTGGCTTTTGCTACCAAATAAACCTGTTGGACTTTAACCTGGTGTTGTTGGACTTCTTACTGTGTTTACTCCAGTCCAACGCCGGCATCTCCACATCATGAGCAAGGCCAGCATTTAATGCCCATCTCCAATTGCCCTCAGGAAGGTGATTATGAGCCACCTTTTTAAACCACATCGCTGTGAATTTCCTTCCCTGAAGGACATTAGTGAATCAGATGGATTTTTAATTACAATCCAATGGCTTCAGATTTACCATGACTGATAGTAGTGTTGTGTTCCTGATTTCGTTAATTATTGATTTTATATTCCCCAGATGCCATGGTAGGATTTGAACTTTTATCAATGGATTATTAGTCCAGGCCTCTGGATTACTAAATCCTGTAATGCAGCCCTTTGCTACCATATGCCTAAACTGTGTAACTGTATATGACTTGGGCTACTGTACTGCAAACAAAATATTATTGCAAGTCGTAAAAGTATAGTTCAACATCCACAAGCTTTAGCATTACTTACACCCAGGAGTTCCGATAGTCACAGAAACATTTCTGAATTATTTAGCTTCCTTACCTGTTTTGCAAACATCGAACTGATGGAAATGACAAACTTGCCTTATTCTAGGACAATGTTTCCGGAAATAAACTGTCATAGTAACAAACACAATTGTGTTGCTCTTTTTTTTAAAAAAATTAGAAAAAGCATACATTTTCCACTGCCCAAATTATCTCCATGAAATCTAAGCAATTGCAGAACTCTTGGAGAACTGCAGATCACAACCAATATAAGCATTGTTCACTAAAAGGTTACAGGAGAAGCATTACAAATTTCACTGGCATAAACAATGTCTTTGCTTTACTTTATACTTGGACACAGTTCATCAGCTAATGCCATACCTGACGAATTGCATAACCATTTTCATACTCCGAATGCAATGACTGAGATGGGCACCTTAAAGGGGTCACAAGTACAAGTAAATAAAGCAAACATGTCTCCCAGCATCAGTAGTGTTGAAGCTGTAGTGCACTTACTGTTTTCACAATTGAATGGGATGAGAATAACTAAGATGGTGGGGGGGGGGGGATGCACCGCTCCCATTTGTACACTTGCAAAGATCCGTCAACAAAGTACTGATCGTATAAATCCAGTCACAAGCCTTGTCAAAAGAAAACCCATCATTCAATAAAAGGGAAAAAGGTAGCCGGCATTCTCAGGTCTGTGTGGTACCCACCAGCAAAACATGTTTCTTTCGGCCATGGTCTATAACTGGTGCACATTATGTCATTTGTTCCTAAATAAGGTCTTACTGGAAAATAGAAGGTACTGAAGGAAGTATGATTGAAGAGTTTAAAATGATTTGGGGATTCAGGAGATCAAACGCATAATTTGTAGATTTACAATAAAGAAAATTACGAGTGGACTTGCTAAAGACTTGAATGGATGAGACGGTGAACATCTGAGACATGCAAAGAGAGAAGGTGCTAAAACAGTGCTGGGAAAATATGTATTGTGGCCAAACGGGCCATCTAAAATGGTGATTTGTAAAGCACTCTGGGACAATTGGGCAAGAACTAAAACGACAGGCTGCAGTTTAAAAGACAGAGACAAACAGGCTGCAACCCTGACGAATGAATAAACAGGATATGTTTCATCTCCAGGATGAAAGAGACTTTATGGTCACCCTGGGTTGTGTACCAGACATGAGGGAGCCATGGCCCCATGTTTGGGGGGGGGGGGGGGGGGGGGAGGTGTGAACTCTATGTGCCTCCACCACCTACAGGCATGGCCATTGGGTACACACCCAGAGATCGGTGTGGCAGCACCTGATTGGACTCTTATCGATCAGGGTGATCAAGCCCTGATCAATTGGCAAGAATCAGGAGACCGCCCAAAAAGGACACGAAACCAAGGAGGGATAAAAGCTGCTGCACAACAGAAGAAGCTCTCCCTTTCTCTCTTTCTCTCTCTCTGATCCCACGAACGAGCTACAACAACGGTGAACATCACCAGCAACGACCAGCACGAGGAGAGCCACCACACCCGAGAAGGAAGGAAGATCAGAGCCAGAGTGCCAGACCAGACCAAAGGACCAGACTACGCAGAGGATGACCAAGACCATTGCACAGATAAAGGCCAATATCTGCTTGTGTACTTGCCAGTCACGCAAAGTCAAGTCAAGGTCTTGTATGGGACTTGAATTCTAGTATTTTCCTGTAGGATAACTTATTGTTGGTTGGGTGGGTGATTATTGATTGTGTGGGTTTAAATAAATATTGGTTGTACTAATAAGACGTCTACTTGTGGTTATTTGTCCACCGTATAAGGGTTAAAACAGATTGTGCGGCAGATAAGAGTCAACAGTATGGGGGTGCTGGATCAAAAAGGGGCAAAAATTAGTGAACCTTTTGTTTATCATTAGAACATAGAACAGTACAGCACAGAACAGGCCCTTTGGCCCACAATGTTGTGCCGAGCTTTATCTGAAACCAAGATCAAGCTATCCCACTCCCTATCATCCTGGTGTGCTCCATGTGCCTATCCAATAACCGCTTAAATGTTCCTAAAGTGTCTGACTCCACTATCACTGCAGGCAGTCCATTCCACACCCCAACCACTCTCTGCGTAAAAAACCTACCTCTGATATCCTTCCTGTATCTCCCACCACGAACCCTATAGTTATGCCCCCTTGTAATAGCTCCATCCACCCGAGGAAATAGTCTTTGAACGTTCACTCTATCTATCCCCTTCATCATTTTATAAACCTCTATTAAGTCTCCCCTCAGCCTCCTCCGCTCCAGAGAGAACAGCCCTAGCTCCCTCAACTTTTCCTCATAAGACCTACCCTCCAAACCAGGCAGCATCCTGGTAAATCTCCTCTGCACTCTTTCCAGCGCTTCCACATCCTTCTTATAGTGAGGTGACCAGAACTGCACACAATATTCCAAATGTGGTCTCACCAAGGTCCTGTACAGTTGCAGCATAACCCCACGGCTCTTAAACTCCAACCCCCTGTTAATAAAAGCTAACACACTATAGGCCTTCTTCACAGCTCTATCCACTTGAGTGGCAACCTTTAGAGATCTGTGGATATGGACCCCAAGATCTCTCTGTTCCTCCACAGTCTTCAGAACCCTACCTTTGACCCTGTAATCCACATTTAAATTACTCCTACCAAAATGAATCACCTCACATTTATCAAGGTTAAACTCCATTTGCCATTTTTCAGCCCAGCTTTGCATCCTATCTATGTCTCTTTGCAGCCAACAACAGCCCTCCACCTCATCCACTACTCCACCAATCTTGGTGTCATCAGCAAATTTACTGATCCACCCTTCAGCCCCCTCCTCTAAGTCATTAATAAAAATCACAAAGAGCAGAGGACCAAGCACTGATCCCTGTGGCACTCCGCTAGCAACCTGCCTCCAATCCGAAAATTTTCCATCCACCACCACCCTCTGTCTTCGATCAGACAGAAGTTTAACAACACCGATCAGACAGCCAGTTACTTATCCAATCGGCCAACTTTCCCTCTATCCCACACCTCCTCACTTTCATCGTAAGCCGACATGGGGGACCTTATCAAACGCCTTACTAAAATCCACGTATATGACATCAACTGCCCTACCTTCATCAACACACTTGGTTACCTCCTCAAAAAATTCAATCAAATTTGTGATGCACGACTTGCCCTTCACGAATCCGTGCTGACTATCCCGGATTAATCCGCATCTTTCTAAATGGTCGTAAATCCCATCCCTAAGGACCTTTTCCATCAATTTACCAACCACCGAAGTAAGACTAACCGGTCTATAATTACCAGGGTCATTTCTATTCCCTTTCTTAAACAGAGGAACAACATTCGCCATTCTCCAGTCCTCTGGCACCATCCCCGTGGACAGTGAGGACCCAAAGATCAAAACCAAAGGCTCTGCAATCTCATCCCTTGCCTCCCAAAGAATCCTAGGATATATTTCATCAGGCCCAGGGGACTTATCGACCTTCAGTTTATTCAAAACTGCCAGGACATCCTCCCTCTGAACATCTATTTCCTCCAGCCTATTCGCCTGTAACACCTTCTCTTCCTCAAAAACATGGCCCCTCTCCTTGGTGAACACTGAAGAAAAGTATTCATTCATCACCTCGCCTATCTCTACTGACTCCATACACAAGTTCCCACTACTGTCCTTGACCGGCCCTAACCTCACCCTGGTCATTCTTTTATTCCTCACATAAGAGTAAAAAGCCTTGGGGTTTTCCTTGATCCGACCCGCCAAGGACTTCTCGTGTCCCCTCCTAGCTCTCCTAAGCCCCTTTTTCAGCTCATTCCTTGCTAACTTGTAACCCTCAATCGAGCCATCTGAACCTGGTTTCTTCATCCCTACATAAGCTTCCCTCTTCCTTTTCACAAGACATTCCACCTCTTTCGTGAACCATGGTTCCCTCACTCGGCCATTTCCTCCCTGCCTGATAGGGACATACCTATCAAGGACACCCAGTATTTGTTCCTTGAAAAAGTTCCACTTTTCATTACTTCCTTTCCCTGACAGTTTCTGTTCCCAACTTATGCCCCCTAATTCTTGCCTAATCGCATCATAATTACCTCTCCCCCAATTGTAAATCTTGCCCTGCCGTACGGCCCTATCCCTCTCCATTGCAATAACAAAAGACACCGAATTGTGGTCACTATCTCCAAAGTGCTCACCCACAACCAAATCTAACACTTGGCCCGGTTCATTTCCCAGTACCAAATCCAATGTGGCCTCACCTCTTGTCGGCCTATCCACATATTGTGTCAGGAAGCCCGCCTACACACACTGCACAAAAACTGCCCCATCCGAACTATTTGACCTACAAAGGTTCCAATCAATATTTGGAAAGTTAAAGTCCCCCATGACAACTACCCTGTGACCCCCACACATATCCATAATCTGCTTAGCAATTTCTTCCTCCATATCTCTATTACTATTTGGGGGCCTATAGTAAACTCCTAACAACGTGACCGCTCCTTTCCTATTTCTAACCTCAGCCCATATTACCTCAGTGTGCAGATCCCCCTCGAAGTGCCTTTCCGCAGCCGTTAAACTATCCTTGATTAACAATGCCACTCCTCCACCTCTTTTACCAGCTTCCCTACACTTAGTGAAACATCTATACCCCGGAACGTCCAACAACCATTCCTGTCCTTGTTCTACCCAAATCTCCGTAATGGCCACAACATCATAGTCCCAAGTACCAATCCACGCCCCAAGTTCATCTACCTTGTTCCGGATGCTCCTTGCATTGAAGTAGACACACTTCAACCCACCTACCTGTCTACCGGTACCCACCCTTGACCCGGATACCTCCCCCAATACCTCACCACCCTCACTGACTTCTGGACTACAACTCCTTTCCCCACTCCCCTGACAAATTAGTTTAAACCCCCCTGAAGAGCCGTATCAAATTTCCCTCCTAGGATATTGGTGCCCCTCTGGTTCAGGTGCACCCCATCCTGTTTGTACAGGTCCCACCTTCCCCAGAATGTGTTCCAATTATCCACATATCTGAAACCTTCCCTCCTACACCATCCCTGCAACCACATGTTTAACTGCACTCTCTCCCTGTTCCTCAACTCGCTATCACGTGGCACCGGCAACGTACCAGAGATGACCACATGTTTTGTCTTGGCTCTCAGCTTCCAGCCCAGCTCCCGAAATTCCTGCTTTAAATCCCCGTCCCTTCTCTTACCTATGTCGTTGGTACCAATGTGTACCACGACTTGTGACTGTTTCCCCTCCCCCTTAAGAATCCGGAAAACACGGTCGTCACGGACCTTGGCATCCGGTAGGCAACATACCATCCATGAGTCTCTTTTGCTGCCACAGAACCTCCTATCTATCCCTCTAACTAACGAGTCCCCAATAACTATTGCCCTCCCGCTCTGCCCCTTACCCTCCCGAGCCACAGGGACGGACACAGTGCTGGAGATCCTCTCACTGCGGCTCACCACTGGTATGTCATCCCCCTCAACCATATCCAAAGCGGAATACTTGTTGCTAAGGGGAACGACCACAGGGGATCCCTGCACGGACTGCTTCCTCCCAGCCCCTCTCACCGTCACCCATCTGTTTTCATTCCTCAGAGTAACTGTATCCCTAAAGCTTCTGTCTATGGCCACCTCTGCGTCCCTAATGATCCTAAGTTCATCCAACTCCAGCTCCAGTTCCCTAACACGGTTTTGGAGGAGCTGCAGATGGGTGCACTTCCCACTGATGTAATCAGCAGGGACACTGTCGTCGTCACTCACCTCAAACATAGTGCAAGAGGAACATAGCACTGCCTGCACACTCATCCCCTCTAGATACCTTGCCAGTACCAGGTAGAAACAGCAAAAATGAATTAAACTCACCCCTGCTCGCCCTGTCCCCCGAAGCCCTGTGAGCCAAAGCCTTATAGCTCACACTCTGCTTCCCACGCACTCCACTGCCCGCTCCCGACGCTGCCCGCTGTATACTGCAGCCTACCTTTTATACTTCGCGCGCTTAAAAAACCCTTCCCAGACTCCTTAGCAGCCCACTTCCGGTTTTCACTTTAAACTTAAGAAAAATACTACTACAAAAGTAAAGGCAAAAAAAAAACACACACTAGCTGACTAAATAAATAAATAAATAATTCAATCAATCTCTCACCAGCACTCCTGCCTCCAATCACTCCCACTCAGTTTGCTCCAGTGGAACAATCTAATCTATTAAAATCTAATAACAATCATTGTTATTAGATTTTAATTCTCAAAAATTGTAAAATTGGAAAGACACATTTGGACACTCGAGTTCCTTTTATTTTCTAAGTTACAAATTCATTTTGGTCTTTCAGCAAGCAGTTTTTTTTCAACAAATCACATGACTTAACTAAATGACCAGCAAGACACCTGGGGAGAAAATAGTTGGGGGTGATTCTCCCCAAAAAATTCTAAGTGTCGAATTCACATAAAAACTGGAGTAAATCACGCTTTTTTTTCAGCGGGAGTTTCAAAATGAATCTCCCACACACTACACAAGACAGAGTGCACTAGCGCAAATCAGTCTAAAAATCAGTGGGCGGGGCCTATCCCTGCTGGAGAGGCTGGCAGCGTAGCGCTGAGTGGGCCACTGTGCATGCACTAATCTGTCAGCGCCAAGATTGCTGGTCATTTGGCTCTCCACTGCCAGCCTCCTGATCACTGGCTAGCTCTGCCACTGGCCCTGCGACACCCCTGGATGTGTCCAGGTCTCGCCGCCACCTCCCCGCCTTCATCTCCCCTCACCACATCCTCCTTCCCCCTCAGCCCTAATCTCCCAATACATCCTCCCAGCCCCAGTCCCACCCCCACCCAGATGGCCAGCCCCAATCGCTGGCCTCCCTCCCTCTGTCACTCAGCCCAAATGCAGAATGGCAGCGGGAACCCCCACCCCCCACGAAAGGCCCCGTCCCCATTTGGCCCCTCGCACTGCTGGATGCCCAGTGGTCAATGCCAATACCAAGCTGGCAATGCCCAGGGACACGCTCCCACACCCAACCCTCTGAGGGGCCTCTATTGCCCCCCACCCCTTCACTCCAGCAGGGTCAGGCCACCAGCTCCCCAAAAGTATACTAAACTTGGCTGGAGTGAACCACTCCTAGTGCAGGAAGTTAGGTGGGATGGGAGATGCTAGCAGGCTCGGAGGTTCAGTCCCGGGCCTGCTAATGATATTCAAAATATATGGTACTGAACGTTACCACAATTTATGCAGCTCTGCACAGATTTCTGGCGCGGAGCTGATGGCGCCAGTAATCTGGAGGCCATGGCACCCAGGGGGTAGCCTGCGAAATGGCCTCCCCTTGAGACAACATTGACAAAAACAAAATCTGTACATGCAATCATAACTTGCCCAACCTTTTTGTCATCATATCACAGTACTTGCCATTGGCAGCTAAAATAAATACATGAAAATATAAACTAACAACATTCCTTCCAATGCCACTACTTTTAAAATAAGATTTGGTAAATGAATGGGATTGGTAAAAGAATTCTCAACAGATATGTCCACTGGATAGAGATCAGAGAAAGCTTTTTCTCCCCCCCAGAGAATTGGGTCGATTGGTCATGCTGAATTGCCCCCAAGTGTTCAAAGAGTTGTAGCTTAGATAGATTAGCCATGGTAATTGCACAGGGTTACAGGGATAAGCAAGGGGGGTGGGCCAGGGTAAGATGCTGTTTTGGAGAGGCGATGCAAACTCGATGGATGGAATGGCCTATGGTTCCAATTATTCAACTTTACCATACCTTGCCAGCAATATGTTGCATTACATTGAATCATGGTAGACTGTGAATCTCCTATTCAAAATAAACAGATGCACTCAAAGTGCAAAAATCTATTTTGAAACTTATAAAACATGGTCAGAAAATTATTTATTCCACAGAGATGCACATTCTTAAAAAACACCTATACAGACTATTCCAAAGTAGCAAAACTGCAAAATGATCTGGGCTCAGGATAAAATAGAATGTTAGCTCACTTTAAAACATTTTGGACATCATGACAGGAGCAACACTTGAAACTAATTATTTCATTTTTGCACAAAATAAAATTCCTTTTGCCAAAAAGCAAGCCTTAAATGAGTCCACAATTCATTCCTGCCCATCTCCCCACACAACCACACCCACTTCCCAATTATTGCCGAAGGGATGCTGGGAAGCAACAAGTCGTGTGAATGATACTTTTTGAAAATAACATAAGCAATCCTACATGAGAACCGATGGTTTTTCCCTCAATTTCCACATGCCTGACCATTCTTGGGTTCAGAAGTCGTAGATAAAAAAAATTATTTTGTCTGAGTATTGCAATCAAGTAAGCATCATTTGATGTTAGGATATTCAAGAACCATCATTTGTCAACACAGTAAGGAGTTCACAAAATAAGTTATGTGCTCTAATTTTCTCTATTTTTATGGATAACAGAGGTTAAGTGTACAAAAAGTTTAATTTTCAAGTAAAGGAAAGAGCATGCAAGTTGCCACATTTCTCAGTCCTTGAGCAGAAACAAGTGAGCCGGTCAATTGTTGAGTAACTCCAGGAACAGGGAAGTTCAGGACTAATCTGATTAGGGTGTTCATTTACAAGCGAAAGCCACAGAACAATCAAGATGTTCGCTCTCTAATTGACCACAGCGAGGAAGCACAGGTCCGGCAGCAAGGAAGCACAGGTGAGAACACCGTCATCCCTTTGCCTCAAATTAGACATCTCATACTAAATGAAGTTCAGATCTTGGAGTGAGGCAAGGACTGACCAAAGTTGCTGTCCAAATTGAATGTTGGCAAAGATCCTGGATGGGCCTGTTATTTAAAAATGACTCGCATCTTGTTTGTTTTATGTATCAGATCATTATTGTGCTCTCTGTCCAAATGCATACTGATTTACGCTGCATAATCTGAAAATGTCACAGAACCACACATACCACCTAGCTCAAGCATGATCATCCTAAAATAGATCCCACAACTGATACAGGAAAGCAACATCAGTTCAGTGAATGGTGACTTTAATCAAAAGTGTTGAAGAATAGTTTGCTTCCTTTTTTTATTACTGCCACAAATAGGCTTACATTAACACTGCAATGAAGTTACTGTGAAAATACCCTAGTTGCCACACTCCGGCACCTGGTTGGGTACACAGAGGGAGAATTTAGCATGGATAACGCACTTGACCAGCATGTCTTTTGGACTGTGGGAGGAAACCGGAGCTCCCGGAGGAAACCCACGCAAAGACGGGGAGAATGTGCAGACTCTGCACAGACAGTGAACCAAGCCAGGAATCAAACCCGGGTCCCTGGTGCTGTGAGGCAGCAGTGCGAACCACTGTGCCACCATGCTGCCCACTCAAAAATCATAGCATTAGTGCTGCTCATCACTAACCGGAGTGATGGGGACATGTGGGAAGGCTACTGAAGAGGATACTCAACTCCTGAGATCTCAAATAAACTGAGCATTTATAGCTGAAATGGTTTCTGCCATCAGGTGAATATGAAGAAGGTGATTTTGGTTTGATGCAAGAGGAGGAGCCATCAGATAGAAAATTGGTCCAGCAGCGAGGAATCACAGGTGAGGGCAGTTCAAAAGAACATCCTGTCAACCCTTGGCATCAAATTAGACATCTCATACTAAATGAAGTTCAGATCTTGGAATGAGGCAAGGACTGACCAAAGCTGCTGAACAAATTGAATGTTGGCAAAAGTCCTGGCTGGGCCTGAGTAAGATGGGCTTTCGGAGAGTTGGTGCAGACCCGATGGGCCAAATGGGCTCCTTGGGCACAGTAGGGATTCTATGGATTCTAAGATGGTGGTGAGGCAATTTCATAATGGTGATTTTAATTTTAAGAAAACAATGGAGTGGATCGCCAAAGAATTTCAGTGATCAGTAGCACCAAAGGTTCTACCAATTAAACTTCAAATCAGTTTTCATTAATTACTGTAAATTTGGCAGAAGATCAATCAGGAAACCTCCCAAGAAAATTTCCAGTTTAAAAGTCACAACATTTATGGTACCAGTGCCAGTGTACTGGAGTGAAACAGTATTAATATGCTCAGTAAGATGAAGGCAGACAAAGCAGAGATCTGGCCTCAGGACAGGTCCTCTGCTTATTTCTCCAAGCCTTGCCATTTTGCACTTCTCTCTTTAGACCTTTGTAGGAGTCTCCCATTTTCAATTTCAAATGGTCTTGCTCCATCCTTCTCTCGAATGATATTTCTTAACTTTCTAGACTTTGAATAGCCGCTTTTCTCAAGGTCCACGTTTCAACCCCATACAACACAGGGTGGGATCGAGGATCGGCCATTAATTTATTCAATGGCTGAGCAGACTCTTGGCTTTTAATGAACGACTGCTCCTTTTTTCTGTTATGTTCCAAATACTTCAAGTTGTCACAATAAAAAACTCAAGCTTTGAAGTACTACAACCACCCAAAGTATTGCACAAAAGTATATTAAATGCAATCATACCTTTATATGATTGTATTCACTCTTATTGCTGGTGTCAGCTGAATTGAAGATCGTAGATTTGCTCTCTGATCGTGGTTTGCCGTTCTGACGAAAAGGACTTGACAATGGTAACCCAGCAACACTGATTCCATCTAAAACGCACAAGAGACAGAAACAATTTTAAAGCAAACCACAAGAGTATTACTACACACAACTGCTAATTATTCAAAAATATTTAATCAATTCCCTTAATTTATGTAAACTACAAAATTTTAAAAAATTATAGAAACAAAGCATTACAGGACACAAATAACAAAATGCGACATCTCAGTATTCCCGATTTGATAATCAGGAAAGATTGCAGCCACTTACATACACAAAAAACCAAAGGTGTTCAGCCATTTACAGACATAAAAGACGAAAGGTGTTAAATAAATAACTGATTTTAAGAGCTTAATATTGTATTTTTTTTTAAATTGAGGTTTTAAAATAACACAAACACAATCAAAAGGTTGGAACAGAGGTTAAGCAAATAGCTTTATTGGGAGACTTCTTCCTTCTGCTTCCATGTGCTACTGACTACAAGACTAACCAGAACACATGATGTAATGATATATGATTTGCATCAATATGCAATCAAGTGATCAGACTTATTTTATCCAACATATTATCTTCACATGCGAATCAATATACTATCATAACATTCCCTTAAATAAGACATCCATACAATTGAACACTAATATGCACACAAAGAGGTATCCCTTGTGAAGTAGAAACAATGATAATGGTTAACAGTATTTATATAGATCAACTGTAACACGAATACTTGGAATACCAATCCTCAAGGTGATGCTGACATTTGGAACCGTACTAGTCATCGGCTGACTTGATGAGGCCTTGCAACAACTACACGAATGTGTGCCTTTGAGCCGTCTGCTCTCTCATCCTAAAGATCATGGTCAGGCTGACTGTTATAGAGTCACAGAGTCGGACAGTGCAGAAAAGGCCCTCCGGCCCATCACATCTGCAGTGACAATAACTAGCATTAAAGGCACACTAATCCTGCACTTGTCCTAGATCCGTGAAAGTTAAGGTATTTCAAGTGTTCATCCAAATATGTTTTAAAGATAAGGTTTCCAGCCTCCACTACCTTTCTAGGCAGTGCATTCCAGATTTCCAACACCCTCGAAGTGGAATTCCATTTTTCAAATTCCCCTGTCCTTCACCCTAAAACTACACCCCTTCATGAATGACCCCTCAACCAAGGGGAACAGCTGCTCCATACTCACCCTGTCCATACCCCTCAATCTTATACATCTCAATCACCTTAGTCTTCTCTGCTCTAAACAAAACAATCCAAACCTATCCAGTCTCTCCTCGTAGCTCAAATGCTCCATCCCAGGCAACATCCCAGTGAACTTCCTCTCTAGCGCCATCACATCCTTCTGATAGTGAGGTGACCAGAACTGCACACACTACCCCAGCTGTGGCCTAACCACGGTCTGTATGACTCCAACATTTCTTCCTTGTTCTGAGACTCTATACCACGACTAGTAAAAGCAAGTGTGCCAGATGCCTCTTAACTATCCTATTCACGTGCTCTGCAGCCTCCAGGGATCTGTAAATAATGACCCCAAAATCCCCCTGTTCCTGAGCTATATAGTATGCTGCCATTCATTAAATACTCCCTTGTCTTGTTTCTTCTTCCAAAGTGCATCACCTCACACTTATCAAGGCTAAATACCATCTGCCACTGCTCTGCCCATCTGACCAGCCCATCTATATCTTCCTGTAACCTACAACCATTTTCTTCACTATTAACCACCCTACTAATCTTGGTGTCGTCTGCAAACTTGCTTAACATTCCTTCTCTTCTTCCCCTCTCTCACCCCCTTCCCCCAACCCCCACGCCCCATTTTCCATCTAAATTATTTATGTGCATAACAAACAATAAGGGTTGCAGTACTGATCCTTGTGGCACACCACTGGACACCATCCTCCAGTTACTCGAACAACCTTCTTCCACTACTCTGTGTGTTTTATTACTAAGCCTGTTTTGGATCCATGTCACCAAGTTTCCCTACTTTCCATGTGCTTTAACCTTCTCAATCAGTCTTCCTTATGGGATCTTGTCTAAAGCTTTGCTAAAATTCATATAAACTACATCAACATTCTGTCCTTTAGAATTTTGTCCAAAAGTTTCCCAATCACTCACCCTTAGTCTGTAATTTCCTGGTCACCACCCTTCTCACAAAAGTGACGCTCAGATCCAATTCAGATGGGAAGTTATGCTGAACTTTTATAGTGTCACAAAGGTGCAATTACGATATTACAGATTTTAAGAACAACTGTTTTAAAGTCACATTTCTGTTTTCAAACCTTTATGTTTTTCAAAATAGAAGTATTACGGACATCACGGTATCTTCCGGTGTTTATTCAAACTCATCAGATTCATACCTCTGGAGCTGGTTACAAATGGTCAATAAAAATGCAAAAATTCCTCCAAGCATATCCATCAAATTCTAAAAGGTGTGAAAAACCTTTACTTCTGAGGGAACAGGAAACAGGAAGCATTGTGGCACAGTGGTGAGCACTGCTGCCCGGCAGGGACCCGGGTTCAATTCCCGGCTTGGGTCACTGCCTGTGTAGAGTCTGCACGTTCTTCCAGTGCCTGTGAGAGTTTCCTTGGGTGCTTTGGTTTCTTCCCACTGTCCAAAAGACATGCTGGTTAGGTACATTGACCATGCTAAATTCTCCCTCAATGTACCCAAACAGCAGCCGGAATGTGGCGACTTGGGGATTTTCACAGTAACTTCATTGCAGTGTAAGCCTACTTGTGACTAATAAATAAATAAACTTTTAACTTTAAAAACAGGAAGGGACTTCAACATAACTGTTATCGTCCTAGTGGAAATTTATCAAAATTAACATTGCATCCATTTGATGCTTTGAAACGCTGTAAAACTTTTTTAGGAATTTGTTAGGAACAGGAAGGATGTCAGAAACACCTTCAGGGGATCAACTGCTATTTTGCTGGACAATCGACAAATAACATAACCATCGAATTAGTAAGGAGCAGGAAACCGTATCTCTCCCAAAAACCTATTGAGCTACTGAGTCAATCTGAAAAGGTAAATCTCCAAATAGTTGACTGCAGAAGCCATCACAGCTGCTAAACCATAGAATCCTTACAGTGCAGGAGGCCGCCATTCGGTCCATCAAGTCTACACTGATCCTCCAAAAGAGCAGTTTACCCAGGCCCACACCCCCACCCTATCCTCATAACCCTGCACATTGATCATGGCTAATCTAACAAACCTATACATTTTTGGGCATTAAGGGGCAATTTAGCATGGTCAATCCACATAACCTGCACATCTTTGAACTGTAGGAGGAAACTGGAGGACCCGGAGACAGCCCACACAGACACTGAGAAAACATGCAAACTCCACACAGACAGTCACCCAAGGCCAGAATCAAATCCGGGTTCCTGGCACTGTGAGGCAGCAGTGCTAATTACTGTTTCCACCATGCCTCCCTAATGTTTCAACTCCACTTCAAAAAGAAGTCAAAGAATGAGCCAATTAATCAGAAACTGATTTGAAATCTCATCCTTAAGTTTTTTTAAACTTTAACTGATTTTAAATTTTGTTTCTGTATTTTAATAAAAAACCGCACCAGTTTTACCCATGTAACATTCAGCAGAAATTTTTATAATAAACTAACCGCTATCTTGTTTAAGACTAAAGCTCATCTACTGGGTTATTCTCAAATTGAACCACTCAAGAATTAAAATGGGGGACCACATACAGACATTCTTAGTTCATGGACCATTATAACGGAACACTTTAACATGGTTGTGACAAGAAAGCTCTGGCTAGGCCACAACCTCAGCAATCATCGAACTCTGATCACCATTCTTACAGAAGGATGTGAATATCCATGAGAGTAAGGAGGTTTCATGGCACAGCGGGTAGCATCCCTGCCTTGGAGCCAGAAACTCCAGGTTTGAGTCCCATTCCAAGACATGATGGCGACAGAAGGTACATTCATAGCATGACCGAACATGTTGATTATCAATGTGCAAATTCTTCCAATGTGCTTCTGGCAGGCTGAAGAACAGGAGACATGCCTGTTGCACCATGCTTAATGCAAAATAATACCGTTCAAGCTACAGCCTCTAGCTTCAGGTTCATGACAAAGAAAATACAAGCTACGGAAACAAACATATGCAGGTGCTTTGTCTGCTTCATACACTCCCGAGAACGGGAAGAAAATAGAGAAAGGGAAGATCCTCGAATGTCCAGAGGAGATTTATCAGAATGGCTCCGAGGATGGGGTATTAGTTATACTGTTAGATTAGAGGAGCTGGGAGCTGCTTTTTTTGTAGCAAAGGCAAAAGAGGAGAGATTTTGTAAAGGTGTACAAGGTCATTACAGATTTAAATAAGGTTGGTAAAAAAATGTGATTCCATGAGTTAATGGTGGAATGACTAGGGAAGACAGATTTCAGGGTTTCAGCAAATGATGTGAGGGGATGTGAAGGATAGCTTTTTTTTACTCAGTGGTGAACTGGAACACACTGTCTACAAGGGTGATGGAAAGGGAGACAATTAATTATTTCAAAAGGAAATTAATGGACATTGAGGGAAATAATTTGCAGGTCAAGGGAGTAGAGCGGGGAATGGAACCTAGTATTCTACAAAGAACTGGCTTGGACTCAATAGGTCAAATGACCCCTTCTGTGCTGACTTGACTACTTTCTTCTGCCTTTTAATGCGATAACTGAACACTATACTTGCATATGAATTGCAGCAGGGTTAAATCCCATCAACTTCACTTTGTTAATACCCTGTGTGGCATTTCTGTTTGCATGCTATAATTTCATCATTTGATTTAGGATACAATGTAGAAATAATAATTTTGAAAGACGGAAATTCATTGACGATTCTGAACATTAAAAGATGTATAAGTTAGCCATATGAACACAAAAAAAAGGCATTGAACATTATCAAAACAGGCCCAACTTCAGTTGCTACAGCAATTTCTCTGTTACGGTTTATCAGCTATGTGAAATAAATTCTTAATGTGAAAGTCACTTATCTTCTATGACTAAGACATCTATATAATACAATACAAATATTATGTTTGTGAATGGCAATTAAATTTGCTTGAAGTAGAGTAAAAGAATGTCATGTTCTTCTTGTTAGCTAAAATAAGGAACATAATAACACCGATCCACTGAAAGATAAATCGTGAAATGCCCAAAGGAATACAACTTCTTTGTAATAATGTCAATTTTACAATTATGTTACTGACTTCAATTCTTTCAGTTGCCGGCTTGAATTGCTGATCCATCTGAAAATACAAACTTATAAATTTATAGCACTACAAAAACTTAATTAATGTCAGGCAATTTTGTGCATCTCTCAAAATAAAAGTCCCTCTTCCGATCATGTTATCCTATGATCAATAATAATTATGCCATTGTTTGTTAAGGAAATATACCCCTCAAAAAAGGCTATATTTTACAAAAGTGAAACCACACCTTTGTTCTTCAGCAAGAACAAAATACTCTCTGCTGGTACTGTTTTTTTTATTCAGTCCTTACAAGTAGGTCGTCACTCCTGAGCTGGAGAAACATGTGATACCAGTGAAATTATTACAGGTAGCTAGTAATTTTATTTGTTGCATTTAGAATAACTGGACATCAACAAATCAAAAATTAACAAGATATGCACCTCCATAAGATGTTCTTATGATATCAAATGGAACTAGTTTAGCATCAATGAAGTACATCTTAATTAAACTCACAAAGAAAAAATGGATAAAGGCAAGGAGAATTTATGTAACTCAATGTTATTGCTCTTCTGCTTGGAAGACAAGATAAATGACAGTCAGTAATATTAGCATTAATCAAGCTGTTGAATGCACCAATCATTGCATTTAGTTAAATGCTTGTATATTTTTAGTAAATTAAGTTGCCTCCAGCATTTAAAACATTATCTCCTACTGGTGACTAATTGTGTTCTGATTGTTCCTGGATCTTGAACACCATGGGCATCAATATTCTCAAAATTAAATGAGCCATCAATGAAAAAAGGCAGGATGTTGATCACTGATTACTTCAATACAAAAAGCAAATACTTTTAACAATTTGAAATTAATGAACATTTAGTACATTTTAAAACTCAAATTTAATACTACTAATTTAGCTAAATTATATCAGATCACTTTGGAATTTATTATTCATTTCAATCCTACAATAAATGCATCTTCCACACAACACAATGCGTTGGGAAGGATGGAGAGAATATGCACAGTGACATACACCAAGTATGAGGTTGTCCATTTTGGCAGAACAAAAATAGAAAGGCAAATTACTACCTAAATGGAAAGCAGATTCAAAGTCCATTTGGGCAGAGGAATCTGGGTGTCTACATTCATGAATTGCATAAAGTCGGTATGCAGGTGCAGCATATAATAAAAAAGGCAAATGAGATGTTGGTATTTATTTCATATGGGCTGGAGTATAAGAGAAATGTTGTTGCAATTGTTCAGGGTGTTGGAGACCATATCTAGAATAACATCCAGTTTTGGTCTCCTTATTTGAGAAAGGATTTGGTGGCATTGGAGGCAGTTCAGAGGAGGTTCACCAGACTGATTCCAGGGATGAAAGGGTTGAAAGGTGTGAGGAGAGATTAAATAGTTTGGGCTTATACTCACTGGAGTTTAGAAGGATGAGAGGGGATCTGATCGAGATGCATAAAATTTTAAAAGGGATTGAAGTAGTAAATGTAGACCAAATGTTTCTTCTTATGGGACAATCACGAACAACAGGTCACAGGTATAGGTTAAGAGGTGGTAGATTAAAAACTGAGATGAGGAGGAACTACTTCTCACAGAGGGTGGTGAACTTGTGGAACTTGTTGCCCCATAGTGCGGTGGAGTTTGAATTGTTGAATAGTTTCGAGGAGAAGATAGATACATTTCTAATTTAAAAAAAGATAAAGGGGATAAGGGGAACAGGCGGGGAAGGTGGACTTGAGACCAGGGAGAGATCAGTCAAGGTTTGATTGAATGGCGGAGTAGGCTTGAAGGGCTGAATTTGCCTACTTCTGCTCCTAATTCCTATGTTCCTATGGACATATCTGCATTGTTAGTAGGTTAATACGCTGGGGACCCAGGTTCCAATTCCACCACGGCAGACAGTGGTATTCGAATTCAATAAAACTTTGCAATCAAAAGTCTAATGACGGCCATTGCCATAAAAACCCATCTGCTTCATTAAAGTCCTTCAGGGAAGGAAATCTGCTGTCCTTAACTGGTCTGTCCTGACCTACACATGACCCCAGACCCACAACAATGTGGTTGACTCCTGAATACCCTCTGAGCTGAAATACTCAGTTGGATTCAACAGCTACAAAGAAAGCAAAAAGGAATGAAACTAGAAATCAGCATCAGCCTAAACACCAGGAACGACAATGGCAAATTCAGCTCCGTCAGCCAAGCAAAGTCCTCCTTACTAACATCTGAGGTCTTGTGCCAAAATTGGGAGAGCTATCTCATGGACTCGTCAAGCAACAGAATCATACCTTACAACCCCACCATCATTCCTGGTTGTTAAATCTGTTGTACTGAGGCTTCTCCTGAACAACTATTCCACAATCAGACGTCATGCAACACAGCTCTATATTAGGTCTTGTCACTCCACACTCCAAACGTAAACTGCCCACTATGAGTGGATCCCAACAGCTCACCCCACACTGGAGGTCACATGGCCCATTCCCTTAAAAGAGGCTATGCCCCAACATGCATAACACTGGGTATGTCATGTCCCACTGCAGGAGAGTCACAGCAGCAGTGGTGTACTGGGGATAGTTTCCTACAGCAATATATCATGGAGCCAACCTGAGAACAGGCTATTTTAAAAGTAAATTACTACGGATGCTGGAATCTGAAACAAAAACTGAAAATGTTGGAAAATCTCTCTGGAATGCTAGAAAAAGAGACCATCTTGGATCTGGTAATGGGTAATGAGCTAGGTTTAATAAATAATCTCAGAGTAAAAGATCCCCTAGGAATTAGTGATCATCACATGATAGAATTTGATATTCAATTTGAGAGAGAGAAGCATAGGTTGGAAACAACTGTGTTTAACTAAAATAAAGGGAATTACACTGAAATAGGATAGAGTTAGCTAAAGGGGACTGGGAGGATAGATTCACAGGAAAGATAGTAAGCAAGCAGTGGCATGCAGTTATGGAAATAATTCATGACTTTTAGCAAAAACCTTTCCTCCTTACTGGGATATAAGAGGGACAAACCAACCATGGCTAATCAAGGAAGTTAGGAGAGTACTAAGTTGAAAGAAAGAAAATACAAAGAGTCAAAAGTCAATGATAGCCCTGAAGACTGGGGTCTTCAGAATCAGCATAGGAGGATTAAAAAGATGAGAGAAAATAAATTACGATGGCAAACTAGCAAAGAACATAAAAGCTTCTCTAAATATAAAAAAAGGAAGAATAAGGTCAAAGTGAACAGAGGCCTCTTCGAAATGAATCTGAGGAGTTAGTTATGGGGAACAAGGAAATGGCAGAGGTGGTAAACAGATACTTTGCATCAGTCCTTATGGTGAAAGATACTCCAAACATCCCATTAATACTAAAGAATATGGGAGAGGAATTAAGTATCATCACCATCACTAGAGAAGTAGTATTAGACAAACTAATGGGGCTAAAGGCAAATAAGTCCCCTGAGCCTGATGGCTTGCATCCTAAAGGAAGTAGTTAGAGATTGTGGATGCATTGGTCGTAATTTTCCAAAAACCTTGGATTCTGGCGAAGTGCCAGAGAATTGGAATACTACCAATGTGACAACCCTATTAAAAAAGGGAGGAAGACAAAAAGCTGGTAACTTTAGGCCAATTAGCCTAACATCTATTGTCGGAAAAATCTTGGAATCAATTATTAAAGAAGTAATACCAGCACATTTGGAAAATCATAATTCATCAAGCAGAGTCTGCATGGCATCATGGAAGAGAAATCGCCTCTGACTGATTTATAATAGTTTTTTGAAGAAATCTCAACCAGAGTACATAGAGGGTAACCAGTAGATGTATTGTATTTGGACTTCCATGCAGCCCTCAACCTTATTTATTCAGTGATTTATCGGAATTTAAATTGAGTAATAAGGCATGGTCTTTATTTCTTGAAGCTAACCTTGGAATTTCTAGTAATCACTGAACTCTCCGAGATAACAATATTTTCAAGCAACTTCTGTACGATGTCAAACCAAAGGACATAAAATTCTCAGTGTCCAATCATGAGTCTCCCATCAATTAGTGGAATCGGCCAAAATTGCAGTAAGCTTTTTAATACATGAAGCAATGGCTCAAACATGACATCCATCATTTACTGAAGCACTCTGCAGTAGATGGAGTCAGTTCAGCATTCTTTATTTCCTCGAGTGATATTTTAAAACTACTAATTGCTTGCACAGCAATATTTAAATCCTACACAAACTCAAGTTTGTAAAGCGCTGATAAGTATAGTCTTCAGCTAAAAAAATTGCCAGCCAATGCTAGAATATACAAATCAGTTTTGGATAAGAAATCCAGTTTACACATCAAATACTGCAATTTTGGCAGATTCCACTAATTGGAGGGAGACTCATGATTGGACACTTTTTATGCCCTTTGGTTTGACATAATCGCAGAGAAGTTGCTTGAAAGCATTATGTGATCATGGAGAATTCAGTGATTATTAGAAATCCCCAGGTTGGCTTCAAAAAGTAGAGACCATGCCTTATTACTCCAGTTGAATTCTGATACAAAATTGCCTAATAACGACGATTAAAATGGCTAATTACATAGATATGAAAAAAAAGCAAGTTCCATCAGCTAACCACCAAATATTGAAAGGGAAATTTAACAGCTTAATATGAAAGCAAATATTTCATATAACAAAAGGGTATTCATGTAGTTACAACCCAGAACTACTTCCCTGACAACTTGTTGCCTCAGATTTATTATCTCAAAATCTACCTGCTGTCTAGTTGGAAACACAACTTTAGAGGGAACCAAGGTGGTTTGCCTACATCCCCATAATTTTTTTTTTAAAAACACAAGCTTTACTAGCCTTCAAAGCGCATTATATAAACACCACCATTACAGATTTCATTAGACATTCGTTGGACATAGATGACAACTAATGATATTTGGATTAAATGACGATGTGTGTATAAATGGCCATATAGACCAGTTGTGTCGAAAGGCTATTTCTGTGCTGAAGATTTTATGCAACTTGATGTATGAACCACTCACTGTTTCTCTGTTGTAACTTTATACATCTCACTGTCTTTTCTTCACGTAGTCATTGTCAATATCCATCTGAAGCAAAACTGTTTTTTTCACAATCTTCCTCTCTATATCCATCCACAGCAATGACTTTCTAGAGCACCAGTGAACACCATTTCCTCAGGAGCAAAATAAATCTCATTATATTTTGCATTTTTAAATCTGCACTGAATTACATTTTCCTTTATACAATCACTCTATCACAGTGCATTTCATTCTAATTTCAAATGATTGCACAAGATGCTGCATTTAATTCATTCTTTTTGCTGACTGCTGACCAGCTACCGTGCATTCAAAGGGTGGCATGGTAGATTGTGCAGCAGCATGCTGTCAGGGGGCAGGGAGATTCAGGGTTGATTTGCCTACTTCGTCAGGTTTCTAGTCTCAGTACCTGCTGGCTGCAGAGCAATAGACTCGGTCCAGTCAACTTCAGCTGTTGAGAATGAACAGTGACAGCACTGCAGTAATCCACTCCTGTGCTACTAAACCCAAGCCAAGACTGACACCAATATTTTGCAAATCCAAGAGGATCACTGCATGTAGCAGCATTCTCAATCTAGTTCAGTGGTAGCCCTCTTCCTATAATTCGGAAGGTTCAAGCAACAATCCAGTACTGAAGGGCACCCTTTTGTACACAATCGCTTGGTGCTCAAGAACTTCAACATTGCCAAGAAGAAAGATATGGTGCCAAAGATTGAGTGCAAAACAAGAAGCTTCTGCCTTGGTTCTCAGCGATATTCAAGTACCCCCTTGTTGAAAGCATTATCTTTCAGGTGATACTGAAACTTTGTCTGTCCAGGTGAATGTAATGATATCCTATTGCATTAACTTGAAGAAAAGGATTGAAAGCAGTAAACATAACGTCATAGAGTCATAGAGGTTTACAGCATGGAAACAGGCCCTTCGGCCCAACTTGTCCATGCCGCCCTTTTTTTTTAAAACCCCTAAACTAATCCCAATTGCCCGCATTTGGCTCATATCCCTCTATACCCATCGTACCCATGTAACTATCTAAATGCTTTTTAAAAGATAAAATTGTACCCGCCTCTACTACTACCTCTGGCAGCTTGTTCCAGACACTCACCATCCTGTGTGTGAAAAAATTGCCCCTCTGGACACTTTTGTATCTCTCCCCTCTCACCTTAAACCTATGCCGTCTAGTTTTAGACTCCCCTACCTTTGGGAAAAGATATTGACTATCTACCTTGTCTATGCCCCTCATTATTTTATAGACCTCTATAAGGTCACCCCTCAGCCTCCTGCGCTCCAGAGAAAAAAGTCCCAGTCTATTCAGCCTCTCCTTATAACTCAATCCATCAAGTCCTGGTAGCATGGTCTCCCAAAATGCAAATTATATTTAATAATGGAGAGGATACAAAAGATACAATGTTAATTACTTAATGCTTTTAAATACCTTGGTCTTTTTGTGCAAGCTCAACTTATAAATCAGAATCTGTCCCTTTCTACTTTTATTCTTTATCCACACTTTCCCGGTTCTTGCTTTAAACTTGTTACATCTGACAATAATCACTGACCTGAAACAGTAACTTTTTCTTTTACCACAAATGCTGCGTAACTGTTTGAGTATTTCTAGCATTTTCATTCTTTTGGTTCAGATTTCCAGTGTCTGGAGTATTTTTTGTTCCTTCTTTCATGTCTTGCTTTCAATCTTGACCACAACAGTTGTAGACAATTAGTGGAACCTAGCAAGCCTCATTTCTATGTTTGACCTTTGGCAATGTGTCAAGACTCAAATCAAGTCTCCACATTTTTCTTAGTTCTTTGACATCAGCAGCATAGCACACACACAGGATTGGTTCCTCTTCCTATTGTTAAATGCAAGCAGTTTTATACATTACTAACCACCTACTCCTACAATAGTTATAAACATCAATGCTCAGTTTTAAAAGCTATCTATATTTGAACGTTAGCAGTTTCACTCATCTGTCTGAGTTGAGCTTTAATCAGAAAAAAGATGCTGTCAAAGCTTTTCATCTTGTACACATCAGGACTGATGCAAGAATGCCAAATTTCTTGTCAAATCTCCAAGCCAAATGATTATTGTGGTATGTGGATTTCAGTGCTGGTACAATACCAGCTATGCTGGCCATGTGTCAAAACAACTAGTGTATCATATCAAGCAGCACATCTCTTTGGCTTTCTGCAATCGGCAGAGAACTGACTGCACTCAACCTTCTCATGCTTGCAAAACTCAGAACATAATGTTGAATGTTAGATGTGATTCTGCAGTTGGACAGCACTTGCTGAACAATACTGACTATACGAAGAATTACACTAAAGACCAGTTTAAGAGCAACAGTCAGGTTCACAACATTGCTCACTTACGCTTGCTAGAAGCTACATACATTCATACATAGGGGCCTGCCCTCTGCAGACAAGGGAACATGTCTCAACATTGTGCCTTTTTGTAAATTAAACAAAAGCATGGGAGGCAATATTCCCTGATGCATTCTCATGACAATCCCTCAACCAATGAGAATCAATTTGTCAACCCATCACCACTTTTTCACATGCATTATAAATTGGTGCTCACTTTGAAATTTGATATTCATGATTCTGTCCTGATGAGTGCAAGTATTTAGATTCAGAAACAAATGAACAATCTTTACATGTTCACAAGTAATTTCTATAGATGTTGAATATCTGTTTTGTACTTCAGCACAATATTGTATGGGATGTAAAGGATTTAATTTTTAAATGAAAATTCCAATCACTAACATTTATTAAAGATCAGTAGATACCCACAAGAGATTACAACATAGACAAACCAAGTATGTGATTTCTTTGACATCTTTAACTGCAGGAGTGAAGATTTAATTGCAGGCAGGGTCAAGAGGCTTGTTACAAGTGCTCCCTGAAATCCAAGATTAAACTACACTCTTGAAATAAACCGCAGGAGTAATCTCTAACACAATTTCCAATTGTATTTAGGAGATGTCTGTTTTTGGATCAATTTATTTGCTGCTAGCGGCTCTCACAACAGAATTTTGGTACACTCCAAATCCTTGAAGTACAATAACATGCGGAAGAACATTATCAGTTGTAATGCAATTATTGTAGGTTTATTAACAAGTAACATGCAATCATTTTAGTTCTGTTTTACAACATATACTTAATTCTACTGTCATTCTATAAATCTTGCTGCTCCAATTTGCTTCAATTTATATGAAAAAATCATCAAGTCCTCTGCCTTAAGACTAATGCTGTTATTTTAAGTACCAATTTATCTCTGTCCTATATCAATTAGTTCAATCTGCCACACTTCACCTTTCCATTTGGGCAATGCTCTTCCCCATCTTCAATGTTAGATAAGGACTAAAACGTTAGCAAATTAAGCTTTGGGAAGCCTCTATAAAAGACACATCCTGAACCAAATTCTGCATCAATTTGCACATCCAAGGAAAACAAAAAAATCAAGGGCTGATCATCGATATCTAGCAACAAATAATGCTGAAGAAACTGCTGGCTATTACCAATTGTCCTGATATGCAATACACACCACAAGAAGGGCCAAGACTCTTAAGTGTAATATGACTGCAGACAATGGGATAAATAACCAGTTCCTCAATTTTTGATAGCATTTATTGAGAGGAATGTTGGTCACAACTGAATCAGCTAAAGCAACATATAGGATACTAGCCTTAACAATTCAAATGAAGGACGTAAACAATATTGATAAATTAATCAATGTTATAATCAGGTTCAGAATGGGCTTGTAGCAGAATTATTTTTCAAAATGACATTTCTTGTCTCAATGTTTGGAAAATACACTACAAGTTGCTTCCCACAAAGGGGAACAGTACTCAAATTTGGAACTAATGCATTTTTAGGGATTAACTTAGTTCTTCAGATCTCCAATATTACTAGAAAGAGAGGGACATTGCCAATGTTATTCATTTTGCATTAACAGGACAAATGCAAGAATGCCACATTTCAAACGATCACAACAATTTAATCTACAGAAGAAATGGGTGCTGATTGGTTTGGCAAGTTGACTCTGGCTGAGATTTTGTCAAAGAGAAAACAATGGGGAAAGTAAATCAAAAATCACAAAAGGCTTTGAAATATGCCTTTGTTTACAAAAAACAGACCCTTGCATATGAACACGTTACTTCTAGCAAGCATAAATGGTCCACGTTTTGAGTTTGACTGGTTATCTTAAATCGGTTGTTAGTGGAGCTTGACACACTCAGGATTATCGAGAAAATGCTGCCCAATTGCAGAACCACATCAAATCATGTTTTGCTTTGGGTTTTACAAGCACAGACTGGTTGAGTATGGTCTACATTGTGCATATTATGAACAAACAAAGGAACATTGACTAAAGATTGCCATTGTTCCACCAGAAGAATACTGGGTCTACCTCAAATCACACTGGAAAGACAAAACCTGAAAATGTTAAAATTATTTTGTAAACTATTTCACGCTATTACTATGCTGTGGCTACATGAGTGGCATGCTCCACTAACAGGATGCTGCTATCAGTCCAAAAAGGCATTCTGCCTATGACACAATTGAGCAACGTCATGTATGAATTTCAGTATCAATATAACGCCAGATATATAGATTGTACATCCCAATGATTGGCTCATAAAATCAGATCCCATGTTCCTTTGGTTTTCCATAATAAAGAGTACAGACTGTACCAAATCAGCCTACGTTCGCAAAAACAAAAACATTTCCTGTTCAACCTGAGTCTGCAAATTGGCAGCACTTGCCAATCAATCTTGAGTGCACTGATAGTTTCACTAACAACCAACTTAAGATAATAAATTGAGCTCATGACTGGCTCATTTACACTCATTAGAAGAAACGTACATTTATACACAGGGTCCCATTCTCTAAAAACAAAAAGGAATTTATTGAAACTTTGCATCTTTTTTGAATTACTTGGGAGCTTGGAAAGCCTCGTTCCTCATTGCTTTCACCATGGCAATGCCTCAGCCAACCAGAGTTGTCTTGCCAACCAATCAGCACCCATTTCTGTTGTAGTATAAATTGCTGGGATTGTTTGAAATGTGGCATTCTTGCATTTGTCCTAACAAAAACAAGAGAAAAAAATTTCGGCAATATCTCCCTTGTCAGCAATATTCAAGCATATTTATCGCAAGGTAAAAGGTAAAGTCACCACAGTCCCAGACGACCATAGGCTGATTTCCCATTTGAGGGGGTGAGCTGACTGGTAGTGGTTTAACCTGAGGAACACCACACCTCAGGTGGGGGGGGGCAAAGTTGAGAAGGTGGGGTCTTCATGAATAACCTCAGCCAATACGGGAATTGAACCGTGCTGTTGATGTTGTTCCGCATCACAAACCAGCCATACAGCCAACTGAGCTAACCAACCCCAAGTGAAAAGGTATCACACATGAGAAATCAAACTTCTGGGCAGTGGATTTAATGATCAAAAAGAGAACTGCTGCCAATGACAGAAATAAAAATCAAACCCAATTTTTTAAAAAAACGGGTTCTAAATATCATGTAAGAATGATCATATGAAACATGAAAAGTTTCATGAGTCAATGTTCCATAATTCCATGATGTGGAGATGCCGGCGTTGGACTGGGGTAAGCACAGTAAGAAGTCTCACAACACCAGGTTAAAGTCCAACAGGTTTATTTGGTAGCAAATACCATAAGCTTTCGGAGCAATGCTCCTTCGTCAGATGGAGTGGTCTCTGTTCAGGGATCCATATCAGGATGATTACGTTTCCATTTAATGTGAGGGAGAAAAATCCAAACTCATTTCATCAACATCATTAAGAATATGGCACACTATCAGAGTTACCGAAACCAGAAAGCATAACAAGTTACAAGATCCAACTAAGTTTAAATGCTTAACGTAATGTGGCTTTTAAAATGAAGCTCCAGTTACAGTTGACTGCAATTTTTCAAGATGGCCAAACTAAAGTCAACAGATCAACTTGCTTCTAACATACCACATTGCAAATTGTCAATGGACTATCCTTGTATCCTTACAACATGCTGTCTCCACTATGCACAGTTGCAATAAATAACGATTACTGGCAACGTTCCTAGAACCAGAAACTGCAGTACAGGTTACACCACATGATCCTTCAATTACCGACAAAAAGAGTTGGAAACACCTTCCAAATTTCCATTTCTTTTTCCAGTCATGCTTTTTTTCAAACCAACAACATTAAAATTAGCCTATGTTGGATCATCATGCTTTTAATGAAAGGTTGGCTTACCATCATTCAGGTCCTGAAGAAGGTTTTCTTGACAGGAGAAGTCCAGTTTCACTTGCACATTCACTGTGAAAATAGCAACCTTCCCAGATTCAAGTGGAAATTGTGCCAGCAATTCTTCCAAATTCCAGCTCAGAAAGTCACCATACAGTTTTTCTGTGAACAACAAAAGAACTTGATTCATTAACCACTAATATATCCTACTAATTTGCCAAATTGAATGAAGTCCAGCTGATAACTGTTGAAGGATATGTGCAGTTTTACTTTCAAATAAATTAACATTTCTGCATGTTAAACCAATTCATTTCAACATTAGATTTTAGTTCAGAAATAGTTCATTCTTAAAAATGGGAACTTGCATTTGGAAAGGAGAAAATTAATATGAATTGGTCATGTGAATTCAGAGTCAAAAATCACAATCCTGGATGAAACAATCCAAAATTCCTATATATATTTTTGATAATGTTCAGGGAACATTTGAAATAAATCATGCAGAAAACCATTTTATCTGCATTGCATATTTTAATCAAGTTTTTTTAATTTAATCCAAGAACACAATATTTAAAAAATCACACACAAGTGTTACAAATCAGAATTAGTAAGTTTTGTCTAATTCTGAAACACACCAAGTATCAGGAGGTCAAAGTAAAATTAATTATACTCCCCTGATATTGACAAGATATCACAAAGATATGCTGACCGTGGACTACAATTTCCAGAGTTGTAGAATATATTGCATTCCTCCAATATTTTAATAGGAAAACATGTGATGTTTTCAACCTGATCAATTCTTATCTCCATAAATGCACATATCCAGAAATGGTATCAATTTGTATAGGTGTAGCAATACCCTTAAATGGGTAAACAACACATTGATCAAGATGCAAAAAGAAGGATCCTATAAACAGAAAATTGCATAACTGGCTATAGTGTTACTACTGGGATGGGAAGAGTGCGCAATTTATTGTGCCCCACGACCCTAAGTTGCACCATTAGTTGAAAAGTGTAATTTACTAACCAAAATAGCCAATTATTTACATTTGCTGCTATCAGACCCAGAGCTAAAAGAGACTTTAACCGGGCTTATTTCACTGAACTTAATGATTGATTATGAAACAAAAGCTTCCTTTGTTAAAATAAATTGCAAGAACTGGCACACAATTGTGTTATGCAAGTACAACTATCTATCCTTTTTTAAAAAAAGACACCCCAGCACACAAAGGGCAAACATATAGGGTCTCTGCAGAGGTGAGCTTTGGGGGATAGGCTTGATAAATTAAAGGATAACGTTTTGAAATATTTGATTTTCCCAACACTGTGAAAATGCTAATAATCACACAAGTTTAAAAATCACACAAGCTGCAAGCTGCTAGACTCAGTCACACAGGGAAAGCTACCTTAAAACCACAGGTCTTGGTGAAAGCACACCCAAATAAGTGTCAAGGACCATAAACCTACACATAAGATCTCCACTGAATTATGCAGTTACAGCTTTCAGTGTCTGTCCTAACAAGAGACAGTGGGACAGAGGAATTGATGAACCACTGGTTAGAAAGATAACCAGTGGCACACTGGTTAGCACTGCTGCCTCATAGCACCAGGGACCCGGGTTTGATTCCAGCCTTGGGTGACTGTCTGTTTGGAGATTGCACGTGTGTGGGTTTCCTCTAGGTGCTCCGGTTTCCTCCCACAGTCCAAAGATGTGCAGGTTAGGTGGATGGACCATGTTAAATTTCCCTTTAGCGTTAGGGCGATTAGCAGGGTAAATACGTGGGGATAGGGCCTGGGCGGGATTGTTGTCGGTGCAGCTTTGATGGGCCGAATGGCCTCCTTCTGCACTGTAGGGATTCTATGAACTTCATAATTGTCTCGAAATACATGCTTGGTGATATTATAATTAGGTAGGCATGTATAAGTTGTAATTTGATAACTATACCCTCATGTTACTCATAATGCAAACCTAATCAATATTGTGAATGGATATAGATTATAACTTGTGTGTGAATATACATCGCTGATTGGTATGTGCCAATTTCTTGCAACTGGATCTTAACTCCATAAACGTCTGTTTAATTCCTGGATCGAGGCTTTCCCTGATGAATCATTCATAATAAAGGCATTGTCTGAAACTCCAAGAGTCTTTATCTGGTTTTCTTGAGAGTGAAAGAATGAAGTACATTTTGGCTGAATGGCTGTATTTTTCTCTCGAACACACTGAGAAATCAGCTGGTCTTAAGATTCAGGTTGTTGGCCAATTTTCCAAGAATAGCAACAATTTGTACCAATAGAAGTGTTTTTGCAGTTTCTATTTTTAAGCCAATAGGTCACTAAAAAGAACACCTAAATTCTCAACTTTATTTTAGTAGGCTGAACACTTCTGAAATGTGGATTTTTCAGCAGTCATTCCAGCAGGAATTCTAAATAATGAGGGGGACAAAAATGTCATGCTAACAGTTTTCGACTACGAATGGGAAAAATAATTTCAAAACATTTACTGGGAATGAGAATATGCTGCACTGCCATTTCTACTATGATAAAAGATGTTTGCAGACTGAGTTAAGAATGTAATTGGATATGACAAAGATTGATTGAGGTTTAGAAGATGGCAATTCATCTGTAGAGATTGTGCTTTTTTATTCCACTGTGACATGACTGTAAAGCAAAGCTAAAAGTCAAACCTGGATACTTTGTTTTCTTACAACGAAGTCTCAGGAGACATGAGTTTTCTATCAATTTGTTCTTAACTAATTTAGCAGTCATTTTTAAGATCCATCTTGTATCAAAAAAAAAGACCAAATGTGCATCATGATAGAAAATCTAAAAATGATATGATGCAGAGAACAAGTCTTTGAGGTTAGATTTTTAAATATATAAAATACACAATGTACACAAATATTTAAAGGCCCACAAACCATGTCAGGATTTTGGCTAACACTTTGTGCTCGGCATTTACAACGTAATTTCTTGTGTCAATATTTAAAATTGAATTTCTTATGTAATTGCAGATCTTCCATCACTGGTGACTAGTCCCCTGTAAAAATATTTTTTTAAATCTTCTACATGAAAGGACCTCTGAGGAAATGAGACTCTGCACCTGTAGAATTTAATTTTCAAAGCCAGAAAGGTGCTTTGGCAGTAATTATCAATTATCCTTCCTTTAAAAATTCACTTGCTGCGAACTGTACAGTCCAAACATTAATGCCATTTTTTTGTGGCCAACTATCCCAAGATTACACCATTTACATCAGCTGCACCGTCAAATCTATCGCTGAAAACTCTTACAGCACACCCTGTGCAGGAGAGGGCTCTCTCTTGACAGTAACATTAAGATTTCTCCACTTAAATGAGCACATACAGACAGTAGACCTAACTATCAAATTTTCAATGAGCACTGAACGCCATACCATTATTCTCCATGCAAGATCTGGGCCAAATTTGAGGCTACCCAAGTGAATGATTGCATGCATGTGGGAGGGAGACAAAGCAGACTAAGATTTTTTATTGCTATTTTGAACCTGGAGTGAGGAAGTACAGGGGGATTCCCAAAGGAGCTGCATTTCAATTTTTTTTTAAAATCTCCTTGGATCTCTCAGGGCATTGTAAGTGAAGATTTGTAGCTTGCATCTATAAGTAACATAGATAATTCAATATAACTTCTTGTGCTTTGTGAGGTGCAATGTTCATGGGCTAAGATGTTTCAAGCATCATCAGCAAATTACTTCAAATATTCCCCTCTTCTGGCTCAAAAACCCACTTAAGTCATTACCTCTTTCAAGAGCTTTCAAGGATCCATCGTGAAGCAAAATTGCTTTTAAAGAATTGGAAAAGTGATGCTAGAATTTTTCTTCAAACATACCACTCAAATAATTTACAAAAATAAACTCAATATGCAAGTCAGCTTTAAATAAATGCAAAAATCTTTCAAAAATTCATTTTTAAAAAGTCCTGCAATGTTGGCCTGAGGAATCGAATGACCTCCGATGGGACTCCTTAAAACCAGTGGCCGTGACGTGGAGATGCCGGCATTGGACTGGGGTAAACACAGTAAGAGGTCTCACAACACCAGGTTAAAGTCTAACAGGTTTATTCGGCAGCACTAGCTTTCAGAGTCTCAAGCTCTTTCATCAGGTGAGTGAAGACTTGTGTTCACAAACAGGGCATATAAAGACACAAACTCAATTTACAGGATAAAGACTCGCATTCCAACCATTTCTTCCTCTCTTCTTAAACAGGAGTGTTACATTAGCCTTTTTCCAGTCCTCTGGGACCTTCCTTGACTCCAGTGATTACTGAAAAATCACCACCAATGCCTCCACAATCTTCTCAGCCATCTCCTTCATAACCCTGGGGTGTAGTCCATCCGGCTTGGATGACTTATTCAGCTTCCCTCGCACTTTCTCCTTAGTGATGGCCACTACATTTACCACTGCCCTCCGACTCTCTTGAAGTTCAGGCATGTTACTGGCGTCTTCCACGTGGAGACTGATACAAAGCTCCTCTGCCATTTCTTGTCCCCCATTAATACTTCCCCAGTCTCATTTTCCAGCGGTCCAATGTCCATTCTTGCCTCTCTCTTAGCTTTTACATATCTAATAAAAAGGATTGCAAAAGTTTTTTTTAGATATACTAGCTCGCTTACCCTCATATTTAATCCTCTCCATGCTGTTTTTTTAATTGTCCTCTGCTTGCTTTTAAAGGCTTCCCACCCCACTATTCCTTGCCTCACATTATGCTCTTTCCTTTGCTTTTATGCTGTCCCTGACTTCCCTTGTCAGCCATGGTTGCCTCGTCCTCCCCTTTACATGCTTCCTCTTCCTTGGCAATGAATTTATGTTGTGCCTTCTAAATTATCCCCAAAAGCTCCTGCTACTGTTGTTCCACAGTCTTTCCTGCGAGGCTCCCTTTCCAATCAAACCTGGCCAACTCCTCCCTCGTGGCCTTGTAGTTTCTTTGACTCAATTGTAGCACCGTTTTATCCAATTCCAACATTTCCTACTCAAACTGCAAAGTGAATTCAATCATATTGTGGTCACTGCCCCCTTGGGGTTCCTTCACCTAAAGTTCCCTGATGAAGTCTGCCTTATTACATATCACCAGATCCAGAAGTGCCTGTTCCCTAGTGGGCTCCAGCACAAGCTGCTCCAAAAAACATCCTATAGACATTCCACAAATTCTTCATCCTGGGATCCACTACCAACTTAATTTTCCCAGTCTACCTGCATATTGAAATCCCCCAAGATTACATTATTACCTTTCTTACATGCTTTTCCTATCTCCTGATTTATTTTCTGTCTGACATCCTGACCACTGCAAGAGGGCCTGTATACAACTCCCAGCAGGATCTTTTTCCCTTTGCGATTCCTCAACTCTACCCACACAGATTCTACGCTGTCTGACCCTATATCACTTCTTGCTAATGATTTAATTTTGTTTCTTACCAACAAGGCATCCCCGCCTCCTCTACCCATCTGCCTGTTCTTTCGATAGGACACATATCCTTGGATATTCATATCCCACTTCTGATCCCCTTGCAGCCACGTCTCTGTGATGCCCACAACATCATACCCTCCAATTACAATGTATGCTTCCAGCTCATTTAACTCGTTCCATATACTGCATGCATTTAGGTACAGCACCCTCAGTGCTGTGTTGACTTGCCCTCCTTCCCATAGTTGCACCTTTATCTACTGTGCCTCAAGTTTTATTCCTGCTAACTTCCATACTCCCTAATCTATGACTAGTTCTGGAAACTTTACAAACTTCTACTGAGCTCTGCCCCCCCATTATCTCATTTAAAGTCCTTGTGACTTTCCTATTTAGCCTTTCCGTCGGATCCTGGTCCCAGATCGGTTCAAGTGGAGCCTGTCCCATCGGTACAGTTCTCTCCTGCTCCAATACTGATGCCAGTGCCCCAGGAAATAGAACACCTCTTTCTCACATGACTCCTTTAGCCACGTGTTTATCTCACTAATCATCTTCTCTTTTGACAATAATCCAGAGATTATAACCCTTGAGGACCTGTTCTTTAATTTCCTGATATTCCCCAAACAGGTCCTCCTGCCTGTTGCTGCCTATGTTGTTTGTCCCAACATGAACTACAGCAACTGGATCCTCCCTCTCCAATATCCTTTCAAGCCGGTTGGAGATGTCCCTTACCCTGGCCCCGGGTAGGCAACATACCGTGCGGGACTCTTTATCCTGCTTACAAAGGATGCTATCTGTCTCCGTAATTATGGAATCCCCGACCACTACCACTCTTCTTTTTGCTCCCCCCTCTTGAATGGCCTCCTGTACTACGGTGCAGTGGTCAGTTAGCTCATCCTCCCAACAATCCTTTTCCTCATCCACAGAGGGAGCAAGTACCTTGTACTTGTTGGACAAGGTTAAGAACTGAGTCTTCTCCATTTCTGAATTTCAGATCCTTCTACCTGCCTCATTTGCAGTCATACCCCCTGCTGTCCCTGATCAATGGCCGAATTGGAGATATTTAATCTAAGGGGTGTGAATGCCTCCTGAAACTGCTGCTTGACACCAGCTCTTTTGCTTCCTACTTCTCAGTAGATGTTGTTGGGCCAGCATCTTCCAGGATGCTCCAGCGAAATCCCTCTGCCGCTTCTACCAGATGCTCTTCCTCCCGTTTATCACTGATCTCGCTGCAAATGCTTACTGAGTGTCACATTGATTCAAGCTATTTTGCCATCTTCTGATATGGGCAAAACCACATTTATTGCTCGTCTCTAGCTGCCCAAAGATGAAGGAGTTGGATATGGTGGAACTCCTTGAATTTTGAGTCCTTGTGATGGTACTCTCATGATCGTGCTGGAATGGGAATTTCAGCATGTAGAAAAAGTACCCATTAGAAAATAGTGACCTGTATCCAAGTCAGGACGTGGGCCTCTGTGACAACTGTGCATTTTCAGAATCTTTATGGAGAGCAGCACAGGCCCTTAACTTCAGACCAACCTTAAAGCAATGGTTCTGAGAAACAATAAGTTGGACTAGGGATGCAAATTTCTGCTGAGAGCTTATTCTTTTTGGCAACTGGAACAAACATACAACAATTATAGCATTCAAGCAAATTTAGTGAACTCTGAACAATAGTCTTGTGTTAGACGAAGTCATTTCAGTAGTTCCATAAAGCCAGAAAATCATGATTCCTTCACTTCATCTAGAAATAATTGGGGGAGGGGTAATTATGATGCAATTAGGCAAGAATTAGGGAGCATAAGATGGGAACAGGAACTGTCAGGGAAAGCACAAATGAAAAGTGGAGCTTGTTCAAGGAACAGATACTGCGTGTCCTTGATAGGTATGTCCCTGTCAGGCAGGGAGGAAATGGCCGAGTGAGGGAACCATGGTTCACAAAAGAGGTTGAATGCCTTGTCAAGAGGAAAAAGGAAGCGTATGTAAGGGTGAGAAAACAAGGTTCAGTTGGGTTGCTTGAGGGTTACAAGGTAGCAAGGAATGAGCTAAAAAAAAAAAGGGCTCAGGAGAGCCGACCCGCCAAGGCATGAGAAGTCCTTGGCGGGTCGGATCAAGGAAAACCCCAAGGCTTTTTACTCTTATGTGAGAAATAAAAGAATGACCAGGGTGAGGTTAGGGCTGGTCAAGGATAGTGGTGGGAATTTGTGCATGGAGTCAGAAGAGATAGGAGAGGCAATGAATGAATACTTTTCTTCAGTGTTCACCAAGGAGAGGGGCCATGTTTTTCAGGATGAGTGTGTGATACAGACTGATAGGCTGGAGGAGGTAGATGTTCTGAGGGAAGATGTATTAGCAATTTTGAAAAACCTGAGGGTCAGTAAGTCCCCTGGGCCAGATGGGATATATCCTAGGATTCTTTGGGAGGCAAGGGATGAGATTGCAGAGCCTTTGGCTTTGATCTCTGGGTCTTCACTGTCCACGGGGATAGTGCCAGAGGACTGGAGAGTGGCGAATGCTGTTCCTCTGTTCAAGAAAGGAAATAGGAATGACCCTGGTAATTATAGGCCGGTTAGTCTTACTACGGTGGTCGGTAAGGGATAGGATTTATGACCATTTGGAAAGATGCAGCTTAATCCGGGATAGTCAACACGGATTTGTGAAGGGGAAGTCTTGCCTCACAAATTTGATTGAATTCTTTGAGGAGGTAACTAAGTGTGTTGATGAAGGTAGAGCAGTTGATGTCGTATACATGGATTTTAGTAAGGCGTTTGATAAGGTTCCCCATGGTCGGCTCATGAAGAAAGTAAGGAGGTGTGGGATAGAGGGAAATTTGGCCGACTGGATAAGTAACTGGCTACCTCACCACAGAGGGTGGTGGTGGATGGAAAATTTTCGGACTGGAGACCAGTTACCAGCGGTGTATCACAGGGATCACTGCTGGGTCCTCTGCTATTTGTGATTTTTATCAATGACTTGGAGGAGGGGGCTGAAGGGTGGATCAGTAAATTTGCTGATGACACCAAGGTTGGTAGAGTAGTGGATGAGGTGGAGGGCTGTTGTAGACTGCAAAGAGAAATAGATAGGATGCAAAGCTGGGCCAAAAAATGGCAGATGGAGTTTAACCCTGATAAGTGCGAGGTGATTCATTTTGGTAGGACAAATTTGAATGCGGATTACAGGGTCAACAGCAGGGTTCTGAGGAATGTGGAGGAAGAGAGAGATCTTGGGGTTCATATCCACAGATCTCTGAAGGTTGCCACTCAGGTGGATAGAACCGTGAAGGCGGCCTATAGTGTGTTAGCATTTATTAACAAGGGGTTTGAGTTTAAGAGCCGTGGGGTTATGCTGCAACTGTACAGAACCTTGGTGAGACCACATTTGGAATATTGTGTGCAGTTCTGGTCACTTCACTATAAGAAGGATGTGGAAGCATTGGAGAGAGTGCAAGGAGATTTACCAGGATGCTGCCTGGTTTGGAGAGTAGGTCTTATGAGGAAAAGTTGAGGGAGCTAGGGCTTTTCTCTTTAGAGCGGAGGAGGATGAAAGGCAACTTAATAAAGGTTTATAAGATGATGAGGGGGATAGATAGAGTGGACGTTCAGGGACTATTTCCTCAGGTGGATGTAGCTGTTACTAGGGGACATAACTATAAAGGTTCATGGTGGGAGATATAGGAGGGATGTCCGAGGTAGGTTCTTTACGCAGAGAGTGGTTGGGGTGTGGAATGGACTGCCTGCTGTGATAGTGGAGTCGGACACTTTAGGAACTTTCAAGCGGTTATTGGACAGGCACATGGAGCACACCAGAATGATAGGGAGTGGGATAGCTTGATCTTGGTTTCGGACTAAGCTCAGCACAACATCGAGGGCCAAAGGGCCTGTACTGTGCTGTACTGTTCTATGTTCTATAAATAAATGCAATGGAATGCGATCTTGGGCTGTGAACACTGATTGCTGTGAATACATATACCCAATCATGCACCAAATATCTGTAAACATCATTGTGACGCTGTTTGTATAGCACCACATAATAGGACATTGAACTGCTTCACAAGCTGCAGCCAATCTCAGATCTATTTGTGTATGTATATATAAATATATAAACTTCTGTACCTTCATGTGATTGCATTGGGTTTTATAATGGAAACATGTAATGTCGACACTTACAATGAAAACTACATATGTGGAAACATTACGTTGTAATTACTCTCACCATTGGAGACATTGCTATGTGACAACTGGCAAAGGGTATAAAAACATCATTCATGGCAGAACCTCCATTGGCTGTTGGATGCAATTGCAGCTTGGTAAGTTTGGAGGCAATTCCCATTAAGAGTGTGAAAATGGGAATTAATAGTTGAAATATGTAAAAATAAGGACATTATTTATAACACCAAAATGGGAACCAAATTATATCTGAATACCCTGATCCAATTATTCCTTGCTCTTTAACCCCGCTTCACAAAAGGATTGGACTTGGTTTGATTCCACTACCATTCATTTATTTTTTTCTTTTTAAATAAAACTCTATATGGAAGGTTTAAGTATTCATAAATAGAAAATAAATTGAATGTAATGGCATATAATTAAATGGAATGTGTATGCGAAATTTGAAGTTAGTTTAGATTTTGATTTATTGTCACATGTATTAGTATACAGTGAAAGGTATTGTTTCTTGCGTGCTGTACAGCCAAAGCACACCATATATAGGGAAGCAAAGGAGAGAGTGCAGAGTGTAGTGTTAAAGTCATTGTTAGGGTGTTGAGAAAGATCAACTTAATGCAACGTAGGTCCATTCAAAAGTCTGATGGCAGCAGGAAAGAAACTTTGAGTCAGTTGGTATGTGTCCTCAGACTTTTGTATCTTTTTTCCAATGGAAGGTGGTGGAAGAGATTATGTCCGGGGTGTGTGGGGTCCTTGATTATGCTGGCTGCTTTTCCGAAGCAGCAGGAAGTGTAGACAGTGTCAATGGATGGGAGGTTGGTTTGAGTGATAGACTGGGCTTCATTTATGACCCTTTGTAGCTTATTGTGGTCTTGGACAGAGCAAGAGCCACACCAAGCTGTGATACAATTGGAATTAATGCTTTTTATGGTGCATCTGTAGAAGTTGGTGACAGTTGTAGTGGACATGCCAAATTTCCTTATCCTCCTGAGAAAGTAGAGGCTTTGGTGGGCTCTCTTAACTATAGAGTTGGCATGGAGGGACCAGGGCAGGTTGTTGGTGATCTGCACACCTAAAAACTTGAAGCTCTCAACCATTTCTACTTCATCCCATTAATGTAGAAGGGGCATGCCTTCCACTACGCTTCCTGAAGTTGATGACTATCTCCTTTATTTTGTTGACATTTGAGGGAGAGATTATTGTTGTCGCACCAGGTCCTGTACTGTGTCTCATCATTGTTGGAGATCCGACCCACGATGGTGGTGTCATCAGCAAACTTGAAAATCGAGTTGGACGGGAATTTGACCATACAGTCAGAGGTGTACAAGGAGTATAATAAGGGGCTGAGGACACAGCCTTGCGGAGCACCAATGTTGAGGATGATCATGGGAGGGGTGTTGTTGCTTATCCTTATGGGAAATTATAGGCCAGTCCGTCTGACCTCAGTCATGGTTAAGATCTTGGAGTCAATTATGAAGGATGAAATTGCTGAGTACTTGGAAATGCATGGTAAAATCGGGCTGAGTCAGTGCGGCTTCGTCAAAGGGAGGTCATGTCTGACAAATCTGGTATAATTCTTTGAGAAGGCAATGAAGAAGATAGGCAAAGGAGAGCCAGTGGACATGATTTACTTGGATTTCTAGAAAGCCTTTGACAAGGTGCCTTACAGGAGGCTGTTAAATAAGCTAAGAGCTAATGGCGTTAGAGGCAAGGTACTGGCATGGATAGAAGATTGGCTGATGGACAGAAGGCAGAGAGTGGGGATAAAGGGATCCTTTTCAGGATGGCAACCAGTGACTAGTGGTGTTCCACAGGGTTCAGTGTTAGGACCACAACTTTTCACTATATACATTAATGATCTGGAAGATAGAACGGAGGGCATGGTTGCTAAGTTTGCAGAGGATACAAAAATATGTGTAGAGGGACAGGTAGTGTTGAGGAAGTGGGGAGGCTGCAGAATGACTTGGACAGGTGAGCAGAGTTGGCAAAGAAGTGGCAGATGGAATACAACATGGGAAAGTGTGAGGTTATGCACTTTGGTAGGAAGAAGAGGCGTAGACTATTTTCTAAATGAGGAAAGGCTTCGGAAATCTGAAGCACAAAGGGACATGGGAATCCTGGCTCAGGACTCAAGGTTAACATGCAGGTTCAGTTGGCAGTTAGGAAGGCAAATTCAATGTCAGCATTCATTTCTAAAGGGCTAGAATACAAGAGCAGGGTTGAACTGCTGAGGCCGTATAAGGCGCTGGTCAGATCCCATTTGGAATATTGTGAGCAGTTCTGGGCCCCATACCCAAGAAAGGATGCGCTGGCCTTGGAGGGAGTCCACAGGAGGTTCACAAGAATGATCTCAGGAATGAAGGGCTTGTCATACGAGGAGCGGTTGAGGAGTCTGAGTCTATAATGGATGGCGTTTAGAAGGATGAGAGGGGATTTAGTTGACGCTTACAGAACACTCAGAGGCCTAGATAGAGTGGATGTGGAGAGGATGTTTCTACTAGTGGGAGAGACTAGAACTCGAGGACACAACCTCAGAGTGAAGGGACGCTCCTTTAAAACTGAGATGAGGAGGAATTTCTTCAACTAGTTGGTGGTGAATCTGGAGCTCGTTGGTGTAGAAGCCAGGTCACTGAGTATCATTAAGATAGATAGGTTCTTGATCAATAAGGGGATCAAGGGTTATGGGGAGAAGGCAGGAGAATGGGGATGAGAATCATATCAGCCATGATTGAATGGCGGAACTGACTCGATGGGCCAAAATGACCTAATTCTGCTCCTATATCTTATGGTCTTTCCTGCAGGAGAACATTTACTGGGGTTTTCCAGTATTTGCTGCCAAATGGAAATCACCACCCTGAAATTTCTCAAGACACACAAAAAAATCCCACAGTCACTTATCAATCAACGTAGAATAGCTTATTTATTTATATATAAAGTGGGATTGTGGTCAGTGCAGACTCGATGGGCCAGATGGCCTCTTTCTGCACTGTAGGGTTTCTATGATTCTATATATATATATTATATATATATAAATTCAAGGATACATTCAAGGACTAAATATAGTACCTCTAGCTCTCAAGAGACTGGGTCAATTCAGAGTCTGCTCAATAGTTGTTACTTGATCTTTGATGTACTGCCACTGTGATTCAAACTAATTATTGTCGTAGAGTTGTACAGTGCAGGGAAGGCCCTTTGGTGCATCAAGTCTGCGTTGACAATAACTACCACTCAAGTCGCACTAATCCCATATCCTAGAATGTTATGAAGTTTCAAGTGCTCATCCAAATACTTTTCAAAGGTTGTAAGTTTTCCAGCCTCCACCACCTTCCCAGGCAGTGCATTCCAGGTTCTCACCATCTTCTGACTGAAAACAATGTTCTCTCAAATAGCCTCCGAATCTCCTGCCCCTACCCTAAAACTATGTCCCCTCGTGAATAACCTCTCAACCAAGAGGAACAGCTGCTTCCTATTCACACTGTCCATACTCAATTTAATAGATCTTAATCATGCCCCCCTGCCCTCTGCCTTCTCTGCTCTGGAGAAAACAATCCAAGCCGATGTCGTCTCTCCTTCCAGCTCAAATACTCCATCCCAGGCAACTTCCTGATGAATCTACTCTGTACCCCATCGAGTGTAATCACATCTTTCCTAGAGTGAGATGACCAGAACCGTGCACAGTACTCCAGCTGTGGCCTAATCAACGTCTATCCAGCTCCAACATTACCTCCTTGCTGTTATACTCTATGCCACAACTGATAAAAGCAAGTGCCCCATATGCCTTCTTAACTATCCTATTTTCCTGTTCTGTCACCTTCAGGGATCTGTGAATAAATATAAGAACATAAGAACTAGGAGCAGGAGTAGGCCAACTGGCCCCTCGAGCCTGCTCCGCCATTCAATAAGATCATGGCTGATCTTTGTGTGGACTCAGCTCCACTTACCCGCCCGCTCACCATAACCCTTAATTCCTTTACTGTTCAAAAATTTATCTATCCTTGCCTTAAAAACATTCAATGAGGTAGCTTCAACTGCTTCACTGGGCAGGGAATTCCACAGATTCACAACCCTTTGTGTGAAGAAGTTCCTCTTCAACTCAGTCCTAAATCTGCTTCCCCTTATTTTGAGGCTATGCCCCCTAGTTCTAGTTTCATCCGCCAGTGGAAACAACTTCCCTGCTTCTATCTTATCTATTCCCTTCATAATCTTATATGTTTCAATAAGATCTCCCCTCATTCTTCTGAATTCCAATGAGTATAGCCCCAGTCTACTCAGTCTCTCCTCATAAGCCAACCCTCTCAATTCCGGAATCAACCTAGTGAATCTCCTCTGCACCCCCTCCAGTGCCAGTATATCCTTTCTCAAGTAAGGAGACCAAAACTGTACACAGTACTCCAGGTGTGGCCTCACCAACACCTTGTACAGCTGCAACATAATCTCGCTGTTTTCAAACTCCATCCCTCTAGCAATGAAGGACAAAATTCCATTTGCCTTCTTAATTACCTGCAAACCAACTCCTTGAGATTCCTGCACAAGGACACCCAGGTCGCTCTGCACAACAGCATGCTGGAATTTTCTACCATTTAAATAATAGTCCATTTTGCTGTTATTCTTACCAAAATGGATGACCTCACATTTACCAACATTGTACTCCATCTGCCAGAACCTCGCCCACTCACTTAGACTATCTATATCCCTTTGCAGACTTTCAGCGTCCTCTGCACACTTTGCTCTTCCACCCATCTTAGTGTCATCTGCGAATTTTGACACACTACACTTGGTCCCCAACTCCAAATCATCTATGTAAATCGTAAACATTGATCCACCTAATCCCAAGATCCACCTGTTTCTCTGAGCTTCCTAGTGTCCTACTATTCATTAAATACTTCCTTGTTTTGTTGCTTCTTCCAAAGTGCATCACCTCGCATTTATCAGGGTTATATACCATCTGCCACTGCACTGCCCATCTAACCAACCCATCTATAATCTTCTTGTAACCTATGACCTTCTACTTTACCATTAACCACCCTACCAATCTTGGTGTCATCTGCAAACTTGTTTATCAACCCCCCATATTATTATCAATATAAATTATGTATATAACAAACAATAAGGACCCCAGAACTGAACCTTGTGGTACGACACTGGCCTCCAGTCACTCAAACAGCCTTCTACCACCACCCTTTTGTGTCACATCATTAAGCTAGTTTCTGATCCATCTTACCAAGATTCCCTGAATTCCATGTGCTTTAACATTCTCAATCAGTCTCCCATGTGTGACCTTGGCAAAGACTATGTTAAAATCCATATAGAACCATAGAAAATTACAGCTCACAAACAGGCCTTTTGGCCCTTCTTGTCTGTGCCAAACCATTTTTTGCCTAGTCCCACTGACCTGCACTTGAACCATATCCCTCCACACCCCTCTCATCCATGAACCCGTCCAAGTTTTTCTTAAATGTTAAAAGTGATATGATATAAACGATATCAACTGCACTTCCCTCATCCACACATTCGATCAAATTTTCAAAATATTGAATCAAATTTAATAGGCATGACCTTCCTCTGACAAAGCCATGCTGACTATCCCTAATTAGCCCAGCCTTTCCAAGTGGATATTAAATCTCTCCTTCAGAATTTGTCTAATAGTTTCCCCACCACTGACATGAGACTCACTGGTCTCTACTTTACCACCCTTTTGAAAAGTGGAACCACATTAGCCATCCTCCAGTCCTCTGGCACTTCCCCTGTGGCAATAGATGAATTCAAATTTCCTGCCTTGCCTCCCACAGCAGCCTGGGATGCAATTCATCTGGGCCTGGGGATTTGTCCAATTTCGAAGCCCGACAAAGCCTCCAATACTTCCTCACTTCCTATGTCAAACTGTGCAAGTTCCTTTCAGTCCCTTTTCCTGAATTCTATACCCATGTTCTCCGTTTCCTGAGTGAAGACCGATGAGAAGTATTCATTCAACAAATTTCCAATGTCCTACAGCTTCACGCAGTTTATGTTGGAGCAGAGAAGACTGAGGGGCAACCTGATCGAGGTGTACAAGAGGGGCATGGACAATGAGCAGCTCTTCCCTTGAATTGAAGGGTCTGTCCCGAGGGGACACAAGTTCAAGGTGGGGAGCATGAGATTTTGGAGGAAAACCTTTTTATCCAGAGGATGGCGATGTCTGGAATGCACTGCCTGGGAGGGTGGTAGAGATGAGTTGCCTCACATCCTTTAAAGTACCTGGATGAATTCTTGACATGTTAAAACAGTCAAGGTGATGAGCCAAGTGCTGGTAAATGAAATTAGGTAGGCTAGGTGGTTCTCACGTGTCGGTGCAGACTTGATGGGCCAAAGGATTTGTCCTAACCTGTATGATTCTGCAATTCTCTCTTCATAAAAGTTTACTAATAAATCCCTGATAAGATTTTTGCTATACGACAAAATATCAAAAACAGATTACTACTTTAAAGCAAGAAACAGACATTTGAACTGTGAGCATCGATCAGTACTAACCTTTATTATTTATCGTCTTAGCAGAGATCTCTAAAGTTTCTAAAAGCTCAGCGCCAATGTTCTCCAGTTTGATTGTCAGCTGTTGCAATTCCCCATTGAAGAGCTGAACAGATACACTACTGGATACCTCATCACCCGAAGATGGCAGCAGAGTGTGTGCAGACCTAGAGTAAAACATATTCTATCAATATTAAATGATTTTTGCACAAATTTGACACTTCTCTGAAGGAGTAAACTACAACCATTATGGACAATGATTAATTCTAATTTAATCACTGAGATGAGTCCCTTGATGTGACCTGATACAACAATCTAAAATAAATCTGCAACTGATTGAGGCACCATTTTGTCCGGGTAATAATTTTTTTTTTTTAATATTGCAAAATGGGTAATTTACTATTCAGTACAGGTAAAACAAGGTGATGGTACTATCAAGTAACCATCATCAATAAACTTTGGCCAATAAATATTATAAATCCTAGAAGCATAAGCAGCATGTCACAGCAAATCTGCTGTATTTAGCCAGTAGACAGTTTAATAATTTAATTAGTATATTAATTCAGGAAACTCAATTGGAAAGGAACAGTATTTATTGTTAAACACAAAGTCACTACTCCGTGGCGTACTTACATAAGTCCCAAACTTTGTTTTGGTAAAGCAACTGAACTAAATTTACAAAAATTCAGGGACAAAGGAGAGAAGGGCAGCTCCCAAAAAGCAGGGAACCATCCGAAATAAAAAACAAAGTGGAAAGGAAACTTAAATATTAAATCAAAATGTGACTAAAGGGGTCGATAATACACCCCAGTCCCTGCGGTGCTCAAAGAGCAAGGTTTCAATGGTGTCCTTGGACACCGTATTCTCCTTCTCCAGGGATACTCAGCCGCAAATATAGCCGCAGTAGAGGGGCAGACAGTTGGGTTGAACAACCCCCTTAGTCGACCGCTGCATGGACCTGTTAATAGCACGTTTGGCGAGGCCCAGGAGCAGGTACACAAGGAGGTCTTCCACATCGGGAGCCCGTAAATTAGGAGCATGAGGTTGAAGTGCAAACAAAACATTAAAAGATTTTAAATAACTAAAAAGGGAGTGCAATCTAAAACATGTAATGTATACACAGTCCACGAACTCCATAGGATTGTAAAAAGGGCAAATTTCTTGGGAGCCCATGAATCAGTGCAATTTACGGTTATATGGTACTACAGCATGCACTACCCTCCATCCACTGTGTCCAATACAGTGGGGTTGGATGCATCCGTAGAGGGATCTCCGCTGCCAGATGGCAACAAGGCACGCCTATGCTCAGGCGATGGGTGAGGGCATAGTAGTGGAAACTGTGCAGCATACAGGAAATTTCTCTGTGCAGTAGCAAAGGACATGGAGGGCATTTCCATGAGATGACTGAAATTGTGGGGCTTCATCCACAGCGAAGCAGGTCTGGGTATGGGGCCAATGTGAAATTCCATTCGAGCCAGGGTACGCTCAGATGGGATTCCACCACACAGTTACGCCTCCTGAAGATGACCTGTAATGTCAGATCAGAGCACGACTGTTTTGAGGTGTTGGCAATGTTTTCCAAAGCTGCTAGGTCGGTTAAACTCTTTATGATGCGGAAAGTTGGGGCCCCACAAATGGTCAGGAGGCTGACTTTCTGCTGGTTGTCTGCTTCTATCCCATTTGCCCAGAAGTGGTATTTTATTCGTTCAGCATATTGGGACCAATCCTCCATGCCCGCATCACATGGTTCCAATTTTCCGAACAGAGGCAATTTACAAATCTCCCCATTACTGTTTTGCCGGGTCCATTGAAAAGCAAGGTTATCCAAAACGATACATTCCTTATAGCCAATGTAATAACTCAGGAAGCCGACTGGAAAGAATTAGTTAAACACAAAGTAACACCACTACTCTGTGGCGTACATACATAAGTTCCAATCAGGACAATAGCTCTGCAGACCCTTCCCAATGTCTGCCTTATTAAGTTTCACCTGGGCAGACCATTGTCTATTACCATGGGAACTTGTATTCAACGAGTCCCACAGGGAAATCAATTAGAGATTCCTCTGTAACTCATGGGGGTTATCACAATTAGTAAAGCCATGCTTCCTTACAAAGCAGTCACTTAACTATTTGGAATTGATTTGTTCATCACTGTATCTTGTAATTTTGTGTATCGCCATTCAAAATGTACCAAAAGATTTACTGTTAAAACTGTAGAAAAAACTTTGATTACACAAAAAAAAAATTTCTGGTCTCATTGGAACATACACAAACATGTCAGCTTGCATTAAAAGCATTCCTGTCACTTCCTCTGATCCAATTAACCATCAACACCAATTAAACAAGTAACCCAATCAGTTCACTGGCTGTATATTTTAGATAACAGCTCCTTCTACAGGTCCATTAGTTTATTACATACCAACACAAACAGTAGTTTTATTTCATTTTAGAAAGATCTCAAAGCTTAAACTGAAAATGTTGCATTCTCAGGTTTGAGAATAAAGAGACTTAAAAGCAAAAAGTATGATATGAGGAAAGGAGGTATATAATCCAGCACAGGATTGGATTGCTACTCAACTAGAATAGAATATGACAGAGGGGTAATGGCGAGCTACATTTGATAGGACATTAATGCATGGAAATTATTTAAAACAAGCTGAAATGCATTACAATTGAGGAGAAAGGATTTTTGCAATTTGATTGACAAGAACAGAAAGTAAATTATATAGTAAAATAGAGGCATAACCTGCAAGGGAAAACGACTGACAATTATGTAAAAAAGTTAACAGACCTGGTCATAATACTCACAAGAGACACACAACTTTCATAATTGCACTCAGATCTTCCATGACATTGCCCACAAAATGTCATACGTTACAGTGCTTTATAATTACTATTCTAGGAATAATAAATGAATCTGCAGCTATGGTGGAGCTTTGTTCAAAGTGGCCTGTTTCGTAATGGCAACATATTTTGCTGTAAATTAGCAAAAATCAGAAGTAGCTCAAGCGCTTAGTTGCTGCTGCTAGGGAAGTTTGCATTTTACCAGGTGCTTGCAAATTTGCAGGTCAATGTGAATCTGTAAACGTGACAATCTGTAACTTGCAATAGATATCAGGCTGAAATTGACGTCAGAATGTTTTTTCCTGAACATTGTTCAATTATGACATGAGTTGCAGGGCTACGGAACAAGAGAAGGGGAATGGGACCAACAGTAGATTAAGGAGCAAGTACAGGGGCAATGAACCTCCTTCTGTACATGATTCTGTGACGTCACAGCTCTCCACATGGAAGTGCATGTCATTTTGGCCACTTGACTAATCTTGGTCTGTGCTCCCTTTCAATTTCCTGCTCCCAACTAGACAAACCGTGCTCCCTTAATGTTATCTGTAAGCTGGGGGTTAAAAGTCTGTACTCCTTTACTATGTACACATTAATGATTTGGATAAAGAGCTGAGCCCCCAAAGAGATTCTTATGGAATTCCATGAGTCACATACCAAGAAGGTGGTATGGGCAACCTGTCCATGATGTCTGAAAGAAGCTGGTGAGAGATATGCACAAAGATAGGACTTGCTGTTCAAAGGTGGACGCAGATATCATATCCAAAGCTATTCCAACTGCTCCTATTCCCAAACTCTTTTCTTCCTACGCTTCAATTACTTACCTTATATTCTCCTAAAAATGCAATGATATCCTCCTCAAGTATTCACCGCAGCATAACATCCCATGCTCCAACCTGATGCATAATGAAATTTCCCCCAATCTACGACATTTTTAATTTGATAATCCATGGGCGGCACGGTAGCACAGTGGTTAGCACTGCTGCTTCACAGCTCCAGGGACCTGGGTTTGATTCCCGGCTTGGGTCACTGTCTGTGTGGAGTTTGCATATTCTCCTCGTGTCTGCGTGGGTTTCCTCCGGGTGCTCCGGTTTCCTCCCACAGTCCAAAGATGTGCGGGTTAGGTTCATTGGCCATGCTAAAATTGCCCCTTAGTGTCCTGAGATGTGTAGGTTAAAGGGATTAGTGGGTAAATATGTAGGGATATGGGGGTAGGGCCCGGGTGGGCCTCTTTCTGCACTGCAGGGTATCTATCTATGTTATATTTGTATTTTGACACATGCACTAGACTGGAGTAATGCATGTCCAAAAGAAAATCTGTGGATAATAAATTATGGAAAAGACACTGGTTCTGCCAGGGTCACAGTTCCTGATCTCATTACAGCCTTGGTTCAAACATGGAAAAAACGCTGAATTCCAGACGTGAGGTGAGTGAGACAGCCCTTGACATCAAGGCCGCATTCGACTGAGTGTGGCATCAAGGAGCTCTAGCAAAACTGGAATCAATGGGAATCAGGGGGCAAACTCTCCGCTGTTTGGAGTCATACCTGGCACATAGGAAGATGGTTGCGATTGTGGGGGGTCAGTCATCTCCAAGACATCTCTGCAGGAGTCCCTCAGGGTAATGCCCTAGGCCCAACCATCTTTAGATGCTTCATCAACGACCTTTCCTCCTTCATAATGTCAGAAGTGGAATTGTTTGCCGATGATTGCACAATTGTCAGCACCATTTGCAACTACTCAGATACTGAAGCAGTCCATGTTCAAATGCAACAAGATCTGGACAATATCCAGGCTTGGGCTGACAAGTGGCAAGTAACATTTGCACCACACAAATGCGAGGCAATGACCATCACCAATAAGAGACAATCTAACCACCGCCCCTTGACATTCAATGGTGTTACCATCACTGAATCCCCCACTGTCAACATCTTTGGAGTTACCATTGACCAGAGACCCAATTGGACTTGCCACAGAAACACTGGCTACAAGAACAGGTCAGATGCTAAGAATACTGCAGCAGGTAACTCACCTCCTGGCTCCCCCTAAAGCCTGTCCACCATCTACAAGGCACAAATCAGGAGTGTGATGGAATACTCACCACTCACCTGGATCAGTGCAGCTCCAACAACACTCAAGAAGCTTGACACCATCCAGGACTAAACGGCCAGATTGATTGGCACCACATCCACAGACATCTACTCCCTCCACCACCAAAGCTCAGTAGCATTTACAAGCTGCACTGCAGAAATTCACCAAAGATCCGTAGACATCCCCTCCAAAACCCACGACAATTTTCATGTACAAGGACAAGGGCAGCAGATGCATGGGAGCACCACCACCTGCAGGTTCCCCTCCAAGCCACTCACCATCCTGACTTGGAAATATATCATTCCTTTGCAGTAGCTGGGTCAAAATCCTGGAATGCCCTCCCCAACGACATTGTTGGTCAATCCACAGCACGTGGACTGCAGCGTTTCAAGAAGGTTGCTCACCACCACCTTCTAGGGCAACTAGGGATGGGCAATAAACATTGGCCAGCCAGCGATGCCCATGTCCCATGAATGAATAAAAAAAAGCAGAAATATCTTGTGCATTATTTTAATTTCTTTTTAAAATTGAGTATATTACAGTTTCAAATTTAGTCAACAGTTCTAATTTTTTAATATCAAAACAAACACTGCACAATTCTGCTGTAAATTATTTAAATGGTTGTCGATACGAACAGTTAAAACACCAACTTGAGATGATAGCTTTGAGAAATAATAGCTTTCTCTGAAAAGAACTGACAAAGTTGTAATGCACCAAGGTAATCTTATGATTTTTGATCTTGATCTGAGCATAAAATATCAATTAAAAGTCAAATATGATACTTGTAGCATACAATGCAATTACATTGTGCTGTTATCATACTGCATAGTGCTGATTACAAGTGAAACCTCAAAGGCAGTGACACTATGATCATCCTCTCATCCAACTTAATTGGCTTAATCGTGAACTGTACCTTCTTTGGTTAGCTCCTCTCTTTTCCAGGAAGTAACCATGCCTCCATCAGTAAGCTCTCAAATGTTTTGTTGCTCCCTCACTGCAGTCCATCCTACAGTCCTCTCTACTAATTTTTCCAGATACCTTCTTTGCTATTTTTGGAACCATTGAATTCCTACAGTGCATGAGCAGGCCATTTGGCCCATCAAGTCTACACCAACTCTCCGACCCTATCCCCGTAATACCATTCATTACCGCACTAATCCCCCTAATCTACACATCTTTAATTAAGGGGCAATTTGGCATGACCAGTCAACCTAACCTGCACATCTTCGGACTGTGGGAGGAAACTGGAGCACCCGGAGGAAACCCATGCAGACATGAGGGAGTCATGTGGAACTCCCACGCACCTGATGAAGGAGCAGCAAGCGCTCCAAAAGCTAGTGGCTTTTGCTACCAAATAAACCTGTTGGACTTTAACCTGGTGTTGTGAGACTTCTTGACATGAGGGAGACCAGAGCATGGCACATTATTTTCACTGCTATATCATATGCAAATGATACACCAACATTTTGGTAACAAGACTTTTCATTCTGCATAATTCTATAATGTCCCAAAAAAAGCATCTGATGAATACTTAGTGGGGAAACCACACAATCAAAATTCTACTGGGCACATCTTGTATCTTAACACTCATTTTGTTGAATATTTATGCCATAAAGGAAATGTTGCAACGCATCATGACTTCATGTCATGTCGCCATAATTACATGTATTACATTGCACCTCACACTGTAACAAAGGGAGTTTTGACAAACTTCTGACTTCCAACTAATTACACATTTTCACATATTTACCTCTGCCACTGAAGATGGGAGAAGGCAATGTTTTCACCCATTTGTTTGTTGTCTGTAAACAATGTATCTCAAAAGCTAATGGATGGATTTCAGCACAATTTGGAACACCGGGGAATGGCCAAAGGAAGGGATCAGCTTTTGGCAAAGATGAGAATTGTTTTAAAGTATCCTTTAACACTGGTCAATAGGAGAAATTGGCTTTAAGAATGTTGGTGATTGTTTTAGAATGTTATGAAATGTCTCAGCTGCTGGAATTTATGGTGGAATTTATCACAGCTGTCCAGATGGGAACAGAATTTAGAAGCAGGTTGTTGGATGTGGATTGGCCTGAAGACTTCTTAGTGATATGGAAACTTTTTTTTTTTTTTAATTTTTTTTTCAGCTACGTAGTTAGAGCTCCAACCAGAAGGGAGAATCCTCATGGAAGAGCTTTGTAATCATAATAACACCCAAGTTAACACAAGGTGGTGGTCATATGCATTAGTATCCTCTTGACTTGTCTTATTTTGTAAATCTCTCATCTCTACTAGTGCTCACCAGTCTTTTGTTTAAGGACAAGTCGGCTTGATGTTCCATCCCTCAAAGCAAAAAAAAAGCCTTTACTCGACAATTATCAGATGTTTTAAGTTTAAATCAAGTGCTCATCATCTAGAAAAATCATGGAAGGTTACTGGTCTAATTGGCAACATATCTGAAAGAGGACAGTACCATATTAATAATTATGCCCACTGAAAGGGTTAAAGAATTCAGTTTAGCTGAATATCATACAATCTGTGAACTGTGAGCAAGGACCCAAGAACACAAATTGCAAGCTTTTGTTTTTACAATCTCTGAGATTTAACTAAGTGGGATTGCCGTTTGTTCTGACAACCAAATGGTCTAAAGATATCAGAAGGCAACACTATCTACAGTTTGAACATAAGACTTTGTTTGTCTGTCGAACATTCCTAGCTTGAGAGAATTCATTAAACACCAGGGGCCTTGGATATGGAGGATAACTGGTATTCCACAAGTCAGACACAAGTTAAGAAATCAAACTAGATAGCCATGTACAAGCCTTTATACTGATTGGATATTATAATCAAATAGACATGCACAGGTTGTAATTGGTTGGTTGTATTCATACTTTACGCACGATGTAGCTGATCTTCAGCTTCATCTCCACCCCTCCCCATATCCCTTGATTCACAGAGACAGAAGGTTTGTTTCTCAGCCTAAATTATATTCCATGACGGGAGAATCCACAACCCTCTGGGTACAGATTTCAGAAGATTCTCAACCCTCGGAGTGAAGAAATTTCCATTAGTCCTAAATTATTGGCATCTTATCATGAAATTGTGCTTCCCTTTTCTAGATTCCCCAGGGAAGACAGTGGAAATTACAGAGGCTCTGACCCCAATCTTCTAATCCTCCTGCGATATAGTGGTGGTGCCAGAGGATTAGAAAATTGCAAATGTTACATTCTTGTTCCAAAAAGGGTACAAGAACAAGCCCAGCAGCTACAAGCCAGTCAGTTTAACCTTAATTATGGGAAAACTTTAAGAAGCAATAACCCAGGTCAAAATGAACAGGTCATGTGGGAAACTGTGAATTAAGGAAAACCAATATAGATTTGTTAATGGAAAATCATGTTCAGCTAATTTGATTTGAGTTTTTCTTAAATGAGCCAACAGAGAATGCTGATGGGTGATGTGGTAAATGTGGTACATTAAGAAATATGACAAGGCATTTTACAGTTACATCTTGCAATTAAAAAAATACATTCAGCTGTCGCAATCAATCAATAAATGTTTACTTGATGAGTTTAAGTTTCTTGTTTATTGGTGGCAGTGCCTGCAAGGGTAAATTTTGTTGTACACCTTACAGTAGGAAAAACTGAGTTTATACAATGAGCATACAAATACCCATGTATAAAAGGTGTACTCTTAATAATCATTCCATACTAACACAGGAAATGTCAGGTCACAATTACAAGTTTCCACCAGAATAAACAGAGGAAAAAACATCAACACATGAAAGGCATGACCCAATATGTAATTAATTTTCAAAGATCCTACCGAGGCAGAGAGGTAGTAATTTGCAGTCGTGGTAAAGCTGGAACAACTTCCACAGTACAGCCATTAGATTTCACTCCAGGCAAATTTTCTAATATGCAGTCACTGGACACCCCAAAAACAGAAGTCTGGTAACCTAGAAAACACATGAGCCAATCAATTAAAATCACACCAGTCATTAATGTTTCGGTTTAAAACAAAACACCAGATTGAAACAAGATTACAAATTCAAATCTAACAAGATTGTTTTAAGAATTTCTAAAAAAAAATTGACCTCCGGAAAGTTAAACGTTATGTTCTAAAGTAATTAATTTCTGTGAAATAGCACACTTCACAAAAAAGGAAAACCTTCATCCAATGTCATTTGAATAAAATAGTTTGTCTTTTTCAATTAAATGTGCTATTTTGCTTGGAATAATCTTTACAATTCTGTCAAATTGTGCCTGCACAATAGTCTCTGTACTTGAAGTAATTAATGTTGTGTGTTTTGAAATCTTGGTGTGACAAGTTGATCTTTAAATAAAATTAGTTTTTATTGGTGATGAAAACATAGTTTCAACATTTTTCTTCATACTTTGATCAGTTTTGACTATTGTACTTAGAGGTGAGAATTAATTATGCAACACCACTTAACAAATATTAATACTTCACACGGATCTCAGTTATAATGTAAATGCAGGAGGAAAGAAATAGGACTTTGGTTTTTGGGCTCAGGGCCTCATTAAATATGGCAAAGTACTCATGTTGCCACAATGTACATTCCCATGAGCAGCAATAAGAATTGGTTAAGTGAACCATTTTTGGTGGTATTTCTCAAGGGAGATGAATGTTGGCCAGCAAACCGGAAGAAAACCATGTTTCTTTAGTGACTTTCCATAAGATTTTTAATATCCAGCCAAAACATAAAATACCATAACATATTTCAATACAACACGGAAACTGACGGACAGAACGCTTAAAAGTGATTCTCCAAACTGGAGTGCCGCAATCTAGATTGTGGAACTCAAAGGGTTAATCTCATAATTCTCTCATTCAGACATGAGCATTCTTACACAACTGCGACAACATAACAGTTCAAGGCAGAATAGAAAAAAATAAAGTTTGAGTTATAGATTGATAAAAACAGCAGCATATTTAGGTTAAAAAATGCTTTGAAAAATTAATTTTTTTTGGAAAAACAAAGTAAGTGGCTTAGTCTTCAAAACATTCTGAATTTCTGGATATTTAGAATATCATACACCAACTGGAAATGGGTTTCAATAATATGCGTGACTTAGACCTATCAAAATTAAGACCACATTGTCTTTATGGTATTTCTGGAATGAAACATCAGATAGTTTGACACTCCTGATCAACAATGTATACCAGATCAGAGGTTTACAATTTGCGTGATAAAAGGGATGGAACCTTTTCCAAACGTGAAAAACATGTGAGCAACCATTGAGTTTTGAAAACCCAAGATCAGGAAACAGAGCATTTTATAATTTCTATTTTATAAAAATGCATAGCTAATACAATGAAGGGTAGACTGTAGGACTTGAAGTAACATAGGGAGAGCAAATCAGTAAGCAAAGACAACACCCAGTGTGTACTACTCTGATGCAGCTAAAGCATTAATGGTTAAGCTGTGCAGGTGCGATACAAAAGCCAAATTTTTTCAAATAAATGGTTAGAAAGTGGTTAATAAAGCATACAGGATCCTGGGCTTTACAAAAAGGGGCACAGAGTACAAAAGGACATTATGACAATCTTTTTTTTAAAAAGAACTGGTTCGCAGCCTCAACTGAAGTACTATGTTCACTTTAGGAGGGATACAATGGTATTAGAGAAATTTCAGAAAATAATGGTTCTAGGGATGAGGGATTTCAATAATGTGGATAGATTGGAGAAGCTGGGGCTGTTCCCTTAGAGAGAAGAACGTCGAGAGGAAACTTGGCAGAGCTGTTCAAAATCCATTAAGTGTCTGGACAGAGTAGAACTTTCCATTGGCAGAAGGGTCAAGAACCAGTGAGCACAGATTTAAGATTGGCAAAAGTAGTAACAAAAACAAGGAAATCCTTTTCTATGCAGCAAGTTAGGATCTGGAATGCATTGGTGTGGTGGAGGCACATACAACTGTCTCTCTCAAAAGGGAATTGGATAATTATCTGCAGAGAAAAAAAAATGTAGGCCCATGGGGAAAAGAGCAACTCATCGAGGGTTGACTCTTGTTGAGTTACTCCTGCAGGAAACTAGCAGTGATATGATGGGCTGAGTGGTTTCATTCTGTCCTGTAAACTGATAAAGGGGCTCCAAAAATCTCAGGGCAATTATTTATGTTAGAAAAGATTCAGGTACTTGTGAAAATTTATCTACAGTAGTCACACCAATAGTTCTATTATTAGTGATTTACAATTTTATTTTTATTTTTCAAGAAAATTAACATTTGTTCAGCCTGAACCAGATGGTCTGTCAGCATGATGATTTTCATCAATTCAAATAGATCAAGCATGTGCAGCAATATATCGAATAAGGGTTCATCGTTCACTCTACCATTACAGGTATTGTTTTCAAAATCACAGAAGTGTTACGACGCAGAAGGCGGCCACTTGGCCAATCGTGTCTGCACCAGCTTTCCAAACTAGCATCATGATTGCGTGCCATTCCCCTGCCTTATCCCCATATCCCTGCATATCCTTTTGTGCATAATATTCTCTATTCATGTGAACTGCAGGCTTCCTATTGAAGGAAGTAAACCTCCGTGGCAGCACAAGCCAAGTATTGGGAAGCCACCCAAAATGTAACAGCTTGCACAATGATCTACCCTGTCCCTTAGTGCAACTATCTAGAGTGACAGACTGAAGCAACATAATTTGCTTCCTGGCCTACAACAGAGTTACATCTGGTAAGTCAGCAGCAGCAAGTGGTGAACACATATGGCCTTCATTGGTCTGGAAAGTTTAAGACAAAAATTATATCTCCATAATATATATATATAGTTATAATATTGGCATGTATGATATAAATAGATATATAGTCAGTTCTTCCATGTCATGCAAAGAGAATAGCTATCACATCGTAAAAAACAACTGCTTGCTGTTAAATATATTCAAGCATATTGAAATAAATAAGGAAAAAAAACTGAAATATCGATTGATGCAAACACACCATACAAAAAGTCTGAACAGCTTCTAATCATGTCTTATTTCAAGAGTTTCAATAACACTCAATTTCACACCCAATTACCCATGCTATGTAACAACTAAAAATCAATACGAGTTACATAGACAATTCAAGTATAAAATAATGTAGCATCTAAGAACTCAGTTCAAGTGATAAATGTATCGACTGGAACAATTTGTTTTCTGGAAACTTTTTCTCTCAGATTGCACATTATCCTAGGAAACAATGAATCATAGCAGCCGGAAACCTCAAGTTTCAGGATGACAATCAAAATTCGTGACACATCTTCAAGCACCAGCAAAATATTTCAAGCTTTCATTAGAAAATAACTATATCAAACCATTTAAATAAAGCTCACCATATGGCTCAACTTGAAAAGTTCAATCCCTCAATTTAAACATTTCAGCATTAAATAATCCTTGATTGCACAACAGTTTTGCAACTCGTGCTATCATTATATGTACACAACACACTTGAGGAAACCTTTCTGAAAAAATTCCAAGTGGCAAAAAAGTCTGAAAGCAGGAGTGAATCGTTTCAGTCTTTTCGGCGCATCACGCAACGCAATTGTGCAACACTTAGTACAATGAAAAATCCTCAATGCAATTCTAGCCAGAATGGAAGCTCCAAGTGCTTGACACACCCAAACTATCCACAGCTGTGTGCCATTAAGTAGGTGGGCTCCATATAAACACTAACGATGCACACAGAATCAGTCATGCCAGGAATATGGCACTCCACAAAGTAGCCCCACGGTTCACCGAGGAGCAGGGAAGGCTGCTAGATGCAGTAGAAGAACAGAGGGCAATATTTTTCCTCCGAGACAGCAGGTGGGCTAGGGGTCAGGCAGACAATGTGGCCTGGGAGGTGATGGCAGCAGCGGTCAGTGCCCGTACATTGGCACAGAAGACCTGCAGCCAGTGCCAGATGATGACGAATTACCTTATTCGGGCAGCAAGAGTGTCCATGCCATCCTGACATCAGTCCCGTCTGTCACGCCTGCGATGTCCATATTGAGCTACTCCCGACACCCCACAGCCTCCCAGCACCTGAGCCCCTAGCACTTTCCTCCAACCCCTCTGCCAACCCTCTTCCACAACTTCTGCCTGCCAAGGGACAGCCCTTACATGCCCCACCCCCGACACCCTGTACCCTTCCATCCATCAGTCTTTTAATTCCCCATTCTGTCCCTACAGTAGAAGAGAGCCCATAACAGGAGGGAGTGGGCATAGAGCGGAGGTGGAGTCCCTGAGCTGTCCATCCTCACCACCTTCGAGGAGCAGGCCATGGAACTGTCAAGGGGAGAACTGTGACCGGCAGTCACGTCAAGAGTGTCGCAGAAGTGAGGAGCCATGGATTTTTCAACCATATGACCTATGTCAAGCAAGCTGCAATCTGTCCAGACACTTGCTACCCCCTTGCACTTACCCATGTGTCTTGTTTTGCAGGAGACAACCCAGATGAGGCAGGGCCCTCAAGAGTCAACACCCCACTTGCTGCCCCCGTGGAGAGCCCAGTCGACACCTAAGAGGGAGGCTCCAACAAGAATTCCGAGGAAAGAACCCACGAGTCAGCACAGGCATCATCCACCAATGTAGATACAGTCGCCTCGGTGGGGCAAACTAGTAGTGAGGCTTCTGGGGCACTTTTGGTGATCACAACACAGCCGATGATGCACATCATGTGGAGGTGGGAACTTCCGAGGACTCTGGCACGCGGAGACCTGCTGGAGCCGAGGAAATAGTTGGCCCCAAACCACTTACCAAGCGGCTGGGATCTGTCAGCTGGAGATGCAGCAGCAGAACTGAAAAATGCAGGAGGGGCACTGCAGCAACTGCAAATCTGTTTGGAGGAATTCAACAGCCTTTAGTCGCAGGAAATGGTGTCGGCATTGCATGGCACCCAAGCCAACACTGCAAGCCTCCGGTAGCCATCATGGAAAACCTGGGGCAGGAAATGGTTGCCATGGGTGGCAGGGTCCAAGGCACAGCCAGGTTTCAGTAGACCATAGCAGAGGGCCTCAGGAGCATGCTGCAGACACAGCCAGGCCATGGCTGCATGCCTGGAGTGCTTGGCCCAGTCTCAGAGGGCTACAGCTGAGGGGCTCTAGAGCTTGGCCTGGTCCCAGAGCTCATCGCTGAGGGCTCCAGAACTTGGTCCAGATTCAAAGGGCCGTCACCAATGGCTCCCACACATGTAGCACAAGCATGTGGGGCCTCAACGACTGGCAGAGTCAGATGACGCCAAGGTCTCTGGAGCTCACACCCGTCCCCTGGAATGTCCCTCAGTCCATGAAAAGATCAGCCATGATCTTATTCAATGACAGAGCAGGCTCAAAGGGCCAGGTGGCCGACTCCTACTCCATGTTCTTATGTTCTTATGTCCCATGGACACCCCAAGGGAGGAGGAAGCAGTTGAAGCCCATGCCAAGGCCTCCCATGCAGAATACCCCAAACCTCCCGAGCCCTTCCGAATCCCCCCTTCCTGCCACCTCAGCATCTCACGGGCAGCAGTATGAACAGGGTGGCTTGGCTACATCGGTGACAGCCAAACGTCAGCCAGGGGTGTTGAAGTCTCTGGCCTCGGCTGGCCTTGCTACAGCCGCACATCTCCCTCTTCCTCCTCCATAGCCACAATTATTACGGTGAGCACAATGGGCTGTATGGCCAAAGCCATTGTATCTATGGGGAGGAAGGGCGAGCGACGGAAAGGAAAAAGGGAGAGAGAGAGCAAGATTATTCATTCCAGGCCCCCACTCCCCACCCAGCAACCAGAGCCCCCATGAGTCTGGGCAGTGGGTATCCAACACCATTTCAATGTGCTGCCGACCACGGACACATCATTGCAATGGTAGTCACAGTGGGCACACAGATGTCTGTGAGGGGATCCTCATTGGGAATACGTGCATCATACACATTAGTGCACCCACCTGAACATCTAGTGCAGTGGCTTCCAGGAATGGCTAACAGTTCAGGCAGATGGGGGAGGAGCAGCCTTGTGACAAGCATGGGATGAGTTCCCATTGAAGGTAGCACTGCAAAGTTTATGCAGTGTGAGAAGCTGTGTAAACACCTGCCGAGCTCCCTTGGCTGGAGCAGCAGTAAGAGTTTTAACAACACCAGGTTAAAGTCCAACAGGTTTATTTGGTAGCAAATACTATAAGCTTTCGGAGCGCTGCTCCTTCATCAGATGGAGTGGATGACAGAGCTTCTGTTTGTTACTGTTAGTGGGGCCCGAAATGGAAGGTCTTAAGTCAGCCCTGGAGCCTGTCCAGCAGACAAACGGCAGGGTGATCACGATGACATTGGTGGGTTTTGGGAGCCGCCCTTTAAAGCAATACCTCATATGCCGACTTCACTAATATTAAAATACATTCAAATTCATGCTAATAAGTATCACACCCAAAGCAGTTTGCGCCTGTAAAAAGGAGCTGGAAGATAACAAACTGTTTGGCGCTGGGCACAAATCTGACTTTTTGCCTTGTATGTTATATTTCCACCTTGCCATGTCAATGGGTGTGACGGAGTGATAAGACCACCCCCACTGTGTTATTCATGGTTAACTGTGGAGCCTGGCGCAGTTTATGACAAATCTATTGCAATCAAATGAGGGAACTGTTTGATTCAAAGATGCTTCTCAGCCTTTTGGCTAAGATCAAGTGTGGTCTGCAGATGCTGCACTTGGTTGTGGCTGTTGGGTTGCATTTAAGCTTCATTTTCATATGAAGCAATTTTTAAAAGCAGCATCTCAGCCTTCTGGCTAAGATGTAAATGAGATCAAGCTTTGGGGGTGGAGATGTCTGCCTACTCCAATCAGCTTGGCTCATGAAGATCAGGCCCAAGACAGGGTAGGGGTTGCATACCCTGTCTTGTCAGCTTGGATCAGAAATGTCTCAACTTGTTGAGACTCTGAATTGGACTTGATTTGATTGAATTGGAACAGTATTTTTAAAAAATTTTAATTCAGCATTATAATTCAGCATGAGTGTAGATCCTCGGTACACTAACAAGTGCCACTATTTTTTGAGGTTTTACCTGTCCCAAGTGTTGCAGAGGATGCATCTGGCCACACTGCCGCAGAACGCTCCAAGTAGTTGGACCGTACCGCAGCACCAGTCCTTCGTGGAGAAATGTTTCTGGAAACACACCCTAGACCACATGGCGATCAAGCAGTGGTCAGCACATAATGTCCTTGAGGCCCTGAGAGAAAAGGAGATGGCGGATCCTGTCGGATGGTTCCCAGAGCAGACTATCAATGTCATCTGGCAGAATGCCTCATCACCAGAACTCACAAACAAGCACCAAGACCTGGCTTGGCTGGTGGTGAGAAGGGCACTCCCCGTCAGATCTTTTACGCACGCTCAAGGTCTCAACCTCACCACACGCTGCCCTCGAAGCGGCTGCGGGGGTGATGAGACGGTCGCACACCTCCTTGTGGAATGTGCCTTTGCAAAGGTCTGGAGAGAGATGCAGTGGTATTTGTCGAGGTTCATCCCAAGCAGCTCGGTGACGCAGGACTCTGTGCTCTACGAGCTGTTTTCAGGGACGCACACCAAGACAAATATCAACTGCTGCTGGAGGGTCATCAACTCGGTGAAGGATGCACTTTGGTCTGCCCGAAACATGCTGATCTTCCAGCTGAAAGAATTGTCCTCGACCGAGTGTTGCAGACTGGCACATTCCAAGGTCCAGGACTACGTGCTCAGGGACGCGCTCAAGCTTGGGGCAGCCGCCGCAAAGGCACAATGGGGAAAGGCCACCGTGTAAAGCCTTTCAACCGAGGCAGACCGAGGGCCCGGTAACTGCAGAATACCCTTGGCCTGCGTAATTGTGCGCCAATCTGGAAAATAACAGCACACAGTAAACTCTGATGAAAGTAATGAAATGTAATGAATGTAATGTGTAAATAAGCATAGTATTGTACTGTAAAAATGATTTTTTTTAGCACTTTGTAATTTTTGGAACTGTTGTTTTGCAATAGTTTGAGAGTTTTTTTATGAATAAAGTATATTTTTGAAACTTAAAAAAAAATCTGTTCTTATCAGTTTAATATCTGATACGTCCCCTATCTGGGGGCCAAATATTAAGCGGATTTTTGGAACAGGGCGGTGGGAAAGGGGCTTGCTCCTTCCACTCCACGCATCGGCCTGGTCTTGCAGTGCCTCCAGGAACGGTGCAGCCAGCCTATCGCATCCCTCTTGGGGGAACAAGAATGTCAAAAGCAGAACATGTGGCAGCACCTGCCTGGTGGCCAGCTGGTGTCAGCGGCAGGGGCGGGGCACGCACACCATGCCCCCTGTGGCATTTCACTGCAACTGCACCACTTAGTCAGGGTGACTGTTTTGACATGCCCTGCAAGACGCACGTGAAAGATGGTGGCTAAGGGAGTGAGGGGGGCCGAGTGGAAGTTTACGGGCTATCGCTTCTCGGCCTTTTGGCCAAGATCAAGTGTAGTATGACCGAGGGCCCGGTAACTGCAGAACACCCTCGGCCTGCGTAACTGTGTGCTTATCTGAAAAACAAAAAGCACACAGTAAAATCTGATGTATGTACATAGTTTTAAGTTTTGAAATGTAATGAATGTAATGTCATGTAAATGAGCAAAGTATTGTACTGTAAAAATGATTATTTTTTTGCACTGTTTGTAACTTTTGGATCTGTCGTTTTGCAATGTTTTATTTGAGTTTTATGAATAAAGTATATTTTTGAAAAAAAAATTTAATTCAGCATTATATTTCTTGATAAAATTATAAAGTTATAGGCCTTCCAGAGATGTGAAATAATGACCAGAATGCTCCAGCGGGATTCTTCAGTCCCACCAGCAGCGCACCCCCACCTGCGGGTGTCCTGCCAGTGTGGGCCGACATCAATGCCCATTAACAGCGGCAGAGCCAGAGAATCCCGCTGCTAGTGAACAGCATGCCACCTCCCGTCGCGGGAAATACACGGTTGGGAGGGCGGAGAATCTCACGCAATATTTAAAAATGTTGAGAAGCGGTTGGTAAAATTTCAAGTAACTGTCCTTCCCTCCATAAAGCCTCTTATTTTATTTCAATGAAATATCTCATTGCTGCTCTACCTCCCATAGTCGATTGATTTAACATTTATTTTGTTTTTGTCTGTTCTCAAAAGTTCTTTAAGTTGTTCCATTAATTTTAAAGTTTATTTTGGTCACCTTTTACATCCTATGGTGGATTTGATATTCCTGGTGTTCAAAATTAGCTAAGTGCCTGGTATATGTATATAATCAGCTTGAAATACATTATTACTGCAGGTTTTGTTTCATTGGAAACCGCTTATCATTTCATTTCCATAGAAACAAGTCTATGGGTAATTATTCTCAGCTGTCAGTTCGAACAAGGGATCATAGTTAACTATATTCCTCTTATTCTGACCTCCCGTGTATTCATGTTGTGGAGATGCCGGCGTTGGACTGGGGTAAACACAGTAAGAGTTTTAACAACACCAGGTTAAAGTCCAACAGGTTTATTTGGTAGCAAATGCCATTAGCTTTCGGAGCGCTGCTCCTTCGTCAGATGGAGTGGAAATCTGCTCTCAAACAGGGCACAGAGACACAAAATCAAGTTACAGAATACTGATTAGAATGCAAATCCCTACAGCCAGCCAGGTCTTAAAGATACAGACAATGTGAGTGGAGGGAGCATTAAGCACAGGTTAAAGAGATGTGTATTGTCTCCAGACAGGACAGCCAGTGAGATTCTGCAAGTCCAGGAGGCAAGCTGTGGGGGTGACATACACCTCCACAGCTTGCCTCCTGGACTTGCAGAATCTCACTGGCTGTCCTGTCTGGAGACAATACACATCCCTTTAACCTGTGCTTAATGCTCCCTCCACCCACATTGTCTGTATCTTTAAGACCTGGCTGGCTGTAGGGATTCGCATTCTAATCAGTATTCTGTAACTTGATTTTGTGTCTCTGTGCCCTGTTTGAGAGCAGATTTCCACTCCATCTGACGAAGGAGCAGCGCTCCGAAAGCTAATGGCATTTGCTACCAAATAAACCTGTTGGACTTTAACCTGGTGTTGTTAAAACTCTTACTCCTGTGTATTCCCAGTTATAACTGCTCCACCATTGGTGTTGTGTCTTCAGTTATCTAGGTCCCAAGTTCTGGAATACCAACCCTACACCTCTCCGCTTCCCTACCTTGCTCTCCTCCTTTAATACACTCCTTAAAACATACTTCTTTGACCAAGCTTTTGGTCATCTGACCGAATGTTTCGAAGAACGAAGAAAGAACAAAGGAAAATACAGCACAGGAACAGTCCCTTCAGCCCTCCAAGCCCATACCAATCATGAAGCCCCAACTAAACTCAAAAAAAACCTTCTGCCCTTGCTTGGTCCAAGTAAGGTCTCCTATGTCATTCAGGATTGTAATTTGTTTACAAATACTCCTGTAAAGCACCTTGGGATTTTTCATTATGTTAAAGCTGCTATACAAGTCGTTACTGTTCTTGTTGCAGTTGGTATACACATGAATTAGATAACCATAGACAAAGCTGTGCAAAATCTTTCATTTAACCTTGCAAGTATGTGAGTTTTAGTGTACGGAAGTAGAAGTTAATTTAGTGAACACCACCATGGTTCAGCAACTTGTTAACAGATCTTACAAACAGCCTTAAACATAAACAAACAATAGCAGAATAGGTAAAAATAACAAAACTTTCGGGGTGTTAGTCTGATGCTGGAATTGGGACGGGAAGCAGGGAAGGGAAGAGAAGGGAGAGTTGTTTGCGTATGCGAGCTGTACTGCCCAATTCGGACTGGTACTTGCTACTCACCCAGAATATTAAAGGAAGTAGTTACAGAACCAATGGAGGCACTGGTAATCTTCCAAGAATCCTTAAATTCAGGAAATATCCCAGAGGATTACAAAACTGCCATGTAATTCCCTTATTCAAAAAGAATCGGGGGAAGGTAAAGAGAGGAAACTATAGGCCACTTAGCCTAACTTCTTTCATTGGGAAAATGTTAGAGTCCATTATAAGGGATATAATTGCAAAGCATTTAGAAATGCATAATATAATTAAGCAGAATCAGCATGGCTTTCTGAAGAGGAAATCATGCCTGACAAATTTATTTGAATTCTTTGAAGTGGTGAGGTGGTAAGGAGCAGGAACGATAAAGGAGAATCAATAGATGCAATATACTTGGATTTCCAAAAAGCTTTCGATAACATACTGCACAAAAGACTACTTAATAAGATAAGAGCTCATGATGTTAGGGGTAGTATATTAGCATGGATAGAGGATTGGCTAACTGAAGGCAGTTGCAATCAAAGGGGTATTTTCAGGATGGTAACCTGTAACTAGTGGAGTGCCAGACGGATCAGTGCTGGAGCCACAACAATGACTTGGACAAGGGAAGTAAATGTAACTTTCAACCAAATTTGCGGATGACAAAAATAGGTGGGAAGGCAACTGGTGAGGATGACAAACAGTATAGAGAGGGAAATAGACAGCTCAGTTGAGTGGACAAAAACTTGGCAGATATAATAAAGTGTAGCAAAATGTGAAGTTTTGCACTTCGGTAGAAAGGATAAAGCTGAATATTAGTATGGGGTCCTTATGCATGCTAAAAGGGTCTGGCACATGCAGAGTTAACGTGGGATTGAGCGCAGTACTGCCCACAGTGTTATTAGAAGGCACATGTCCCAGATGGAGTCAGTGTGGTATTGAGCAGACAGGTTAACACCGAGACATGGAGATAGCTCCTTCCCTGTACATTTGCATATAATTACAAGCAGATAATAAAGACTTGCTGTTAACATACAGAAAACTACAAAGACTTATTTAACTAACACATTCTGTAAGCAACACCATCTATCAAACTCAACATCCTGCAATGGATTGATTTAAGTCAAATCGAAAACAAACAGGTCCCGCCACATCTACATTGGCCTCGACACAACTTAATGAGGTTGTAAGCCAGAGAGGTCCAGCCCATGTCCTTAGTGGATGAGAGCCTGACTAAGCTCTCTATGAGCACAACATTTTCCAATCTAGCCACTGAGCAGCTTCCCCTCAATGAGGATGTACAGCTCCTGACCATATTTATGAAGTACTTTGGCAGGTTTTGCTTCAACCATCTGCCCTTTGGGATCACATCAGCCCCAGAGATATTCCAATGCATCATGTCTGACATCTTGCAGGATCTTCAGGGGATCATTTGTCACATGAACAATGTCTTGGTTCATAGCGGAAGAACATGACAAAAGGCCCATGGCAGTCTTGAAGCAACTGCAGGGGAAAGGATTGACAATGAACGACATATGACTTGACCAAAACCTTCATTCAATTCCTGGGCCAAATCATTAGCAATAAAGTCATCACAATAGACTGACAAAAAACCAATGCAATCATTGACTTCCCTAACTCTTTCTCTGTCCTCAACCTCCAGTGTCTCCTGGGAATGGTGAACCAGCTGGCAAGGAACAGTCCTCTGATGGAATGAGGATAAACTTGATCCTACAAGCTTGACATGGCAGTTTGATGGAACAGAAGTTGTCTCTGACCTTTCCCTAGATCAGCCCCTCCCTCGCACACTGGAGGACCAAAGTTGTGCAGGTGAGGTGGATTGGCCATGCTAATGTCCAAATATGTGTGGGTTAGAAGAATTAGCCATGATAAATGTGTAGGGTTACAGGGATAGGACAAGGGAGAGGGCCTGGGTGGGATACTCTCTGTCAGAGAGTTGGTGCAGACTGGATGGGCTGAATGGCCACCTTTTGCACTGTAGGGATTCTACGATTCTATAACCTCCAAGCCAGGCAAGAACCAGAATGAACAGAGCCTATCACTCCTCCGACAGAATGGAAAATGAAGTGTGAAAGAGCTGGAAGACCTCAAAACCTCCTGAACCTCTAAATTTAAGGACATTTGGGAAGAATGCTATAAAGTAGTGAGAATGTTGCAATAATACAAATACAGTAATAGCAATAATGTTGGAACATCATTAAGGCAGGAACAAAGTAAATGCACAAGGTTAATACATGAAATACTCAATATCCATGGGATAAAGGCTTTGGGGGTGGTGTAGTATAAGGGTAGGCAGATGCAGGGTTAATGCGGGACTGAGTATAGTACAGCCGACACCGTGATGCAAGAAGGCATGTACCCAGACTGGGGTCAGTGTGATATTGAGCAGAGACATGTTGACATCGAGACATGGGGATAGTTCCTTGCCTGTACCATTGATTGTAGATAGGGTATTTAGTTATTAGTTACATAGAAACTAGAAGCAGGAGTAGGCCATCCGGCCCTTTGAACCTGCTTCACCATTCATTTGGAGCATGGCTGATCATCGAATTCAATATCCTGATCCCCCCTTCCCCCTTGATCCCTTTAACCCCTAGAGCTATACCTAATATGTTTTGAAATTAGACGATGTTTTGGCCTCAACTACATTCTGTGGTAGTGAATTCCACATATTCATCACCCTCCGGGTGGAGAAATTTCTCCTCAACTAAGTTCTAAAAGTGTGAGGTAATTCACTTTGGTAGGAATAACAGATGTGTTGAGTATAGGGCTAACGGGAGGACTTTGAATAGTGTGGAGGAGCAGAGGGATCTAGGTGTATGTGTGCATAGATCCCTGAAAGTTGGGAATCAAGTAGATAAGGTTGTTAAGAAGGCATATGGTGTCTTGGCGTTTATTGGTAGGGGGATTGAATTTAGGAGTCGTAGCGTTATGTTGCAACTGTACACAACTCTGGTGCGGCCGCACTTGGAGTACTGTGTGCAGTTCTGGTCCCCACATTACAGGAAGGATGTGGAGGCTTTGGAGAGGGTGCAGAGGAGGTTTACCAGGATGTTGCCTGGTATGGAGGGGAGATCCTATGAGGAGAGGCTGAGGGATTTGGGATTGTTTTCGCTGGAAAGGCGGCGGCTAAGAGGGGATCTTATTGAAACATATAAGATGATTAGAGGTTTAGATAGGGTGGATAGTGATAGCCTTTTTCCTCTGATGGAGAAATCCAGCACGAGGGGGCATGGCTTTAAATTGAGGGGGGGTAGTTATAGAACCGATGTCAGGGGTAGGTTCTTTACCCAGAGGGTGGTGAGGGATTGGAATGCCCTGCCAGCATCAGTAGTAAATGCGCCTAGTTTGGGGGCGTTTAAGAGATCCGTAGATAGGTTCATGGACGAAAAGAAATTGGTTTAGGTTGGAGGGTCACAGTTTTTTTTTAACTGGTCGGTGCTACATCGTGGGCCGAAGGGCCTGTTCTGCGCTGTAATGTTCTATGTTCTATGTTCTATGTTCTAAAAGGTTTACCCCTTATCCTCAAACGATGACCCCTAGTTCTGGACTCCCCCACCATTAGGAATATTCTTTCTGAATCTATCCTGCCTAACCATGTTAGAATTTTTCTTAACGATCCCCTTTCTCTCTTCTAAACTCCAGTGAATATAATCCTAACCAACTTAGTCTCTCCTCATATGACAGACCTGCCATCCCAGGAATCAGCCTGGTAAACCTTCATTGTAATCCCTCTATAGCAAGGGCATCCTTCCTCAGATAAGGATACCAAAACTGCACATAATACTCCATATGTGGCCTCACCAACCCCCTATACAATTGCAGCAAACATCCCTGTACTCAAATCCTCTCGCTATGACGGCCAGCCATACCATTTGCCTTCTTAACTGTCTGCTGTACCTGCACGCGTACCTTCAACGACTGATGCATGAGGACTCCAAGGTCTCATTGAGTATCCACCTCTCTCAATTTACACCCATTCAAGTAATAATCTGTCTTCCTTTTATTGCTACCAAAGTGGATGACCTCACATTTATCCACATTATATTGCATCTGCCATGCATATGCCAACACATTCAGCCTGTCCAAATCACGCTGAACCATTCTGCATCCTCCTTGCAACTCATCCTCCCACCCAACTTTATATCACCTGCAAATTTGGAGATAAAACACTCATACACTGTTCCAAGTCGTCAATATATAATGTGAACAGTTGGGGTCCTAGCACAAATCCCTGCAGAACCCCACTAGTCACTGACTGCCATTCAGAAAAAGACCCATTAATGCCAACGCTTTGCTTCCTATCTGCTAACCAACTTTCCATCCATCTCAAGACAGTACCTACAATCCTATGTGCTTTCGCTTTACATCGTAGTCTGTTCTGTGAGACCATGTCAAAAGCCTTCTGAAAGTCCAAGTAAACCGCATCCACTGGTTCTCCTCTGTCAACTTTACTAATTACATCTTCAAAAGAATTCCAATAGATTCATCAAGCATGATTTCCCTTTCGTAAATCACGATGGCACAGTGGTCAGCACTGCTGCCTCACAGCCCCCGGGACCCAGGTTCGATTCCCGGCTTGGGTCACTGTGTGGAGTTTGCACGCTCTCCCTGTGTCTGCATGGGTTTCCTCCAGGTGCTCCGGTTTTCTCCCACAGTCCAAAAGATGTGCTGGTTAGGTGCATTGGCCATGCTATATTCTCCCTCCGTGTACCTGAACAGGTGCCAGAGTGTGGCGATTAGGGATTTTCGCAGTAACTTCATTGCAATGCTAATGTAAGCCTACTTGTGACACTAATAAATAAACTTCAAACTTCAAATCCATGCAGATTTTTATCTGATCATACTACTGCCTTCCAATGCCGAGTTATGAAACCCTTGATAATGAACTCTAGCAACTTCCCCAGTACTGAAGTTAAGCTCACTAGTCAATAGTTCCCCGTTTTCTCTCTATCTCCCTTTTTGAATAGTTAACAAAGACTTGCAATTAACATATAGAAGACTACGAATACTTCTAACAGACACATTCTATAACCAACATAATCACAACAGGATCCATTGTTATTTTCATCACCTTTTTCAGAATTATTTTTGTCCCATGTCATTTCAAGGATCCTGTCTGTTCCAGGGCGGCACAGTAGCACAGTGGTTAGCACTGCTGCTTCACAGCTTCAGGGGCCTGGGTTCGATTCCCGGCTTGGGTCACTGTCTGTGTGGGAGTTTGCACATTCTCCTCGTGTCTGTGTGGGTTTCCTCTGGGTGCTCCGGTTTCCTCCCACAGTCCAAAGATGTGCGGGTTAGGTTGATTGGCCATGCTAAAATTGCCCCTTAGTGTCCCGAGATGCATAGGTTAGAGGGATTAGCGGGTAAAATATGTAGGGATATGGGGGTAGGGCCTGGGTGAGATTGTGGTCGGTGCAGACCCGATGGGCCAAATGGCCTCTTTCTGCACTGTAAGGTTTCTAATTGGGCAGTTCACTGTGTAATAATAGTTTAAATCAAACCTGAAGCACCTATTAATTGCTCCTGGGATTTACACACCTAATATCACTGTTCCATTTCTGTCTTCTCCTGTAACAACCAGAACTGTTGTCATTGTGCCTGTTTTAATCATCTGTGTGTATTAAAACCTGGGTCCAGCATCTGGACCATTTATAAATCGGTCAATCATTGAGTCCTCGTGTCACTGTGAAATTATTCCACGAAGACTGAAGGGAATGACGGTTTCTCTGGAAGCTTTTTCAAGTTAGCAGACATCTGATCCAACAGGGTGTCCCTATCTGAAACCTAACATAAATTAGAATCATAATATAAAAGCAAAATACTGCAGATGTTGTAATCTGAAACAAAAACAAAATATGCTGGAAAATCTCAGCAGGTCTGACAGCATCTGCGGGGAGAGGATAGAGCCAAAGTTTTGATTCTAGATGACCCTTCGTCAAAGCTAAGAGCAAAGAGAATCAGCAGAGATTTAGAACCAGGAGCTTGCCCAAATCAGACAATCCAGCAATGTAAAAGCCTGTACTGATCCAGGGATTTGTGAACTAAATATAGTCAATCTTTTATAAAATCTGCTGAAGTCCATGATTGCTCCAGGAAGGAATCTATTATCTATCCTCCAAAATCTGTCAAAGTCTGACCATACCTCATTGGCATTTAAAATTTCATCTAAAAACTCTAATAATAAGTCTAAACTTTCATCAATATCAATCTCACAGACATTCAGCTCAAAAGATACTCTACTCCTGTTTTTACTTCTTGTAGGAAGGGACAAAACCAAGGCCAGGCTTCTCAGTTCCCCTCTAGTATGGACCTAACTTGTTTCCACATATCCACTTCATGCTTCCAATGGTTCACTGCGAAAATAATTGGAGGGTAATCATATCGCAACTATTTACACCTACCATTTTCCACACGAGCTACTAGGATTGTGGTTCTGTCTGAAACATTTTGCTTCCTACGTTTACCTTCCCTTCCACCAAGCTCTATTCCAGAAAGCCTATTGGTAAAGGACAGAACTGGAGCCAATCTTTACACACGTTCATAAGCATTTCACAGTTATTTGTTAAAAGCATGCACCTTATAACACCAATGACTACAGTAACATTCGCACCACAAAAGTGGCAGATAATTACCACGCCAATCAATTGCTATCCCCAACAACAGTACAAAAAGGCGGCATTCGGCTCATTGAGTCTGCACCTACTCTCCGAAAGGGCATCTTGCCTACTCCCCAGCATCTCCCATGCACATTCGATTCTGGCCTCGGGTGACTGTTTGCGTGAAGTTTGCACGTTCTCCCCATGTGTGCATGGGTTTCCTCCAGGTGCTCCAGTCTCCTCCCACAGTCAAAAGATGCATAGATTAGGGGGATTAGCCATGGTAAATACGTGGGGTTACAGGGATGGGACGGGCCTTGATAAGATGCTCTTTCGAAGAGTAAGTGCAGACTTGATGGGCCAAATAGCCTCCTCCTGCACTGTACAGATTCTATGATTTATGTTCTTCTTACTCCAGTTTGTTACCCATGCTCTCCTCCATTAGCCAACAACTGTCAGCAGCGACTTCAGCAATACGAGTGCAGCCCTATGAAACCTTCTCCTCAAACCTCTCCATTTCTCCATCTCTTTCTTCTGTAAAAATATCTTCAGAATAGACCATACCAGGTAAGCTTTTGGTCACCTGCCTCAACGACTTTTTTCCTAATTCAATAGTTGTATCCATTATGCCTTTTCTGAAGCACTTTGGGACACTTCCGAAATGCTAAAAGCACTGTATAATGATGAGTACGGCTGCCTACAAATACAAGTTCAATTTCAAACGTTGATGGGATCGTAACTTAAAAATCACAAGAGCAATGAACGTTTGTAGACAGCGTGGAATACACAGCATATATAGGATGCTTTCTTCTGTCAGGAAATAGCTTATTAAGTAAATAGAATTTGTAGAAGTCTTTATGATCTTGCTAAATATGGGATTATCCTAAATTCTTACCATTTACATTGATCTGTCCTGATGTACGTGGAACACCAACAAGTGTGACTGGGTATAACCCCGATTCAGCAGGGAGAGAGAGTGCAGCTGGGAGAGATTCAAATTCAACACCAGTTACCAACAGTCCCTGTAAAATTAATCAGAGAAAAGGGAAAAAAACTAAATATTGAACACGATTAAGTTAGAAAATGTATCATAATACAAAAAAAAACTATTACTGGAATTATACAGGATTTGCAGCATATGAATCCAACACAATACAAGTCTGTATAGTTCAGATTCTGAACAAGTCTGTCAACTAAGCTTTATCAGTGAAGTATTCTGAAGAGTACTGCACTGACCAAGCAACAAAGTGGCCCCAACTTACATGGCAACAATTTTTCCCCCTCCAACCAATAACATAAACCAGTTATATTCAAGTATCTCCTTTCACTATTACCACAATTCCAAAATCATAACACCAAAGAGAAGTAGCTCTAAATGCATCCCTTTCTTATGACTAAATGTACATAAGGGGGCACGAGAACACACTTTGATCTGTCACAATGTTGTACTGGTGCACTGAACCTGTAGAGCCAGTAGCATTCCAAACACATTCGGTAACAATCAAAGTCTCCTTCGCTACCCTAGCATCTGACTCCTCATATTTTATGAGCCTCTATTAACCTGTAAGATTTTGCCAAATTACATCATGTCAAATGGATTTCGATGCAATTAACTGAGATATGATGCACTTTTGTTTAAAAAAAGATGTGGATGAAAGAAGAGGTTGAAGGGTAATGGGAGCAGGGTGGGAAAATGTGATTAGAACTATTTGCCCCTGTGGATTATAAACAATGACATGGAATAGCCTGCTTACATGTTGGAATTTTCATGCAGACATTTGTAATTCTGATGATTTAGCAATGACCCAACTGTAATTGTTAATAATGCGTGTTTTTTAGGTGGACAATCATACTTGTTAGCAAGTGATTGCCGAAGGACGAGTTAATAATCTTCTCTACCCACCCCTCTCCCATTCCCACATACTTCATACTTCAATACAAGATGATGTATTCAATTTATTTTTTGAATTTCTTTCGGTCTTCACGACATAACTTGCAATACATTAAATTAACTAGGCTACAGTTTCTAAGCAATGAGGCAGTATAATTAAAGGTCACATTGTATGTACTATCTCATCAAATTGCACAATTTTGATAACCAACTCAAAACACAGGGGTGTTCAAATACTGAACAAAATGCCTTTGGCTTAGAAACATTTTAAATGCTAGATTTTTACTCACACAACCAAGTTTTAAATGATTTTGAATATGAAGCTAATGGGTATGTAACAAAGACAAATTCCATGTGGCACTAATTTTGATCAGTTTAGACTGTATCAGCATAACACACAAATTGGGTTCTCGAAGTAGTAATTAATTTATTTTACATCATCAGCAAGAATCAAGAATGTTGTTATACACATTACATAATCTGAATGCTTCAACTGCCAATTTATAGTTGCATTACTGACTACAACACTGTCAACTGCAATACAACATAGCATGCTTTGAAAGCTCAGTATAAGGAAAAACTGCAGAAGCTTGGCATTTAAATTGACTTCTATTCTGCATAATTCTCAGAATTTAACTTTTTTTTAAACTGGAAAAAATAGTAACGACATGTTGCCCAATAGATTCCCTGAAAACGTTCTTGGGAAATTCTACAAATCTTAGTCTGACCTCAACTTCAATGATCCTCCTTAACCCTTCTTCCAAAAATAGCCAATTGTGTTTCCACCTCCGCAAAAGGCTTTGGAATTTCATATTGCATTACAACTGCTGCAAAGTATCAATTTCATATTTTTGGCTATTTAAACTGGTCTAGAATGGTTGTGTCAATTTTTAGATCTGAATCATAATTTCTTGCATTTAAACTTCTTTAGTTTACAAGAGAGCAACTCATCCAAGAACTTTAATTATTCATACACTGAGTTTCTTAAATCAACACATGAATGGATGCTATTTCCAGTTCATCCTCCAAGGGGCACCAAGATTCTAACAAAGGTCTGCAACATACCAGCAACTCCAGAAAGGTTTATGGATGCGTCAATGTGAATGTATACCTCTAAAATAGATGGATGTTGAATTACAATTTTCCCTTTAAATGAAAACTTAGTAACTTATTAACGTTTCAAGTGAAAGTTCAAGGACAGTGCTTACAGATTCCCAAAGTCAGGGTCACTTATTTTAAGTACACTTTTTCTTAAATACAAGATGTAGGGCCCAATGAGAAGTAAAAAAACCCACCAATATGAAGAAATTATATTTGCTGAAAAGTGAAGTCAGCAAAAAATAGAACGGAGCATAATATTACAATACTTGTACAACTATGCAGGTTGTCAAAAAACGATTGGATGCAAATTTTATTGCATGTTCAAAAAATAAATATTTGATTATTTCCTAGAAGTCACGAGCAGAGAAAATATCAGCAGCATGCCATCCATCACAAGTTACACCACTAAACTTAATGACTTTTTAATCACTTGTATAGCTATTATAGTGGATACAGAGGGCTCAAAGTCTCGGGATCCCAGAGAGGAAACGTTATACCAATGGTGAGAAGAGGCACTGGAGGCAAAATTAGCAAAATGCTGGCAATCATGAGAGTCAGTGAACATGAGAGATCCCAATAGTTTGAAAACAAGCCAACAATATTCCCATTTGCAAAGAAGTGTAATAAATCTGTAACCACAGAAAGATTATAGTTTGACATCAATAATAAGAAAAATAAAGGAACAATAACAAAGTTGAAAATAACTCAGTATCAGTCAATACCGTTTATAAAGGGGTAAAGCCTGCCTTTTTTTTTTGAGAAAGATGCACTTTAGTTGAAAATCCAAAGCCCCAATAAAATTCCATAAGAATGGCTATAACACAGTAGTGGAGTAAAGAAGATAGAGTTTGAAGGTGGATAAGGAACTGGTTCAAAGAGAAAAAGCAGGAGGTACCAGTTAAAGGTGTGGTGTCCAGTGGGAATGATGCATTGAATAGAATACCTTAAGAATTAGTGCCAATGCCTCATTGTTTCTGATCAACATATAAATCGGCCTGGATTAACAACAAGTTGGTCAAATTTGCTGGGGAGGGTAGAATCCAAAGAAACAGCTAAGCAATAAAGATAACTTGAATAACATTGGCTAGTCATAACTTAAATTCAGTATTGATAAATGCAAACTTGCACGATGGAAAAAAAAATTAGTACTTAATGGTGTTAAACTATCTAGGGAGAAGACGTAGACCTGATAATGGTAGGTTCAACACCAACTATATATAATCATTGCCAAATCATAACAAATAAAACTCTGATGCCAAATCATTAGCGAGTCTGAGATCTTTGTGCTGAAGCTTGTTTTCTGGTTAGGCCACATCTTGAAATATGCATTATTTCTGCTCAGAAGCGCAAGGGAAAATTCAATCCTTAGGAGCAGTGCAGAAAAAGTCCACAAAGCTGATCTGTAGGATTGGAAGACTGAATTATAAGAAAAGGCTGGTTATGCAAGGACTCTTCAGTCTTGAAAGTTGGCAAAAGATACAGCAGCCGAAAAGATATGCCGAGTAGAAATGGCGAAACTTGGGTACTTGGATCTAAACTGGTAAAAGGCAAGTTCAGGTTCAATGTTAGAAAGTACCTCTAGCATAATGATCAACACCAGTATTATAGTACAAACAAAAGCTCCAGAGTCAGTTGCTCAAGGGACAATTAGAATGCTAAGGTCATTCATTTCTCAATATGCTAGATGGGTCCAATGACTACCCTTATCCACACTTACTTCTATGACAACTGCATACAGCAGCATTATGGCAAATATGATGACAAACCATCAGCTCTGCTGTTTTAAAAGAAGGAAGCTTTGAAAGTTATTGCTGAGTATTCCATGATGAACAATGCAGAAAATAGAATGCACAAACTGCTCATTTGAAAATACCTGCTTCTCATCAACCACTCATTGCATTGGAATTGCAGAATCTCACAAACACTTCAGATGTAAAATTTGAAGTTTTATATTGTGAAATGTATTAAAGTGGAAATCATTCTCCACTTTATATTTATGCAAGAAAGTTTAGTTTCATTCAACATACAAAAGGATACTTACACAAAAAAGTGCATGCATCACATCCATTGTTAAGTTTTAACCTACAAAAGTCTACACTTATGTTTGTTGCACGCAGATTGAAATGTATAGCATGATCACTTATTTTTATTCCTAACTGACATGCTGAAGAGAACTCAGTTAAGATAGGCAGGACATGTTGCCAAACTGCCTGTCGAGCATTTTAAAAAACCCTTCAATGGCAAGCTGAGGGGAAACCGTAAGAAGTTTTTCAATGATGGTCTCACTGAAGAGTTTCAACACTACCCCTCAGACAGTGTTGTTCCATTTGGTTTAGTCATATCATTAAAGGCACCGCCCCCATGAACAGAACCTCATTACACCTGCCAACAGAAAAACTGAGCTTCACACGTCGAGAATCGCAAGCCCTCTTCCACACCGACAATTCAGAAGTGTTCAACATGCAATAGATTTTTTCATACTCAAATTGGACTGATTAGCCATCTTTAAACACAAAATTAACTGAATGAATTCTCGTTGATGGTCATCTTCAACTACATAAGACAAACAATTTACTTGAATGAATTATAAAATCAATAACTTAAAAATTCCTGAGAGTTTAACTATACTTTACAATGCTCTGATTTGATTCCTTTCCAAAACATCATAGAAAAAGTCCATATGTTCAGTTTCCTGAAGTTAGAAAAGTATGTGACAAATCACTTAGGATTTGTAAAAAATACTTAACTTTGCATTTAATTGTCATTAAAAGAACATAAAGCTAATAGAATGGCATAAAGTAGAATCATAGAAAGTTTTCAGCACAGGAGGAGGTCACTTGGGCCATCGTGTCTACGTCAGTTAAAAAAAAAGTTACCCAGCCTAATCCCACTTCCCAGCAAATATCGTAAATTACGATACTTGATCCAAATATCGAGACACCTTTTAAATGAGTCGAGGGTTTCTGCCTCCACTACCCTTTCAAGCAATGACCACCACAACCCTCTGGGTGAAAAATGTTTTCTTCATCTCTCCTCTAATCTTTCTACCAGCCACTTTAATTCCATGTCCCCGAGTTACTGATCTCTCTGCTATGGTAAATAGGCCCTTCCCATTCACTCTGTCCAGGCTGCTCTCAATTTTATGCACCTCAAATCAAATCTCCCTCAATCTATCTTTCTTCATAGCTGCAGTTTTCCTGTCCAGGCAACATTCTCATAAATCCACTTTGTACCCTCACTAATGCAATTATATCATTTATGTAAAAAGGTGATCAAAACCGCACACGGTATTCAAGCTGTGGCCTAACTAATGTTTCATATAGTTCCATATAACCTCCCTGCCCTTGTATTCTACGTCTCGGCTAATAAATGAAAGAATTCCATATGCCTTCTTAACCATCTGATCAACCTGTCCTGCTATCTACAGGGATCCTTTATGGACATTCATTCCAATGTCCCTCACTTCCTTTACATCACTCACTGCCTTCCCGTTTATTGTGTAATCCTTTGCCTTCTTTGACCTCCCCAAATGCATCACCCTCACAATTCTCGAGGTTGAATTCCATTTGCCACTTTTCTGCCCATCTGGCCAGTCAACGAATGAAGTTTTTACTTTTCTTTCTTGGCTGGCAGAGAAAATGGGCTGAATGGCCTTTTTCAGTGCTGCCACTTTTCTATGGTTCTAAAAGGCATGCAAAAGCAACTCCCATTTTCTTATCTGTTCTCATTATCACGCATTCCCTTTTTGGAAATGTTTGTCCCACCAAGAATGATTCAGCAACATTTGGGAACTTGGTGCAATCTCAGGGATATGAATCCTGCTGTATGATTCATTGTATGTAACATTTTTGTCGATATTTCTCTTTTATTCTTTCCCTCCCCAACTCATAGCACTGACATGTTCCAGAGCTTGGCTCAACAAGCACTTGCTCCGTCATCAAACCTCACTCCTAAAGTCCCTGCAGGTTATTACACCATGGAAGCATAAATAGCCAAGCAAGATAAAGTTTTATCCAACATCCCACACTTTCAATTGGGGGTGTTGACATATTACCTAAGGATGAATTAGTTTTTTTTCCCCAGTCCAAATAGAGGTACTAAGAGCAACAGTAACACCCTGACAGCCCATCTGACAGTTAAATCCTAGTCAAATGAAGTTCAACCAGCTAAATGCCAGGTAACACATTTCTGGGGGAAGGATAGGTAAGTCACTTACTACTTGGCAGGTGCGACTTTAGGTAGGTAGAGGGGAAAAAAAAGTTTGAGGAGTACAAATACACCAATCACTGACAAGGTTGTGCCACAGGTTAAGAGGTAGGGGTCCCGAAACTTGGTTCCACGGGAGCCTCCTCAGGGTTTCAAGGCAGGTCCGGCTGATCCATACAATTTGAAAAACACAACAAAGTTGCTTGTCCAATCAGCACTTGGCTTCCCCAGAACCCAGCCTCTGATTGGACACACTGGAAACAGCACAAAACTCAAATTGAGATCAGGGTGAAGGCCAGGCCTTGGACAGGGAGTGAGAGGATGGCAAGGGGAATAATGGGATGAGAGTTGAGGTGCAGGGCAAACAGGTATCACTGACATACGAGAGAGGGCAGGAGGGAGTGTGATCCAAACGTTTCCATGGCTGAAAAAGTTTGGGAAACCCTGTTCGAGAGGGACAGGATTAAAAAGTGGGGATGTTAAGTTAACCTTAAATAGGCCACACCGAGAACACTGCATGCAGTTATGCTCGCAGTAATTTTAAAAGTTCATCGAGGCACTGGAGCGAATGCCGAAGGATGATACCAAAAACGTACAAGTATGCATTATCAGAAAAAGGATTGACAGACTGGGTCTCTACTCTGTCGAGAAAAAAGACTTTGGGTGCTTGCAGAAGTCTTTAAAACTATGAACGGTTTTGAAAGATTGGATAGAGAGAATGTTTCCTCTCGTGGGGGAAGAACCATAAATATAAGATCGTCATCAAGAAATCCAGTAGAGAATTCAGAAGAAATTTCTTTACTCAAGAGTGGTGAGATTGTGGAACCTGCTAGCACATGCAGTGATCGAAAACATAGTTTTTCTTCATTTATTCAAGGGAATGTGGACTTCACTGAACAAAGACTAGGCCAATATTTGTCAATCCCCAATTGCCCTTCTGAAGGTACTGATGAGCTGCCTTGAACTGCTGCAGTCCATGTGTTGTAGGTACACCCACTCACAGTGCTGTTAGGGAGCGAGTTCCAGGACTTTGACCCAGTGACAGTGAAGGAATGGCGATAGAAACTACAACCGCAAGAAACTACAAAAGGTCGTGAATGTAGCCCAATCCATCACACAAACCAGTCTCCCATCCACTAACACTGTTGACACTTCCTGCTGCCTCAGAAAAGCAGCCAGCATAATTAAGAACCCCGCGTACCCCGGACATTCTCTCTTCCACCTTCTTCCGTTGGGAAAAAGATACAAAAGTCTCAGATCGCATACCAACTGACTCAAGAGTTTCATCAGACTTTTGAATGGACCTACCTCGCATTAAGTTGATCTTTCTCTACAGCCTAGTTATGTCTGTAACACTACATTCTGAACTCTCTCGTTTCCTTTTCCCATGAACGGTACGTTTTGTCTGTATAGCGCGCAAGAAACAATATTTTTCACTGTATACGAATACATGTGACAATAATAAATCCAAATCAAATAGTTCCAAGTCAGGATGGTGGGTGGCTTGAAGGGAAATTCCAAATGGTGCTGTTCCCATGCATCTGCTGCCGTCATCCTCCTAGATGGTAGTGGCCGTGGCTTTGTAAACTGTTGTCTACGGAGCCTAGGTGAGTTCCTGCAGTGCCTCTTGTAGGTGGCACACATCAGTGCCACTGTGCTTTGATGGTGGAAACTGAATACTTGTGGATCGGCTGCTTTGTCCTGGGTGGTGTCAAGCTCATCGAGTGTTGTTGGAGCACTACTCATCCAGGCAAATGGAGAGCATTCCATCACACTCCTGAATTGTGTCTTGTAGATTGCGGACAGGGTTTAGGAAGTCCTAGCTTCTGACCTGTTCTTGTAGCCACAGTATTTATATGGCTAGGCCAGTTTAGTTTCTGGTTAAAGGTAACCCCCAGATGTTGATGGTAGTTCCATCAAAAGTCAAGCGGTCGTGGTCAGATTCTCTCTTGTTGGTGATTCACAATGCCTGGCACTTGTGCAATTGAGGTATGCAAATGATTCGCATATGAAGTGTGTTTTTTTTAATGTTTCAGGAGAATGTTTTAAAGTTCAGTGTTTTTTTTAAAACCAGATAGTCAGCACGTCTAGATGGAATACAGTGCAAATGCTAGGAGGCAGGATAATTACTCATTTCAACCTTGCGAGTGGTTATGTGAAGTAGAGTTAATGGACTTTCATTTACTTAAGTCCCCCCTGGGATTTCAGATTACAGTGATTGACAGGGTCATGTGATGTTGTAGTTTATGAGCAGTCCTGGATCTGTAGAAAACAAAACAGGCTTTTGCAGAAAGGAGTTGGAGTTTGAATCCCACCACACTACCAGAAGGATGTGAAGACTTTGGAGAGAGAATACAGAAAAGGTTTACCAGAATGTTGCCTGGTATGGAGGGTATTAGCTATGAGGAGAGATTGAATAAACTGAGATCATTCTCCCTGGAAAGATGGAGGCTGAGGGGCGACCTGATAGAAGTTTATAAAATTATGAGGGGTATAGATAGGGTGAACAGTTGGAAGCTTCTTCCCAGGGCAGAAATGACAATTACAAGGGGGCACAAGTTAATGATAAGGGAGCAAAGCATCAGTGGAGGTGTGCAGAGGAAGTATTTTTTTTTAAATACACAGAGGATGGTGGGGGTCTGGAATGCACTGCCAAGTGAGGTGGTTGGGGCAGATACGTGAGAGACATTTAAGACTTATCTGGATAGACACATGAACAGACAGAGAATAGAGGAATATAAGCAATTGGTCTCGATAGGACAACGTGATTGGTGCAGGCTTGGAGGGCGGAAGAGCCTGTCCCTGTGCTGTACAGTTCTTTGTCAGCCCAAGCATTGATGCATTTAAGGGGAAGTTCGACAAACATGAGAAATAAGGGACTAGAGTCATTATGATGGATTTAAATGAGAAAAGATGGGAGGAGGCTTCAGTGCAACATAAACACCAGCATGAACTGGTGGGACTGAAATGCCTGCTTCTAAGCCATATATCATATGTAATCTTTTACACAACTACAGAAAGTCTAATCTCAGAATTAATAAAAAGGACAAATATATGAAAGAGCAGAACAAACCATGTTTTCAACTCTGAGTTCAAATGGCATGGGGTTATAGACCATCAGCTGAACTTCACACACATCCCTTTGCACCCACTGGAAATCTGTTAAGATGGAAAACAAAAACATGGTTATCGCCAAGGTCGATTTTACAACTTTAACTCTACTCACTTTCTCCGCATGAAAGGTGGTACTCTGGGTACCTGTACTGGTCCCGGTGGTGTCCTTTTTTGTGGGATATGTGATGAATTTTAACAGTTTCTGGGGCGATCTTACCAAAATTTTGCAGAGTGTCAGTTCCGGTGAGAAAACTGGCGTGAACACTGGTCTGTTTTCCCTCCAGATCTTGACACTTAGAGGGCATGGTTTGCCCCATCATGTTGGTGCCCCGATCACATAATAAATACGCCCCAATCATCCTCGACATTCACATCACCTTCCCACCCCACCAGGGCCCATCCCTGGCCTTGCCAAGGCAGTGCCTGGCCTTATCCCTCTCAGTAAGAAGTTTAACAACACCAGGTTAAAGTCCAACAGGTTTATTTGGTAGCAAAAGCCACACAAGCTTTCGGAGCTCCAAGCCCCTTCTTCAGGTGAGTGAAAAACAAAAACATGGTTATCGCCAAGGATGATTTTACAACTTTAACTCTACTCACTTTCTCCGCATGAAAGGTGGCACTCTGGGTACCTGTACTGGTCCCGGTGGTGTCCTTTTTTGTGGGATATGTGATGAATTTTAACAGTTTCTGGGGCGACCTGAAGAAGGGGCTTGGAGCTCCGAAAGCTTGTGTGGCTTTTGCTACCAAATAAACCTGTTGGACTTTAACCTGGTGTTTTTAAACTTCTTACTGTGTTTACCCCAGTCCAACGCCAGCATCTCCACATCATGCTTATCCCTCTCTCCCAGGGGTATACCTTTGCATCCCTGGAGGGATCCCCTTGACAGGTTTACATTTGAGTATGAAAATTTAGTGAGGGGGAATACTTTGGCAAGAGGGGTGTATAATAAAATGAAAATTTGTTGAAATGTATTCAAATCAGGTTCACGCCCATTATGGGCATGAACCCGATTGTGTCACTGGTGAGGGGCGGGGAAAATCAAAGATTGGCATCTCATGGGCAAGATTTCTAGTTTTCACCGGATTTTGAGCCCCCTCCGGCGATCTCCCACACTGAGCATGCAGGCTCAAGGTCCTGCCCACTGTTTCACCCTCCACTGAGTATTTCCAGCATTTTCTCTTTTCAGATTCCCAGCACGCAGAGTGAACTGCTATAGCCTGAAATTATAAATTCTATTCGGTGTACAAAATGAACCGAAATCTATACCATTTTAAGTATTTTCTTTAATTTGGCTTATTTGAAACCCAAGGGAGTATCACAAAGTGGTCGTGACCACATTGAGATCTTTTTTCCCTCAACCTCGGGACGTGACCACACCTGGCATTAAAACCATTATACACAAAACAGATTAATAAATAGCATCAGAACTGACGATTTATAAGTCTAAATAAAATTAACGTTCAACATTTCATATATCTTATCGAGCCCAAAACATGCGTGTCCCTTTAACTTTCTCTCAAAAGAATGTTCCTTTTTCTCTACATAAAGTATATTTTTAACATTTCAAACTTTGAACTGGATTGAGACCTATGCAGAGTTCAGATACTTACAAGGCATTATTTCCATTCTCACATTAAGAACGTCTGCAGGTTTTGTTAATCAAGCATTGAAAGCGCACAAGGAGGCCACACTGTAGATTTGAAAATGGTTTCAGAGACAATAGACATGCAAAGAGATACTGGGAGAGATGCAGAATCGTTATTTTTTTAGGTTGGAGAAAAGTTTGTAGTGGGATCGGTGTTGAGACCTCTGCTTTTCCTGATATATATTAACTATCTAGATCTTGGTGTGCAGAGCACAATCTCAAGGTTTGGAAATGATAGAAAACTTTAAAGTATAAGAGGACAGTGTAGAATTGTAAAAGGACATAAACAAATTGGTGGAACGGGCAGATATTCGATATGGAGAAATGTGAAGCAGTTCATTTTAGTGGGAAGAATAAAGAGATACAACCTAAAATAAAGGGTACAACTCTAAAGGGGGTACAGGAGCAAGGAACCTGGTTGTGTATGTGATAAGTCAATAAAATGTGGCAGGACATGTGGAGAGAGCAGTACCCAGGCTTTATTAATAATGGTGTGAAGTACAAGAGCAAGGAGGTTATGCTGAACTTGCATAAAACAGTAGTTAGACCTCAACTGGAGTACTTTTGAGCACCACACTTGCAGAAAGATGTTTGAAGAGCATGCAGAAGAGATTTACAAAATTGGTTCCAGGAATGAGCAACTAAAGATTGGAGGAGTTGGGACTGTTTTCCTTGGAGAAAAGGCGGCTAAGAGATTTAATACAGATGGTCAAAACCATGAGGGGGCTGGACAAAGTAGGTAGGGAGAAACTGTTCCCGCTTGTAAAAGGATCAGAAACGAGGGCACACAGATTTAAAGGAAACAAATGCAATGATGTGAGAAAAACGTTTTCACACAGCAAGTAGTTCAGGTATGCAATGCACTGCCTGGAAGTGTGGTGGAGACAGATTCAATCAAAGCATTAGATGACTGTTTGAATACAAACAATGTGCAGAGTTGAAGAAAAGGCAGGAGAATGACACCAAGTCAAAATGCTCACTTGGAGAGCCAGTGCAAGAATCATGGACTAAATGGCACTCTTCTGCACCATGACAATTCTATAGTTCTGTGAAGAGATGGGCAAGAGACTTTTGCATTAGATAAGATGGGGAAGAGGCAAAGAGAGAGGTAAGAGAAGAGGAACATTAATGCGGAACAAGGTGAAGGATAGTGAGGAAAGATAACTGAAGTGAGAACACGGATATGTAGAAGAGGGTGCAGAGGATTGAGAGGAGCCAGAGGCAATGGGAGAAGGTTAAAAGAAGAAAGGGTGACAGTTGGGCAAGAGGAAAGCAAGAGGTTAGGAAGGACAGAAGGTATGGGGATTGAGTGAAGGAAAGAGAATCAATGGTACAAAAAGAGTAAAGGGGTCCATAGATAGGGAAGGGGTTTGTTTGGACGGGTAAGAATACAGCCATTAGGAGTAGTAGGCCCTTTGGCCCCTCAAGCCTGTTCCGCCATTCAACAAGATCATGCCTGATCTTCTACCACAGCGTCAATGATCTGTGCAAGCATCGCACCTATGATTTGTGTTTCAGGTTTAGCAAATCCTGTCAGTCTATTTGTTGTATAACCGTAATGAGTAATTAACTCTTCAAAAGATCCTCATGTTCCCAACCGATGATGAAATGATTCTCTGTAGAACAGCTTATTTAAATTTTTTTTTAATTATATAATGTGGCAGGAAATAATCTACATATACTGAATATTTGTTGGGGCTCTTTGGAAACTATGTTCAAAATTAATATGGGCAAAGGCTGGTAAATGGACCTGGATAGTCGATCAGCCATGATCTCATTCAAAGTTGTAACAGGCTTGACGGGCTAAATGGCCTGCTCCTATGTTCATCAATGTAACAGCAGCCTTCAAAATGCAATTGGATAAATGTCTGAAGGAGAAAGAAGTTGCAGGGATGTCGGGAGTAAGTGGGGGAGTGGGACTACAAGACCATTAGATGTTGGAGCAGAAGTAGGCCATTCAGCCCATCAAGGGCAGGATTTACTCAGTTAAAGGTAGGGTGTTGGGGAGAGTTATAGAACAAAGATCTAGGGATACAGGTTCATAGCTCCTTAAAAGTTATATCACAGGTGGACAGGGTGGTGAAGGAGGATTTCAGCATGCTTGGTTTCATTGGTCAGAATATTGAGTCCAGGAGTTGGGACTTCTTGGAGTTGTACAAAACATTGGCAAGGCCACATTTGGAATATTGTGTGCAGTTCTGGTCACCGTTTTATAGAAAGGATATTATTAAACTAGAAAGAGTGCAGAAAAGATTTACTCGGATGCTACTGGGACTTGATGGTTTGAGTTATAAGGGAAGGCTGGGTAGACTGGGGCGTAGGAGTGATCTTATAGAGGTCTATAAAATATTGAGGGGCAGAGAGAAGGTAGATAGTCAACATCTTTTCCCAAAGGTAGGGGAGTCTAAAATTAGAGGGCATAGGTTTGTGAGAGGGGAGAGATACAAAAGACCCAGAAGGGCAATTTTTCACAGAGGGTGATGAGTGTCTGGAACAAGCTGCCAGAGGTAATAGTAGAGGCAGGTCCAATTTTGTCTTTCAAAAAGCATTTAGACAGTGACAAGGGTAAGATTGGTATAAAAGGGATATGGGCCAAACGCAGGCAATTGGAATTAGTTTAAATGGTAAAACTGGGTGGCATGGACAAGTTGGGCCAAAGGGTCTGCTTCCATGCTGTAAACCTCTATGACTCTAAGTTTGCTCTGCGATTCAATGAGATCATGTCTGATCTGATATTATAATCCTCAACTCCACTTTCCCCTTTATCACATAACCTTCGATTCCTTTACTGATTAAAAATCTGTCCATTTCAACCTCGAACATACTTAACAACCCAGCCCCGACAACCCTCCATGGTAAAGAATTCCATAGATTCACTACTCAGCAGAAATTCCTCCTCAAATCTGGGCAATCCCTTACTCAGATTATGTTCTGTGATCCGAGACCCTCCCACAAGGGGAAACAACCTCTCAGCATCTATCCTGGTCAAGCCCCCTGAAAATCCTATATGTTTTGACAAAGTCGCCTCTCATTCTTCTAAACTCCAACGAGTACATGCCCAACTGACTCAACCTCTCCTTACGAACTGGATTGATCTTCAAAACATCTGGTTCAAACTCAATGGGACAAATGGCCTTTATGTTGCTGCATTATACTGTGATAAACTCAACTTGAATCATGTTTCTTAATGCTACAATATAAAGAGAAAGCTAATAGAAACTAAGGAGGATTATTTGTATTAAACATATATATTCAGGATGCCAATGAAGTAAAATAATGTATTTTAGTGAACCAATTTTATGTGGAGTAGTAAACTATATATGTACCCTAAATTTCAACAAGGGATAAAGAATATTAAGATCCTGAAATCCAAAAGAACCATCAGGCTGCCTAAAATTCACTTAGGTTTGTTGCATTTTCTGGAAGCATAATTATTCCCCTCCAATTGCAATCAATTCAAATTAGTCATTTTGAAACATTTGTTTGCTGACTTTAGACATATTGTGCAATAGGCTAACTTTTTAAAATTGTGATGCTTTGTCTCTGATTTACAAAGATCAATTTTGACATTGAAGGGGAAATCACACCAAAAAATTAGGTTGTATGCTAAATTTTACACGAACTGCATCTATAGAACATAGAACATTACAGCGCAGTACAGGCCCTTCGGCCCTCGATGTTGACGAGTCCACCACTGCTGCAGGCAGGGCATTCCACGCCCTTACTATGCTCGGAGTAAAGAACCTACCTCTAACATCTGTCCTATATCTCTCACCCCTCAATTTAAAGCTATGTCCCCTCGTGCTAGCCAACACCATTCAAGGAAAAAGGCTCTCACTATCCACCCTATCTAACCCTCTGATCATCTTGTATGCCTCTATTAAGTCACCTCTTAACCTTCTCTCTAACGAAAACAACCTCAAGCCCCTCAGCCTTTCCTCATACGATTTCCCCACCATACCAGGCAACATCCTGGTAAATCTCTGCACCCTTTCCAACACTTCCACATCTTTCCTATAACACGGCGACCAGAACTGTACGCAATACTCCAAATGCGGCCGCACCAGAGTTTTGTACAGTTGCAGCATGACCTCCTGGCTCCGAAACTCAATCCCTCTACCAATAAAAGCTAACACACCATACGCCTTCTTAACAACCCTATCAACCTGGGTGCCAACTTTCAGGGATCTATGCACATGGACACCCAGATCCCTCTGTTCATCCACACTACCAAGTATCTTACCATTAGCCCAGTACTCTGTATTCCTGTTACTCCTTCCAAAGTGAATCACCTCACACTTTTCCGCATTAAACTCCATTTGCCACCTCTCAGCCCAGCTCTGCAGCTTATCTATGTCCCTCTGTAACCTGCCACTTCCCTCCGCACCGTCGACAACTCCACCGACTTTAGTGTCATCCGCAAATTTACTAATCCATCCTTCCACGCCCTCATCCAAGTCATTAATAAAAATGACAAACAGCAGTGGCCCCAAAACAGATCCTTGCGGTACACCACTAGTAACTGAACTCCAGGATGAATATTTCCCATCAACCACCACCCTTTGTTTTCTTACAGCTAGCCAATTCCTGATCCAAACCACTAAATCACCCTCAATCCCATGTGTCTATGCACATTCATATTTCCTATATGTGTCTTAATTTTTGTAAATGTAAAGGAAGCATATTTTGATCTGTTACCTTGGGCAATATTCAGCATAGTCAGCATGCAAGGTTCTAAATGCATGGCCACAGAATAATCTTTTACTATTGCCAGAAAAGTATCAAAAGCAGCAATTCACAACTTTCCTATTTCCACAACAATTCCACAAATTAGTCAGAACACTTGCTATAATCAATGCCCGTCCAGACACCAGGACGTCATTTCTTCTTTTCACAAGATCATGCGCAATTTTGTCATTTACAACAAAGCACTATCGGAGGTTTTCAAGATCAGCAGTGGGGGAAAAGTAGGGCTGCATGCCTGGCACCAATTCTCTTTAGCATATTTTTCTCTATGCTGGGGCCCGCATGTAGACTCCACCTTTCATTTACATTTGATAACTTCACTCTGGAGGTCTTTGACAGTATTACATACCTTGGATCAACAATTACCACCAACCTGCCCCTTGATACAAGATCAATACCAGGATTACCAAGGCTGCAGCTGTCATGTCAAAATTGAGAGTTTAGTATGGACCAGCAGCAACTAACAAACTACAAAGCTTTGTCAGTACCAGGTTTGTGTTCTCAGCCATCTCCTTGACAGCAGCCAGGTATGAACGAATTAAGCAAACCAAGAAAAGTAGCTGAGCTGAACAGCTTCTATCTCTGATGCCGCAGACAAATAATGGGCATCCCCTGAAAGGAAGGAGTGCTGAACATGGAAGTAAATCAGCATGCAGGGATCCCCAGCATGTTTTCCTTCATGTTTGCCGCAGTGCATGTTTTTGGGGATGCAGCAACTCCATTTGCTGAACCAAATGGATGATGGCTGCACCTCCAAAGACATGCACTACGGCAAACCTGCTATCAGCACAAGTCCAACAGATCAACCAGGCCTGCAATACAAGGCTGCCTGCAAGTGAAATCTCCAGTTGACCAGGAATTGATGCATGGGAAATTCTGGCTGCTGACAAGAGTGCCTTGAGACAAGGTGTCAGGAAAGGCGTGGAAAAAGTAGAGGGTAAGATAAATAACCAGATAGTGGAAAAGAGCACTAGCTGGAAGGAAAAAATATCAGTCAACTTCAGGCCAACCCTATACACCTGTGTCAGCTGTGGAAGGGACTGCCACTCATGAATCAGCCTCTGTAACGACAACAGACAGTATTCAATCCAAAAGGGATATATACCCTGGGCATGGTCCATCATCTCGAGATGGATGGATGATGCACATCAAAAGCAGCATTTCACAATTTTCCTAATTCCAGCAGGATGGAATAGTAGCTCCACAAACCAGTTGCAACACAAATAATTTAGGAAAGAAATTGGGTATTTATTGGAAAACTTGTTCACCCTTTACATTTCTATTCAAAAAAAAAGTATCCTGTTATTTCTGGAAACTGTTCAACTGAATGAACTCAGGGATATTACCGATTCAGTTACAATGTGGGATGGGCTATTTTTTCCTTATATCAAAAGAGCAATTTACACAGCCACAAATTCACTTACAGCACAAGAGGCCATTTGACCTATCCATTCCATGCCTTGAAAAATTGACTTTTTAAAAAGAATACATGTTACATTTTAATTGTTGTTTTTTTAATATTTGGGTTATCAAATCATTGAAATTACTGCTCTCATGGTAGCTGGAATATGATTTAGGGAAGTCAATTATTGCAACTGACGGGTAGTTAATTTTAGTGGAGCTCTGGTATTTAAAATCCTTAAAAAAGTGTAATGCCTCATTGTCATAAGAAATCTCAACTTAATGCTGTTATGATCTCTGTGAAGGCCGATAACTTTAAGCAAGAAATGCAATAGTTAATAGCTGAATGAGTGACAATTGAGATTTCACATTTTAAGAACATTAACTGTAACAAACAACTAAAAGCTCCAATGACTACACATGATCATTGAGGCAACTTACACATTAAACCTGTCAGGGTCCTGGACCTGAATCCCAAGATATGTTACGAAACAAGATTAGACCAACAATTTTCTATTTTGGCATAAATGTGAGGATCGGATGCTTCACTCCAGGAATAATTCTACGAGATCTTTTATAGAATAACACAGTTTAACTATAACCACCAAATGAAGCAGTTTAACTTTTACCCGTTTGAACAATATTTAAACATGAAAAGAAACAACTCTAATTTCTAACATCACTTTCAGTTCCAGATAAGCAACTGTACAATCATCAGCAAACATCCCCACTTCTGACCTTATGGAGGGAAGGTCATTGATAAAACAGCTGAAGATGGTAGGCGTAAAACCCTACCCTGAGGGACTCCTGCAGAGATGTCCTGGATCTAAGATGACTACCCATAGAAAAAAAAACTGAACTTTAAAACAGTCCCCATAAGCACACACAAAAAAAAAGTCCATAGCAATTGCACATTAACAGCACTAATTACCGAATGAATTCGAGTGGGTTGGCTAGATGGATGTAGAACTGGCTTGGTTATAGAATGATGTGGAGATGCCCGTGTTGGACTAGGGTAAACACAGTGAGAAGTCTCCCAACACCAGGTTCAAGTCCAACAGGTTTATTTGGTAGCAAAAGCCACCAGCTTTCGGAGCGCTCGCTGCTCCTTCGTCAGGTGAGTGGGATTTCAGTTCACAAACAGGGCATATAAAGACACAAACCCAATTTACAAAATAATGGTTGGAATTCGAGTCTTTACAGGTAATCAAGTCTTAAAGGTGCAGACAATGTGAGTGGAGAAAGGGTTAAGCACAGGTTAAAGAGATGTGTATTGTCTCCAGCCGGGACAGTTAGTGAGATTTTGCAAGCCCAGGCAAGTCGTAGGGGTTACAGATAGTGTGACATGAACCCAAGATCCCGGTTGAGGCCATCCTCATGTGTGCGGAACTTGGCTATCAGTCTCTGCTCAGCGATCTTGCACTGTCGTGTGTTGTGAAGGCCGCCTTGGAGAACGCTTACCCGAAGATCAGAGGCCGAATGCCCGTGACCGCTGAAGTGTTCCCCAACAGGAAGAGAACACTCTTGCCTGGTGATTGTCGAGCGGTGTTCATTCATCCATTGTCATAGCGTCTGCATGGTCTCCCCAATGTACCATGCCTCAGGGCATCCTTTCCTGCAGCGTATCAGGTAGACAACGTTGGCCAAGTTGCAAGTGTGCGTACCGTGTACCTGGTGGATGGTGTTCTCACGCGTGATGATGGCATCGGTGTCGATGATCCGGCACATCTTGCAGAGGTTGCTGTGGCAGGGTTGTGTGGTGTCGTGGTCACTGTTCTACTGAAGGCTGGGTAGTTTGCTGCGGACCATGGTCTGTTTGAGGTTGTGCGGTTGTTTGAAGGCAAGAAATGGGGGTGTGGGGATAGCCTTGGCGAGATGTTGGTCTTCATCAATTACATGTTGAAGGCTCCGGAGAAGATGTTAGAACTTCTCCGCTCCGGGGAAGTACTGGACGCAGGGTACTCTGTCTGCCGTGTCCCGTGTTTGTCTTCCGAGGAGGTCGGTGCGGTTTTTCGCTGTGGCGCGTCGGAACTGTCAATTGATGAGTCGAGCGCCATGTCTGTTGCGATCCTCCGTATACACAGGATCTGCTCAGATGAGGATCGCAACAGACACCTCCAGACGCTGAAAGATGCCCTCATAAGAACAGGATATGGCGCTAGACTCATTGATCAACAGTTCCGATGCGCCACAGCGAAAAACCCACACCGACCTCCTCAGAAGACAAACACGGGACACGGCAGACAGAGTACCCTTCGTCGTCCAGTACTTCTCCGGAGCGGAGAAGCTATGACATCTTCTCCAGAGCCTTCAATATGTCATAGAAGAAGACGAACATCTCGCCAAGGCTATCCCCACACCCCCACTTCTTGCCTTCAAACAACCACGCAACCTCAAACAGACCATTGTCCGCAGCAAACTACCCAGCCTTCAGGAGAACAGTGACCACGACACCACACAACCCTGCCACAGCAACCTCTGCAAGACGTGCCGGATCATCGATACGGATGCCATCATCTCACACGAGAACACCATCCACCAGGTACACAGTACATACACTTGCAACTCGGCCAACGTTGTCTACCCGATACGCTGCAGGAAAGGATGCCCCGAGGCATGGTACATTGGGGAGACCATGCAGACGCTACGACAACGGATGAATGAACACCGCTCAACAATCACCACGCAAGAGTGTTCTCTTCCTGTTGGGGAACACTTCACGGGCATTCGGCCTCTGATCGGATCTTCAGGTAAGCGTTCTCCAAGGCAGCCTTCACGACACACGACAGCGCAGGATCGCTGAGCAGAGACTGATAGCCAAGTTCCGCACACGAGGATGGCCTCAACCAGGATCTTGGGTTCATGTCACACTATCTGTAACCCCCACGACTTGCCTGGGCTTGCAAAATCTCACTAACTGTCCCGGCTGGAGACAATACACATTTCTTTAACCTGTGCTTAACCCTCTCTCCACTCACATTGTCTGTACCTTTAAGACTTGATTACCTGTAAAGACTCGCATTCCAACCATTATTTTGTAAATTGGGTTTGTGTCTTTATATGCCCTGTTTGTGAACTGAAATCCAACTCACCTGACGAAGGAGCAGTGAGCGCTCCGAAAGCTGGTGGGTTTGCTACCAAATAAACCTGTTGGACTTTAACCTGGTGTTGTGAGACTTCTTACTTGGTTATAGAAAACAGATTAGCAGTGGAAGGATGTTTTTCAGAATGGAGATCTGTAGCTAGTGGTGTTCTGCCAGGATCAGTGATGGGGCCTCTGTTGTTTGTAGTATACATAAATGATCTGGAGGAAGTGTGGGTGGTCTGATTAGTAAATTTGCGGATGGCACTGAGATCGATGGAGTTGCTGATAGTGCCGGGGATACAACAGGATATAGATAGATTGGAGTATTGGGCATAAATGGCAGATTGAGTTCAATCTGGACAAATGAGAGGTGATGCGTTTTGGAGGATCAAATTTACGTGTGAATCATACTGTAAATGGCAGAATCGTTAGGAACATGAACATATAGAGGGATCTGCGTGCAGGCCCACAGTTCCCCAAAAGTGGCAATATTGGTGGCTCATGTGATTAATAAGGCATATGGCATGCTTGCCTTCATTGGCCAGGGCACAGTACAAGAGTTGGGAAATCATGTTGCCGCCATATGAAACCTCGTTTAGGCTGCATTGGAGTATTGCGTGCAGTTCTGGTCACCACCCTACCAAAAGGACTTGAAGCTTAGGAGAGAGTGCAAAGAAGGTTCACCAGGATGTTGTCTGGTCTTGAGGGTGTTAGCTATGAGGAGATGTTGAATAAACTAGGATTGTTTTCACTGGAAAAACGGAGGCTAAGGGGAGACCTAATAGAGGTCTACAAAATTGTCAGAGGCATAGACAGGATGAGTAGTCAGAGGCTTTTTCCCCAGGGTGGAAGTATCAATTACAAGGGGGCACGGGTTCAAGGAGAGAGGGGGAAAGTTTAAAGGAGATGTGCAGGGACGTTTTTCACGCTCAGAGTAAAGGATGCCTGGGATGCACTTTCAGAGGTGGTGGTGGAAGCAGGCACATTAGCAACATTTAAGAGGCATCTGGATGGATACAAGAATAGGGAGGGAATAGAGGGATATGGTCCAAGTAAGGGCAGAATGTTTTTTAAGTTTAGTTGGGGCATCATGATCGCCATAGGCTTGGAGGATCAAAGAGTTTGATCCTGTGCTGTACTTTTCTTTGTTCTTTTGTTTTAATTGTCAAATACAATCCTAAATGAGCTCACTACAATTTGTAGCATCCAAAATTAAATGGATTGCGTTTTATTTTTTGATAATTATGATTGGTTCATTCCATGAGAAAAATAAATTTTAAAAAAACTTGTAAAATGTTTTTTCTGAAGACATGCACCATTCCAATTGTCTCACCTTATCCCTAAATAGTCAATGAATGAAACATGTTCTCTAGCCAATAGAGGCTAAAGGGCAAACCATATTTTTTTTAAATGGCATTATACAAATTAAATGCCGATTCTAGAAAGAATAAATTGAAGCACAATAGGCAAATAAAAATGCATCTTTTCTCTGGGCATGGTAGTGTTCCTGTGAACATTTTAGGTTTTGTGGCTTTTAAGGGGCGTCTGGACAAATACATGAATAGGATGGGAATAGAGGGATTAGAGGGTCAAATACATGAATAGGATGGGAATAGAGGGATAGAGGGTCCCCAGAAGGGTAGGGGGTTTTAGTTGGTGCAGGCTTGAAGGGCCAAAAGGCCTGTTCCTGTAATTTTCGTTGTTCCCTTCCTGTATAAAGAAAATGCATTGCTACGATGCCAATATAATTTGCACAAAGACTTGCTTCCTAAATATAAAAAATATTATGCATTCATATTGAACTAAAATCATGTTCTAATATAAACCCATGAACTTTATACAACCAGTCTAAGCAAATCATGAACTGTCCTAACCACCGCCCCCGCCCCCCCCCCCCGCCCGAGCTCAAAGTAATCATAGAATACAACAGTGTAGTTAACGACGTGGTCATCATGGATCATGCTGGACGAAGGGAGAAGCAGCATTTGCATCCTGTCATTTATGCAATAAAACTTCCCAACTCACTTCATAAGAGTATTAACAAAATACTGAGCTACATAAGGTGGTACAAGATCATGTGGCCAAAAGCTTGGTTAAAGTAGTAGATTTTAAAGAGCATCTTGAGAGAGGCAAAGGTTTTAGGGAGAGAATTCAAGTGTTGCATCCAGGCAGCTGAAGGCACAGTGCCAATCGAGGATACACAAGGGACCAAAAGCAGAGGAGCAACGCAATCTCAGAGTTAAAGGGCTGGAGGAAGTGTCAGAAATAGGGAGGGATGAGGTCATTGAGGGATTTGAAATGATGGAAACTTTAAAATGAAGGCACTGCCGGACTGATAGTCAGTCAATGTAGATAAGCTATTTCAGGGATGATAGGCAAATGGGATTTGGTGCATGTTAGGATATACGCAGAATTTGGATGAGCTCAAGTTTATTGAGAGTGGAAGATTAATGGGTGGCCAAGTGAGCATATAAATAGTCAAGTCTACAAGTAATGGCACAACTAACAGTTTCAGCAGCAGATGAGCTGAGACAGAAGTGAAGACAGGTGATGCCAGGTGGTGATGAAGCAGAGGTGTAGTCAAAATGCCTCCGGATCAAACGGGGTGCTGAAGCTGAGAACAGTTTGGTTCAGCCTTGGTGACCAGAGAACAAACACCAGGGAAGTGGTCTATTTAATCTCACTATTAGTAATTATACCTGTCCATGAGAGGATTGATGAAAATGATCACTGCATAGACCACATGGAGTCCATGTCCAATCTGCACATTGAGGATGCCCTCCGTCATATCATGTGGCCCCAGCACTGCCCTAATAAATTAACAGAGCTAACATATGAAATCTAAACATACGTGAGACATTGTCAGTCATCTCCAGTGGCAGAATAGTACCACAACTGCAAACCTCATGGTTACTCACCCTACCAACACCTTCAATTCAGGTGCCTGACTGAGGAGCAAATGAAGCTCTTGAAAATGAGACAATACCCAAATGAAGAAATAACAGGACTACATGCACATTAAACAGAGAAAGAAGCATGCTTTTGATGAAGTTAATCTATCACACAATTAGCAGAGAAGCTCAAATCATTACAACTCTGCTACATCAAGTCATGAATGGCGGTAGACATTTAAGCAATTAACAGAGCAATTAACATGAACAGCCCCTTGCTCAACATTGTCTTTTGCATTTACATGCTGTAACAAAGTGAAACTATTTATAACCATCTTCAGCCAGACGTTTGGACTGAATGATCCTCCTTAGAGCAGAGGCCTAGATAGAGTGGATGTGGAGAGGATGTTTCCACTAGTGGGAGAGACTAGAACTCGAGGGTATAATCTCAGAGTGAAGGGATGCTCCTTTAAAACAGAGATGAGGAGGAATTTCTTCAGGCAGAGGGTGAAACTCATTGCCCCCACAGAGGACTGTGGAGGCCAGGTCATTGAGTGTCTTTAAGACAGAGATAGATAGGTTCTTAATCAATAAGGCGATCAAGGGTGAGGGAGAGAAAACAGGAGAATGGGAATGAGAATCATATCAGCCAGAATTGAATGGCAGATTCAATGGGCCAAATGGCCTAATTCTGGTCCTATATCTTATGGTCTTGGCCTCCTGAAGTTGCAACCATTAGACTCTTTAGGCAAACTGATTCACTCCACACAACATCAAGAAATAGCTTCTCAATTATAGTATTGAAATATGTGCTACAACATTAGCCACACCCAGAGTTAAACTGTTCCAGTTCAGCTTCAAAGAACAAAGAACAATACAGCACAGGAACAGGCCCTTCAGCCCTCCAAGCCCGTGCCGCTCCCGGTCCAAACTAGACCATTCTTTTGTATCCCTCCATTTCCACTCCGTTCATTCCCACACTGACATTTGGTATTCATTATTCACAGACAAAAAGCAATTCTGACCAACACCCTACCGACTCCAATATTCCCAAGACTCAGCTATGAGATGCAAGGCATAATTTCAAGCAACACTTAGTCACCAATAATCTGCTCATCCATACTGTTTGGGTGACGTTAGAACCACTCAGTTCCAGACTTCATTAAAGTCTTGGTTCAAACAAACAATAGCTGAAATCAAAAGGCAAGAATGACTATCTGGACAAGAGAGCATTTAACAGGTAAAATGCTGAGTTCAAGTTGAACTGAAGTCAATGGGATCAGGGGAAAAATTCTCCAATGCCTTGAGCCATACCTCACACAAACTAAGATGGTTGCTGAGAGCTGATGACCTCAGTGCAAGCATATTACTTCAGGAGTTTCTCAGCCTGGATCCCACACACAATTATCTTTAGCTGTTTCATCAAAAAACTTCCATTTAATAATTTGCTAATGACGTATTTTAGTTATTTACTTGTTCACTGAAAGTGGGCAGCACTGGCTTGGCTACCATTTGTTGCCAATCCCTAATTGCCCTCATGGTGGTGTCATGGGTGAGCCAACTTCCTGAACCACTGCAGTCCGTGTAGGTATACCCTCAGAGCTGTTAGGAAGAAAGTTTTAGGATATTGACCCAATGACAGTGAGGGAATGGCAATATAGTTCCAAGTCAGGTTCCAAGTGCGGCTTGGACGGGAACTTGCAAGTGGCAGCATTCCCATGAATTTGCTGTCCTTGTCCTTCTAGGTAGTAGAGATGATGAGTTTGGGAGGAATTGGAATTTGGATTGAGGACTGGTTAACCAGCAGAAAGCAGATTAGGAATAAATGAGTCATACTCAGGTTGAGGATCAATGCTTCAGACCCAGCTGTCACAATCTACATCGATGATTTGGATGTGGGAACCAAATGTAATATTTCTAAGTTTGCTGATGACACAAAACTAGGTGGGAATGTGAGCTGTTAGGATGCAAGGAGGCATCAAGGGGATTTTAACAGGCAATGTGATGGACAAGAACATGGCAGATAGAATGTCGTGGAAAAATGAGAAGTTATCCACTTTGGTAGGAAAAACAGAAACACAAAGTGTTTCTTATGTGATGAGATATTGGGAAGTGTTGATGTCATAAAAGAGTCAGGGGACTCTAGTTCACAAGTCACTGAAAACTAGCATGCAGATGCAGCAAGGAATTGGGAAGGCCAATGGTATGTTGACCTTTATTGCAAGAAGATTTCAGTACAGCAGCAAAGAAGTCTTGCTGCAATTGTTTAAAAGCCTTGACGAGATCATGCTTGGAGTGTCGTGTAGTTAGAACATAGAACAGTACAGCACAGAACAGGCCCTTCGGCCCACGATGTTGTGCCGAGCTTATCTGAAACCAAGATCAAGCTATCCCACTCCCTATCATCCTGGTGTGCTCCATGTGCCTATCCAATAACCGCTTAAATGTCCCTAAAGTGTCTGACTCCACTATCACTGCAGGCAGTCCATTCCACACCCCAACCACTCTCTGCGTAAAGAACCTACCTCTGATATCCTTCCTGTATCTCCCACCACGAACCCTATAGTTATGCCCCCTTGTAATAGCTCCATCCACCCGAGGAAATATAGTCTTTGAACGTTCACTCTATCTATCCCCTTCATCATTTTATAAACCTCTATTAAGTCTCCCCTCAGCCTCCTCCGCTCCAGAGAGAACAGCCCTAGCTCCCTCAACCTTTCCTCATACCCTTTACCCAAGGAAGGGTATATTTGCCATAGAGTGTGTCCAATTAAGGTTCACCAGGCGGATTCCTGGGAAGGCAGGATTGTCCTATGAGGAAAGATTGAGACAGGGCCTATATTCACTAGGCTTTTGAAGAATGAGAGGTGATTGCATTGAAGCATGCAAAATTCTTAGAGAACTCGACAGCGGGGGTGGAGGCAGTGTGGTGTCGGGTAGATGGACTCAGTATAGGAGGTAGGCCATTGGAATTGAGATGAGGTGGAGCTTCGATACTCAGAAGGTGGTGAATCTTGGGAATTCTCTACTCCAGAGGATTGTAGAAGCTAGGATATTGGGTGCATTTAAAACAGGATTGATAGATTTCTTTAATATCCAGAAATCTAAGAGGATCAAGCCGTGAAATGGAGGAGATGGAAGATTGGCCATGATCTAGCTCAATGGAGGAGTAGGCTTGAGGGGCTAAAATGGCCTGCTCCTGCTCCTATTTACTATATTCTGATGTTCCCAAGATGCTGTCAAATGAGTCTTGGCAAGTTTATTTCACATATCTTGTGAATGGCACACACTGCTGCCACTGTACTCCGGTGGTAGAGGGAATGAATGTTTAAGGCAGTGGATGGGGTGCAAATCAAGCTAATTGCTTTGTCCTGGGTGGTATTGAGCTTCTTGAGTATTGTTGAAGCTGCACTCATCCAGGAGTGCAGAGTATTCCATCACACTCCTGACTTGAGCCTTGTAGACGGTGGACAGTTTTGGAGAATCAGGAGGCGAGTTATTTGCTACAGAATTCCCAGCCTGTGGTTTTGTGGCCACAGTATTTACATGGCTGATCCAGTTAAGATTCTGGTCAGTGGCAACCCCCCTCCCCCCCATACTGTTGATTGCGTGGGTTCAGCAGTAGGAATGCCATTGAATTTCAAGGATGAATGGTTAGATTTTTGCTTATTCGAAATGGTCTTTGCCAGCACCTGTGTGGCACAATTGTTGCTTACCACTTATCAACTCAAGTCTGAACACTGCCCACATCTTATTGCATATGGGCAGACTGCTTCAGGAATCACAAATGGTACTGAAATCATCTGCAAACATTCCCACTTCTGATCTTATGATGGAATGGATGACATTGATGAAGCAGCTGAAGATGGTTGGATCTCAGACACCACCCTGATGTCCAAAGACTGAGATAATTAATCTCCAACAACCACAACCATCTTCCTTTGGGCTAGGTTTGACGCCAATCAGTGGGCAGCTCCCCACCCCAATTGCCATCAGTCTTGCTTGGACCCCTTGATGCTGAATGCTACCTTGCTGTCAAGGGAGTCACTGTCTTTTGTTCACGTTTGGACCAAGGTCATAAGGTCAGGAGCTCAGTAGCCCTGGCGGATCCCAAATTGAGCATCAGTGAAGTTATTGCTGAGTAAATTGCACTTGATAGCACTGACAAGAATCCCTTCCATCACTTTACTGATGATCAATGGGGCGATAATGGGTGTTGGTAGGGTACGGGAACCGTGGTGCACGAAGGTTGTGATGAACCTGGTGAATAAGAAAAGAGAGGCGTACAGAAGGTTCAGAGAGCTAGGAGGTGTTAAGGATTTAGAGGAGTATACGGGATGTAGGAAGGAGCTTAAGAAGGAAATTAGGAGAGCGAGAAGGGGTCATGAGAAGACCTTGGCGGGTAAGATTAAGGAGAATCCCAAGGCTTTCTACAAATATGTCAAGAGTAAAAGGATGAGATGTGATGGCATAGGACCCTTAAAAGGTGAAGGGGGAAAAGTTTGTGCGGAACCGTTAGAAATGGCGGAGGTGCTTAATGAATACTTTACCTCGGTATTCACGGTGGAAAGGGATCTGGGTGGTTGTACTGCTGGTTTGCGGTGGACAGAAAGGATCGAGCATGTGGAAATAAAGAAAGAGGATGTGTTGGAACTATTGAATGGCATCAAGGTTGGTAAGTCGCCGGGACCGGATGGGATGTACCCCAGGTTACTGTGGGAGGCGAGGGAGGAGATTGCGGAGCCTTTGGCGATGATCTTTGCATCGTCGATAGAGACGGGAGAGGTTCCGGAGGATTGGAGGATTGCAGATGTGGTCCCTATATTCAAGAAAGGGAACAGGGACAGCCCGGGAAATTACCGACCGGTGAGTCTAACCTCAGTGGTTGGTAAGTTGATGGAGAGGATCCTGAGAGACAGGATTTATGATCATCTAGAGAAGTTTAGTATGATCAAAAGTAGTCAGCACGGCTTTGTCAAGGGCAGGTCGTGCCTTACGAGCCTGGTTGAGTTCTTTGAAAATGTGACCAAACACATTGACGAAGGAAGAGCGGTGGATGTGGTCTATATGGACTTCAGTAAGGCGTTCGATAAGGTCCCCCATGCAAGACTTCTTGAGAAAGTGAGAGGGCATGGGATCCAAGGGGCTGTTGCCTTGTGGATCCAGAACTGGCTTGCCTGCAGAAGGCAGAGAGTGGCTGTGGAGGGGTCTTTCTCTGCATGGAGGTCAGTGACCAGTGGAGTGCCCCAGGGATCTGTTCTGGGACCCTTGCTGTTTGTCATTTTCATAAATGACCTGGATGAGGAAGTGGAGGGATGGGTTGGTAAGTTTGCTGACGACACCAAGGTAGGTGGTGTTGTGGATAGTTTGGAGGGATGTCAGAAGTTGCAGCGAGACATAGATAGAATGCAAGACTGGGCGGAGAAGTGGCAGATGGACTTCAACCCGGATAAGTGTGTAGTGATCCATTTTGGCAGATCCAATGGGATGAAGCAGCAGTATAATATGAAGGGTACCATTCTTAGCAGTGTAGAGGATCAGAAGGACCTTGGGGTCCGGGTCCATAGGACTCTTAAATCGGCCTCGCAGGTGGAGGATGCGGTCAAGAGGGCGTACGGCGTACTAGCCTTCATTAATCGAGGGATTGAGTTTAGGAGTCGGGAGATAATGCTGCAGCTTTATAGGACCCTGGTTAGACCCCACTTGGAGTACTGCGCGCAGTTCTGGTCACCTCATTACAGGAAAGATGTTGAAGCCATTGAAAGGGTGCAGAGGAGATTTACAAGGATGTTGCCTGGATTGGGGGGCATGCCTTATGAGGATAGGTTGAGGGAGCTTGGTCTCTTCTCCCTGGAGAGACGAAGGATGAGAGGTGACCTGATAGAGGTTTACAAGATGTTGAGAGGTCTGGATAGGGTAGACTCTCAGAGGCTATTTCCTAGGGCTGAAATGGTTGCTACGAGAGGACACAGGTTTAAGGTGCTGGGGGGTAGGTACAGAGGAGATGTCAGGGGTAAGTTTTTCACTCAGAGGGTGGTGGGTGAGTGGAATCGGCTGACGTCGGTGGTGGTGGAGGCAAACTCGTTGGGGTCTTTTAAGAGACTTCTGGATGAGTACATGGGATTTATGGGATTGAGGGCTATAGATAGGCCTAGAGGTAGGGATATGATCAGCGCAACTTGTGGGCCGAAGGGCCTGTTTGTGCTGTGGCTTTCTATGTTCTATGTTCTATAATTGGCTGCGTTGGATTGGTCCTGCTTTTTGTGGACAGGATGAACCTGGAAACGTTTCTACATCGCCAGATAGATGCCAGTGTTACAGCTGTACTGGAACACCTTGGTTACAAGCACAGCTACCTCTGGAGCAAAAATCTTCAGTATTGTCACCAGAATGCTGTCAGGAGACAGTGGCTCATGGTAATATCACTGAACTAGTAATCTAGAGACCAGGGTAATGCTGTAGGGACAAATCACACCATGGCAGATGGTGAAATTTGAATTCAATTTTTTTAAAATTTGGTATTAAAAGTCGAACCATGAAACCATTGTTGATGGTTGCAAAAACCCACGTGGTTCACTAATGCCCTTTAGGAAAAGAAATCTGGCATCCTTACCTGCTCTGGCCTACTTGTGACTAGACCCACAGCCATGTGGTTGACTCTTAAAATGCCCTCCGAACAAGGGCAATTAGGAATGGGCAGAAAATGCAGGCCTAGCCAGCGACACTCGCATTCCATGAATAAAAAAATCCTTTTGGTAATCATTAGCTAAAAACTCAACTGGACCAGCTGCATAAATGCCATGGCTACAAGAGCAGATCATTTTCAAAGGCAAGTGGGTCAGCTCTCAACTCTAAATCAAAACTATATTTTCTTTCAAAATGCAGAAAGGCTTGGTATTATTTGGACAGTTGGATTATTTTTTTTAAAAAGGGTCACAAGTTACACACTGATGAAGATTCTCCGGCAACAGGTTGATAAGCACACATGGCCTGGGAGTATAGCTGCTTCCTCCCCACCCACCCCCCCCCCCCCCCACCCCCGCCCCAAGTAATCACCTGATCAGCATGATACTTGAGGGGGAATAAGCTGTGTGCACATTTGTACTGCAACTACTTTAACTACTTTAGGAAAAAAACTGGCAAAAGCAAGTGATTTACTGGAATTCACATGTCAGAGCCAAACTTAAACTTCAGGACCATGTTTTTGAAATCAGTGTATTTTAGGGAAAAGCTGAGGAAGGTAGGTTTACTTAACTCTCGTCAGAAATCCCATGCGTGCTCATCAACCTTTTGCCAGAGAATCCTCATCAGAGTGTAACTTGTCTGCATTTGGAAACTTGAAAAGCTGAGATAAGAAGAATTGAACCAACTCTATATTCTCCTCCACACAGAACTCAGTTGGTGAGAGCCTCCACACATCAATGGGTCCATAAGAACATAAGAACATAAGAAATAGGAGCAGGAGTAGGCCATCTAGCCCCTCGAGCCTGCCCCGCCATTCAATAAGATCATGGCTGATCTGACGTGGATCAGTACCACTTACCCGCCTGATCCCCATAACCCTTAATTCCCTTACCGATCAGGAATCCATCCATCCGCGCTTTAAACATATTCAGCGAGGTAGCCTCCACCACCTCAGTGGGCAGAGAATTCCAGAGATTCACCACCCTCTGGGAGAAGAAGTTCCTCCTCAACTCTGTCTTAAACCGACCCCCCTTTATTTTGAGGCTGTGTCCTCTAGTTTTAACTTCCTTACTAAGTGGAAAGAATCTCTCCGCCTCCACCCTATCCAGCCCCCGCATTATCTTATAAGTCTCCATAAGATTCCCCCTCATCCTTCTAAACTCCAACGAGTACAAACCCAATCTCCTCAGCCTCTCCTCATAATCCAAACCCCTCATCTCCGGTATCAACCTGGTGAACCTTCTCTGCACTCCCTCCAATGCCAATATATCCTTCCTCATATAAGGGGACCAATACTGCACACAGTATTCCAGCTGCGGCCTCACCAATGCCCTGTACAGGTGCATCAAGACATCCCTGCTTTTATATTCTATCCCCTTCGCAATATAGGCCAACATCCCATTTGCCTTCTTGATCACCTGTTGTACCTGCAGACTGGGCTTTTGCGTCTCATGCACAAGGACCCCCAGGTCCCTTTGCACGGTAGCATGTTTTAATTTGTTTCCATTGAGATAGTAATCCCATTTGTTATTATTTCCTCCAAAGTGTATAACCTCGCATTTCTCAACGTTATACTCCATTTGCCATATCCTCGCCCACTCACTCAGCCTGTCCAAATCTCTCTGCAGATCTTCTCCGTCCTCCACACGATTCACTTTTCCACTTATCTTTGTGTCGTCTGCAAACTTCGTTACCCTACACTCCGTCCCCTCCTCCAGATCATCTATATAAATGGTAAATAGTTGCGGCCCGAGTACCGATCCCTGCGGCACGCCACCAGTTACCTTCCTCCAACCGGAAAAACACCCATTTATTCCGACTCTTTGCTTCCTGTCGGATAGCCAGTCCCCAATCCACTTTAACACACTACCCCCAACTCCGTGTGCCCTAATCTTCTTCAGTAGCCTTTTATGGGGCACCTTATCAAACGCCTTTTGGAAATCCAAAAACACCGCATCCACCGGTTCTCCTCCATCAACCGCCCTAGTCACATCTTCATAAAAATCCAACATGTTCGTCAAGCACGACTTTCCCCTCATGAATCCATGCTGCGTCTGATTGATCGAACCATTTCTATCCAGATGCCCTGCTATCTCCTCTTTAATAATGGATTCCAGCATTTTCCCTACTACAGACGTTAAGCTGACCGGCCTATAGTTACCCGCCTTTTGTCTCCTTCCTTTTTTAAACAGCGGCGTAACATTAGCCGTTTTCCAATCAACCGGCACTACCCCAGAATGCAACGAGTTTTGATAAATAATCACTAACGCATCCACTATTACCTCTGACATTTCTTTCAATACCCTGGGATGCATTCCATCCGGACCCGGGGACTTATCCACCTTCAGTCCCATTAGTCTACCCAGCACTGCCTCTCTGGTAACATTAATGGTATTAAGTATTTCTCCTGCTGCCAACCCTCTATCGTTAATATTTGGCAAACTATTTGTGTCCTCCACCGTGAAGACCGACACAAAAAACTTATTTAAAGACTCAGCCATATCCTCATTTCCCACTATTAACTCCCCCCTCTCGTCCTCCAAGGGTCCAACATTCACTCTAGCCACTCTATTCCTTTTTATATATTTATAAAAACTTTTACTATCATTTTTTATATTAATTGCTAGCCGAGCTTCATAGTCTATCCTTCCTTTCTTTATCGCTTTCTTAGTCTCTCTTTGTTGTTTCTTAAATTTTTCCCAATCACTTGTTTCTCCACTATTTTTGGCCACTCTGTACGCAGCTGTTTTTATTTTAATACTCTCCTTTATTTCCTTCGTTATCCACGGCTGGTTCTCCCTTTTCTTACAATCCTTGTTTTTTGCTGGAATATATTTTTGCTGAGAACTGAAAAGGATCTCCTTAAAAATCCTCCACTGTTCCTCAGCTATCCTACCTGCCAGCCTGCTCTCCCAGTCTACCTTAGCCAATTCATCCCTCATCCTATCATATTTCCCTCTGTTCAAACAGAGGACACTGGTTTGGGACCAAACTTTCTCCTCTTCCATCTGAATCAGAAATTCGACCATATTGTGGTCACTAGACCCAAGAGGGTCCTTCACAATAAGATCCTTAATTCTACCTACCTCGTTACACAATACCAGATCCAAAATAGCTCGTTCCCTCGTCGGTTCCGTAACATGCTGTTCAAGGAAACTATCCCGACAGCATTCTAAGAACTCTTCCTCCATTCCACCCTTACCGACTTGAGTCTGCCAGTCAATGTGCATGTTGAAGTCCCCCATGATTATTGCCGTTCCGTTTTTACACGCATCCCTTATCTGCTTGTTTATAGCCCTCCCTACCTCAACATTATTATTTGGGGGCCTATATACCACACCTACTAGTGTCTTTCTCCCTCTAATATTCCTCATCTCTACCCATAATGATTCCACGTTTTGTTCCTCAGAGCCTATGTCATCCCTCAGTACTACCCTGATATTATCTCTTATTAATAGCGCGACCCCACCACCTTTTCCTTCCTGTCTATTCTTCCTAAACGCCTGATACCCCTGGATATTCATCTCCCAGTCCTGGTCACCTTTCAGCCACGTTTCTGTAATGGCCACTAGATCGTACCCACTTGTGCTGATTTGCACCATCAACTCATTTACCTTGTTCCGAATGCTTCGTGCATTCAGGCAAAGTGTCCTTATTCCAGCTTTTATCTGGACCCGCTTTGATGAGTCGCGAACACCCTCTCCCTCTACTCCCTTATCTAAATTACCGCCTTCATTCACTTGCACTCTCTCCTCTACCATTAATTTTGTAATTCAGCACAAGGAAATTCCATATCAACAGCAATGAAACCTTGTGAACTTTATACTTTATTTTATAAAGTCTTTCCTCTGCAGGTACCCAATAGGTTTGTCCTTTGTTTGTGTGTGTACATCTGTACATGCGTGCTGGGGTATCTTTAAAAAAGAAAGATGGTTGTACTTCCAGAGTATAATTGCGTGTACCATTCTTGCAACTTGTCTTTAAAAAGTTTAGTTGTGTAGCAAATCAGTCATTTGGATTTTATTGAAAGAAGCCTGGTTAAAGTCTCTTTTGTTCTAGGTCTAACAAGAGAAGGTAAATAACTAGCCTTTTGATGAGTGAATTAATCAGTTGTAACACTGATCCTTTCCATTCTTCTCCAATGCAGGATCAATATTCAGTTGTAGCACTCAACATCAACAGTGGTCAAAAAGAGTAATCAGGAAGCAACCATATTGACTGCTGAAAATCGATATTGAACTGGCACACTTGTAGCAAGGCAACTACCTGACTAATTTGTAAAAACCATCACTCAATATTGTTCAAAAATATAACTAAACATCCCTCAGGAAATTTAACAGCCAGTAAAGGAAGCCAATACTTACACATGCTTGAAATTAGCACAGTAATTATGTCCTTGTGCTGTTTTTAGCAACCAAGAAGCTAGGCATTAAAGAAAATTACCCTTTCAGGTCGATTCATTTTTCTATTTGCTCTATTTTTACTGAATGTACAACTGAGGTAGAAAAACTAAATGATGTGATAACAAACAAAGAGTCCTGATTCGGTATACTGAAGCACCTTATGCTCTAATTTGACCTTGTGTTGTATCATGATGTTTGCTAATCGCAACATCCAACATATCTGGTTCTCTGTTACTGGAGGATAATTTTGAATTTTCATTTTATTTTTAAATTAGTTGCTAAAATCATCATACCCCAATTTCCATTTGGTTACACTTTTGTATCTGGATGCTAATATTATTCAGAGCAGAGTGTTCTCCTATATAAGTCACTCAATACACATTCTAATCTTCACCTTACTGAACAAACATGCTTAGCATAATATATGATATACCCTGCAGTAACTACAAAGGGCATATTGATTTGTCTGACTGTATGAAACTGTTGAGACCAATTACTTTATCCTGCTGCTTTTATATTTTCCAGTGTCACTACATATGCTCCAAATTCTCTAACCCATAATTACTCTCCCCATTGTAGCAAAGGTGACCAAGGGAAAATCTGAAAGTATGTTTCAAAATAATGTGGATTAGTGCCAAGGTAAAAATGAAAAAATTGCTTCCATTTCAACATTTCATTTCCAGTGCATGCTCATCATATTTCTATCCTTTAACACCTCTATACTCAGCCACCAATTATGCTCACTTCAAAGCATTTCTTGCATACTTCATTTCCCATGGAACAGTCAGCTCCACCCTCGGTGTGCCCTTTAACTGCTGTGACTGCAATGCAGAATCTCTTTTGGATTCATACTAATTATCTGTACCAAGAAAAAGTGTTAATCACTGAAATTATGCACAGGGCAATAATTCAATATATATCTTATGCCATGCTTTCATCTGCTATCTATTTCACAAACTCAATTACTAATTATCCTAATGGACCGACATGATTTACCTGTCCACCTCCTGTTGCATTGCAGTAGTTCATAACATCCTACCTAACATTTTAGGCAATAATGATGGTTCAGACAGTAATGATGTATCAATAACATCACACTGTTAAATTGCATACAAAAATTATCACGTCAATAATCCACCAATCAATTTAAAATAGTGTGATGTAGTGCCATATACTGTCAAGCGAACCAATGGCCAAATGTGTGCTCCTACCTTACCCAAAACATTTAGTTTCTGATCTCAGCCACATCACCACAGGAAGATACTGATTTGAAAAGTAGTACATTCTTACACAGTGGAGTACCACAGCAATCATTACTGAATTACTCTGATACACCTAGCAATTGTGCCAGAACTAAAGCCCTGCAGCACTCCAATGTACATCAAGCGAGGTCAGAATTGGTCATGGAAGTTGACAAAGTGAAGATAAACATGCCAGTCAGCAACATGCATGATTTTAATGATTAAATATTGCATACTTAAATACAACAAATTTATGGTGAATAATCAGGGAAAAAAATGGTAAGTTCTGGGTCAAGTAATAAATAACTTTTGAAGAAAGAGCAGAAAATGCTGGAAAACTCAGCAGATCTGTCAGCATCTGTAGAAAGAAAGTTTCAAGTCCAATATGATTCTTCTTTGGAACTGGAGAGAACTAGAAAATGTGATGGGTTTTATACTATTGAAGAGTCATATTGGACTCAAAACATTAACTCAGTTTCTCTCTCCATGGATGCTTCCAGACCCAAGTTCTTCCTGCATTTTCTGTTTTTATTTCAGATTTACAGCATTCACAGTATTGTGCTTTTCTTGTACCTCTTGAAGCTTCACTGTCATTGGTACAATTATTAATCCCCTCAATTAAATGTTCCTGCAACTTTTTTTAAATTCATTCATAGGATGTGGCCTCGCTGACAAGGCCAGCACTTATTGCCCATCCCTAATGCCCTCAAGGCGAGGGTGAACTGTCTTCTTGCAGTCTACGCAGTGTTTCTACTTCCATAACTGCCCTACCCCAATCCATAATGGGTATAATTTTAGAAAAGCTTGGTTTTCTATTAAGAATCAGCTTAGATACAGCATACAGATGAAAAACAATGCGGACACCAGTTTACCATAAATTGATGTGCCCTCACCTATTTTTTTGCTTCTTTCTTCACCACGGTGATGTGCAATAATTGGTGAGTAAATGAAAGGGCTCTTGGAGGACATGTTTTGGCTCAGTGTATTTTTTATCTTGAGTGGGCGGAGGTTGGGTGGAAGATTCAAGAGCTTTACAGACCTAATCAAAAAAGGAGTCAAGTTAAAAACATTAAATTGTATAATCTGAAATTTGGAACCATAAGTGATTACAAAACTGCATGTAAAAATATTTTAGACCATTTCTTCCATTACAAAATTCTAGAAATAACAATTAATTGAAGTGGATATGCATTTTGTAAATAGCTTAAAAATCAGAGCACACCTCATCAGCATAGTAATAATCTATTCGCTCAATGTTTTAAAGAATAACTACCTCCGATTTTAAATCTATAATAAAAGAGCCACAAAAGAGTACTAGTATACGAGGTGGTGCATTTTGGAAGGTCTAATGCAGGAGGGAAGTATACAATAAATGGAAGTACCCTTAGGAGCATTAACATGGAGAGATCTAGGTGTACAGGTCCACAGTTCCTTGAAAGTGACAACACAAGTAGATAATGTGGTCAAGAAGGCCTATGACATGCTTGCCTTCAGCGGTCAGAGCATAAAGTATAAAAATTGGCAAGTCATGTTACAGCTGTTTAGAACTTTAGTTAGGCCACATTTGAAATACTGCATACAGTTTTGTTCACCACACCACCAGAATGATGTGGAGGCTTTGGAGCAGGTACAGAAAAGGTTTGGAGGGTATTAGCTCTGAGGAGAGATTGGACAAACTTGGCTGGTTTTCACTTGAATGCTGGAGGCGGAGGAGCAACAAGTTTTAGAAAATTATGAGGGGCATGGATAGAATGAATAGTCAGTCTATTTCCCAGAGTAGAAATGTCAATTACTAGGGGACATAGGTTTAAGGTTAAAAAAGGGAAAGTTTAGAGATGACGTGAGAGGCAAGTATATTTAAACAGAGGGTGGTAAGTGTCTGGAATGTGCTGCCAGAGAAGGTGATAGAAGCAGATACAAGAACAATGTTTAAGAGGCATCTTGACAGATACATGAATAGGCAGAATAGAGGGATACAGACCATGTAGCGGCAAAAGGTCTTTAGTTTAGAAACGCATCATGTGTCAGCGCATGCTTCATGGGCCGAAGGATGTGTTTCTGTGTAGTTCTTTTTGTACTCTGATATGCCTAGTATTATCACTTTCCATCTTGCCACAAAGCAGAGTAAGGATTCTAAAAATTCTAACTTGAATGTACTCAAATTCATCATGTTTCTAACTCGAGATACTTTGCTCTTCCAAATCTATGAAATTTAAAATCCCACATTAAAAAATCTCTACTTTTACTGCAAGCCTATTTAATTTCTGAATTATTACATTCCGTCACTTGAGAGCTGCTCGAGAGAGGCTGGTACACAAGTCCCATTACAGTTTTAAGTCTCCATTTACTCCTCACTTGCATCCATAAAATCAAAAGAATCTTAAGAATCATAACAACTAGGAGCAGGCGTGGACAATTCAGCCCCGAGCCTGCTCTGCCATTCAATATGATCATGCCTGATCTCATCTTGGCTTCAACTGCACTTACCTGCCCGTTTGCCATCACTCTTAGTAATTACAAAACTGTCCGATTCTTCCTTAAATTTTCTCAAAGTCCCACATCCACCATACTCTGGGGTAGTGAATTCCACAGACTAATGACCCTATGAGTGAAGTAATTTTTCATCTAGAACATAGAACATAGAACAGTACAGCACAGAACAGGCCCTTCGGCCCACGATGTTGTGCCGAGCTTTATCTGAAACCAAGATTAAGCTATCCCACTCCCTATCATCCTGGTGTGCTCCATGTGCCTATCCAATAACCGCTTAAATGTTCCTAAAGTGTCTGACTCCACTATCACTGCAGGCAGTCCATTCCACACCCCAACCACTCTCTGCGTAAAGAACCTACCTCTGATATCCTTCCTGTATCTCCCACCACGAACCCTATAGTTATGCCCCCTTGTAATAGCTCCATCCACCCGAGGAAATAGTCTTTGAACGTTCACTCTATCTATCCCCTTCATCATTTTATAAACCTCTATTAATTCTCCCCTCAGCCTCCTCCGCTCCAGAGAGAACAGCCCTAGCTCCCTCAACCTTTCCTCATAAGACCTACCCTCCAAACCAGGCAGCATCCTGGTAAATCTCCTCTGCACTCTTTCCAGCGCTTCCACATCCTTCTTATAGTGAGGTGACCAGAACTGCACACAATATTCCAAATGTGGTCTCACCAAGGTCCTGTACAGTTGCAGCATAACCCCACGGCTCTTCAACTCCAACCCCGTTAATAAAAGCTAACACACTATAGGCCTTCTTCACAGCTCTATCCACTTGAGTGGCAACCTTTAGAGATCTGTGGATATGAACCCCAAGATCTCTCTGTTCCTCCACAGTCTTCAGAACCCTACCTTTGACCCTGTAATCCACATTTAAATTAGTCCTACCAAAATGAATCACCTCACATTTATCAGGGTTAAACTCCATTTGCCATTTTTCAGCCCAGCTTTGCATCCTATCTATGTCTCTTTGCAGCCTACAACAGCCCTCCACCTCATTCACTACTCCACCAATCTTGGTGTCATCAGCAAATTTACTGATCCACCCTTCAGCCCCCTCCTCTAAGTCATTAATAAACATCACAAAGAGCAGAGGACCAAGCACTGATCCCTGCGGCACTCCGCTAGCAACCTGCCTCCAATCCGAAAATTTTCCATCCACCACCACCCTCTGTCTTCGATCAGACAGCCAGTTACCTATCCAATCGGCCAACTTTCCCTCTATCCCACACCCTCTCAGTTTCATCATAAGCCGACCATGGGGGACCTTATCAAACGCCTTACTAAAATCCATGTATATGACATCAACTGCCCTACCTTCATCAACACACTTAGTTACCTCCTCAAAAAATTCTATCAAATTTGTGAGGCACGACTTGCCCTTCACGAATCCGTGCTGACTATCCCGAATTAATCCGCATCTTTCCAAATGGTCGTAAATCCCATCTCTAAGGACCCTTTCCATCAATTTACCAACCACCGAAGTAAGACTAACCGGTCTATAATTACCAGGGTCATTTCTATTCCCTTTCTTAAACAGAGGAACAACATTCGCCATTCTCCAGTCTTCTGGCACCATCCCCGTGGACAGCGAGGACCCAAAGATCAAAGCCAAAGGCTCTGCAATCTCATCCCTTGCCTCCCAAAGAATCCTAGGATACATTTCATCAGGCCCAGGGGACTTATCGACCTTCAGTTTATTCAAAACTGCCAGGACATCCTCCCTCCGAACATCTATTTCCTCCAGCCTATTAGCCTGTAACACCTTCTCTTCCTCAAAAACATGGCCCCTCTCCTTGGTGAACACTGAAGAAAAGTATTCATTCATCACCTCGCCTATCTCTACTGACTCCATACACAAGTTCCCACTACTGTCCTTGACCGGCCCTAACCTCACCCTGGTCATTCTTTTATTCCTCACATAAGAGTAAAAAGCCTTGGGGTTTTCCTTGATCCGACCCGCCAAGGACTTCTCGTGTCCCCTCCTAGCTCTCCTAAGCCCCTTTTTCAGCTCATTCCTTGCTAACTTGTAACCCTCAATCGAGCCATCTGAACCTTGTTTCCTCATCCCTACATAAGCTTCCCTCTTCCTTTTCACAAGACATTCCACCTCTTTCGTGAACCATGGTTCCCTCACTCGGCTATTTCCTCCCTGCCTGATAGGGACATACCTATCAAGGACACCCAGTATTTGTTCCTTGAAAAAGTTCCACTTTTCATTAGTTCCTTTCTCTGACAGTTTCTGTTCCCAACTTATGCCCCCTAATTCTTGCCTAATCGCATCATAATTACCTCTCCCCCAATTGTAAACCTTGCCCTGCCGTACGGCCCTATCCCTCTCCATTGCAATAACAAAAGACACCGAATTGTGGTCACTATCTCCAAAGTGCTCTCCCACAACCAAATCTAACACTTGGCCCGGTTCATTTCCCAGTACCAAATCCAATGTGGCCTCACCTCTTGTCGGCCTATCCACATATTGTGTCAGGAGAGCCTCCTGCACACACTGCACAAAAACTGCCCCATCCGAACTATTTGACCTACAAAGGCTCCAACCAATATTTGGAAAGTTAAAGTCCCCCATGACAACTACCCTGTGACCCCCACACATATCCATAATCTGCTTAGCAATTTCTTCCTCCACATCTCTATTACTATTTGGGGGCCTATAGTAAACTCCTAACAACGTGACCGCTCCTTTCCTATTTCTAACCTCAGCCCATATTACCTCAGTGTGCAGATCCCCCTCGAAGTGCCTTTCCGCAGCCGGTAAAAACTATCCTTGATTAACAATGCCACTCTTCCACCTCTTTTACCAGCTTCCCTACACTTAGTGAAACATCTATACCCCGGAACGTCCAACAACCATTCCTGTCCTTGTTCGACCCACGTCTCCGTAATGGCCACAATGTCGTAGTCCCAAGTACCAATCCACGCCCCAAGTTCATCTACCTTGTTCCAGATGCTCCTTGCATTGAAGTAGACACACTTCAACCCACCTTCCTGTCTACCAGTACCCACCCTTGACCCTGATACCTTCCCCAATACCTCACCACCCTCACTGACTTCTGGACTACAACTCCTTTTCCCACTCCCCTGACAAATTAGTTTAAACCCCCTGAAGAGCCGTAACAAATTTCCCTCCTAGGATATTGGCGCCCCTCTGGTTCAGGTGCACCCCGTCCTGTTTGTACAGGTCCCACCTTCCCCAGAATGTGTTCCAATTATCCACATATCTGAAACCCTCCCTCCTACACCATCCCTGCAACCACATGTTTAATTGCACTCTCTCCCTGTTCCTCAACTCGCTATCACGTGGCACCGGCAACGTACCAGAGATGACCACATGTTTTGACTTGGCTCTCAGCTTCCAGCCCAGCTCTCTGTTTTACTTCTGCTATCCCTTATCCTAAAACCATGAATTCTCATTGTAGATTTCCCTACAAGAGGAAACATACTCTCCAGGTGGACTTTGTCAATCCCCCTCATCATCTTGTGCACCTCAATTAGATCTGCTCTCATTCTTCTAAAAACTCGGTGTATAGGTCTAAACTGCTCAATCTCTCTTCTTAAGTCAAAGCCCTCGAGCGTGAATTTTCCTGTCTTGTCTGCCACGGGAATCGTAGCAGGCGGGGGTGGACCATGCGAAGGTCTGTTGACCTCAGGCAAGAATTTCCATCCTTGGGGCGAGCGCAGCCAGAAAATCCCACCCGGGAATCAATCAAGTGCACCTCCTCTGAACTGCATCCTCAAGTAAGGGGAGCAAAACTGTACATAATATTCTAAGTGCGGTCTGACTAATGCTTTATATAGTAGCAGCAACAGTACGCTACTTTTATATTCTATTCCTTTGGCAACAAATGCCAAGATTCCATTTCCTTCCTTATTACCTGCTGTACTTCCATACTAGTTTTCTGCTAGTTTTCATGAACGAGAACTCCCAGATCTCTTTGCACCAAAGCACTACTATTTAGATAATAATTTGCCTTTGTACTTTTCATACCAACATGGATAATCTCACACTCATTCACATTTAACGGCATCTGCCAAATTTTGACCCATTCACTTAACCTATCCACGTCCATTTGTAAGTTTCTTATTTCATTATCGCTATTTAGTGTCCCACCTACTTCAGTGTCATCTGCAAATTTGGCGATGATACCTACTATCTCTGCATCCAAGTCTTTAACATAGATTGTAAATAGTTGGAGACCCGAAGACCTAACCCTGTGGCACGGCACTAATTAAATCTTGCTAACCCAAGAAAGACCCAAATATGCCGACTCTGCTTTTTGTTGGTTAGCCAATCCTCTATCCAAGCTAATAAATTACCCCTAGTCCCATGTGAACTAACCTTGTGTATTAACCTTGTGTGGCACTTCATCAAATGCCCTCTGGAAGTCCAGATGTATTACATCTACAGGGTCACCATTATCCAACTTGCTTGTTACATCTTTGAAGAACTAAAGCAAATTCATCAAACATGACTTATCCTTCATAAAACCAAGCTGACTCTGATGGATTGCATTTTGACTTTCAAAATGTCCTGTTATTACTTCCTTTATGATGGATTCAAAAGTTTCCCAGCAACGGATGTTAAATTAATTGGCCTACAGTTTCCTACATTTTGCCTCCTTCCCTTTTTGAAAAAGGGCATTAGATTAGCATTTTTTCAATCCACCAGAACCATTCCTGCATCCAGTGAATTTTGGAATATTGTGACCAATGGATCCACTACCTCCAACGCCATTTCTTTAAGATGTAGGCCATCAGGCCCTGGGGACTTGTCTGCCTTCAATCTCAATAGTTTTCTCGGTACTTTTTTTCCCTCGTGACAATGATAGTTCTAAGATCTCCCCTTTCGATAACTTCTGCATTTTCACCTACTTTTGGAATAATAATCCTTCACCATGAAAACTGAGGCAAAATGTTGATTTAGTGCCTCAGCCATTTCTGCATTTCCCACTATTAACTTCCTAACCTCACCTTCCAAGGGACTGACATTCACTTTAGCTACTCTCTTCCTTTTTATATACTTATAAACACCAAGGGAGAATTTAGCATGGCCAATCCACCTAATCAGCACGTCTTTTGGACTGTGGGAGGAAACCGGAGCACCCTGAAGAAACCCACCACGCAGACACAGGGAGAACATGCAAACTCCACACAGACAGTGACCCAAGCCGGGAATCGAACCCAGGTCTCTGGCACTGTGAGGCAGCAGTGCTAACCACTGTGCCACCGTGTCGCCCACTAGACAGGAAATCGGAGATGCATGCATTAAAGGAACATCTGTGATTATGGGCGACTTGAATCTGCACGTAGATTGGGAGTGTCAAATTAGTCACAGTACAATAGAGGAATTGCGAGAGTGCATACGGGATGGTTTCCTGGAGCAATACATTGAGGAACCAACAAGGGAACAGGCCATCTTGGACTGGGTTTTGTGCAATGAGAAAGGATTATTTGGCAATCTGGTTGCGAGAACACCTTTGGGGACGAGTGACCATAATATGGTAGAATTATGTGTCAATGTGGATAGTGATGTAGCTGATTCTGAGACCAGGGTCCTGAATCTCAATAAAGGCAACTATGCTGGTATGAAGCATGAATTGGCCATGATGGACTGGGAACATTACTGAAAGGAAAGACAGTGGACAGGCATTTAATGAATAGATGAACTCCAGAAGCTGGTTAATCCTGTTTGGCGCAAGAGTGGTAAGGGAAATGTGGCTAAACCATGGCTTACAAGGGAAATTAGAGTAGCATCAGGTTAAAGGAAGTCATCTAAATTGGCAAGGAAAAGCCTGAGGATTGGAAGCAATTTAAAATTCAGCAAAGGATGAATAAGGGGTTAATTAAGAAGGGAAAAATATAGTATGAAAGTAACCTAGCGGGAAACATAAAAACTGACTGTAAAAGTTTTTATAGGTATGTAAAGAAAAAAGATTGACAAAAACAAGTGCAGGCTCCTTAGTCAGGAGCAGGACAATTCATAATGGGGAATGAAGAAATGGCCAAGGAATTAAATTCATAGTTTGCTTCAGTCTTCACAAAGGAAGACATGAAGTGTACCAGAAGCTCTGAGAGAAACAAGTTTTATTGAAGTGAAGGAAATCAGCAATTAGTAGAGAAATGGTTTTGGGGAAATTGATGGGATTGAAGGTGAATAAATCTCCAGGTCCTGATAATCTTCATCCCAGAGTATGTAAGAAAGTGGCCCTGGAAATAGTAGATCCACTGGTGGTTATTTTCCAAATTTTTTTTGACTCTGAACTGGTTCCTACAGATTGGAGGTTAGCTAATGTAAGCCCACAATTCACAAAGGGAGGTAGAGAGAAAACAGGGAACTATAGACTATAGCCTAACGTTGGTACTGGGGAAGTTAAGAGTCCACTGTCAAGGATTTCATAGCATTTGGAAGGCAGTGGTATAATCAGACAAAGTCAGCATAGATTTATAAAAGGGAAATTATGCTTGATGAATCTATTGGAATTCTAAGATGCAACTAGTAGAGTTGACCGAGGAGAGCCAGTGGATGTGGTTTATTTAGACTTTCAGAAGGCTTTTGACACAGTCTCACATAACAGACTACTACGTAAAGTTAAAGCGCATGGAATTGCAGGTAATGTCTTGAGATGGATAGAAAGCTGGTTAGCAAATAGGAAGCAAAGAGTTGGCATAAATGGGTCTTTTTCTGATTGGCAGTGACTAGCAGGGTTCCACAGGACCCCAACTGCTCACATTATTTATTAATGATCTAGAAGAGGGAACTGAATGTATTACCTCCAGTTTTGCAGATGATATAAAGTTGGGCGGGAGGGTGAGCTGTGAGGAGGATGATGCAGAGATGCTTCAGATTGACTTGAACAGGCTGAATGCGTGGGCATGGTAGATGCAGTATAATGTGGATAAATGTGAGGTCATCCACTTCGGTAGCGACAATAGAAAGATGTACTTGTATGGGTGTAAATTGAGAGAGGTGGATACTCAACGAGACCTTGGAGTCCTCGTGCATCAGTCACTGAAAGGAAGTGCGCAAGTACAGCAAGTAGTAAAGAAGGCAAGTGGTATGTTGGCCTTCATCGTGAGAGGATTTGAGTATAGGGATAGGGATGTTTTACTGCAATTGTATAGAGCCTTGGTGAGGCCACACCGGGAGCAGTGTGTGCAGTTTTGGTGTCCTTATCTGAGGAAGGATGTCCTTGCTTCGGAGGGAGTACAGCGAAGGTTTATCAGGCTGATTCCTGAGATGGCAGATCTGTCATATGAGAAGAGACTAAATCGGTTAGGATTATATTCACTCGAGTTTAGAAGAGCGAGAGGGAATCTGATCGAAACTTACAAAATTCTAACAGGGTTAGACAGGGTGAATTCAGAAAGAATGTTTCTAATGGTGGGGGAGTCCAGAACTAGGGTTCATAGTTTAAGGATAAGGGGTAAACCTTTTAGAACGGAAGGAAGGAGAAATTTCTTCACCCAGAGGATGGTGAATGTGTGGAATTCATTACCACAGAATGTAGTTGAGGCCAAAATGTTGTCTGATTTCAAGAAGAAATTAGATATAGCTGTAGGGCTAATAGGATATTGAATTCGATGATCAGCCATGATCAAAATGAATGAGTGAAGCAGGCTTGAAGGGCTGAATGGCCTACTCCGGCTTCTAATTTCTATGTTTCGATGTAAGTGGGTGTTTAGTTTGAATAGATAGATGAATCAAGTTGGAGCAACTAGTCTTTCTTGCTCATAACTAACAACCTTGTGATACTGAAAACTAATTCCATCTTTGGAAGAAGCAAATTTGAAAACCTGACTTCAGCTCACACGAGTCAGCTAACATGTAATATTTTAGGGTGCTTCAGGTTAAGTTTGCAGCAACAGCTTCTCAGCCTAAACAATCATTAAAGGCAAAAGCAGCTAGGAAGGCAAGAAATAAAAAAATGTTTGCATTGTAAAAGAGCAAATACAGATACCATTAGCTATTAGTGAGATTCTGTTATTTACAGTAAAAAGCAGTCTTACCTGACTATTGGAAGTTTAGTAAGAGGTACTGGAGGTAATTTCACACCATCAGGAAGTGTAATAATCTCCATTGTACCAGGGCACTTTGTTGTGTAGATCTCTAAACTCTGAGAAACTTCCTTCTTCTCTGCAAAACAGAACCGTAAATGGAAACATGTCACTTGGTTCTTTACTCAACAGGAGCTCGAAACTATGGAAAATAATAAAATCAAATATAAAAATTGAACTGTAAATCCAAGTGATGCATCTCAACTTTTGCCACAATACTTAAGCAATTCACCAGCAGCCATGCCAAAGCTGTTTGCAATCATACAGGTTACATTAACCTGTATTCTAACAAAAATAATCACTTTCCTGAAGAGGGGTGATAGTACATCACACACCATTCCATGGCCATGTTTAAGGCCTGTTTTATGGGATCTGTCTGTACCACTCTATATGCTTACATTATGAGATGCAGAATAATCCCAGATAGCAAAATCCAACTTCTTGCTCCAACCATTCAAAAGGAACTACTGAATTTCACATACCACACTTCTAACAACCCAATCAAGAAGTCACTGTATTGGAACTTCTACATCATTTGAAAACTTTGCAATGTTGATTGTAAAGGATATTGAAAAGCTTATAACCAAGTTCTTCTGGTTCAACACGATAGAAAAAATAGCAACAATACAAAGAGTGCTGAATATGTAGAGTGCCAATTCACCAATACATCCTATCTAACAAAGATGCTTCAATCCAGCAAGTGACACTTCCAATTTCATTATTTTAACCCTAACCTTATGAAACACAAAATTCTTACTAACTCGGAATGCAATTCATTCTCATTCTATATTGAGAACGGAAGTGGCAAAGGGCTGGAGAATTGCAAATTGTACACCCTTCTTCAAAAAAAGGTTAGAAAGGATAGCCCTACCAAGGGCGAGTTTCGAGAAACAATTATTCGGGATAGAATTAGTAGTCACATGGAAAAACATAGGTTGATTAAGAAGAGCCAGCACGGATTTAAAAAGGGGAAACCATGCTCACCTAACTTTTTTGAGGAGGTAGCAGAAAGAGTTGATGAGGGTAATGCTGTTAATGTTGTATACATGGACTTAGAGGGAATTCGCTGCAATGCTACACAACAAACTTAAGAGAAAAATAGCTCATGGAGTAAAAGGGACGATGGCTACGTGGATATAAAATTGGCTGAACAATAGAAAATAGAGAATAATAGTAAATGGATATTTTTTGGGATCGAAGGTGGTTTGTAGTGGAGTTCCCCAGGGTCAGGACTGGGATCCTTACTTTTCCTGATATTTATTAATGATCTAGATCTTGATGTGCGGGGTGGGGGGGGGGGCAATTTCAAAGATTGCAGATGCCACAAAATATGGAAGTATTGCAAACTTCGTAGGGGACAATGTAGAACTTCAAAAGAATATAGACAAGTTGGTGGAGTGGGCAGATAGGTGGCAGATGAGGTTCAACGTGGAAAAGTGAAAGATGATGCATTTTGGTAGGAAGACATTGAGAGACAATATAAAATAAGAGGCAAAATTATTTAAGGGATACAAGAGCAGAGGGACCTGTGTGCGCATATGTGCCTAGATCATTGAAGGTGGCAGGACAGGTGGAAAGAGTACTTAATAAAGTATATAGTATTCTGGACTTTATTAATAGGAGCAGAGAATACAAGAACAAGGCAGTTAAGGGTGACAAATGGCAACTAACATTCACACCACACAAGAGCCGGGCAATGACCATCTCCAAAAAGAGAGAGGATCAAACAATCACCCCTTGACATTTAATGGCATAACCATCGCTCAATCCCCCACAAACATCATCCTGGGAATTACCATTGACAAGAAACTGAACCCGTCATATAAATATCGTGGCAACGCGAGCAGGTCAAAGCCAGCAATCCTGTGGCAAATAACTCATCTCCGGACTCTCCAAAGCCCCTGTCCACCATCTACAAGGCACAAGTCAGGAGTGTAATGGAATACTCTCCACTTGCCTGAATGAATGCAGCTCCAACAACACTCAAGAAGCTCAACACCATCCAGGACAAAGAAGCCCACTTGATTGCTACCACTTTCCGTGACCTCAATCACCTGGGAGATAAGGGAAGCACATGCATGGGAACACAACCACTTGCAAATTCTCCTCTAAGTCACAAACCATCCTGACTTGGAACGATAATCCCATCCCTTCACTTTAAGTCAAAATCCTCCCTTTCTAACCACACTTTGGGCATGTCAACAACACATGGACTACTGTGGTCCAAGAAAGCAGCACACTAGCACCTTCTAAGAGACAAACAGGAATGGGGAATAAATGCTAGCCCACCCAGCAATGCTCAGATCCTGTGAAAGAATTTAGAAGTATTTATAAACTAATAAAACTACGATTTATTGCTTCTTAAATTGTTGGCTGCCTTTCTACTTAGCTATAACTTCTGAAATGATACGAATTTCCAAACTAAACTACATTCTTGGCTTCTAGCTTCTACTCAAATTGTTTGTCCTGCAACTCTTTTTTCATTGGCTCAAATAACCCATAGCTTTTCTTTCCCACCATTCCATCTCCATATCAATTATCTTTTCTATTCATCATCCAATCAATGCAAAAAAACGAAAACCTTGTATATACTAGAAATATTGAACAAAAAAACAGAAGAGTTATAAACATTCAAAAGATCAAGCAGTATATGTTGAGAACACAAATAAGTTAATGTTTTGGGTGGGGATCTTTTGCAAAAATTACAGTACATTACAGACGAATGAGCTGTGCGCGTGTTTTCCTCTCTCTAACTTATTTCCTTCTACCTAACTTATTGTAAGGAAAACGTTATAAGACTGGAAAATAATATTTTTTTAAAAAACTACTGCAGGAGCTGATGCAGATTTAGATTATTCTCTTGAGAGCTGCAAACCAATTGCAAGATTCAAACACACAGTTACAACTCCTTCAATATTCTGAAAACAATTAATGAGATTTTGTACATGGGAACAAGTGTCAACCTCACTCAAAAATAATTGGTCACCAGATCATCCAGTTGAAAACAGCTGACCTCCTCACTCAAACTTTGGAGACAACCAAACAAACATTAAAGCATAGGTATTGAGCCAAACTTGGTACAAGGTTCCGGCTGCAGCTGACTCTAAAACTCCTTAGATCTCGAGGCTGGATTTAAAGGACAGTCAAATAACATAAAACTAGACATTGTTTTCCTCTCAGGCATTCTTAACTTCACTGCTTCACTCAAAATTACTCAAGACTAACCCAGACATAAAGCAAGAATGTGATGCATTACTGCATTCTACCTTGATCGGAGAGGAAATCAAGCATGGTTTGGAGCAGGAAAGATAGATGACGAACTGCAAGAGCAGGATTTCCCATTCGTCTTGAAGCATAAACAAACTCATGTAGTAAGCGCATTTGTACTGCCGGCCAGCCTTTATGGGCTCCTGCAATTTTAATTTAGAATTAAAATCAGAATAAGTATAGACAGAAGATCATCATTGAGACATACAATGGAATGGTGACTGGGGTAAGGAAATCAATGTTAAATAGTATATTTTAAAATCAAGTAGAAATGCAGAGGAACCTTGATATGCACTTACACCAGTCATGAAAGGCAGCAGGCACAAGTAACATGGCCTTAAAAAAAAGAGGCAGATTGAATTTTGGTTGTGTTGTAAATTGCTGGAGTAGCATTTTAAAAATAGAGTACCAGCATAAAGGTGGTAACGCAAAGCTAAATTAAACTGAATGATGGGGAAAGGCTAGTAAATCAAAACTAATTAGAACCTAGAAGAATTGCTTCAACAAAACAATGTTACCATCAATACGATGTAACCTTGAATTAACCAGGTGTAAAAGAATATCATTATAAATACCAAGTATATTCAGAACAGTGAGTTTTTTTTTCTAAAAGATAGGATTGTACAGTGGTTCCAGGTAGCGATAGACAAGAATTAAATGTGTCACTTCGTCATCCGAGCTGTCCAAGATCAAGGAGATGAGAGTTAAGCCAGCCTGATACAGGAAGAGGAGGAGAAGCTGGTGCAGTAGATAAGGTCATTACAATCGATAGAAATTATACTACTATAGGCAAGTGTCACAAAAGGTGGACAACATAGTTGTTGGTGAAAGAGCATAAAGTTGTCAACTCTAAACATTGAGTCAGACAAGGTGGAGAGGAAACAGATTTAACAATCGGATATGTATGATTACTTTTTACTGAAATATTCACAATTTTCTGAAATCCTTTAAATGCTTAGACATGGCACTGCAACATTGAATAAACAGATAGTAATGTTTTAAACAAACTATTTGATTTGCAGCCTATAGCATACACAGTTTAACTTCAGCCAAGATCCATAATACAGCTAAGGGAAGATTTATAACTTCACAGCTCAAATATTTCTGAATTTAGATGTGCAGAATACATTTTCCAATCTAAAAGTAATAGGAAGGGAAAAATTAAAGTATGACAGAAAGATGGATAGAAATATAAAGGCAGATAGTAAGAGTTTCTATAGATATTTTAAATAAAATTAACCAAGTGAGCACTGGTACTATAGAAAGAAGAAACTCAGGAACATTCTAATCACCAAGCAAATGGTGCTCAGCAAACTGTTGGAGCTGTAGGCTGACAAATTCCCAAGTCCTGATGGATTTTATTGCAGGGTCTTAAAAGAAGTGGCTAAAGATGGTTGATGAACTGGTTTTCAATTTCCAGCATTCCCTGGATTCCGGAAAGGTGCCATTAGATTGAAAGATAGTAAATGCAACTTCTTTATTCAAAAAGGGAGAGAACAGAATGCAGGAATACACAGGCCATCTATCAGAGAAAATGTTGGAAGCTATTATTAAAGATGCTACAGCAGGGTTTATGGTATAGGGGTAACATATTAGCATGGATAGAAAATTGACTGGCCAACAGGAAACAGAGGGTAGGCATAAATGGATTTTTTTCTGGTTGGCAGGATGCAACTAGTAGTGCATCACAGGGTGCAGTGCTGTGCCCTCAACCTTTTACAATTTATATAAGTGACTTGGATGAAGGAATCAAGGGTGCGTTTGCTAAATTTGCTAATGATACAAAGATAGGAAGGAATGTTATTTGTGATGAAGACAAAAGGAGACTTCAAAGATGACGTCGATAGGTTGAATAATTTGGCAAAGATCTGGAACTAGAGTATAATGTGGGCAAATGTGAAATTGTCCATTTGGGCAGGATGAATGGAAAATAGCATATTATCTAAATGGTGAGAGATTGCAGAGCTCTGAGATTAGGAGGGACCTGGGTATCCTCGTGCATGAATCACAAAAGGGAGCATGCAGATACAAGTAGTAATTAGGAAAGCTAATAGAAATGTTATAATTTTTGCAAGTGAAATTGATAACAAAAATAAGGAGGTATTACTTCAGTTGTATAGAACACTAGTGAGACCACATCTGGAGTTCTGTATCGGTCTCCTTACTTAAGGAAGGTTGTAATTATATGAAAAGCAGTTCAGAGAAGATTTAATTTAGGAGAGTAAAGGGCAACTTGATTGAAATATATGAGATTGAGGGGTGTGGATAGGGTCAATATGGAGAACTTTCTTCCAATGACAGAATCTGGAATCACTGTTTCAAAAAGGGTTGCCCATTTAAGACAGAGATGATAAGACATTTTTTCCTGAGTCTTTAGAATTCCCTTCCCTAAAAGGCAGTGGAAGTAGAGTTTTAGAATGTTTGCAAGGCAGAGGTAGATATATTCTTGATAAATAAGGGAATGAAAGGTTACCAGGGTAGGCAGAAGGTTACAGTCAGATCAATCGTGTTTTTATTGAATGGCAGTGCAAGTTGAAAGGGCTGAGTGAACTACTCCTGCTTTGTACGTTTCATAAAACACCAAAAGTTACAGGCTGCTCATTTGAAATTTATAATACTCAACAATTAGATTCCATAGATATTTTAAGGAAATTACAAGTTTTCCTTATTGTACTGTTTCAGGGTCAAAGGTTATTGGATACTGTTAATGAACACATTAAAAATGTTGATTTTAAAAACACTATTCCCAGTAACCTGAGAAAATATTATTCATGGCAAACATCTTATGTTTCTCTTGTGTTTTTAACATCTAGATTGGTTAAGTGAATGGGGAAATATCTGGCAGATGGAGCAAAATGTAGGAAAATGTAAGCTTGTCCACTTTGCCAATAAAGCAGATTGTTATACAAGTAGAGAGAGGCTTCAGGATGCTGAAGTTGAGGGGGGTCCAGCTTCCCTTGCACGTGAAACACAAATTGTTAGCATGCTGCTACAGCAAGTAACAAGGAAGACAAATGGTCTGTGGGCTTTTATTGCAAGGAGAATGGAATATAAAAGTAGAAAAGCCTTGTTACAACCGTAAAGGACATTGGTGAGACAATCACTGGAGTACCGTGTACAATTTTCATCTTCTTACTTCAAAGGACACAGTTTCATTGGAAGCAATTTAGAAAAAGTTCACAAACTGCTCCCTGGGGTGAAGGGGTTGTCTTATGGGGAAAGGTTGAGCAGGTTAAGCCAACATTCATTGGAGTTCAGAAGAATGAGAGGTGATCTTATTGAAGCATACAAGATTCTGAGGGGGCTTGACAGAGTAGATGCTAAGAGGATGTTTCCTCACAAGGGGGAATCTAGATCTCATAGCACAGTTTAAAAATAAAGATTTAATAAAAGTTTAAAGCAGAGATGAGCAGGAATTTCCTCTCTTAAGAGTTGTTAATCTTTGGAATTCTCTTGTTCCAGAATGCAGTGGAGGTTGGGTCAGTGAATATATTCAAGGCTGAGTTAGACAGGCTCTTGATCGGCAAAGGAGTCGCAGCTTATGGGGAACAGACAGGAAAATAGAATTATGGCCACAATTGAGACCAGTCACGATTTTATTGAATAGAGGAGCAGATTTGATTGGCCAAATGGCCTACTTCTGCTCCCTTTTAGAATCATAGAATCTACAGTGCAGGAGGCCATTCAGCCCATCGAGTCTGCACCAACAACAATCCTACCCAGGCCCTATCCTCGCAACTCCATACATCCACCCTCCCAATCCCCCTGACACTAAGGGGCAATTTATCGTGGCCAATCAACCCGAGAGTGGAGTGTGGGAGGAAACGGGAGCACCCAGAGGAAAGCCATGCAGACACGGGGAAAATGAGCAAACTCCACACAGACAGTTACCCAAGGCCGGAATCGAACCTAGGTCCCTGGCACTGCGAGGCAGCAGTGCTAACCGCTGTGCCATCATGCCGCCCTTTTCTTATAATCTTCTCAGTTTGGAAACATAGCAAAGTTGGAAAACAAATTTGACCTTTGTTGAAGTCTTGGGGATCCAATGACAAGCTATATCCAGACAGCGTTTCTAACAACAATTTATAGCAAGCTCTCCATCCAGGATCAACAATTGACGGTGTCACACATTGCATTGCAGCTACACGTTTGAAGAAGACAGCTTTACGATGAAAACCTATTAGGTCATACAACTCAGAAAGCACACTGTATCGCTGAATCTTCTCCTCTTCAGAAAGCTACAAAAAGATACAGTAGTGATTATATTATTGTAGGAGCTAGAAAATACTGAACACATACAAAATTTATTACTCAGTATGAACATACAAATAGATCACTTCATTAAGTTTCGTGAGTATAGCACACGATGATATAGCAATTATAAAATGCTTCCAAAATGAGAGATTTTCAGACAGGTAGCAAATCTATTTTTCTTCTCTGTTCTAAACCTCTAGCATTTAATCTTGCAGCAATTCCAATCCTTAAACTAACAAAAACCATTTGCTTCCATCAATCCTGTCCCATTCACTCAACTTTAAACATTATTGAATCACCCAGTCAACTGCGTCATTCTAACAAAAAAAAAACAATATTCTTCATTCACATTAATATAGGCATGGTAAGAGCAATACACTGCAATATTAACATGACTTCTACAGATCCAAGGCTGTAATTAGGCATGGAGCTCTAGTAGCTCAAATCGAGCACCACTTAGCGGGACGTTGTTCAGTAAATGCTGCCTCATAGCACAGTTAATTGTAACTTCACATTTCTTTGTTGATGACAGAGTAGACTGATGGTGGTAAGTGACCAGATTAGAGACCTGGACAATTTTGATCATACAATGATTATACAAACATGACTACTTGGAACTTCTCAGATACTGAAGCAGTCCTTGCCTACATACAGCAAGACCTAGACAGTATTCTGGCTTGGACTAAGTGGCAAGCAACCTGTGTGTTACACAAGTGCCAGGTGACTATCTCCAACAAGGAAGAATCTAAACCTCTCCTCTCAGCATTCAATGACATTACTATTGTTGGCTGTGGCTGCATTGGAACAGTTCGGCTTGTTTTCATCAGTTGTTCACAGGATGTCTCTGGCTGGGTCAGCATTTATTGCCCATTCAACTGTGCTTGAGAAGGTGGTAATGAGCAGTCTTTTTGAATCGCTGCAGTCTATGTGGTGTAGGTACATTCACAATGCTGTTAGAAAGGAAGTTTCAAGATTTTCACCCAATAATAGAGAAGGAACGGCAATAGAGTTCCAAGTCAGTATGGTGCGCAGCTTGCAGGTGATCGTGTTCCCGTGCATAAATTAAAGTTTATTTATTAGTCACAAGTAAGGCTTACATTAACACTGTCATGAAGTTACTGTGAAATTCCCCTAGTCGCCACAGTCTGGCGCCTGTTTGGGTCAATGCACCTAACCAGCACGTCTTTCAGAATGAGGGGGGAAACCGGAGCACCCGGACGAAACCCACGCAGACACGGGCAGAACATGCAAATTCCATACAGACAGTGACCCAAGCCGGGAATCGAACCCGGATCTCTGGCACCGTGAAGCAGCAGTGCTAACCACTGTGCTACCGTGGCGTGCATCTGTTACCTTTGTAGTTATGGATAGGCTTTGGGGAAATCATGAGCAAATCACGGAGTGAGTTAATCTTAACAGAATTCCCAGCCTCTAACCTGCTCTTGTAGGTACAGTATTAATATGGCTAACCCAGTTCAGTTTCTGGTCAATGCGTGCTGCTACCACTGTTTAACATTAATAGTTCTGTATTGAGGCTTCAACATATTGTCACTTTTTACCTATGCCAACTGTTGTTCCTCACATGCTCTCCTACACTCTTCATTGAGACAAGGTTAATCGCCTGGCTTGATGATCACGTGTGGGATGTGCTGAACTAAGAGGTTACAAATTTTGATTGAATACAATGATGGCTCACAGTCGCCTCATGGATTCCCAGTTTTGAACTACTAAATCTGTTCCATTTAGCACAGTGGTAGTTCCACAAATCATGCTGTAGGTTATCTACAATGTGAAGACAGGACTTAATTTCCACAAAGATTGTGTGTTGGTTACTCCTACCAATATGATCATGGGGACAGATGCATCTGCAGGTAGATTTGATTTATTGTCACATGAATTGGGATACAGTGAAGTATATTGTTTCTTGCGCGCTATACAGCATATCGCTCAGAGTACATGGGGAGAAGGAAAAGAGAGAGTTCAGAATATAGTGTTACAGTCATATATGCGAAGTCCATTCAAAAGTCTGATGGCAACATGGAAGAAACTGTTCTTGAGTTGGTTGGTACATGATCTTAGACTTTTGTATCTCTTTCCCAACAGTAGAAGGTGGAAGAGAGTGTGTTCAAGGTTGGGGGGGGGGGGGGGGGGGGGGGGGGGGTCCTTGGTTATGCTGGCTGCTTTTCTGAGGCAGCAGGAAGAGTCAATGATGGGAGGCTGGTTTGCAAGATGTACTGGGCTACATTCACAACCCTTTGTAGTGATCTTGTCAGAGCAGGAACCATACAAAGCTGTAATACAACCAGAAAGGATGCTTTCTACAGTGCAACTGCAAAAATTGTTGAGTCGTAGCGGACATGCCAAATTTCCTTAGCATCCTGAGAAAGTAGAGGCGTTGACAGGCTTTCTTAACAATAAACATCAGCATGGGGGGACCAAGACAAGTTGTTGGTGATCTGGACACCTAGAAACCTGAAGCTTGATACTTGAAGATTGGTGAGGGCAAGATATTTCCCTCGTATTGACTCCTACCAACAGGCGTAGGCCAGTTCAGTCAGTGGTGATGCAACCAAGCCACTCTTGGTGATGGGACAATGATGTTCTCCACCAAGTAAATTACATGCCCTTGCCATCCTCGGTGCTTCTTCCAACGCAAAGAAGCACTGGTTCATCAGCAAAAAGAGGGTGGTAGGTGGTAATCAACAGATTTCCTTGTCCACTAATGCAATGAGGCCTCATGAGGTCCAATTGTTAAGGACTCTCAGGAATACTCCTTCCTTACTGTATACCAATGTGTCATCATCTCTGTCCACATCATGATTCTGTTCCATCCATGGGACAGAACATAACCAGGAATGGCGATGGAGTGCCCTCTGGGGCATTGGCTTTAGGGTATAATCTGGTGAGTATGACAATGTCACACTGTTGTTTGCCAAGTCTGTGGGGACACACTCAATTTTGGCACAAATCCCCAGATGCTAATGGGGAGGACTTTGCAGTGTCAACTGGGCAGGGTGTGCCTTGCCATTTCTGGTGCCTCAGTTGATGCCAGGTGATCTACCAAGTTTTATCTTATTCAACTTTTTTGTAGCATTTTGTTATATTGAAATGACCAGCAAGCCACTAAGAGGGCAGTTAAGAGTCAACCACATTGCTGTCCGTTTGGATTCACATATAGGCCAGATCCCTGAAGGACATTGGTGAACCAGATGGGTTTCTGCAAATCTAGTAGCAGTAATTCAGGTCTCTGGATTGCTCACCCAATAACATTACCATTATACTAGCATCCCTTAGTTACTCAAAATTAGTTAAGAAAATCAGGACACAATCAGAAGGGATTTCCATAAAGCAAAAGCAATGCAGAAGGATAGAAAACTTTACCTGGCCAAGATTGATGTACACAGCATTCTGAAGGAACTCAGATGCTTCCATGCTTCTCTTCTGAATAGCAAGCACCCGAACTGCCTTTACACAAGCTTCCAGCTCAATCACTCCAGCATTTTTGTACTGTAAGTAATATAGTAAATTATTTTGCATTGCACAGAAATTCCGTCACTAAGTAAATACAAGCAGCCATCTAATAAAAATCACATGCTAATTGATAAAAAATAAAATATTTATGCTCTTTAAATTTGAACTGACAGATCATTTGTAAAAAATTGCTCACAACATCCCCACCAACAGCATCAAAATTTGGTGTACGATTTCAGGGACTGATTTTAGAAATATTCAGTAGTACATCGAAAGATGGATGATTTCTATTGTGAAGTTTTGCAGTCAGCAGATTAATCTACATGTTGCGAAATCTTCAAACTAGTAAGATATTTGGTAATGATGGACCCTGTGCCTGTGGAGAGCACATCCGATTGAGCTATATTTGATCACCATGTAATTATTTCATACCCCAGCAAGTCTGGTTGTATTTTCAATAATATTTTAATGCAAAATTGCAGCAAGTAGAGGCACAGTCTTGGTCAAGTCTCTTCAGTTTCTATTCAGTCAGGCAGAATGTTTGAAGTCTTGCAATGCAATTGTTAATTTGCTGTTCCAGGACATATCTGACTATGAATTTGTTGCTGAAACCAGCATCAAAATCAGAAGGAGGACAGTTCCATAACGTTAGTAAGTTAGAAGGCAAAATTGCCTTTGCAAAGTCAGGTAGAAACAGAACAACAGAAGGAACGAAGGAGAGTGTCTTTGGAGCCTGGGAAAGTTGGAATTATTTGGCATTCCTTTTGGAGGAACAAAAAGTTGGAATTGCTCAGTAGAGAAAGGAAATAGAGTTTGAAATCTGGGAACTTTACATTGTACAAAACTGTTTTGCTATTCTGCCTCTTCAGATATAAAGGAGTACCCTCAATGAAGAGAATAGAGACTCCAAATTGCTTTGACAAAGTACTCACCTACTGAATATGAACAACCTAAATATTTCCTGTTTCTTACTTTATTGGATAATAAATCAAATTCTAAAGTTATAAACTTTTTTTTTTACAACTAACTGGTCAATAACATTTAATTCTTAAATTCAAAAATTTCCAAGAAACTTATCCCTTAGGCCACTAAGTAACAGCAAGTAGTATTTGAATGAAATGTGCATAACTATATTTGTGCTCTGTAGTTCTAAGTATATACATACTGTTCTGAAACAGCAGGGGTCATTGCACCTTTTCAAACCATGTCTTTTATAATGAAAAGCAAGTTCAGGTTTACTCCAGAAATGATGCGAGAAGATAGAAGGCTATCCCTTCTGTTTGTCACATAAAACATTAAGCTTTCTTCATGATAATAACATCCCTGGTCATACTACTAACTATCACATATGCTTCAAAATGCAAATCAACCAGCCAGCTGCAATTCGACTCCTCAATCTCTGTGCCATATGAATTAATCCACCTTTACTGTATTTATAGAAATTTTGCTTAATTACCAGTCAGATCTCAATCAAGTGCTTTACAAAAGTTTAACATTCTATAGATCAAAACAAAATAGCTTCAGTAGAAGCTGGAATCAGAAACAAAAACAGATAATGCTGGAAAATTTCAGCTTCACTGGAACATTGCAAAAGGCCAAAGACAGACATGTGGACAGGACAGCAGGGTGCTATGTTGAAATGACAAGCGACAGGAAGGTTTAGGTCTGCTCACAGACAGACCGAAGGTCAGACCAGACTGAACATCAAGTTCAACAACCTCCAAGCATGAACTTTCTTCTCCACCACATTTCCATTTATTTTATTTTATTTCTTCTTTTCATCAAATTAATCCATTTTATTACTTTTTTTTAATTTTTCCACTTCTAAAATCTCACCTCCTCCCTGTCCCGCTAAGGCGATCTTCCACTCTCCTACACTCTGCATCTTTGTTCTGCCATTTACACATTCTGATCTCTCAATGGACACTTTTGGCACCATTCACATTACCTTTGTCTTTTTGTCTATGCCATCCCAATCAATTACACCACCCTCCTCAACCCTCAGTATAAATCTTGTCGAATTTTCCTTGCCTTCAGCTCTGAAGGGTCATCCTGAATCAAAATACTGACTCTATTCTCTCCATAGATGCTATCAGATTTGCTGTGGTTTCTGTTTTTGCATTACACTTTATACCTCTACAGGTGAAGAACAACAGACAACTTGCTTATTCTACTCGGCACTAGGCTAGGTCAATTAAAAGGGATGCACAGGTAATAATCCTATGATCTGAACTACATGAATTTGCCTGTTAAAGTGCAGGCAAGTAGTTTCTGTGGTAGCTTAAAACATCTCTACAATACAAAAGGCTCCAACAAAAGAACAAAGAACAATACAGCACAGGAACAGGCCCTTCGGCCCTCCAAGCCTGCGCCGCTCATGTGCCCAACTAGACCATTCGTTTGTATCCCTCTATTCCCAGTCTGTTCATGTGGCTATCTATAGATAAGTCTTAAACGATCCCAGTGTGTCCGCCTCAATCACCTTGCTTGGGAGTGCATTCCAGGCCCCCACCACCCTCTGCGTAAAATACGTCCCCCTGACATCTGTGTTGAACCTTGCCCCCCTCACCTTGAACCCGTGACAGATTTTTAAGACACTAGTGACCTACATTTAGTCAAGCTTTTAAATTTGAATAATTCATTTTGACAAAATGAACAGTACTGACAACCAATTGTGAATTTAAAACAGAAGCCACTTTACTTTCATAAAGGTTATCCCAGATATCAAAACAGGGCTTCAAATTAAATTTATCCATTGCATCCATATAATTGAGGTATTAAAAGTGCATCCACACTTAGCTGATTTAACTACCTATACCAGGCGTAAATCAATGATAATGACCCGAATGTGGCAATAGATCACTTATTGGGTACTAAATACCCGTGGACAATGGTGTTGAGGCAAGATAGGGAAGGAAGGAAGAGGTGCCCGAAATGATTAAGGAGATTAGCTTTGGAGAGAAAGGATGCCCTGGAGCAAGCAAAGAAGGGTCAAATGGTCTACACTTCCTCCTATTTTCTATGTATCAATGAAGTACTCAATGAGTACTGTCTATTGAGTACTTTATGTTTTCACTAAAGATTATCATACTGTCAGAGCCTTGGCGAAGCAAGAGGTCATTAAAGTGCTGGATGGGCAAAAGCTTCATAAAATAAAGGTATTAGAAAGGCTGCCTGTACTTCAATTTGTTACGCTCACGAGGATCTGATGATGCATTCAAAGATGGTAAGGGAAACAAATGTGGAAATGGAGGATGGATAGACCACATTCTTCCAATATTCCATAGATACAATGGTTGTACCAGAGAACTGGAGAATTGCAAAAAGGATCGTTTTTATGTAGTTGCTGGAGTTATGTGAGCATAACTCCAGGCCACTCAATTTAACCTCTGCAGTGGGAACACTTTTAGAAAAGGTAATGTAGGACAACATTAAGCCACTTGGACAGATGTGGATTAATTGAGGAAAGCAAACAGATTTGGTAAAGGTTAACTGTGTTCAATTAACTGGATTTTTTTAGTTTCTTTGGAGGTAAAAGAGCAAAGAACAGTACAGCACAGGAACAGGCCCTTCAGCCCACCAAGTCTGTGCCAACACAGATGCCTCTCTAATCTAATATTTTCTTGCTTCTATGTGATATATCCCTCTATTCCCTGCCTATTCATGTATCTATCCGGATGCCTCTTGTACGTTGTTACAGAATCTGCTTCCATGACCTTCTCCGGCAGCGCGTCGCAGGGATTCACCACCCTCTGAGAAAAATGTGCCCCTTACATCTCTTTTAAACTTTCCCCCTCCCACTTTCAACCTATGCCCCCGAATAATTGACCCTTCGACCCTGGGAAAAAAGACTCTGACTATCCATTTCTCCAAGCCTGTCATAATCTTGTAAACCTATCAGACTCATCCTCTGATGCTACACTGAAAACGATCCAAATTTGTTCAACCTTTCTTCATAGTCCATATCATCCAAACTAGGCAACATTCTGGTAAACCTCTTTCCGACACATCAACATCCTTCCAGTAGTGTGATGACCAGAATTGTACACAATATCCAAATGAGGCCTAACCAAAGTCGTATACAGCTGCAACATGATTTTCCAATTCCTATACTCAACGCCCCGATTGATGAAGGCCAGCATGCCATATGCCTTCTTGACCACCTTGTCCACCCGAGTTGCTGCCTTCAGGGAACTGTGGAGCTGCATGCCTACATCCCTCTGCATGCTAATATTTCTAAGGACTGTACCAGTTACTGTTAAAGAGAATTTTTTGAAAATTCACTTATGGGTTGTGGACAAGACCAGCATTTATTGCCCGTCCCTAGTTGCCCTTCAGAAGGTGGTGGTGAGCTGCCTTTTTGAACCAGTGCAGTCCCCAAGGTGTAGGTACACCTACAGTGCTGTTGGAGAGGGAATTTAAGATTTTGACCCAGCGACAGTAAAGGAATGGCGATATATTCCCAAGTTAGGACTGTGAGTGATTTGGAGGGGAACCTCCAGGTGGCAATGTTCCCAGGTATCTGCTGCTCTTGTCCTTCTAGATGGTCGTGGTCATGGGTTTGAAAGGTGCTGCTTAAGGAACCTTGGTTGAGTTCCTGCAGTGCATCTTGTAGATCATACACATGGCTGCCACAGTTCATTCGTGCTGGAGGGATTGAATGTTTGTGGAAGGGTAGCAATCAAGTGAGCTGCTTTGCCCTGGATGGTGTCAAGTTTCTTGAATGCTGTTGGAGCTACACTCAGCCAGGCAAGTGGAGAGCATTTAATCACATTCTTGACTCGTGTCTTGTAGATGGTGGTCAGGCTTTAGGGAGTCAGGAACGAGTTACTCACCACAGGATTCTGAGCCTTGGACCTGCTCTGGTAGCCACAGTATTTTCTGGCTCGTCCAGTTCAGTTTCTGGTCAATAGTAACCCCCAGGATGTTGATAGTTGATGAGGGTAATGCAGTTGATGTGGTGTACATGAACTTTCAAAAGGTGTTTTACAAAATGATAGATAACAGGCTTGTCAGTGAAGTTAAAGCCAACAGAGTAAAAGGGTAGGTAACAGCAATGATATGAGTGACAATGTTGACAGTTGTTTCTCAGGCTGCAGGAAGATATACAGTAGGATTCCCCAGGGGTTAGTCCTCAGACCACTGCTTTTCATACAATAGAATCCCTACAGTGCAGGAGGCCGCCATTCGGCGCATCGAGTCTTCACTGACCACAATCCCACCCAGGCCCTATTTGCATCACCCCTCATATTTACCCTCCTAATACCCCGACACTAGCTTGGCCAATCAACCTCACCCACACATCTTTGGACTATACCGGAGCACCAGGAGGAAACCCACGCAGACAGAGAGAATGTGCAAACTCCACACAGTGACCTGGCGCTATGAGGTAGCAGTGCTAACCGCTGTGCCACCGTGCCCCCCCCCCCCCCTTCTTTCAACATTTCAAGATGACACAAAGTTTGCAAGTATTGTGAACTGCCATGAGGATATTAATAGACTTTGAGAACATAGGCTGAAGGAATGAGGAATCAATTCACCTCTTAACCTAATTGCCAGGTCACTTCGCTAGCCCTTTTTCAAGCCCTCATAATTGCCCATATTTAAGTTTGAAATAGTAGTTCTGGAACCATTCTTCCCTCTCTCAAACAGAGTGTAAAATTCAATCATATAATGATCAATGCTATCTAGTGCATTCACTATGAAGTCATTATTTAATTCTAGTTCATTGCACAATACCAGCTCTACTCTAGCCTGCTCTCTGGCTGGTGCCAGAATGAGCTGTTCTAAGAAACTATCCTGAAAACATTACATGAATTCCTCATCTGGGCTACCTTTTACATCTGATTTTCGCAGATTGCATGCACTCTAAAATCTCCTATGATTATCACTATACCTTTCTGACAAGCTCCCATTATTTATTCCATTATGATCTGTCCTACTACATGGCTACTGTTAAATGGCATGAGGTTGGTAGAATACAAGAGCAGGGATGAACTGCTGAGGCTCTACAAGTCTCTGGTCAGGACACATTTGGAATATTGAGAGCAATTTTGGGCCCCATATCTAAGGAAGGATGTGCTGGCCTTGGAGAAGGTTCAAAGCAGGTTCATGACAATGATCCCAGGAATGAAAGCCTTGACTTTTGAGGAATGTTTGAGGACTCTGGGTCTGTAGTCAATGGAGTATGGAAGGATGAGGGGTGATCGCACTGAAACTTACAGAAAACTGAAAGACTTGGATAGAGTGGACGTGGAGAAGATGTTTCCATTAGTCGGAGAGACTAGTATCCGAGGGCACAGCCTCAGAGGAAAGGGACGACCCTTTAGAACCAACATATCGAGGAACTTCTTCAGCCAGAGGGTGGTGAATCTGTGGAATTCATTGCAACTGAAGGCTGTGGAGGCCAGTTCATTGAATGTATTTATGACATAGGTAGGTTCTCGACTGGTTACAGGGAAAAGGCGGGCGAATGGGGTTGAGAAACATATTAGCTATGATCGAATGGCGGAGCAGACCCGATGGGCCAAATGGACTAATTCTGCTCCTACATCTTATGGTTTTATGATTACAGGATCGACCCTCTGTCTGAGAGCTATTGCCAGGAGTCAAGGACAAAATACTTATTTTCTCAGTTTTTGGAACATCACACCTCAGGCGGCATGGTAGCACAGTGGTTAGCACTGCTGCTTCACAGCTCCAGGGACCTGGGTTCGAATCCCGGCTCGGGTCACTGTCTGTGTGGAGTTTGCACATTCTCCCTGTGTCTGTGCGGGTTTCCTCCGGGTGCTCCGGTTTCCTCCCACAGTCCAAAGATGTGCGGGCTAGGTTGATTGGCCATTCTAAATTGCCCCTTAGTGTCCCGGGGTGCATAGGTTAGAGGGATTAGTGGGTAAATATATGGGGATCGGGCCTGGGTGGGATTGTGGTTGGTGCAGACTCGATGGGCCGAATGGCCTCTTTCTGCACTGTAGGATTCTATGATTCTAGAATCCTCCCTTTAAACCTCATTATGCCTAGAGAGCTAGTCACAGAATCCCATCACACCTGGGACTGTTCAGACCAATTTCAAAGGGAACAACTGAGATGTTATTTGATAAGCCAACCATCTCATTCTGACACAAGGATTTACTTTTCTCTTTCAAATTGGAATATACATGAGGTCCAATTTGAGACAACATATTCCAGTATTGTACAGTGCACTATTTCAAGATTACCTTGCCAAAGTAAGTAATGGCTTCCTTATATTTGTCAATAATATCCTCAGGACTCAGACAGTTCTTCGCTCTTCCAATCTCAGTACTAGTGTCTGCACTGATGCCATTTGTTGTCAATGCACCTGGAAATTTAGAAAAGCAACAGAATAAGTATTTTGAAGTGAACATTCTGTGTAGAAATCTCAATCTATGTACGCAGGATATTAAAAGATCAAAACATGGTCGTTGAGCTACTTACAGTAAAGAATCACTACCCATCGCAACTCAAATCATTTTGTTTTGGTAGATGAAAACACAGATGGGATGGCTCAAAAGACCATCTTCTATTCTGTAAACTTGCATCAGATCATAAAACATGCAGTAAGTGTATCTTTTCAAAACAATGGCTCCTCATATCCATGATCCAGAAAGGCCAGAGGCAATGAATTGATAAACTCATGTAATTCTGTGCTTTTTGGAACACAGCACTATACAAACAACTACCAGGGGTATGGTGATCCTTTGGAGCCCATGTGAAACAAGCCACACTCTTTTCAGTAATGTCGTGCTATGTCTCTCACTTTTTGCTTCAAGAGAACATTACGTTAGTCTCAAAGCCTATGTTCAGTGACTCGGTGGCCAGGATCTGATATAACTGAGTTATATAGTTTGCATTCTTGCCTGTTGCTGGAGTAAAAGGAGTTCCAAATCTTCAACTGTAAACAAACACCCTATAAGTAAAGGACATCCAAGACAGATGAATCATTTGAAACAATCGCACCAAACATGGGATAAACGGAAGTGAACAGGATGCAAGCCAACTTTACTTTTTTTTAAAAACTCCCAATTAGAATATTTTTCTTACTTGGTCTCTTTCCACACTGCTAATTTTTAAATCTGCCTTCAGCTTCCACTTCAAGCAACAGTCTCTTATGTGGTATTACATTGAATGCTTTCTCGCAGTCCATATAAATGGGATCCATAGGCATTTCCTTGTCTACTACTTTATTCACTTCAAATAATTCAAACAGATTCATCCCTTTATAAATCAATGCTTACTCTGATTAGCTAAAATTAAAAAGGTGGTAGGGTATGTGAGCACTTGGCTGCACAGGATTCAAGCTTATGAAACCAGAGAGAAAACCTCATTGCATGAACAGGAAATTGGTCGAGTGGTAGTAAATAATGGCAAGGAGATACCTGCATCTGTGAGCAATAACTAGTGATACCCTGGGATAATTTTTACTATAATCCCGAGGATAATTAATTATCAAAGCAATTCTTACAATATTCAGTTTCCTCAACTCTTCCAGGGACACACATTTTACATACACCATTTTAAAAATTCTATCCGCACCCCTTTCAGAAGCTATGAAATTTCTCAAAGGCAAGAATGGTTATTCATATGACACTAGGAATGTGGAGGCTTGCATCTCCCCAACCTCCTCTGCAGTGAAGAATTTATAATACAAGAAACTTATGCCCATTTACGATACAAGGACACAATATCTGAGCTTTCCATTTGATTCAATGCATTTCACTGTTCGGGCCAATGAGTTGATGAATAACAGAGATCCTATCAAAAGGGAAGGTAGGACTGTTAGGAAAAACAATTCAGGCACAGATTTTGTAAGATGCTACCCGAAACCTGAATTAGAACATTTAAATTCATATTATTTGGATCAATAAGATTTTCAAATAAAATTGCTGTTGGAAGTAAAGTGTTATGTTGGAGCTCCCTATAGAAGAAATTAGATACAGCTCTTAGGGCCAAAGGGATCAAGAGATATGTGGGGGGAGGGGGATCAGGATATTAAATTTGATAATCAGTCGTGATCAAAACGAATGGCTGTGCAGGCTCGAAGGGCCGAATGGCCTACTCCTGCTTCTAGTTTTTATGTTCCCTAATCCTCAGACCGTAATCAGTAAGGATGACACCTCCTCCACGATTTTCCTCAACACCGGTGCCCCACAAGGCTGTGCCCTCAGCCCTTTACTCCTCACACACCTATGACTGTGTGGCCAAATTCCCCTCCAATTCGATATTCAAGTTTACTATGATGCCACCATAGTGGGTCGGATCTCAAACAATGATGAGACATGCCCCTCTCAACATCAACGGAGATGAAGTGGAAATGGTCACAAGCTTCAAGTTTCTTGGTGTCCAAATCACCAACCTGTCCTGGTCCCTCCACGCCAATGTTATTGTTAAGAAAGCCCACCAAAGTCTCTACTTTCTCAGGAAGCTAAGGAAATTCAGCATGCCTGCTATGATTTGCACCAACTTTTACAGATGCACCATAGAAAGCATCCTTTCTGGATGTACCACAGCTTGGTATGGCTCCTGCTCGGACCAAAACCACAATAAACTACAAAGGGTTGTGAACATAGCCCAGTCCATCACGGAAACTAGCCTTCCATCCATTGACTCTGTCTACACTCTCCGCTGCCTCAGAAAAGCAGCCAGTATATTCGAGGACCCCAGCACCCCAGATATACTCTCTTCCACATTCTTCCATTGGGAAAAAGATATAAAAGTCTGAGATTACATACCAACCAATTCAAGAACAGCTTCTTCCCTGCTGCCATCAAACTTTTGAATGCTCCTACCTTAAAGTTGATCTTTCTCTACACCCTAGCTATGACTGTAGCACTACATTCTGCACCCTCTCCTTTCCTTCTTCCCTATGTACTCTATGAACAGTATACTTTGTCTTACAGCACACAAAAACAATACTTCTCACCGTATACCAATATGTCTAACAATAATAAATCAAATTAAATTAAAACGAAGCACAAGTCAGGAGTATGATGGAATACTCTGCACTTGCCTGGATGAATGCAGCTCCAACAACACAAAAGCAACTTGACAGCATCCAGGACGAAGCAGCCCGCTTCACTGGGACTGGCATCCCTTCAACAAATGCTCAATGGCAGCATTGCGTACCATCTACAAGATGTACTGCAGGAACTCATCAAGACACCTTAGATAACACCCTGCAAACCTGCGACTGATACCATCTAGAATGACAAGTTCTCTTCCAAGTTGCACATCATCCTGACTTGGAACTATATTGCCATTCATACACTGTCTCGGAGTCAAAATCCTGGAACTTGCTCCCCAACAGCATGGTGTATCTACAGCAGTTTACCACCATCTTCTCAAGGGCAATTGGGGATGGGCAATAAATGCTGGCCTAGCTAGTGATGCCCACATCCCAAAAATGAATTTTTAAAAATTCATGCTTCCAATTTTCACCCGTGTCTCCCTTTTACATTGTCCATTTCTGACTTTCCCTTCATAGAATATTAGAGCACAGATCTCTGCACTGGTTATTTCTAAAAGCAAGTCTGTTAGTCTCACTTCCCCACTTCTTCTCCCATTCTCCTACCACTTTTTTCTCTTAACTTTTAATCCAATTCCCTTTCGAAGGTGACTGTTGAATTTGCATCCATCACCTTACCAGACTGTGCATACCAAATACAAATCTCACATTGCACAAAATATTTCATGGTGCTTCACGTTCTTTTGCCGATCACCTTAAATCTACGCCATTGGTAATTGATCCTTCAGGCACTGGATACAGATTTTAGTTACTTTCCTGTTTTAAGGCAGTTGTTAAAACCTCTCCCTTTGGCTAAGCTTTTAGTCATCTGACCCAGTATCTCCTTCTGTGCCTTGGTATCATTTTGTTTTATAATTTGCCTTGGGACATTTTGTTACATTAATAATTACTGTGTTTACTTTGAACACTATCAAATCTCCTCAGCCTCCTCTGCTCTGACAAGTACAATCCCAGCTTCGCTCGTCTACCGATATAACTGTAATTCCTCAACCTTGAAAGCATTCCAGTACATCTCTTCAACCCTTTCAACCAGATGCACTGCCCTTCCTTTCTCCCCACCTGCACTACACAACCCACACTCCCACCTCTCCAAGGTGCCTGCCCCCTTCCAAACCAATGTCTCTTTAACCAAGTCATCGTGGCCTTCATCCTTGGCCTGCTTGCAATCCAGCAGCACCCCCAACAGCTGTCAGGACTGGAAGAGCTGCTAACCAATTCAAGGGTGGGACTTCTTCCCATCGAGGAGCAGAAGTCCAACACTTTCCTTGTTGTTACCACCTGCAACATGTTATTGCTGTGCATAGATGTTTGTTCCAAACGATTCTAACCAATGGCAAGGGTTAATTTGGATTTTGTGTCTTATTTCATAGAATCCCTACAGTGCAGAGGAGGCCATTTGGCCCATCGAGTCTGCACAGACTCTCAGACTGGGTATCTTACTCAGGCCTTTTTTCTGTCATTCATGACTCATGTAAATCGAAGATTTGGAACTTAAAATATTTTAAATAAAATGTTTCCTACCTGAAACTGCTCAAAAGTTACAACAACACTCCAGCTGAGGCCAAACTAGAGTTTTCTTTACAATTAGAATAATTTCAGGCTTTTAAACTCGATGTCTCTATTTATAAAACTCAGGATTCCAAATTTTTGATCAACTCTAGTGCCCTTTTTAGGCACTAATATTCTAGGCCACGCAGAGACTTCATAAACACACCTGTTCACAATTTTCTTCTCAACCTACAGTCTGTAAAAACCCCAGCAGTTTCTACATCATATCTGCTGTGCTAATCTTTCAAGTCACAACCTATATAAACATGCATGTTTATACAAGATCAAGTTTGTTGCTAAATGAAAACCCACAATTAACTGCTAAAAGTTCCCTTGCTTCCCAGTTAATTGGATCTGCATGACATGCATGAGACATTAGGCCAGATTCTCCAACCTCGTCTGCAGCTGAGATTCTCTGGTCCTGCTGCAGTGAATGGAGATTTGGCTGTGTGCCAACTTCTCCATTCTCACTGATAGTGGTGGCAAGGTATAGCACATTGGAGAATTCCAGCCCTTGTCTCTTGCATCTTTTGGAGAGACTAATGGTTTCCTTGCTGTTGCTCTTTTTGGAAGGAGATTAAAACAGTAGAAAAACAAAAAAAGGATTGGATTCCATAAAGAAGGTATTCTGTATTGTACCACACTCATTTTTCTACTGATGTGGACCCTGAAGTAAGCAGCCAGCTCTGTTGATACTGCCTTCCCATCGGGGATAGGAGAGAACAATATCAGGTTTGAGGACTTTTAAGTGCTAAGTGACTTCAATTCTGTTAACTTTTTTCCTAATATTTTTCTTAGATTTTCAGACTTTGCATCACGATTAATTGGGCTAAACACAGGGTAGGAAAACATTTTTCTACGAACACACATTTTCTGAATATTTCGAAAATCATTATTTCCTGTCTTTATAAATCATCCCATCCACAGTTAAAATACTTCACAAATGTGTTAATTTTGTATAAATAAAAAGATACTGAAAAGAAACTGCTGAGATACACCATGCAAACATTTAAAAGTCTCAGAAGTGGGATATCATGAGTTGGGGTGACAAGTCTTCTCTAACAGCCATATTTAAAAAAAGACTTCCCTTCTAAGTTTCACTGGTTTAAAATCATTGTACATGACTGTAGAAGAGAACACCAGAAGAAAATATATTGACAAACTTGCACCATATGTTAACAAACAGCAAAATCCAGAACACTTTTTAATCTACTAGCAGCTCTGTGCCATGTGTTAACCAAACAATATTATTTTTCTAAATATTTAGAAACTTTGATCTATGTTTTTTGATTTAAATTGCAACAGTTTAGAATCTTGATCTCTTCATGCAAGCAATATCTTATGTGTAAGCAATCAAACAGATAGCAAGGAAAGAACAAAAGCAAAAAATGTATAATTGTTGTAGCACTCAAGACTTAATTAGTAAAGCAGAGAAGTACGGTACCTGGATCAATGAGAACTTCCTGTGCCCCTAGAAGTGGGAACAAACAATTGTCTTTCACTCCCTTTGCACACTCATTTTTTAAAAAATCAACATTGTTATTTAATCTATTCAATGCACTCAAAGGTAACCTCTTAAAATAATCTCTGCTCCTCTGTCACTTCCAATTATACACTGTCATCAGTGTTCAAAAATCAAAATATCCTCTTCTTGTTGGAGCACAGAATTGCAAACATTAGTCTTTCAATTAAATGCAGCAAGATTTCAATGGAATTAAACTTTGCCACAGCTTTTGACCATTCTCCAGTCTCTTTTAGCCTTTATCCAAATGTAACATAATGTAATACACGTACATACAAAAAATTGCATGGGCTTATTTTCAAGCCTAAGGTCCAAGAGAAAAGCTGAGTGATAGTGTTCCAATTCTCTCTGGCTAAGTGACCGAATGAAAAGCACTTGAACTGCATTCAGATCAAATGTAAAGTGGCTTGAATAATCTCAAATCAACTCCGACTGGACAAGATTCCATTGCATAAATTACATGGTTCGCAAACTGGTAATCTTACTCAAAAGCCAAAACTATGGCTGTTGTGGCAAGTAGAAAAGTAGGGTATGTTCTACCAAAGTTAAGGTTATTGGTTCAACATAAAGAGAGTTTTATTCAGCACCACATTGTGCCAATGCTTGGTGGATGCCCAAGTGGAAATAGTGTACCCACATAACAATTTGCAAAAGCATTACGCTGCAGATGCTGAAACAAAATGAAATGTACAGAAAATGGTAGAAACTCAGGTTAGGCAACATCTGTGAAGAAGGGAAGTTAGGATTAATATTTCAGGTTGATTTTCATCAAAACCCATTGTTATCCCGTTAAGCAAAAACCAGCAAAAAAAAACTTCAGACAGGGAAGGCCATCTCACAATAAAAACAAGGGAGAAGGGAAATCTTTAAGACATTTAGCAATTCCTTCTCTTAGGACGGGAAAATAAGATAATTCATCTTGCAGAAATTTTTCAAAATTAAAATATACTCTTCGATAGGATCACAAGGTGGAAACAGCAGGCAACAGGCCCTGGCTTAACCATGGAACAGCAAGGCAACAACTGAATAGGGATCATGAAGGGTAGACTGAGGCCAGCATACAAGACGCAGCAAACCCCTGCCAGATATTGAAGGAAATGAGGCCAGTATGGGAGTGGGAGGCCATGCAAAAGGCAAAGGCCAAAAGCATTAAAATTTACTTATTGTACCTGCACACAAACGGCAATAATTGAAGGTCAAGCAAACTGTAAAAATGGAAAAATTGTTATTTCATGGCAAGCGGACTTCGGTGATTCACACCACATCGTTGGGAAATTTGCAACTATGCTGGCAGGCAAGTTTCCTTGCTCCCAAGCTTCCATTATAAAAATGGTGAAACCTTTTCCTTTATAAAGAATTGGCACAAAAAGTAACCAAATCTTGACCCTAAGGCAGGAATTTTCAATCAAACATAAATGCAGAATCCACTCAACTAATCTGATCATTTTATAAAGATGAATAATGAGGGAAAGCGACTTAAAAGTTTAATTTCAATCAATTTGCCCTACGTACAATGCTTTCTGTAAGCCAACATGCTTTTTTCAGAACCCAATTATTTTACTGAGGAATTTGATTCACTTTAAATTTACTTTTTCCGCCAAAACATAAAAATTACCTGAGTAAATCTGGGACCAAGGGGATTGCTTATTTCTTTCATGGGAACTGGCCATCATTGGCAAGGTCAGCATTTGTTGCACTTGAACTGAGTGGCTTACGAGGCTATTTCAGAGGGCAGTTAAGAGTCAACCATATTGCTGTGGGTCTGGAGTCACATGTAGGCCAGGCCAGGTATGGATGGTCAATTTCCTTCCCTGAAGGACATTAGTGAACCAGGCTTGTTTTTACAACATCCCATAATAGTTTCATGGCCACCATTACAGAGACTAGCTTTATACTCCAGATTTATTCATGTAACTCAAATTCCACAATCTTCTGTGATGCGATTTGGACTCATGTCCCAACATTAGTTTGAACCTGTGGAATACTGGTCCAGTGACATTACCCCATGCCATCATATTCCCCTAATTGTACATAGCCAACACGAGCAACAAAAGAAAAAACTTCTACAACCAAACCAAAGTTTGAAATCAGCTTCACACAGTGAGCACATTCCAGCATTACAACAAATATCAATGAAGGAAAAATTGAATTCTTGGCTATTAACTCGGAGCTTGTTACAGACTGTTCAGGTTTATCACCCCTCTCATCATAATTTTACATCTGATATTATGCAACTATTAACAGTCAATTATGTGGAGTTTAAAGCCACTCCCTTGGTGTATGCATTATAACACCATCCATAATTGAACGTCACGTTCTTTCACCTATTGCTGGTCCACAGAAAACACTGGTCCTCTTCCTATATCAGAGACCACACTGTTTAACAATGTTTCATGTAATTACTTCTGCAAGAGTATCATCCCTTGGCATTCATAGATGTTGTGCCAATAGAGTGAGCAGATAGTGAGAGAGAGGTAATATGCTACCTTTATTGCTCAGTTCAGAATTGTATAATGACTTATAATCTATGTGCATCTTCCAAAATGGAATGGATGCAAGTTTTATGCAGTGCAAGGGAAGTTCTAGGGATAGCTGTGCTTCTTTCGCAGAGAGCTCACAATTAGGCTACTGCTTGGTAAATTCAAAGTTGCTTCTTTTGTAACTCAAGGAATACGATATTCTAACGTAAGGTTACAACCATTCTGTGCCATTCTTAAGTTGAAGACAGCACAGAACAGAGAGCAAAGGAGTAAAAACAAAAGACAGGTAAATCATACCTCCCACAAATTGTCTAAACACAGGTACAACAAAAGCATTGAAGCATGCTTCCTTGTCTACCATTATTTGTTGTACAGCAGATGGGCACTGACGCATGGAGTACATTATAAATAGGGCAACATGACAGGAAAACAAAAGAGGGAGGTATAAACAGAAACTAGCATCGATAAAATGGGACTATACACTAAGTTTCTGGTTTTCTAAACTCACCAGTTTTCTCTGTTCTACTCAAGCTATTAAGACCCCTCTCTGGAGTACACTACCACAGAACATCAAGTAACTCATCCAAGTGGCTATTTTTCTGATGTGAAAATTGTCTGGCCATTGAAAAAGTTGTAGAAATTGAGTTTGTGTCTTTATATGCCCTGTTTGTGAACAGAATTCCCACTCACCTGAAGAAGGAGCTTAAGGCTCCGAAAGCTTGTGGCTTTTGCTGCTAAATAAACCTGTTGGACTTACTTCTTACTGTGTTTACCCCAGTCCAACACCGGCATCTCCACATCATTGAAAAAGTTGACAGCAGAGGATTACTGCATCCTCAAACTATATCTATATGTAAAGTAATCTACACATACATTGTTCCTGAAATAATTAGTAGTGGGCCATCAAGAGAAGGAATCTTGGTCTATTATTTCCTCCCAACTCTTGGATTAGGATCCAATTGTAGTAACCAAAACACACCCACAAATCTCAGTCAGAACAGGTTATATCAGGCACCAGGACCTGATCAGTTCAATTACTCAATAGCTAAATTTACTGAACCATCAAACAAGCCAGAATATTTAAAGAATGAGCGAAGGTGCACAAACATAATTCTTTAGACTATAGTATTCATGTACCATTTTCTACATTTCTTACTGAATTACATTGTTCACTACTTCAATAAAGTCTTATATTGATCCTGTATTAGCATGTAATTTCTTTCCTAGTATAGTATGGATGAATAAGCCAAATTATGCAAGTTCTTTCATTTAAAAAATTTATACTCCAATATATTTGCCAATTGCAAGTGCTCCACTTTCTTCGCCATACATTGAACCACAAGATAAAGTACTTCCTTTGTGAACTATTTGGGCATTTGTTCGATATGAACCTCATTACAATAAAATGTGTAAACACATGCGTAATGTCTGTCTATCTGATCTTGTGTTAACAAGAGCTGAATTATTCCTATTCTGTTTCATTTCTTTATTAAAACTGAACAATTGACCATAGAATTCTCAACTCAAAACACGAACAAGGAATTTTAATGGATTAGAAGATATTAATTATTGTATGCTTTATGTATAAAAAGATCAAAAGCATTACATGTTCATTATAAATTATGCTATTAATTTCAAGAAACATAAAAGATTTACCAACCATAAAATACTGCTTACTTACCACGTCGATGTCGCTTGCCAGCCTCAGGTGGTAAACACACATTATAAGCTCTGCGAATTGACGGTTTTGACCCAGTGCCACTTGGATAATGGTAGATCACAGAAGATGAACACAAACCTTCCAATGCAGCTGAACAACAAAGTAGTATTTCTTAGTTTGAGACTAAACCACAAAACCCAAACAGATGCTATATACCTCCAGGATCAAGGGCATGAAGCACAATAAACAACGTATTAACATAATATGGCAAGTAGAAAACAGTGTTGTAGAATAGAGCAAATTTCATCCACTAGAATGAAAAGGATATTGAAATTGTGAAGTTAGCTTCATACACAATGCATCAGATTAAGCAACCAGAAATTTAATCCACAAATGAATGACTTCTCATCCTCCGTGATTTCAATCTCCATCACAACTTATCATGTACTCTTCCAAGTTCACTAACCTCTTATCCTCCCAAATCCCTTCTATGTAAACTTCCCAACCCACATTCATAACCACTCCTTTGATCTTGCCATCTCACATGGTCTCACTACTCCCATAATCTCAATCACAGATAAAGCCTTCTTTGAACGCTTGTTTGTATCATTCACCACCCACATTCTGACCCCCTCCCTCCCTTCCCATGTCCCAGCCCTACCTCCTTCTGCATTTGTCCTTGGAAAAACCTCAAATTAAATTACAACTGCACTTTCAAAATCTTAACTATCTAGTCTATGGCATTCCATTCATTGCAACATTTTTGCAGCTACTCGTTTACTCAACAGTGTCCTCACCGCCACCTTTGATGTCCGGGTCCCCAATCAGAGCGCTACACTCTCCTGCCCTGGTTGTTCAAGTACAGCCCTCTTCTCTGCTCATTTAAGTCCAAGGAACACAGACGTGAAATGAAATTGCACACAAGTGGCTTAGCCATTTACAACCAGATCTAATTGTACCACATAAAACATCACCGGGTCCTACTCCTGTCTGCTGCAACTGCTCACATTCCAGGATTATCCTGGATTGCAAAAAAAATCCCCAATTCTCCCTGCACCCTCCACTTTCAACGAGTGCAAAGTACTCATGGATTTTTCCATCACCAAGATGAAGACATCCATCAACTACCTCTTCTTGCACACCTCTCCCTTCCACTAGCCTGCTTGGCAAAATTTCCTTTAATGCTCTTCCTTACCCTAGCCCAAACTCTCGTCTTTCTTGATTCCCTACCTCCTTTCATACCCTCTGAGCTCATCTTGTTCAGAAAACCTACTCCTGTTCCCTATATCCTATTCCCAATAAATTGACCACCCAACCTCCTTTCAAGGCCCTTATGATAAAACTTAGCAGAACATCAGCAATCTCTTCAAAGGTGTTGTTCCTCTCTCCTTTAGATCTGCTGTCATCACTCTCCTCAAAAACCAATCCCTGACCTTCCATCCTCTCTCTAACCTTTCCTCTCCAAAGTCCTTTAGAGCCTCCCAAATCTGTTCCTATCTTTCAGGAACTCCCTGCTTGAATCTCACAAATGATCAAAACTACTCTTATCAAAGTCATGACATCTCATGTGACTGTGGTAAAGGTAAATTTTTCCTCCACATCCTACTCAACCTGTTTGCCGTCTTGGGCATGGTTGGTCACATCATTCTTCACCGGCTCTGCAGTCATCCAACTTGTTGGGACTACTCTCAATGTTCTACTCTTACTTACCTAATTGTAGCTAGAGAATAATTTGCAAGGGTTTCCTCCTCCTGCCCTTGCACTGTAACCAGTGGTGTCCCCCAAGATTCAATCCTTGGCCTCCTCCTTTTCTGATCCACATGTTCTAAAATGTATTTATGGGATGTGAGCATCACTGACTAGGCCAGCATTTACTGGTCATCCATGTTGCCCCTTGACATGATCATCTGAAGGCACAGCATTAATTTTCACATGTACATTCATAACACCCAGGTTAAGCCAGACAGTTCGGAGAGGAGCTCCCAACCTCACATTCATGCCATTTCTAAAAATTGTGTATTTCCACCTCCATAACATCACTCTACTTCATCCCTGCCTCAGTTCGTGCTGCTGAAACCCTAATCTGTGTCTTCATGAACTCAAGGCTGGGTTTTTCCGACACATTCCTGGCTGGTCTTCTACATTCTACCCTCCATAAACCTGAGATAATCCAAACCTCAGCTGCCTGTGACTTAACTCACAGCAAATGCCTGTTCCCCATCACCCATGCTCGCACACCTACACTGACTCCCAGTCAAGCAATGTCTTGATTTTTAAATTGTTTTCAAATCCTTCCATGGCCTTGCCCCTTCCTATCCCAATCTCCCCAACCCCAACAAACCTCCTAGATAAGAGTTCCCCAAATTCTGGGCTCTTGTGCATTCCCAATCATAATTACTGCATGATCGATTAGCATGTCTTCCAATTGCTTTAACCTAAAATTCCATCCCTACATCGCTCCACTTCTATAGCTAGTCCTCAAACCTACAATACAATTGGTTCCTGAAAACCGCACCTCAAGTTGAAATGTCATACATTGGAACCAATTTTCCCGTAAGTGAAAGGTTTGGTTCCTGAACCAAGGCCTGATACCCAGACTACAAAAACAATACAGAATTTTATACTCAATCAAATAAAAAAAAATACAAGTTATAAAATATAAATTTTTAAGAAAAACTTTGGAAACGCAGAGCGGGATTTCCAACCCCAGGGTCAGAAAAGCCCACCCGAAGTCAACAGACCTTTGCAAGGCCCGCCCCCATCCTCTATGATTTCCGTGGCAGGCAGGATGGAAAAATTCCAGCCAAAGATTCGCCAAGTAAAAACACGTCAGAACAAAGTGTCAAGTCAGGGAGATGGCAGTGCAGAATGTTGATTTGCACATATAAATGTTTGAACTGGTTCACTGGCGTTGTAAAGTCAAAACCGACGCAAATTCAAAATATTCCCGTCAAGCGCGGCACGGTAGCACAAGGGCGGCACGGTAGCACAGTGGTTAGCACTGCTGCTTCACAGCTCCAGGGACCTGGGTTCGATTCCCGGCTTGGGTCACTGTCTGTGTGGAGTTTGCACATTCTCCTCGTGTCTGCGTGGGTTTCCTCCAGGTGCTCCGGTTTCCTCCCACAGTCCAAAGATGTGCGGGTTAGGTTGATTGACTATGCTAAAAAAATTGCCCTTAGTGTCTTGAGATGTGTAGGTTAGAGAGATTAGTGAGTGGATATGGGGGTAGGGCCTGGGTGGGATTGTGGTCGGTGCAGACTCGATGGGCCGAATGGCCTCTTTCTGTACTGTCGGGTTTCTATGATTTCTAAGTGCAGTTCATTGTAACACAAACATCGTAAAGTCAAGGATTGCCTGCACCCCGTTTTTTTTCCTTTAAGGGACTTCTTAGACTAAGCTTTTGGTCATCTGACCCAACACCTCCTTACGTAGCTCAGTATCATACTTTAGTTTATAATGCGCTTTGGAGTACTTTGGGATATTTCATGACGTTAAACATGTTATAACATCAGCACTGCCCCCCACCCCCTCCCACCACCCAAGGATCAGGTCACCTCATATTTTAATTCATAGAATCATCATAGAAACCCTACAGTACAGAAAGAGGCCATTCGGCCCATCGAGTCTGCACCGACCACAATCCCACCCAGGCCCTACCCCCATATCCCTACATATTTTACCCACTAATCCCTCTAATCTATGCATCCCAGGACACTAAGGGGCAATTTTAGCATGGCCAATCAACCTAACCCGCACATCTTTGGACTGTGGGAGGAAACCGGAGCACCCGGAGGAAACCCACGCAGACACGAGGAGAATGTGCAAACTCCACACAGACAGTGACCCAAGCCGGGAATCGAACCCAGGTCCCTGGAGCTGTGAAGCAGCAGTGCTAACCACTGTGCTACCGTGCCGCCCCACCTTGTTCCCAACCTGTCTCAGCTCCTCCCTCAGGATTCCATTAAGCCTCAAGATAAGCTCAAGGAACAGCACCTCATCTTCACCCAAGCACCTTAGAGTTCAGGACTGAACAGAGTTTCATAATTTCAAGCCTAAACCCCACCCCCATGTTCTCTCCTTTTCCGTTGGATTTTATTACTTTTTTCCCCTCCTATTTGAAGTCAGACAACAGTTGATCATTCTGCCATTCACAATTCCTCTGGACACATCTTAACTTTCCTTGTCCCATCACCACTCCCTTTGGCTCTGCATCACCAACAGTCTGTCATTTCATCTCTCCTGTCTTCCACCCTATCACACGCCTTCACTCTTCTTTTTCCAGCCTACGCCCTTCACACTTGTTCAAAACCGATTCAATTTTTAACATTTCCCAGTTCTGATGAAAGGTTGTTGACCTGAAAAGGTTAATTCTGTTTCTCTCTCTCCACGTACACTGCATGGCCTACTGAGTATTTCCAACTTTCTCCTGTTTGTATTTAGGATAAATTGGCAGCCTTTGCTGGGACCTGGTATATTCTGATCTTCTGTTCCCACCACCACAATACCAAGCAACTAAATTAGGGGGATAGAAGAAAATAACATTCAACAATCTAGTACATACAATTACTTAAATCTTGAATATTCTCAACTACATTGGTCAAATTTAAAAAGGATTCTCAAAAGAAATTTAGCATGCCAATTTTGGGAAGCTCCTCAGCCCTACCTAAAATGCCTGTTCTTGTCTCAGTGAATTGTGGAATATATCATGCTTTCAATAGATGCAATGTGAAACTTATTCTACATTTGTTGAATAGGCATGCCAATTTACAGCTGGTCAGACATGAACAGATATCCAGAATTAGGCAAGAATCAAAACAGAATTATCAAAAGGTTATGTGGCTCAGTTGTATATAATTTTCATGGACAAACCTCTCTCATAGTAGCATATAATCTTTTGACAGGACATTATTATTCCATCTAGCCCACCCATAGAAGTTTACCGTTATGTGAATAGCCATGATTCTGAAACTAGTCACCCCACATAACATGACCCAACAAGGAGATTATCCAGTCCTTTCTGAATGGCCTAGCTGCTCAATTCCAATATTATGCTCAGCAATTCCATCAACCATTTTTTGAAAAGGTGATGCCTGCATTTCTTGCTTTTCTTTGATAACTCAATTTTGAACTGTATATTAAGTCCATAACGTTTATGCTCAATATTACCATCTTGTGTCCCATACCCAAGAAAATTTTAAAAAGATGATCAAATTGTCTCACATCCCATTCCAGGGTATCTAATCTTGCTCAATATCTCAGTCCTCTTAGCACAGGAATCAGCCTCAAAAGATTCCACTTACTCCCTCCAATAATTCATGTTTCACATGATACAGAGAATAAAACTGAACTAACTGCTTTCGATGCAGCCTCACAAACCTCAGTAATACTATCCTTCAATTAGAAGGTGCACCTGCTTGTTATAAATTCCAACATTTTATCGGCTTTCTGGCCCACTTGTAAATACAACATTAATTTAATTGACCTAATTATAAAACCTGCCAATCTGATATCTGCACTGTTACCTCAAGTTTGTTATTATTTAACAGATATTCCACATTCTTAATTATTCTACCAAATTTCATTACTTTACTTTTATTGCGAAGAATTTCATCTCACCACTTCACCCATTAAAGTAACACATCCAGAAACCTTTAGGTTATTGCACATTAATTAGCTGCATTAGCCACTGCACCCAGTTTGGTATTTCAAACAAACATTCCATCCTTTAAGTCACCGCTAAAAAATGTGGCCCCAACAACACCTGCGTGACTCCATTAGCAACCAGTTTCTATTTTACCCACATGGGTAACAACCTTTTGCTTTTCACCCTTTAGCAGTGCATCACCCCAGCTTAAAACCCTCGTCATTGACAAGGTTCAATATTCTTTGTAAAACAAGACAGAAGCTTATTCATAGAATCCCTACAGTACAGAAGGAGGCCACTCGGCCCATCAAGCCTGCACCGATAACAATCCCACCTGATCCCTTTAACCCCACATATTTACCCTGCTAATCCCCCCGAAACTAGTCAATTTAGGATGGCCAATCAACCCAACCCGCACATCTTTGGGCTGTGGGAGGAAACTGCAGCACACGGAGGAAACCCTCGCAGACATGGGGAGAATGTGCAAATTCCACACAGACAGTGACTGAAGCTGGGAATCGAACCCAGGTCCCTGGGGCTATGAGGCAGCAGTGCTAATCACTGCACGTCACCTTCCTCCTCCCTTTGCCATTGTTTTCTCCCCTACTCGATCTACCCACGTTGACAAAGTGCTACTGCAATATCACTGTCTTTTGGTCAATGTACATCACACAATTGTTAATCATTCCACTTTGCTAAAAAGACAAGAAACCACAGCCCAGCATGCAATCCAAAGAGCCAAAAAGGTTATTTTTTAAATTTCAAATTATGTCCATTTTAATAGTCATATAGCATTGCAGGGTTTCCAGTGGGAGCAACAATGTAGCTCAGACAAAACAAATATATTGTTGGATTTATTCAAATACATTACCAACCATCCTCAATCTTATTTTACTTGGCGTGCGATAAAAAGAGAGAAATGGCCATTTTCCACATACAATCAAAAGAGAAATTACCATTTTGCTCCATATTTACAGATCAGTTTTTCTAAAAAAACAATCATACTTTGAAATCTTACTTTTAGCTCTAATCAGAATAGACAACCAGTGATGGCACACTTTAGGCACAATCATTCACAATTTACAACATCAATTAATTTTATACACCAAATAACTCACCTCCCAACCAGAGAAAGTCATTCACAGAGCGAAGTAGTTCTACAGCCATATGGTAATGCACAAGAGCGTCTTGCAGCATGCCCGCTTGCAAACAAAGATCACCAACATGTTTCCGCATTCTGCCTTGACAACGCTTCTTATAATGTCTATAACATCAAAACAAAATACTTGTTAGGGCAATATGATTCCAGTAGGTGTAGTCTGTGAAAGTTTAATGCATATTTACTCATACTTTTGATTAGACCCTTTGAATTTCCATTTCCACATTGGTCAATGAAGCAATACCAAAGTAGCATTATAGGTTAACTAGATTCTAATAACTTATTTGTTCTGTTTCATACAAACATTAGATTACAATGAACAGCATACTACAAGAGAACCAATCTACGATCGCAAGGCTCTCATTCCAATCAAAACAAATATAACTGGACTTGAAGTAATTCTTGTCAGCTGGTTTCCCATTTAACCAGAATTTTTAAAAAATGCTTAAATTGTAATCTAATTCCAATAATTGACCAGATGGTATGTGGTTTTCAATATTTCAGCATCTGCAGTTCAAATAGTTTACAGTGCACACTGATTGAAATAAAAAGCAGAAATATAAATATTCCGTTTTCTCAGAAACAAAGTTCTCATGATAAAATCTGTTCATGCCTTCAATAGTTTTCATGAAATAAAAATAACTTGAAAGACTAAGAAGAATATTTCTTTCCGAACATTCAGAATAAATAAAAACAAATCCTAAGTTTATGATCCTCCAGTTAAATATTCCAATGACATCAAGTGTTGATGAATTCCAGCACCAACACAAGTCTTGACTGAGGTCAAAACCAGACGTCCCACAGGTGACGTGCAAAACAAAAGCTGGAAGCACAGTGAAGTGTATTTTAATTCAGCCAGTTGTGAATTTTGCTAAAAACAAATTAAGAAATTTACTATTTTTTTTCCACATTTTCAAAAGACACGTTACTAGGTCATCTAGAAATTATGCAGTATGTTGTATTTACTTGGAGATGGTTACCACACACCTTCTTGTTCATTATTGCATTAATTTCTGAAGCCATGTTTCAAAGCTCAGTGCAAACTAAACAGCCAAAAAATTTAAAGATTACTAACTGCTCGATGGAATTATTCTTAAAAAGGAACAGTTCAGCGGTGACTGTATGATTCAGCACGGTACAATTCATGTCACATCAAAATGTATTTACATTACAACTCCACATCTATATGATAAAACCATGAATGCCCAAGAGTGGACCATTGAATATCAGAACAATCCAAACTGAATGTGTTTTCTTTTCAATCTGGTTAACAATTACACCAAATTAAAACAACAACTTGGTTTATAAAACCAGAACAAAACTTTAAAGTAAAAAAAAGCTACAATGTTATTTCAGTGTAAATGATTTTACAGGTATTTGAGCAATAACTACTATTTCAGCATTCACCCAAAGGCACAAAAAAATAAATTGGTATGTTGCAGTTGAAACAAGAGGTTTGCAAATTTCTGAGCGGTAAAGAACCATAGAAGGGGTAAAGTCCTTTTAGTAACACAATGGTACATGTCCAGGCTTTAAACCATTGTAAGCCATTACATTAAACAGTGAAGCCCTAAAATTATATAGGATACCAACATCAATCTGAAATTCCTTCTACACTATTTCAGGAACAGTGTAAATCAGTTATTGATCATATTAATTAACAGTTCCACTTAAAATAGTGGAGACAGAAATTTTGGGCAAACTTTTCCCAGTATAATTCCCCAGTATAATCCAAAAACCATTTTTACAAATAATTTTAACAAATTATGCCCTTCAGTTTTAATCCACCATCCTTTACCATTACCAACATAGCAGCATAAAGCTGTATTCCAAGTTAGAGTTCAATCAAACTGAATCATATACCGTAGTTCGTACAATCTGTTTATCCCTTGTGTGCATAAATACACAGTCACCACCAAGCCCAAGCATTTTATGAAATCATGGCAATTTCAAAACTAGCTTCACAGCATGGTTTTGTTTGGCTATGCATGAAATCTTAATAGCTTTAAAATAAAACCTGCTGATATGGGATATTTATTTTCCTATCGGGCTATTTTAATAGTTCAATGAACAAATGTGATTTTTTTTTAAATTTCATCAGGCAGAAGGAGTATAGCAGTTGGGAGCATGAGCTTTTGGGTGAAGACTACAGCTCACCTTTTCACACCCAATAATAAACTCATAGGACAGTGTTGGAAAAAAAGAAACAAGAATAAGAAATAATTTGAGAAAACCATATGAATAATTTAACAAAAATCAGGAAACTTCCCACAATTTATTTACATTGGTATAAGAAAAATAACTAAAGAGGGAAAATAAATAGATAACAACACTGCACAAAAAGGTCTCAAATGACAACTAGCTAGCTGATTAGCAAAACAGTTCACAGATCCTGAGTTTTGATGCTGCTGACTTACCAACCACTCAAAAAGTCTGAACAAATTTAACAACTTGACATCCAGTTTTCAGCCTTTCAATTGTATGACAATAATTAAAATTAGGATCTTGTGTTTAAAGAATCAACTTGTAATTATATAGTACCTTGTCACATTCTTCTCACTTCAAAACACTTCTGAATCCATGAATTATTTTGAACCACAGTTATTTAAGTAGACAGATGTGGTGGTAGATTATGCATACTAACAACACTTTCCTAACTAACGAGAGAGAGAGTCAGGATAAATGGGTTATTTTCAGGTTGTCAAGTGCCACAGGGATCAGTGCTGTGGCCTCAACTATTTTAAAAATGACTCGAATTAAGGAAACAATTGCATTATAGCCAAATTTGCTAAGGCCACGAAGATAGATAGGAAAGCAAGTCATGAGGATAAAAAGAATTTGAAAAAGAATATAGATAAGTTAAGTGGGCTAAAAAAGGTAGATGGAGTATAACGTAGACCAAATATAAACTTGTCCACTTCAGCAGGAAAAATAGAAAAGCAGTATATTATGTAAATGAAGCTAGGTTGCAGAACTCTTGTGATACCAAGGGACCTGGGTGTCCTGGTACATGAATCACAAAAAGTTAGTCTGCAGGTACAGCAAGTGGTAAGTTGGTGTTTATTGTAAAGGGAATGGAATTTAAAAGTAGGGAAGTTCTGCTGCAGCTGTACAGGACCTTAATTAGACTACTCCAAGTTTTGGTCCCCTTATTTAAGAAAAAATCTAATTGAAGCACTTCAGAGGACGCTCAGTCAACTAATTCCTGAGTAAAGGAGTTATCTTATGGAGGAACAGGTTGAACAGGTTGGGCCTTGTATTCAATGGAATTTAGATGAATGAGAAGCTCTCTTGTTTAAGCACACAAGGTTCTGGGAGAATTTGACAGGATGGATACTGACAGGAAGCTTCTCCTTACAGAGACTAGAACTAGGGGGTAGAATTTTAAAATAAAGGGTTTCCCACTTAAAATGGAGATGAGAAAAAGTTTGCTTATCCGAGGGTCATTATTTTGTGGAATTCTCTTCCACAGAGAGGTCATTGGATATTTTTAAGACCAGAGTTAGATAACTTTATGATTTACAAGGGAATAGGCAGGAAAGTAGATTTGAGGCCACAATCAGATCAGCCATGATTTATCAAAATGGAATAGCCTATTCCTCCTCCCAGTGCGTATGCTCTTGACATCAAGATCTTCAAAATTCCTGCATTAACATCTTTTGACATGCATACAATGTGTAACTACAATGTGTGCTATTTCCCATCTGTCCAGAGCAAACTCAATGTAATTGAGTGACACAACTGTGACATTCCCCACCAGTCGCCCTATCCTCACCCCAACCTGTCCCAAAATGACATGAATCTAAATTTGTCTTTTGAATTCCAAAAGGAGCTTGAAGTTTCAGGGAACTAGTCTAAAAAAATCAGCTTCACTGCTTTGTCCCTTAAAAAAAGTACAAGGCATGCATTCACGTGGAGGATCTAACATTTATACGGAAAACATGTAGTTCAAATTTCAATTATACAGAGCAATTTATAACGGAGGCACATGTACCAGAAAAACATCTTACACAATTCCACTATGTTTAAAAGAACAGAGTGAAACAGTAAATTCTCTTTTGAGAATAGCAGCCAGTAATAAATTTCTACCAACACTGCCTTTGGACATTTGTGTTCTTCAAGTAATGGACATCAAGATCGATGTTTTAACTGTAATTCACCAGTGAATCAAAACAATTCCTGGCAATTGTGTTTAAACTTCAGTCAAGAGATTTAAAGATAGCACGTCAATCACCACCTCTGGGGAATTACATCCCACGTGCAAATATTAAAGTTCTCATCAAAATCCATTTTTAATTGTTATAAATTGTCTTTTAAAGATGGAATATAATGGAGTACGTTAAGTATAACAACAAAATGCATAAATCCTTTGTGAGCTGGATTATAATTCATCAGAAATACTTGACACACTTCACTACTATCCTTGCTTGACTATAAATAAAATTCCCAACATTATACAGTCAGCTATATTATAGAACTCTAAAATTGCCAATGTGTTAACTTCAAGTAATAAGCAATTACTCACCTGCTGTCCGTATCTAGGCCTACAAAATCTTTCTTTTCAAATGGCACACACAGTAATTGAATTTTGTCTCCCGATTTATCCGTTGCTCTGTCAAGACGTTTGGATTCCAAAACAATGAACAATGATTCGATAAAATCTTCCACTTTCTTTTCTATGGTTTCACACTCATCGTAACTAGAATAAAAGGCAACATCAGTGCGAGGTTGCTCAGCAATTTCCCCCTGCAGCCCAAAGACAAACAAACGTGAATCATACAGTGTAGAACCATAAATTTCTTTCTGCAGATGAAATTTCTCCGATGTCTGTGGCCAGTCCTTTGCATTGCAACACTGCGTGATAGCTATTAGCCCAACAACTTTCCGATGAGTCTGAAAGTCTCCCCATTCATTGTTTTCAGGTGGGTAATGGTGTCTGTAACGAATATATAGAACACGCTGTGAATCCCGAAGATTAATCTGATTGGCAACAGCAATTTTCTTGTAAATCTTGAAAAACTGCTCTTCCGGTACAATTCCCACAGGTTGGACAATGACTAAAAGACTCTGATGGTCCTCAGCACACTGCATATAGTCAGGGACACTCATTCTCCATCAACTGAAATCTGGTTAATGAGAAAAAAAACATTATTGCTCTTTCAATTTTAATAAGGTTGTTTATTAAACTTTCAAAAGAAAAACTAGTTCATATTAGTCACTTATTAATTAACTATGGCAAGATCATTTTAACTTTATACTGATACTGAAATGTAATTCAACCTACATGAGAATTAAAATGAAAAAATTACTACTGTCTCAATAGGGGCATTAAAACAAATTAAGGTTTAGAAATAAACTTTAAGTTATACAATTCTATACACTTAAATGGAGTAAACTAAAATTGCAAATCACTATTTTATTGGCATCTGTTTAGAACCGTGATAATCAACTATTCTCCATACCTTCTGCAAAAATACATTTCAGTGTCATGCAACAACTGGTGGAGATAATCAGGTTTTGTCATTTAAATGATCAAATGAAAATTAATTTAAAATTGTACAATATCATCATGCCATTCACATAGATGTCATGACTTCTAGCATTTCTCATGTGGTCTCAACTGTTGAAGATCACAACTGTTTCTTAGCTCATTAACACTCGTGTGCTAAGTCTTCCATCGCACACATCTAATTTTAGGGCTTCGAAATGCTTTGGTTCAGTTGTAACTTCCTTATGCATTCAAATCTTACTCCAAATACTTGATCAACCAATTTAAACTTTCAGTTCGATACAGTACTGAGGAAATGTTACACCATCAGACCAATGACTCAATTTGTCGTCAAATATCCCACAGCACTAATCAAAGATCAGAGAAATTCTCCGAGCATACCACAGCCACCACACTATCCTACCTCGCTGTAAACCACAGCATTTCTTCTATTAACAAGTACTTCTTGGCTGCAGAGTCCTCTGGGAAATGCAGAGGTGCAACAAGTGCACATTATTCCATTCCACATATCACTGATTGGCTACATTTTACAAATTCAACACAATTTAGAGGGCTATTGAACAAATGTTAATGACTGACCAGCCACAAAATAAAACCAAAGAATATCAATCTGAAAATTGTTGAAGTGATAGCTCCTTTTGTGTCCTTTACCTCTTATAAATCAAAATTCATACCCAAGAACAACCATTTGTAGTGCCAAACAGCAACAAGATGAATGCCCAGTTAATCTGCTTTTGGTGGTGTTGCTTAGGGTGTGATGTTCTGCAAAAATAAATTTCAGTGTCATGCAACAACTGGTTTAGATAATCAGGTTTTGATTTAGAATCATAGAATCCCTACAGTGCAGAAGGAGGCCATTCGGTCCATCAAATCTGCACCAACCACAATCCCACCCAGGCCCTATTCTCGTAACCCCACATATTTACCCTACTAATCCCCTGATACTAGGGTCAATTTAGCATGGCCAATCAACCTAACTCGCACATCTTTGGACTGTGGGAGGAAACCAGTGCACCCGGAGGAAACCCACAGAGACACGGAGAAAATGTGCAAACGCCACACAGATTTATTTTAAAAGTCAAATTAAAATTCACCAAAAAAAATTAAAACCTGTACAACATCATCATGGCATTCACAGAGATGTCATGATTTCTAGCATTTCACATGTGGTCTCTACTGTTTTGAAGATCAAGACTTTTTTCTCAGCTCAATAAAACTCTCAGATACTCGTAGACAATTCCATCTAGAATAGACAGGCAGATATAAACAGATAGTGCTGAAAATACTCTGCAGGTCAAGCAGCAGCTGTGTAGCGAGAAACAGAGTTAATGTTTCTGTTTAATATCTTTCCCACCCCACATATGCTGTCTGACCTCCTGAATATTGCACATTTACTCTTCTTTATTTCAGATTTCTGGCATTTGCCATATTTTGTTTTTATAGTAGCCCAAGTCCAATATATGAATAGAACAAGTGCTGAAAATACTCTGCAGGTCAAGCAGCAGCTGTGTAGTGAGAAACAGAGTTAATGTTTCTGTTTAATATTTTTCCCACCCCACATATGCTGTCTGACCTCCTGAATATTGCACATTTACTCTTCTTTATTTCAGATTTCTGGCATTTGCCATATTTTGTTTTCATAGTAGCCCAAGTCCAATATATGAATAGAACAAGTGCTGAAAATACTCTGCAGGTCAAGCAGCAGCTGTGTAGCGAGAAACAGAGTTAATGTTTCTGTTTAATATCTTTCCCACCCCACATATGCTGTCTGACCTCCTGAATATTGCACATTTACTCTTCTTTATTTCAGATTTCTGGCATTTGCCATATTTTGTTTTCATAGTAGCCCAAGTCCAATATATGAATAGAACAAGTGCTGAAAATACTCTGCAGGTCAAGCAGCAGCTGTGTAGCGAGAAACAGAGTTAATGTTTCTGTTTAATATCTTTCCCACCCCACATATGCTGTCTGACCTCCTGAATATTGCACATTTACTCTTCTTTATTTCAGATTTCTGGCATTTGCCATATTTTGTTTTCATAGTAGCCCAAGTCCAATATATGAATAGAACAAGTGCTGAAAATACTCTGCAGGTCAAGCAGCAGCTGTGTAGCGAGAAACAGAGTTAACGTTTCTGTTTAATATCTTTCCCACCCCACATATGCTGTCTGACCTCCTGAATATTGCACATTTACTCTTCTTTATTTTAGATTTCTGGCATTTGCCATATTTTGTTTTCATAGTAGCCCAAGTCCAATATATGAATAGAACAAGTGAGCAGGTGAAAGAAACTCTGACCACCCAAAATTCCAAAGGCACAAAATATCGAATGCGACCACTACTATTCCCCAGCAGTCTCCAAAACAAAAAGGCGCTTGACTCGCACTCAAACAGTTTCCCAATCCAGTCGGGTGAAAAGCTGCAGACGAATGTCCACATCCACACAAGTAGTTGGCACCCGAAACAAACAAAGTTTCACTAGCTAACAGATATTCTGACAATGGCTTTTCTTCAGAAATAAATCGAAGAGGGAAGTCTCCACCATAGCACATGTACAATCAGGATACCAACTGAACTGAGGGCCCACAGCCTCTTCCTTTTAAAAAAAAAGTAACATTTATTACAACTTTCAAGTATCTAATGTTCCAGGTATAACAGTTTTGCATCCATCTGAAGAAAAGGAGGAGGACCTCCATTTACAACCAAAACATGCCTCTGCTAATCTCTTGTTCTACCTACTGAATCTAAATTTCCAACGTGTTCATTCATTTATGCATTGACTACATGGCTTTGCAGCATAACAAGATGGACTTACCTCACTTCCTAATTGCTTGCTGTACCTGCATGCAAACTTTGTGTTCCTTGTACAAGTACACAAGTCCCTCTAAATGTTCACAAATCCTATGCCTTTTTAAAAAAAATTTTGTTTTGTTTTTTGACCAAAGCAAATAACCTCACGTTTGACTCCACCTGCCACCTCAAATTCCACTCACTGAACCTATCTGTATCTCTCTGCAGCATATTCTCCTCACAGCTTACATAGCCCTCCAGCTTTGTATCAGCAAACTTACATACATTACTGTTTCTGCATCTAACTCATTAATACAACTTCTAAATAGCTGATACCTCAGCACTAACCCTTGCAGCACTCCACCAATCACCACCTACATGTTGAAAATGCCCCATTTAACTCTAATCTTGTGCTTTAACCTTCAATGTTATGTTACACCTTATCAAATGCCTTTATGAAATCCAAATGTGTTACATTTTCTGCTTCGCATTTTTCTCAAAAAATTCTAGTAAGTTTGTCAAATACAATTTTTGATGACTGGTAATAGGCTACCAGTAGTTTTCTATTTTATTTTTACTCTCCCTCATTTCTTGAATTGCTAACTTCTAATCTGCTGGGACCATTCTAGAATTGGGAATCAATGAGTTAAGAAGATCTAGAATAATGCAGAGAGTGGAAATGTTCTTCATCCACAAAAAGTCACATACGGTCAGTGTCTTAAATAGCCTCTCCTCATCAAACTTCAACTGCCCAGCTTCATATGCCGATTCCCGTTTAAAACTGTGGGCAGAGGTGTGAAAGTGTGTGTTTGGCGCCTCGAAACCAGACAGCTCCAGGTTGATAAGACACATCAGCCTTAATTGCCAGTGCACCTAGGAGAAAGGAACTCTGATTTCAAAACTCCCAGTCATGGGTTAACTAATAAGGTATACATTGGCTGACAGAGCAGAAGATCACAAAAAAAACCTATAGATTGCATCGTGGTGTAAAGACTAGATAAGGCTTTTCAGCAGCTTATCCAGGCAAACGATAACTCAAAATTAAACCAGCATCCTTTCAGCTGCTGCACTTGCGACACACATTGCATCAATGTATTTAGCTGCCTTGGGAGTGGGAGAAGCTATGCACAAATCCCACCCACTTACATGTACACAATATGCAGATTGTTCAGCAAAAACACCAGACATACCAAGCCCTGTGGTGATGGGGAAGTGACAATAAGGACAAGTGGAGGATGCCACTTTCAGTCTTCATTCATAACCCTGCCCACATGTGGCTTCAGGGTGATGGTCACTCTCCAGGGATCAGGGCAGATGTGAAGTTTGTATCCTCCTGGACAACAGGCAAAGCACTGCCTTCCCCATTTGAGGAAAAGGAAGAAAGGAAACTCTAAACACAGCCTGTTCTCCATACACCTGTCAGGTTATCACTGCTGGTTAGTCATCCATTCATACAGTTGAAACGTAAAGAACAAAACTACTCATTATTGAATGAATAGTGGTTCATGGCAATGTCAGAACACTTCTAGATAACAATACAAGACCAGAATGCAAAATAGTCCCCACAGCATGAATATTGACAGGGACAACATTGACATAGCCACCCTAAGTAAAACAAGGCTTGCTGAGGAGTTTCAACTGGAGATTGGTGCACTCTACACATTCAACCAGGCTGACAGGTCCAAGGACCAATCTCTGCAGTCAGGCAGAAGCTTTGCCATTCGATCTGAACTAGCACATAAGCTTGACTCACTTCCATGTGTCAATCACTGGTCACCAAAGGTTTTTCACTTAAATCTCACCAGTAACCAGCAATATTCATCAGTGACCTTGCTCCAATAATACAAACAAAGTCAAAGAAACATTCTATGATGATTTCATCAAGAAAATTAGAATACCAACCCATCAGGACATTATGCTTGGTGATTTCAATGTCAAAGTGAGAACAGGTTGTAATATATGGAAAGGAGAACTACAACGTCATGAGCACCTGACAACAGCCAGCTCCTTTTTTGAGTGCAGTGCAGTGAGTCTGACCTAACTATCACAAACACAGTCTTCCAATAAGCAAACTAACAAAAAACAACTTGGATGTACCCATATCCAAACAATGGCACACGTTGGACCACCTTATTGTATCCACAGACCTCCAGGGCATGTGCTTTATCTGCTCCCTTAGAGTTTTGGAATGCTGATCTGACCATCAGTTTATTGAGTGTACTGTGCCTTTAAAGATAAAATCTAAAGCACTCTGGGACAGAGCCAAGCGACAAAGGAAGCTTAATGCAACTATTCTTAAAGACAAAGCCAAGAGACAAAACCAGAGCAGAAACTAACCATAACGATTGCTGAAATCCCAGGAGGACAATATTGCCATTGAAGATGCTTAAAGATATTGCTTATTGCATGGCATTACAAGTCTGAGGATTCATTAAATAGAAGCACCAAAGCTAATGCAACAATAACAACCAAGACAAAGGCAAGTATGATGCTCACAGATCTTACAAATCTGACAAGAAATTACCAGCAAGGAATGCCAGATACTATCACACAAAACACACTACAGGTCAAACTTCATGCAAAACACATGCTGCAGGCCAAGTTAAGGGATGCAGAATTGATAGTAAGAAAACATGGCTTATGAGCTTCAAGTAATTGCTGATTAAAAACAACCTAAAGGCTCTATGCAAAGGTCTAAAATCAGTCTATGGCACTAAAACCAATAGCGTGACATCCATCCTCTCTGCAGGTGACAATAAGCACCTATCAGATGGGCAGGAGATTCTCTCTCGTTAGGCAATCTCCTAAACCGACAATCCATAGTGTGAAATGATATCATTGAGTCACTTCCACAGCACTGCACTCTGGAAGACATTACTCTCTCAAGCGATCCTTCTCAAGTGATCGTCACAAAGGCCAGAAAGCAGGTTCCTATGGACAAGTCACCAGGAGCTGGCGACATACCATCTGAAGTATTCAAGTACAGAGGCAGTCACATGATTAGGAAAATCACAATTCTCTTCTGCCCAGTCTGGAACCAGGACGCTGTGCCTCAAGATTACAACTCATCGTTACAAATGGAAAGGAAGCAAGTTCATCTGTGACGAGCATCGTGGAATAGTACTTCTTCCCACAGCAGGAAGAAAGCTATTCTTAATTGGACTGTCACTCACCTCTAATTCTGGATACCCAGAATCAGAGTGGCTTCCATTCAAGACAGGGAACAGTGAACAGGATCTTTGCAGTGTATTAAATTCAAGAAAATTCCCATGAACAGAATATAAACATTCATATGGGGTTTATTGACCTGACCAGGGTTTTTGATATATTAAACTGGGAAAGCCTGCGGAAGGTTCTGTACAAATATGGCGGCCCTGAAAAGATGAACAGTGCAATTTGTTCATTTCACTATAGTCAGTATAATGCAACTGGTATGTTATTGGATGCCTTTCATGTCACCAACAGCATCGAGCAAGGCTATGTAATGTATTGGCTGCAACTCTGTTTGCAATATATTTCTTGGCCATGCTCCAGTATGCACTCAAAAATCTTGACATAGGAGCACACATTCAATTTGGAATAGACAACTCTTCAACTTGCAACTGCTCAAGGCTTGCAGAAAGGTTACTGAACAGCAACTGAATGAACTCTTGTTCATGGATGACTACGCTGTTATTGTACATACTCCTGGGGACATTCAGCTGCTTGTTGGTTGCTTTGCCCTAACCTCAGAACATTTTGGTCTGACAATAAGTCTGAAGAACACAGATCTTATATCAACCCATCCCCAACCAAGTACTCCAAAACACCATAGTCAATAACACACCTCTCCATTCAGTACAAAGATTTTGTGATTTTGGAAGCATCGTCTCCAATAACACTATGCTGGATGATGAAATCAACCATCACCTGGCAAAAGCTCAGTATTTGGTAGGTTCACTCACATCTTGGAAAAAGGCTTTGACAATCTACCGCCATCATATAAATCAACCAGAAGCACTCCATCTTCGCCATCTGAGAACTCCTTGCAACATCAGGTGATAGGATAAAATCCCCACTGAGGTTCTTGCATAGTGCTGCATACCTGGCAATGAGAGCATACTGATCAGAGCTCAGTCATATGGTTCACATGGAGGATTCCCACAAACCAAAGGCAGTGATCTACAGCCAGCAGAGAACTGGAATCCGCACCACAAGATATCCAAACCTTGGATAGAAAAACAATCTGAAAGCTAACATCAGGGTTTGCAAGCTGGATCCCAATACGTGGAGAAAAAAAAACAACTTTGGACGGATCCAAATGGACAAGTTTCTGTCAATCGATTTTGATATTTGAGAAGGAGCCAGGAGATAAGCAAGTGAGATGCAAAGTCAGTGCCGGATTTAGACTTGGTGAGGCCCTAAGCTATATAAAACTTGGAGGCCCCTTGTTAAAAAATTACACCAAAAGGTCACAAAGGTGCGTACCAAAACAGGACCTTGGGTCGCCACAAAAAAATTGAAAACATAATTATGCCTTTTAATTATTTAATAGCAAGGTATTTAAAGTGAAAAATACAAATTATTTTCAAATGAATGCATTTACTGATTACATATTTATCATTTGGCTGGCTTGGTCTCTCATAGATTTTGGTAATTTTTTGAGTTGCCCTTCAAGCTGGTGCTTTCTTTTTCTTTTCTGGTATCCGCTCTTAAATGTTCTCTTCATTGTAAACCTTCTGAAATTTTGTGAGGCGCCTGCAGATTGTGAGGCCCTAAGCTGTAGCTCATTTAGCTTATGCCTAAATCCGGCACTGTGCAAAATCAATGCCTCGATCCATCCAAAACTGACTTCATATGCAATATTTACAATCAATCAATTAAGCAAATCAAGACTTGGTCTAAAAAATAAATATTTTTTCTTCTTGCTGAATGCTCATCCATTGAAGCAACAGGAGAATCCATCATTCTAGAATCAAAAGAATTTTAGAAGACCATAACCAGCACATCCACTATCTATCTCTTTTAGAACTCCAGGGCATAGGATTGAGGTCTGGGGGGATCCGTCAGATTTTAGTCCAATTTTTCTCATATTTTCTCTGCCGATGTCACCTTCAGTTCCACACTCGTTAGCCCCTTAGTTACCCTATATTTCTGGTGTGTAATTTGTGTTTTCTGCTGTGAAGACAGAACAATTTATTCAACGTCTCTTCCATTAAACTCCGATGAGTGAATCATCATTCCATGATCATTTAATTAATTAACTGTTTTAGGAACACCAATAATGCTGTTAGAAAGAGAGTTCCAGCATCTGACCAACGGCAGTGAAAGAATAGCGATACAGTTCCAAATCAGGATGGCGTGTGACTTGGGAGGAAACTTGCAGATAGTCATGTTCCTACGTACCTTCTGTCCTTGTCCTTCTAGGTGGTAGAGGTAATTAGTTTAGGAAGTGCTGCTGAAGGAGCTTTGGCACGTTGCTGCAGTGCACCTTGTAAGTGGTACACACTCCTGTGCACCAGTGGCGGAGAAAGTGAAGTGAATGTTTATGGTGGTGGATAAGGTGTCAATCAAGCAGACTGCTTTGTCCTGGTTGGTGTGGAGCTTCTTGATTATTATTGGAGCTGAACTCATCCAGGCAAGTGGAGAGTATTCCACCACACTCTAGTCTTGCGCCTTGTATATTGTGGACTGGCTTTGTGAAGTCAGAGGTGAGTGACATGCTGCAGTTATCCACATCGGTAGGAAAAACAGAATGGCAGAATATTATAGATTGATTAGGAAATGTTGATAAACAGGCACTGGTGCCTTGTATACCAGTCATTAAAAGCAAGTAGTTAGGAAGACAACTTGTATATTGGCCTTCATTGCAAGAGGATTTGAGTACAGCAGCAAGAATGTCTTATTAACCCTCAGAAGAAATTCCTCCTCATCAGTCTTAATTGGTGTCCCTTTATTCTGAGACTATGCCCTCTGGTCCTAGACTCTTCCATGATGGAAAACATCCTCGTAGCATTTACCTTGTCAAGTCCCTCTGGGTCAGGTCAGAGGTTAGACCAGGGCTGGGAATCTGCTGGGGGATTGTGTATGTGCGAAGCTCAGTCTGCATTTTTTTTAAAATAGTTACTCTGAAAGAATTTGAAGTGATTTTTTTTCTCTCTTTCAGGATAACTATCAGGGTAAACTTGCAGAACCATCCCAAGACAAAGATTTAAATTGCTTCTGTTAGATGGTTTCCGGACTAGCAATTGTCCAGGAGGAGTCAGCACTTCTGGACATTTGCCAGGTAAACCCTTACATGGCAACTTCCTAGATGGATTCCCAAGTCCATCATTGGGGTATCCCCGAAATGTGAAGGTGAGGAACAAGGAAGTTATGGGTCAATGTCTACTGCCTACTGCCATGAATAGACTTTCTTTTTTTAAAGTAAGGCCCACATCTTTAATAAATATTTTGTACTTCTGTCACAAATCAAAAGTTTCATATGTATATAAAAATATATGCAGCATAAATTGTGGTCACTAGCAACAGTGATCAAACAGATCCCTAGTCTGTGTCAAGTTGTTTATATCAGCGAGAAATTAGGTAAATGGGTTGTTGTAATATTCACACTAAAAAAATCCAATAGCTTGATTAGACCCATTGAACTACAAGAACAAGACACCATGGATCTTCAGAAGGAGAAAAAGTATTGCAAAAAGCAGCAAACAAACCATCTGTGTCCAAGATCTACAATTCAAAAAACATATCAAGCATGCATGAAGGCCAAAGAAAGGACGTTATAGCTTTCCAGTGAAGTTGGTAATTGAAGTTGGGGCGGCACAGTAAGACAGTGGTTAGCACCTCTGCCTCTCAGCGCGCCAGGGCCCTGGATTCAATTCCTGGCTTGGGTCACTATCTGTGCGGAGTCTGCATGTTCTCCCAGTGTCTGCGTGGGTTTCTTCCGGGTGCTCTGGTTTCCTCCCACAGTCCAAAATACATGTTGGTTAGGTGCATTGGCCATGCTAAATTCACCCTCAGTGTACCCAAACAGACGCCGGAGTGTGGCAACTAGGGGATTTTCACAGTAACTTCAGTGCAGTGTTAATGTAAGCCTACTTGTGACAGTAATAAATATATATATTTTTTTAAAATTGCTTTCTTTAATCCACTAAAGCTAACTAAACATCCTGCAGATTATAAAGATAGTTACTTCAGCTTTATTTGTGGAAACAAAAATATCCAATGTCTTGGAGTTAAGAGCATACAGAAAGGGTTAATTCTTATACTAAGTATTTTCTACTGTGTTTTAGCAATGTTCAGTTAGCCTGACATGATTAGAAATTACCAGAGTGATGTTTAGCTTACAAAAAAATTTACAAGTTTCCCTAGAGCTGGTTCCACTGATCTCCACTAGAAAAGTTCACATCTGAGCAAAGCAAGTGATAACATTCACTGCAGTGAAACCTTCATTCATTAATGTCTTTTTAACTGTCCCAATTTGAATTACTTGACAATCAGTCATCGTGAAGCCATGATACATTATGGGAGTGATTCTTGTTAAAATTTAAGCTATTGCAATTGATTGAGTTAATGCTATCAGGTACAAAAAGGGGGAGCAGAGATGGTTCAGATTGCAATCAGACCTGATCAGCTGTTAACGCCTCTACCATTAGCCCCCAACCGCGATAATTCCAACAGTGCACTTGTCTTGCCTTAACTGCATCAGCAATTTTCATTGCTCCACTCTTGCCAGCCATGCCATCAGTTGCTTAGGCTCCAAAACTGGGGCATTCGTTCCCTGAAACTCCCAACTTTCTCACCTCCTTTCAGACACTTAAAACCTTCCTCTTTTTAACAATGTTTTTGGTCACCTATCCTACCACCTCCTTGTAATTCAATGACAATTTGCATCTGATAATGTTCCTACAAGTGCCGGAGAACATTTTACTACGTTAAGGACATTATATAATTGCAAGTTTTAATGTTGTAATTACTGTTAATAATAGTGTCATTGTATGCTTAAGTTCTAAATTTTCCAATAATGCCTTTTTAGAATAGAGGCCCAGTCTCCCCAATCTCTCTTCATCTGGCAGTCCTGCCAACCTAGGAACAAGTCCGGTGAACCTTTGTTGCACTCCGTCAATGGCAATATCGTTCCTAAGACAAGGAGACCAAAATTGCACATAGTACTCCAGGTTCGGTCAAACCAAGATTTTTTTATAATTGAAGCAAGACTTTGCTACTCCTGTGTTCAAATCCTCTTGCAATAAAGGCCAACGTACCATTAGCCTTCCTTATTGTCTGCTGCACCTGTATGTTAGCCTTCAGTGATTTATTGACAAGGACACCCAAGTCCCTTTGTAAATGTACACTTTCTAACAATCTCTTACCATCCAAGGGATACTCTGCACATCTATTCCTCCTACCAAAGTGCATAACCTCACATTTTTCCATTTGGCATTTGCGTTTTCCTTATCCACTCACTAAGCCTGTCCAAATCCTCTTGAAGCTACTTTGCATCTTCCTCACAACACTTCACATGAGCTGTAAATTTGGAAATATTACATTTGGTCCCCACACTGAAATTATTGACATTTAATAGCTGGGGTCCAAGTACGGATCCCTGCGGTATTCCACTAGACGCAGCCTGTCAATGAGAGAATGACCCATTTATTACTATTGTTTTCTGCCTGTTAACCAATCTTTAATACATGCTAGTATAGTACTTCCTATCCCATATATTTTAGATTTTGCTAACCAACCTCCTGTGGGCACTTCATCAAATGCCTTATGAAGGTCTAAGTATACATCATCCACTGACTCTTTATCAATTCTGTTAATAACATCCTCAAAAAAATGGTTCAACAAACATGATTTCCCATTCATAAATTCATGTTGACAATGCCCCCATTCAGATCATGATTATCCAAGCATCTTTTTAACACATCTGCATTTTCCCTACAACAGATGAAAGGCGAACAGGTCTGTAGTTCAGATTCCTCTTTCCCTCATTTCATAACTAGTGGAGTGACATTTACTACCTTCAAATCTGCAGGAACCATTTCAGAATATGTACCAATGCAATTAATTCACTGTCTCTATAGTTAGCTCTTCCAACACTGATGTAGATCATCAGATCCAAGGCACTAATCAACTTTCTGTTCCATTAATTTGTCGAATACAATCTTCTATTACAAATTTCCCTCAATTTCTCATTCTCCGTAGTCCCTTAGATCTCTAATTCTGGGAGAATCTTTGCATCAGTGAGGACAGAAGCAAAATAATCATTTAGTTTCTCTGCCATTTCTCTATTCCCCATTATAAATTAAGTTAACATTTTGAGTCCATAGGACTCTTCAGAGCTGAAGAGAGGCAGAAAAGTGATCGATTATAAAGTTGGAGATGGGGTGGAGACGTTGCAGCAGAATAGAAAGTCAGGAATAAGTGGGAGCTCAGAAGAGACTGAAAGAGGTCATAAACACAAGACAAAGGCAATGTTCAAGACTAAAGAAAGTGCTAATAATGGCTTAAAGGTAAGGTAACAGATTCTGCTACCATTCCAATGTGTCTAGAAACTCCAATGCGCCTTGTAACTCACTTCAGAGTTATTGTTGTGTCGTGGGAAATGCTGTAGTCAATTTTCATACAGCAAGGTCCCACAAACAGCAATTTGATAATGACTAGATTGTCTACTTCAGCAAAATTCGTTGAGATACAAGTTGGCCAGTTTGGTGGTAAAATTTCTTGGCTCTTCGTCGTAAGGTGCCAAAGGATCTTTTCCATCCACCTGAAAGGATACACCAGACTTCGAAAGATAGCATTTTCCTATTATGCAGCATTACCCTAATACTGCACTGATATGAGTGCCTAGATTGTGTGTCCTGGTCTCTGAGGTCAGACTCAAAACCCACATTTTTGTGTTTCAATGGCTACATTGAGCCAAAAATGTAATGTTAAATTCTTCACTTGGGTAAACATGGTAAGTATTTGAAATAATTTACAATGAAATTAGAGGAATTAAAAACATTGGCAAAGTTCACAATACTATTGTTTACCGGACCTGGCAAAATTCACGATACCACTGCATACTAGACTGGATAATATTGGTTAAAATTTAGGGCCAAAAACTCGTCCATTATTTTTTGAGCCTCATCTAGGCCAGTGTGAAGAGAGACTTCATCTGCCTGAACCCTTCAAACTAGTGAATCGAAGATTAGACTGCAAGTGAAAGTGAACTTGCTATTTAGATTATGGGATAGGTCAATAGAGATGCAATGGCAGACATTTAAGGGGCTAGTTCAATCCAATCCACCATCCATAGTTAACTTAAAAAGTTAATGATAGTGTGAAAAACACTTCTAGAAAAAGTGAGAGGGCATGGGATCTAAGGGGCTGCTGCCCTGTGGATGCAGAACTGGCTTGCCCAAAGGAGGCAGAGAGTGGCTTTAGATGGGGTTTTTTCTAAATGGAGGTCAGTCACCAGTGGTGTGCCCCAGGGATCTGTTCTGGGACCCTTGCTGTTTGTCATTTTCATAAATGACCTGGATGAGGAAGTGGAGGGATGGGTTGGTAAGTTTGCCAATGACAAAGCCCAGTCTGCAGGTACAACAGGTGATCAAGAAGGCAAATGGGATGTTGGCCTATATTGCGAGGGGGATAGAATATAAAAGCAGGGATGTCTTGATGCACCTGTACAGGGCATTGGTGAGGCCGCAGCTGGAATACTGTGTGCAGTATTGGTCCCCTTATATGAGGAAGGATATATTGGCATTGGAGGGAGTGCAGAGAAGGTTCACCAGGTTGATACCGGAGATGAGGGGTTTGGATTATGAGGAGAGGCTGAGGAGATTGGGTTTGTACTCGTTGGAGTTTAGAAGGATGAGGGGGGATCTTATGGAGACTTATAAGATAAGGCGGGGGCTGGATAGGGTGGAGGCGGAGAGATTCTTTCCACTTAGTAAGGAAGTTAAAACTAGAGGACACAGCCTCAAAATAAAGGGGGGTCGGTTTAAGACAGAGTTGAGGAGGAACTTCTTCTCCCAGAGGGTGGTGAATCTCTGGAATTCTCTGCCCACTGAGGTGGTGGAGGCTACCTCGCTGAATATGTTTAAAGCGCGGATGGATGGATTCCTGATCGGTAAGGGAATTAAGGGTTATGGGGATCAGGCGGGTAAGTGGTACTGATCCACGTCAGATCAGCCATGATCTTATTGAATGGCGGGGCAGGCTCGAGGGGCTAGATGGCCTACTCCTGCTCCTATTTCTTATGTTCTTATGTTCTTATGACACGAAGGTTGGTGGGGTTGTGGATAGTCTGGAGGGATGTCAGAAGTTACAGAGGGACATAGATAGGATGCAAGACTGGGCGGAGAAGTGGCAGATGGACTTCAACCCAGATAAATGCGTAGTGGTCCATTTTGGCAGGTCAAATAGGATGAAGGAGTACAATATAAAGGGAAAGACTCTTAGTACTGTAGAGGATCAGAAGGACCTTGGGGTCCGGGTCCATAGGACTCTAAAATCGGCCCCACAGGTGGAGGAGGTGGTTAAGAAGGCATATGGTGTGCTGGCCTTTATCAATCGAGGGATTGAGTTTAGAAGTCCGGGGATAATGATGCAGCTATATAAGACCCTCGTCAGACCCCACATGGAGCACTGTGCTCAGTTCTGGTCACCTCACTATAGGAAGGATGTGGAAAAGATTGAAACGGTGCAGAGGAGATTTACAAGGATGTTGCCTGGATTGAGTGGCATGCCTTATGAGGATAGGCTGAGGGAGCTTGGTCTTTTCTCCTTGGAGAGACAGAGGAT